>NC_143509.1:100795056-101395056 GCF_031878675.1 Megascapheus bottae | reverse complement strand
GTTGTGTATTCTGTTTGGGAGTTTTCTATTTATTAAAAAAAAAAACTTATTTGCTGGCTTATCATGCCACAAGCATCTATTTACATTTAAATTATTTGTAATAGCCTCTACCCTCTCTATCATTTTAAACCAGTTTCTTGTTGAGCTTTTAGTTTGTTTCCAAGAATTTACAAATATTAATCCTTCTAACTTTAAGGCCTGGAATTCTCTAAACCACAGAGTCATTTCACCCTCACCTAATAAAGTAACACACTTTTCTGAAAAGCACAGAACCTGGTGTTGTAGGCATAACCATTGAAACACACGCCGATGAAGAGCTTTAAGTCCTGTGTGTTGGGAAAAATCTGATGTGAGAAATAACACTATAGTCAATTACTTGGAGTAGTTTATATTTTCTGACCACAGATGCTATCCCAAATACGTCACATGCAACTTACCCCCATAGTTGCCTCAAGAGGCACCTGTCTTACTATCTCCATTGTACAGTTGAGGGAAAGGAGGCACTGAACCCAGAAAAATCCATCTCCACCAGGTATACTTTAATATTCTCAACAACTTCATTAGAATTGTTTTTTGCTATTGCTTTCCTCTTCCTTCCTCTTCTATCTTTATCTTTTCCTCCTCCTCCTCCTATTGACTTAAATTTAGAGCTGGATCAAAACATCAGTGGATAGCTCCACCCGATTTTACACCAGGTGAAGTGTAACTTTGGTGAGAATGACAACACTGGTTTCAGAATGAGCATTTCTTTTTGTTTATTTTACAGACCAGAACTATTTCACTGGTGTATGTACCTGTCATAAAGAATTTGTGAAATAGGGAAAAAAAGATGCAGACTGTCTCTTCTGTGTAAGTATTCTCCAACCAGCCTGGATCAAGACACACTGGAGACATAAACTTCCCATCGCCTTCCCTCCTTCAAGTTGCCTGGAGGAGGCAAACCAGCCTGGGGGGCTCCAGGGGGTGTCTGTGTGTGTGTGTCGGTGTCTCTGTGTCTCTGTGTGTGTCTGTCTCCGTGTGTCTGTGTGTGTGTCTGTGTGTGTCTGTGTGTATGTGTCTCTGTGTGTGTGTGTGTGTGTGTGTCAGTGTCTGTCTCTGTGTGTCTCTGTGTCTGTGTGTGTCTGTGTCTGTGTCTGTCTCCGTGTGTCTGTGTGTATGTGTGTGTGTGTGTGTCTGTGTGTGTGTGTGTGTGTGTGTGTGTGAGCTGGGCAGGGTGTTCACTGGTGGGCGTATGCTGGGCCCCAGGTCTTTGGGTTGTGTTGTTGCTGCCGTCTGGAGAGATGGAGGCCTCCTCCTCCTCCTCTTCCTCCTCCTCCGAAGCCGTGGGCCCTGGCGTGTCAGGAGTGGAAGCCAGGGAGTCTTCCAGGCTTTGGTACAAAACGACCACAGGAGAGCGGAGGCGCGGGGCGTCTGTGCTCCGTCCCGCGGCGGTTCCACTCCTCCACAGCCCCGGCCCGGCCTGTCCATCCAGAAGACCCGGGGCCCAGGGCGGCTTCCAGCGCGGCGACGCCCGGGCGCGCCGGCCGGGGACCACCGCCAGCTCACTGGCCTCGAGCGCCACCAGCTGGCGCCCGCGGGGACGCCCTGCGCCGGCCGCCGGGCGGGGGGGGGGGGGGGGGGGCCGGGGCAACGGCGTCAGGCAGGTGCCAGGTTCTCCGCGCCCCGAGTCCCCGCCCCGCATCCCGGCCCCGCGCCCGCGCCCGCACGCCACCGCCCGCACCCCGCACCCGCACCCCGCGCCCCGCGCCCGCACGCCACCGCCCGCACCCCGCGCCCCCGCCCCGCGCCCCCGCCCCGCGCCCCGGCCCCGCGCCCCGCGCCCCCGCCCCGCGCCCCGCGCCCGTGCCACTGCCCCGTGCCACTGCCCCGCGCCCGCGCTCCGCGCGCGCCCCGGGTTCTGGATCGGCAGCCTGGCCATGTGCAAACCTCGTGTGTGCTTGCACACGTGTGTCCATGCGTGTCCTGACTCCTGGAAACTCTCTGGGACACTGAAAGAAACGATTAGGATCTTGTATTGCTACTCCAAATTATAAGAAAGGTTTCCATGAGATCCTGAGTTCAAACCTCAGTGCATCCCTTCCCTCTCCTCCCCAGTTTACAGTTAAGTCCAATGAGCAAATATACAAAGGTTAAAGTATAAACAATTCTTCTTAAATCGCAAAAAAAAGTCTAAAATATCTGAAAGATGGAACTGTAGGCAGTCCACCATTGCTTGGAGAAGCCTCAGGAACTTGGGGCAGTGGGGTTTTTAGTCAGAACACTTGGGAGCCTTCCTTCCTTCCATGTGAAGAGTCTGCAACATATATTCCAGAAAAGCAAAGTGTTGGATGGAGAGAATAAAGTTAATGACTCAAGCAGACAGTCGCTACTTTCTTAAAGACCGACTTTGACCTGGACTCCCAAGTTCAAAGGACACAGTGATCTTTCAGTGCACAGCTCTGGCTTTGCAATGAAGCATAAATCCCTCTTTGAGTGACGGTTCCAACCAGAGCCCCAACTCCTGCCATGAACCTCCTGGTGAGACTCAAGTCATGGTCAAGGACAGAAATGTCACCTTGTTTTAAGAGGAAGGCAAAAGGCAAAGACCTAACTTTTTAGTTCAGTTACAACTTGCTGACAGCGGTCAGATTTATCATGATTTTTATTTTAGATGGAAATATAGAGGGTTTTCTCAGAGCAGCTTGGGGCTAGGACATGTTATTGGTGTTGGCAGAAAGCTGTTACTTGTGTAGGTCACTGGGATTTCTGGGGGAAAGCCGTCATAACCAGATTTGGAACCAGGTTCCAGGTTCAAGGCGTCTGGGACCACTGAAGACACCGTTGCTGTTCTGAGCAGAATCTGAACAAGGCTATCCTGGAGGGGATAAGATGGTTCCATCAGCAAGCTAGCCCACACAGAGCTGGGAAAGTGCATTTACTCTTTCCTGCTTGGGCTGGGGCCTCAGTTTTGCTGGCTTATTTCTAGCAGGTTCATTCTTCATAGCCAAGGTCTATCCGAGATCTCTAATGTCCAACCAGCACAAGCAGAAGTCATGCAAACCTGATATGAAATTGTCTTTGCAAGTAAAAGAATCTCGCATCCTGGCGATTGAATACAGTGAGCCTCGTGTTGAAGAAGAACTCCAGAAACCAAGGCCAGCCAGATTGCAGCAGGCTGAAGACTGGCCAAACGATGACAAGAAGCTCTGTGGAGAGCTTCAGCTCTGATTGGTGAGGCAAGAAGATTCCTCTCCTAGGTTTCCTCTGTTCATGTTTTTCAAGGTCACTCTCAAGTCCTGTACAGGCTGTACCTGGGCACCACAGAGGGGTGGGTGTATTTGATGGATGGACATAATCATGGGAGTGGGGGCTTCTGACCTTCTCCCACCAGCCCAAGTTGACATTGGGGATGTTTGGTTGAGTGGTTTGGGTATGGCTTCAATTCTGGGTACCAAAAGGGATAGGTGGACTCTAGCCTCTATGGGTGTGAGCTGGTTTGGCAACAAGGCCTTTGTGATGTAATCAGTCAGCTGGGGTCGTGCTGGACAGAGGCAGACTTTGAACCATGACACCACTGTCCCCATACAAGGAGGCGGCTCTGAGAGCTGGTGGAGGCAGGGCCTGGAGTCTAGGCTCCCTGCCTTCACAACTAGGGGAGAGTGCCTACAGGCTGTTGGTTGTGGTGCCAGGTCATGGTAGGTCAGAGCTAGAGGGCAAAGGCAGGATCATGCCAAGAAGCCATCTGCAGAGAAGGGTGTGGCTTCCCTGCGCCCTCTTGTCTGCTCTCACTCAGGCAAGAAGTCACCCAGTATGTCCGCATCGCTGGCCGAGGGCCCTGCGCTGGGGACAAGGGAAGCACACCCCCCCCCCACCATACCCTCCTTTTAGAACACGCCTCTGTGACTTCATGACAGAATGTTTGGGCTGGGCGGGGCTGACTTTATGTTCCTTTCAGCACCGTGGGGAAAGTGGGAAGCGTGGATGGGAGGCTAGTGCAGCTGCTGTGAAGTATCGGCCATCTTTCTCTTCCTCTGAAAGCTATTGGACATGTTTTCCAGGAGGAACTCAGCTCCTCCCAGCCAGCCCCATGTCTGGACGGGGAATGCATTCTGCACACCTCACGCAGGAAGGATACATGACAGCCAGGCTGGTAGAGCACGGTGAGCTGGTGTCGGTCTCCAGCAGTATTGGTGAGGGGATTTCTCAGAATGCTCTGGAGGCTCTGGGCTGTTCACAGTGCTCAGACTGAGCACGTTACTTTGGAGACACAAAATCACCATAGCCTTAGATACCAACTGATGCCTAAAAGGGTTTTTAAAAATACTAAACATCCACTGTTCTGATGTGTCTGGGATGGAGCACTGGCTCCGCTGGGCAGTCCAGGCTCTGGGTGGGCATCTCCAGAGAGCTTAGTCATTAGAGCTACAGACTTCTGAAGGCTTGACTATGGATGGAGGGCCAGCTTCGCATGGCTCCCTCGTGTGGTCTGCTTGTCTGTGCTGGCTGTTGGCAGGAATCTTCTGGCTTGATCTGTTTAAGCGTCTCCATGGGGCTGGAATGGTCTAACCACCAGTTGGCTACTTTTCTCCTGAGTGAGAAATCAAGTGAACAGAACTTTAGTACCTTTTGAGACCTAAACTTAGAAAGTCACAGGTAGTGGTTCATATTGTCACTGTTGTCTCGGTTCATAACTAAATGGTGAAGGCTGAGTGACATATAAATGGGAGGTTTCCTGGGATAAAACGTCCGCACACGTTCTGGTGGAGATACTCAGCCCGTGGCAGTTGTACCCGGCAGTGGTGTTGGGGCTGGGTGAGAATTCAGTGGGGGAGGGCGGGAGGCGGAGTAGCCAGCTTTTGAAGGACGTGTGGATCACCACACATAATGGCAGCTACGGTTAGGCACAAGTGTCTCTTGTTGCCAAAATCAGCCATTCCAGTGCGTGGCTGCTGTGGCTGGAGCCATTCAGGAATCCAAGCTCCTGAAAGAGTTGTGGTGCCTGCTGGCGAAGGCCAGGCCGCGTGAGGCATGCTGACCCAGGAGTCCGGGGCCACTGCTTTTGTGTCCAGAGTGGTGAAACCCTGTGTGTGCCCAACACCCATCAACTGAAGCCTAAGTGCTATGCATGCTTATGCCACACAGGCCTGGCCCCTGGTAATGAAGAGAAGCCTTGTGCAGCCCACAGTTCAGCCCAGGGGACAAGGTAGAGACCTGCTGCTCCTCTGGTGATGACAGTGACCACGGGGAAGGGGACAACTGAGGGACAACTGATGTACCATGGCTTCAACAAGACAGATGTAGCCATGTCAAATGCTACAGTGTATCAGACTTGACATCTGAGTGAAGATGCTTCCTTTGAGAGTCACAGGACTGCATGCTTTCTCCTCTGAGAATTAATGGTAGGACATGCGGGTCACCTCCCCTCCCCCTTCCCCCTCTCCCCCCCTCCTTCCCCCCGCCCTTGCACCATTGCACACACTGCAAACCCTTGGAGAACAGTCATGGGGTGACCTGAATGGATTAGATCTGAGTTTCCTTTCATTGTTTTTCCCTTTTCTTTTATTCTTGCCTGTCCTGGGGCCTGAGCACTGTCCTTGGGCTTTCTCAAGGCTAGTACTCTACAACTTGAGCTACAGCACCACCTCTGGCTTTTTCTGTGTATGTGGTACTGAGGAATCAAACCCAGGGCTTTGTGCAGGCTAGGCAAGCACTCTACCACTAGGCTACGCTCCCAGCCCACCTGGGCTTCATTTCTGCTTTGACTTTTCTCCCCTCCTGAGACTGAAGGAGGCTCTGTGTTTTCTCCTATTTCTGCTATTTGATAGACCTGGTAAGTCTTCCAGTGTGTTTCTCCATCTAAGTTGTAGGGGAAAAGTTTGGCTGATTGCTTCCTCAACTTCTAAAATAAAAAGAAGAAGAGAAACAAACAAGACTGAGAAATGGCCTTAGTGCCCTCCCTCCCTCCCTCCCTCCCTTCTTTCCTTCCTTCCTTCATTTCTTCTTTCCTTCATTTTTTGTATTTTCTGATTTTTTAGTCTCATTCTAGCTCAACATAGGAAGAAAGAGAAAGCCCAATTCAACACACTGTGAAACACAGCGTAATTAAAATTAGCAAGGAGGAGGGCCAGCAGGGTGCTGGAGTCTCACTCCTGTAATCCTAGCTACTCTGAGGATGGTGGTTTGAAACCAGCCCAAGCAGACAAAGTCTCAAGACTCTTATTTTCAGTTCACCAACAAACAAGCAGAGGTGGGAGTGTAGCTCAAATGGTACAGCATTAATCTTGAGCGAGAAAGCAACATTGGGCTCTGAGTTCAAGTCTCAGTACTAGCCCCAAAAGAAAAATAAATCAGGAAGAACAGCTTGGTACTTATGCTTCCTTTGGACGTTGGAATTGTTCTGTTTAAGAGAAGGAAGTTGGTTGGGGTTCCAAAGGCCATTTTTCATTTTTGCCCTTTGAGCTCTCTGCCCAGGGCCAGCCAGAAGCTTCTGGGGATGCCAGGGAGCTCAGAGCACCCCACCCATGCAGGGTCACATGTCCCTCTGAGTCTGTGCCCTCTGAGCACTGGACAGCACAAGGACCTGAGTCGCTGGCACCACACCTCAGAAAGATGGACCCTCTTGGCTGCTCATCTGTGCACCCTGAAGAGGATGCCAGGGAAGGAAAAGAAGAGCCACGTGGAAGGCAGGATGCTTTTGTGAAGCAAGGTGGTTGAGTTTATTTAAAGATTGTGCCTATTAAAAAAATGAATGCTGCTAAACTGTTTAGAGAAGGAGTGCAGGTGGAAGCATTTAAGAATGGGCTGGCAGAACTTCGTGGTATGAAATGGGAGGTGGAAAGTGATTGTGCAGGTGAGTCACAGCTGTGCTGTGGGGCTTGGGGCGGGGCTTAGCTGGAGAGGGTGGAGCCTCGTTCAGAGAGGTCCCCATCCCAGGTGCAAGCCCAAGCCAGCAAACAACTGTGCAGCAGGCAACAGGCCTCTGGACCCACCATTCATCCCATGACCCCTGACCTCAGACTTGCCAGCCTTCAGAACCATGCAAAATAAATTTCTGAATTGATAAGCCAGCGTCTGGACAGATAAAATAAGATGCCTTTCTTATTTCTCTTCTCTCTTTCTCTTTTGTCTTTTTCTTCCCGTTGGAGATTGTTTAATCTGCAAAAATTTGAATCATTTTCATCTTAGCCTACAGCAATCATTATTCACAAGCTGAGATGGTCCAGGCAGCGGGAGCCATAGTGGAACTGAGTTAGCGAGAAAGCAGGGTAGGTTGGTGGTAGGTTGGTGGTTAGCCGTATCCGCTCTGAAACTCAATTCACTCCCTTGTGGAGGACTTAGAACTGAAAATATTTTAACTTTTTTTGTTAACTTTTCAATATAGACAAAATCTTGCATCATTTCTGGGTTACCAAGATCACACTTATACAACTTTGTATACAGAACTTTCTGTACTCAATTATACATTGTGCACACTGTACAGTGTCACTATTAGTTTTCAAAATGTCATAATGTCATTTAGATTGGTGTATAATATTCCACTGTGTGAATATACGGGCTGCTACTTTTTTCATGTCACTAAATATTATTCCAAAGCAGCAGTTTCCTTTGCATGGATACATCATTCTTCATTGTGAACCCTAGATTGCTACACATTAGGGTGCCTTGTAAATAGTACAAAGAGAAATATCTGTATGTTTCCATCAATTCTTCTTTCAGCTTTACTTCCTTTAAACTTTGTCCTGACTGGTGAGAGGAATACACTCACTCCTGCGTCAAGGGTAGGCACCACTGGGTGGATTAAAAATTGTTACCACTTAATCAGAGTGAGATTGATTTTTAAGGATGAATATGTATTTATTTGTAAATTCAGAAACTACAACAACATGTGTTTTGTGGGTTTTTTTTGGGGGGGGGCAGGACTAGGGATTGAACTCAGGGCCTCAGGCTCTCTAGGCTCACACTCCCTTTTCACAGTTTTAATTTTGATTTTCGGCAGGGTCTCATGCTCTTGCTCAACCAAGTTGGCCTCAGACCACAATTCTCCCATCTCTGCCTCCTGAGCAGCTGGGATTACAGGTGCACACCAGCCTGCCAGCTCAGGTATTTACAGTAAATACCCCTGCGCGCTCAGGTCTTTGTCCTTGATGTCTCCTCCTAGGACAAGAAGAGTAAAGATTTCCATGGGTCTTTGGCCACGTGTCCTTCTTTATTTCCCCATTTTGTTACTATGTGAGAAATATTGAACAGATGATGATACAAGGTGTGACCCATGAGTGCGTGTACACACACTCTCAGAGGCTTGACAGTACTCCTGGGAGACACACAAGGACACCTGTTTTTAGTTTTAAGAAGGACAAAGAATGAGGTAGCACTTTCCCATCTGTGAGCAGCGTGACGGAGGCCGAGTCCCGAGCTCTGGTCAGACAGTAGGATCTCTACCACGCATGCGTGAAACAGTGCCTAAGCTCAAGTTCCCTGTAACTGCAAGAAAGCAGAGCCCAGTGTGATGCCCAGTCTAGGAAAGGGTGAGGAGGCACGTGCAGCAGCCCCAGGACGCACATTCCAAATGCTTGTCGACTCGAGCTCTCTGCCCACACCCACAGCACAGCCAACATGAGAACCCGAGCATTTGCTTTTGAGCGAAGTGCCAAAGCACGATTGGCAGTGAAGAAGCAGCTTCAAGAACAAAGTTGGTGGGGTGTCCTGGCAATGCCAGAGCATGTGGGAGATGAACGTCTTGCCACAGGACAGGCAGAATGTCGTGAAGGTAGACCAGCCAGCAGACTCAGGGTAAATGACTGTCTGTTGAACATGCACTCTTTGCATTCACATGTGACACGAGGCACAGCTTTTAATTCTGGAAGTTAACTTTTCCTTTGGAGACAAATGAGCAATAGTCTCCTGCCCATCTGAATGATGCCCGCTCCCCATCTTAGTGGATGATTGACACCATAGATGAAAGACTGTAATTTTATATCTATTCATCCATCCACTCATCCACTCATCACCTATCTACCATCCATCCATCCACGCATCCATCTACTCATTTATCCATCACCTACTCAGCCACTCATATATCCATTCACCCATTTACACACCCATCTGCCCAATTATCCATCCATCCACCCATCCACTCATTACCCTTCTACCATCCATCCATCTACCCTTCCATCTATCCACTTACCCACCCACTTACCCAACCACTCACCATCCATCCATTCACCCATTCATCCACCCTTCCATTCATCCATCCATCAATTTGTTGTCCCACCTACCCAACCACTTATGCACCCATTATCTATCATCCATCCACCTGAACTAAACATTTAAAAAAAATTTAAATTGTAATTAATAGAGGGGTTATGTTATAATCACCAGATACTAGGTGCCTTCCTTCTCACACATGGATACCCCTTCTCATGTTTTGGTCCTCATTTTCCTCCTCATATCCCTTTCCCTCATCTTGTCCCCCCCCCCCCGCTTTCCTATTTCAAATAAACAAACATATACAATATACCAGATAACAAAGTCAGATACTATAACAATATGAGATTAACCAAGGGGCAAGAAAAGAGATGAGAAATAACACAGTACATTAAGAATAACAATCACACATTATAAAGCTCTTGTTTCCATATCCTGGAGGTCCTTTCATTTAGCCTCATCCTATATAGCCTTATGTATCTTTAAACATTTCTTATGCACCATGTTTAACTCTTGAAGTGTGAGGCATCAGAACAAAACTAGTACGTATTACTTTTTCTAGTTTCACAATCTCACAGATCACATCCTCAGCATATATCTTTTTCCTCAAAGATAACAGCCAAATGCTTAGGTTTAGGCCTAGAATGCTAGCTACTCAGGAGGCTGGAGTCTAGAGGATAGTGGCTTAAAGCCAGCCTTGGCAGAAAACAATCCAGGAGAATCCATCTCCAAATAGCCAGAAGAATTCCAGGCTGGAGGCATGGTTCAGGTGGAAGAGGTGTCAGTCATGAGCAAGAGAGCTGAGCCCAGACCATAAGATCCTGAGTTCAAGCCCTGGTATAGCATTTTATAACTCGTGCATTATGGACATTACCACTTCTGTTTTGGAGCTGTCATGGAGTATGATGAGGTTCCAGGATGCCACTCTGTGTCATCACGGCATTCATCCTGGTAACCAGGACTCTGTGACCCCTGGCAGGCAGCGAGCACACACAGTATGCGGGGAAAAGGATGAGTCACTTTCCCAGAGAGACAGGATGGAAAGGCAGGCTTTATCATGCTACTCAGAATGGAACATGATTTGAAGTGAATGAATTCCCTTTGTTCTGGAATATTTTATTTGTTATTTTCAGAACAAGCTTGGGAAGGGAAACATGGGAAGTGACACCGAAAGGGAGTGATTGTGTGTTAGATACTCCTAAATGACACAGAGGGAGAGGGAGCAGGGAGGGAGGGAGGGGGAGAGAGGTGACACGGAGACACAGAGAGATGCCTAAATAATAGAGATTAAAAAATAGAAAACCGGCAAATCCTTTTCTAAGGTAAGAAGATTAAATTCATGTATCTTGTTTTCAGTGTCACAGCTGGACTCCTGGGCCCAGCCTGGTGGGACAGAAGAGGCCAGCAAGTGGGACACCTTTGGTCTCACACTAACTGGCCAGGTGGCCTTGCCTCGGTAAAAGTTTATGCACAGTAAACTTAAGCTGAGGAGAAGCAAGACTTTCTTTTGGATGCTTGCCCGGCTCTCATTAAGCTTACGTAGATTTCCTTTCTTCTCTGGATACCTGAGTGAGTTGCTTGTTTTTAAATTGTCAAAGGATCATTTCAGAAATGGGAAAATTTGGCTTCTCCATTTATAGAGACTTTCTCGTGATCGGCTCACTCTCCCCCTCCCCTGCCTTTCATTTAGTACTTTTTAAGTATCATTTAAGTAGCAGATGTTTAAACGCTTTTTTAATCAGGGGAGCTGTGGAGTGTAATTTCTGGATTTGGCAGGCAGCAGATCTCTGAGCCGCTGGTCAGCTAATAAATGTGCTCTGCTGAGTGACTGGTCCACCCCCGAGCTGCTTGCTGGTTTGGGATGGAAGTGGCTGAAGGATGGGATACAGGAATGGCAGGTCCCACGGCAGAGCGAGGAGGTGCAGCCTGATCTGTGCGCTCCTTCAAGAAAACGAGGGCAATCTGCATTCTGTGTGCTGAGACATGGGGACATAAAAGAAGTGTTTGTGTTTTGGCTTGATTGAAAAAGTGAAGGTGGCATCAATTAAGTGGAGCCAAATCATGCCTCTCCACAGCGAAGCGTCTGGCTGGCTGTGGCTGCGCTAGCCGGCACGGGAGCCTGTGTGAGTTCGGGCTGCCAGGAGAGACAGGATTGAAAAAAAAAATCGAATGCCAGCTCCCTGTTTGCTGGCTTTTATTTGTTCCCTCCAGAGTCTGAGCAGAGAGGAACTGTCAAGAACGCTGGAAACACTCGGCTGTTCCAAGTTCTAAACAATCACTTTTTGTTGTTTTTAGTGCCAGTTCTGAGGCTTGAACTCAGGGCCTCTTGCTCTCATTTGACTTCATCACTCAAGGCTGGTGTTCTACCACTTGAGCCATACCTCCAGTTTGGGCTTTTGGCTGATTAACTGGAGATAAGACTTTTTTTTGCCCTGGGCTGGCTTTGAACTGCAATCCTCACATCTCAGCCTCTTGAGTAACTGGGCTTACAGGCGTGAGCTACAGGGTGACACAGTTCGCTTTTGGTGAGGTTGACACCCTCATTTTCCCTCCTCTCCCCTCAGCTCACCAGTGCATTTTGGTAAAAAAAAATAAATAAATAAAATAAAAATGGAGTGATCTGTGAACCATGCTGGGGTTGAACCTTCTAGAAAAGGAACAGACATCAAAGAGACCCGGTGGTGCAGAGGCATCCTGGGCTCACTGCTGGGCTGGCCTGGGGCAGCCCAGACTCCCCCACCCCCAGTCTCCTCACCACCTTCACACACGGGGTAGTCTGATCTTCCCATCCCAATCCCCTTTCCACTACCGACAACACATTTTCCTCTTAAAAATCGCTTCTTATTGATTTGTCTTTTCCAAACCATAATTTATGTTGATGGGGTGGGGGAGCTTTCAGAAAGCACAGGCGAGCAGAGTGAGAAATCTACAAAGGCGCGGGCCTGGTCACCTTTTGTGTACTCGCCTTCCCGCCTTACATGCTGGGCAATTGGAGCCAGCCAGTGTGGAGTGTCACCCACATGCCAGCCACATGCCATTCCCCCTCCCCATGGCCATGGCGGCCGACTAGGAGCTGCCCTTCTGCTGTGGTCTGGTTGATGGCCAGGCCATTCTGGCCTCTTCCCGTGCTCCCTCTCCCCTGCAGTCCTGCCCAGACATCCTCAGCTCCACTGGGGCTGCTCTCTGTCCTGGCCTTCGCCTCTCCCCCTCCCCCTGCTTCACAGATGGCTGCTCAGAGCTGGGTGGGTCACTGCTAATGCCATGGGAACACAAGGTGAGGTCATCCCCTCCCTCAGCCCCTCAGCCTGGGGCTGCACCTGCCCTTCTTCCCGTCTGGACATAAATGCCACTTCTGTGATTCCCAGTCCATGGGGTTGGGGTCTCTACAGTGCATCCCATTTCCTTGTGCTTCCAACCCCCAAATAACAAAATCAGTACCAGTACTCTGTCCTGTTTCTCTCCCTTTGTGGACCGTGACCAGCCACCAGAGGCCACGCTGTTCACAGAACAGGAGTCCAGTCCCTCCTCTCTCTGACCTCTAAGCCCTGGTCTGCTGGGAACCCCATTCAGAACTCTTTTCCCCTCTCTTGGAGGCTTTCCCACGGTGCAGAATCACCGTGGAATGCTTTCAGGAACTAGGGCACATTGTCAGTGGTTCTGAAGGACAGCATTCAATGTTTGAACCTCAGGCTTGGACTGGAGAAGTCATTTTCAACATAACAAAATAGCCAGGCGCGGTGGCTCAGGCCTGTAATCCTAGCTACTCAGGAGGCTGAGATCTGAGGATCAAAGTTCAAAGCCAACCCCGGGCACAAAAGGATCTGAGACTCTTACCTCCAATTAACCTCTAGAAAATGGGAAGTGGGGCTTGGCTCAAGGGTAGGGTGGTAGCCTTGAGCTGAAGAGCTCAGGGACAGCACCCAGGCGGGGTTCAAGCCCCCTTATCCACAAAAAAAAAAACAAAAACAAAAACAAAAACAAAAAAAACCACCAAAACCCTGAAATACTACAAGAACATTTTCTGTGACATTTCCAGCTTTAGATATCACTGGTAAAATTTAATATCTATATCTTTATAGCTAGTTTTAGCTTTACTTTTCCATAAGCAGAGGTATTGTGGATTTCACAAATCTGGTTGAGTCATAGTTTGTTTAATAAGTATTTTGCTTTGTACTTTACAACATACTGCATGATAAATTTTACATGTAGCAGCCATGTGATATTTCATCACATAGTGGAGTCTTGACCAGTTCCCTACTGGATGAATTAGACTGTTTCCAATTTTACAATTATATACCAGATTGAGACAAGCATTTCGTACTTGCAATCTTGGCCTAAAATTTCTGTTACACTTTTCTAGTAAATTCTTTGATGTGAAATTAGAGGATTTTCTTGTAAGAGTTACTAAACTCTTAATACATACAATAAAAAAAATAATCACAGATCATACCACGTGGTTGCTATTTCTGGTTGTTAGCAAGGACTACATGGTTTTCAGGAGATAATTCTTACAAATCCTCAAACATCACTAGTAGCATTCTTATTTAATTTTTTAAAATAGGTTCTGAACTCAGGGCCTTGTATTTGCAAGGCATATACTCTACCACTTGAGCTACTAAGTCTCCTTGTTTTGGATATCTTTTGAGATGGGATCTCCTTTTTCACCTGGACTGGCCTGAATCACGATCCTCCCATTTATCCTCTGAACTTTCAAACCCTGGCTGGCCTCAAACCATCACCCTCCCAATATCAGCTTTTGGAAAAGGAAAGAGAAGGGCCAGCGAACCATCTGAGGGTTGGGGAAAGCTTCCAGGTTCTTCTGCCGTGGAGGCCAGGTTTCCAGGAGAAAGGGAATCTCCACTGCAGCTGCTAGAGCCCAAGGAGAAGGAAAGCAAATGAAGATGTTGCTGTGGGAAGAAGCACAGGCTGAAGAAATAAATGCAGGAATCGGGGTGAGCGGAGTCAGAAGATGACAGGGAGGAGGTTTTGAAGAACTGAGGCGAGGAGAGGGCGCCTGGACTGTGGCTTAGAAAAACGAAGAAGTGTGACTGGATGGAGACAATTGAGAGAGGTCGCCAAAGTAATAGACTCCTGGACAGCCGGGAGTCTGAGAAGCAGTGGGGAATGTGTTTCTAGAAGGAAGGTGGCCTGAGGAAAACAAGGACTAAGACTGGAACTCTGGGCTGGGAGAAAGGGAGCAGACACTCTAAAAAGACTCTCGTGCAATTTTGACTTATTTTTTTCTCATCCATATTATACTTCAATTATGAGATCAGAGAAAAACCACTCCTGAAAACATGGAAAAAAAAGAATAAAACATCAGAACAGTTTCTAACCATAGCAACTGAAAGTAGGTGAGATGAATTTATCCATACAAAGAAAACGTCCTTCTAGTACAATGGTGTTCATTGCAGCAGCACTATTTACCATAGCAAAGATATAGAACCAACCCAGTGGATCAACAAGATGTGGTATTTGTACACAATGGAATTCTATGCTGCTGCCAGAAAGAACGACATCGCCCCATTTGTTAGGAAATGGAAAGACTTAGAAAAAAATCATATTAAGTGCAGTAAGCCAGACTCAGAGGAACATAGGCCCAAGAGTCTCCCTCATTTGTCAAATTCAGTAGAAACCCTGGGCTCTCCTAGCAGAGATTTACAATAGAACAAAATCTAGAGACATAAGGCCAAATAGTATGACACTAAATGAAAGGACCTTCCGGATAAAGAAACAAAAGCCATATAATGAGTGGTTGTTGTCCTTAATGTACTATGTTATCTCTTATCTCTTTTGCTATCCCTTGGTCATAACATATTGCTACAATATTTCACCTTGTTATCTGATGTATTTTATATGTGCTCAGTTGGTTATTTGAAATTGGATAGAGAAGGGGGGAAATCAAAAAGAGCGGGGGGAGGGGGAGGGAAATGGGGACCATGTCATGAGAAAGGGTATCCATGTTTGTGAAGTAATACACCTTCTATCTGGTGAATATAATGTAACCCTTCTATTAATTACAATAAAAAAAGGAAAAAAAAGAGAAAATGTCCTTGTAGAAATAACAGCAGGAATGGGAGTGCAGCTCTAAGTGGTAAAGTGCTTATAAAGACTTGGGTTTGGTCCTCAACCCTATGAAAATAAAAAGAATACGTAATTGTGTGGGTAGGTGTGACACAAGTATAGGAAAAACTATAATTTATCAGCCCAAAGTTCATGAGATTTCATGCTTCCACTTAAATTCTCCTGCTAGCCTTGGGACCAAAGCATCTCCCCAAGCCCTCCAGGGCTTTTCCTGCATGGTTTCCTGCATGCTGAGGTGCCTCTAACAAGAACACTTGGATACTGGTCCATATCTGCTTCTGCTGAAGTCTCCATCAACTTCCCCAGTCTTGGTCAGCTGCCATCTTCCTTTGACTCACATTTCTCCAAGTTCTACTTGCACCCACAATTAACTCCTCATTTCCTTGTTTGTGCCTGAACATTCTATTTGCTTTCAGGAATCTATGCCAGCCTACTGTTGCTGAAGATGGTAAACTCCTGAAAGGCTTGATCTCTTCTTCTCCATCTGCAGCTCGCTAGACCCCAGAGCCAAGTTCCTGCTGGATGGCTATGACGAGTTCTCAAGGTGGAGTTTGGTTTTCATGGTGATGAGGTGTGAACTCAGGCCTCAAGCTTGCCAATCAGCTGCTGTACTGTGGAGACACAGCCCCTTTCTTGCACTGGTTATTTATTTTTTTGCCAGTCCTGGGGCTTGAATTCAGAGCCTGGGCATTGTCTTTGGGCCTGTACTGGTTATTTTTGAGGTACACACTCTTTTGGGCACACTCTGGAGCCATGTTCAACCTATTTTAGATTTGGCATTGTAGTTAGAATAGGAGGCATGTGTCACTGCACATCTTCTTCGTGGAGAAGGGGCTTTATGCATTTTTCTGCCAGAGTCGGCCTCAAGCTATGATCCTCCATTCTCTAGGATTGCAGGTGTGAGCCAGCAGCACCCAGCTCAAGTTCATTTTGAATGACTGCCCTTGAGTCTGTCGTGTGTATGACACACACCACTTGGAACACAACTTACCTTGAGAAGGACCTTTGTAAACCAGGGCCTGTGCAGCCTGAATGCATGCCAGTCCCAAGAGTTCCAGGGTCCTAGTTTTAGTTTTAGGTTGGCTTCCTATTTGTACTTTCTCAGTTGACTCACCTGAAACTTCACCCTAAAGAGCTGTGCCTGTCACTCAGACATTCATCCTACAGGATGAATTCCCCTCGCCTGAGGCTCAGGAGGTTGGGTTTGGGTGTGGGCATGCACTGTGGATGCCCTTCCTCACAGGAGGGAGGGCAGTGCCAGGCTATGTCCGCCTTTGCCCAGCAGACTCTCACATCAACTCATGTCAGAGCATCTCACGTTTTCTCATTCATTATGAGCTTCATTCTCCTAAAAGCCAGTGTTTCCGATCATACTTAAAGATCCAAGCATGCTCTGCATTTAGTGTTTAAACCCCATCATCACTGAGTTGTCTAAAGACTGAATAAAACTAAATGGTGCAGAATAGCCCTTGCCCTGGTGCTATGTAGTCGGACAGGCTTTGCTGTGGCCCTTGGAAGGTGCAGAGTCACGCTTGGCACCATCATGCTTCGTCCAGGGGAAGGAATTTTCCAGATGGCATGGAAGGCAGAAAAAGCAATATTTGAGAAAAAAGCTTTCTGTCTGCAGTGGATTAGAAAGGCTGTGCAGTCTTTTTTCCACTTCCTTGTTTCCTTCTGATTTTTCTGGTACTTAGCATTCTTAGAGTCTACATATATCCCACATACATAATACATACATACATGTCTACATATGAGTATACTCATACATATGACATACTCATATATGTCTATACTCATATATAGACATGTATGTATTATGTATGTATGTATGCATGTATTATGTAGGAGGCAACTTTTTCTAGTCATTCTTAATGCTTGAGGCAGTTTTGTTTATTGCATAGAATCATTAAAATCATAAAATTGTCATTTTTAGAAAATGAATCCAAAAGCATCAATTGATAGAACTTAACCTAAACATTAGTTCTTGGAATTATTCTAGTCTATTCATCAAATATTTGTTCCACACTCATCATATGTCGGACCCAAGGCTGGGCAGAGAGAGCACGGGGTGGGGGGGTGGGGGTGGAGACTGAGACACAGCCTTTGCCCTCCAGGATTGTAACAGGGAGCAGCTGTGCAAACAGCAGTTACAGCCCAGTGTGTAAAACTGGTGCTGCAGGGTAGCAGGCAGCCTGGGAGGGGCTGGGAGCTGGGACCAGTGTCTTGGGATGGTTAGGGACATGGGGACCCTGGCAGGGGTGGGAATTGGGTAACAGAAGGGCAGGGCAGGGGTTATAAGAATAACACTTCAGTCTGGAATGTTCCGGAGCTTGGGATGGGAGGGGAGATGCTTGGCTAGGGTAGAAATCTAGAGCCTGCTGGGGACTTAGAATCAGGGCCAGAAGACAGGCAGGGCCTGCGAGACCATGCCATGCTTTTCAGAAATGAATCCACAGGCACAAGGGCAGAGGGTTTTCGGATGGGACAGACTGCCCCGCTGTGCACAGTGTGTGTGTGTGGGGGGGGGAGAGGAGATGGGCAGGAGCAGGGGTTAGGATCAGGTGTTGGGAACCAGTGCTCCTGGTTCTTCTCTATGTGAGGGTTTTCTTGTCCTTTGGGAGGGGCAGGAGGGGCAAGAGGGCTGTCTTCAGTCTTGGACTGGACGCTGAAAAAGAAGAAAAGAGAGGGAAATCTGATCACGTCCACAGGACAGTTCTAGGAGAGCATTTGTTTGGGGACAACTATAGGAGAAAATGGCAGAAGAAATGGCCGCAGGACTCCATGTGGAGGCTGAAACAAGAAGCTATGCCTAGCTGGGCAGAGGACCTTTGCTGGGCAGTGCGCCTGTGAGAGGTTGGTATGGCCAGTCCAGCCACTAGCAGTGCAGACCATAGATATTCTGAGCAGAGCATAGATGGCAGGTCATTGCCTTGGGTTTGAAAGCCACACAAAAATACCAAGACACAGGCCAGCTCCCTCAGGGCAGGGTTCCTTTTCAAGTCTGTAAGAGAACTGTAGGAACATTCTTTTTGCCCAGAAATGGAAAATGGGACAGAACAGATCATGTTGGAAAATTACCCCAAATTTTAGGAGAAGCTGGAGGACAGGTTCAGACTGGGTTCAGAGTTTAGTCCAAGTGTCCATCATCTATGGTTATAATTTAATATTAAAATCCTGAAGCACATAAATTCATCTGATCCTGCACAGTGCTCTGGCCGCCTCCCCAAGGCGCTGTTATTTTTCCAAGCTGGTCTAAATTTTCCCGCTTTTTGGAAACGCTGGCGATTCTGCGGCCTTCGAGAACATCTTACATTAAAGCCAGTCACGCTGAGTTATGTTTTTTCCATCAAACCTTTTTACCAAATTGCCCATGGCTGAAACTATTTTCTGATAGATAAATATTTTCAGAGTTCCACTGTCAAGCCCAGTTTAGAAATGTCAAATTCGTAATGACTGCAACCCATCGGTGCCTTTTCCTCTTAGGGCAATTTTGGATTTGTTTTTCCAAAGCAAGAAGAAATCTGGGGTTAGGCGAAAACAGACTCACCTATTAAAATGACATTAGAGAAGAGAACAAAAATGGCTTCTTTGTGATCATTTCTTTTTCCTCAGAGAATAAATATCCACATTCCCTTTCATTTTATAATTATCTTCACTCTTCTGTCCAAATCTAGCTCAGATTCGCACAGCTATGACAATTCATCCTGAATGGCATGATGGTGAGTTTTAGGACATCTCTTTTTGGAACTTTGAAAACAATCCTCTGTTTGGTAGGGCTTAAAGAAAGGTCTGGAGAAAGGTCTTCTATCAGTAAGGCCAAGCCGTCTCAAACTCAAGGTAAAGTTGAACAGAAAGGAAAATCCACATCCTATATGGATGCCACATTCTAGCTTCTTGTTTATTTCCAAATACCTGTGTGTGCCTCTTTTACCCGGAAGCCATATTTTATAAGCTTTGTTGTGTTTTCAATTGTCATATAATTATTGTACATATATGTGGGGTGCAAGATCAAACCAAGATAATTAGCATATCCATCAACTCAACCATTTGCCTTTGTCAGTGAGGCAAGCATTCCAAACCTTCTAGTCGTGTAAAAATGCACACACTGGGTGTGCACGCTGAAGCCTCCACAACTTGGCAGGTGGACATTGGGGAATCCTGATTCAAAGCCAGCGCGATCCTAAAAGACGGACAGGCACAGTACCGCCTGCCGGCTGTCCCAGCTGTAGGACATGCACAATGGCTCAGTGTTGTGGCTGTGGCTGTGGTTGTGACCCCAGTGTCACAGAGGAACACAGATAGGAGGATCAAAGCCTCTGCTGGCCTGGGCAAAGACTGATCTTTGCCTTGAAAACCATCAACACAAAAGGGGCCTGGAGGCATGGCTCTAGTGGTAGAGTGCCAGCCTAGCAACTGCGCAGCCCTGGGTTCAATCCCAGTACCACAGAACCAACATCCACAGACGACATTATACTATCACTAACTGTATTCACCAGGCTCTTGCCCTTGAACTTGCTCTTCCCCTCCAACTGTATTTACCTGTTGATCAATCTTACCCCTTCAACCCACCTTCCCACCTTTCTCCCAATCACTCATGTTCTGTGAACTTGTGTGTGGTTAGCTTTTTCAGACTGCACATGGGAGATTCTTCAGTATTTTTCTTTCTGTGCCTGACATAATTTTGCTTCACATAATGTTCTCATTCACGCTTCCACAAATAACAGGGTGACATCCTTTTTATGGCTCAGCAATATTCCATTCTGTATACACAGCATATCCTCTCTCTTCTTCCATTGGTGGGCGCCTGGATTGATCCAGAGCTTGGCTCTTGTGAACAGTGCTGCAAGGAACACAGATGAGTAGGTGTCTCTTTGACAGGCTGATTTCGATTTCTTTGGGTAAATATTCCGTAGAGACCTACAGGAGTTATATTTTTAAATTTAAGAATATTCATGCTGTTTTCCGTAAGGGCTGTACTGGTTTCATCTCCAAGGATAGCTGTAAGGAAGGATGCCCAGGTGGCTTTATCCTGACCAGCATTTGTTTTGTTTTATTTTATTATTCTTATTTTTTAATGTATGCCTGGGGCTTGAACTCAGGGACAGGGTACTGACCCTGAGCTTTTTTTTTTTTGGCTCAAGGCTGGCATTCTACTACTGAAGCCACAGCTCCATGTCCAGAGTTCTGGTGGTTAATTGGAGAGAAGAGTCTCACAGGCTTTCCTGCCTGGGCTGGCTTTGAACCATGAGTCTCAAAAGGCTCCCAACCCGACAACTCAGAACACTGTTTTAAAAATGGCTTTGCATGCCAAGCGCCTGTGGCATGTGCCCATCATTCTTGCTTTCCAAGAGGGTGAGATTGGGAGGACCGAGGTTCCAAACTTGGTTGGGAAAAGTTGATGAGATTTCTTCATGGAGGAAGATGCTGAGTGCATGGTGGGGGTGGGGGGCTATGTCTATGCTGGAAACCAAGACTAGCATCTCAGTCTAGGCACATGTCTGGGCAGGAAGTGAGAACTATGTCCATAATAATTGGTACAAAAAGAAAAAAGTCATGGATGACAGGCAGAGCCCCTGCCCAGCAAGCCTGAGGTTCTGAATTCAAATCCCAATACTGCCAAAAAATTTAGAAAAAAAAAAAAAGAAAGTTGTGGTTTTGCAGTGCAGTAATATTACCTGCCCGGCTCTTCAGCATCCCCTCATCCAGCCTGCAGGCAGGATTACTAAGCCAGCCAAGAGATTGAGCATGAAAAGAAGGCGGAGGAAGGCCCCAGGTGGGGGTGGGGGTGAGGGGAAGGCAGAGAACAGGCAGCACAAGGCAGCATGGTGTTCCTGCGTGTGCTGAGTTGGGGAGATGTTTGGGGCTGCATTCCAAGTGGAAGATAACGACTCCGCCTCCAGGGGTTTACAGTCTCAGCACTATCTATGGCTAGAGCTAGAGTGAGGAGATCCTAAGCTCGGGAGATGCACCCTTGCTGGGGCCTGGAAGACAGTGATGGGTGTTCCATTGTGCTAGGCTGCCAGCTCCTGGAACTTATGGGAATCCACATCTCCTGTGGAAATCAACAGACAGGAGTGGACTGTGAAAGCAGATGAGAGAGGGGGCGAGGGGGAGAGAGAGGGAGAGAGAGAGGGAGAGATGGAGGAAGAGAGGGAGAGGGAGAGAGGGAGAGAGAGACAGAGACAGAGACAGAGACAGAGAGACAGAGAGAGAGAGAGAGAGAGAGAGAGAGAGAGAGAGAGAGAGAGAGAGAGAGAGAGACAGAGAGAGAGACAGAGAGAGAGACAGAGAGAGAGACAGAGAGAGAATCAAGATTCCTGAAGGAAGATAGCCATCTCCCTTCTACCAGCATCTGCCTGAAGCTTGGAGCTGGGGATCCCCAGAACCCCACGATGAACCCCACCTGTGGACACCTTCAACTTGGAATTGCACTCTGTAGAATGGCGAGACACTAACTTTGTGTTATTTTTAAGCTCCCAGGCCATAGGCCTCTAACAGACAAATGTTACGGAGCTTCTCACCAACTAATATGCTCTCTCATTCGGTACTGGAGAGAAATGGTGCTCCATTCCCCAGCGTTTCTTATGAATCATCCCACACTCCTGGTTCTAGTTATTTACAGATGTTGCATATGAAACAGAGTCAGAGCACGGGTGGAAGCCCTTGAGAACTGTTCAGCTGGTGGCTGGAATATGTGAGTAGTTTATCGTGGGTGCTCCCTGGCTGGACACATGAGTGAGATCCACTGGGAGTAGGAAGTTAGCATGGGAACGATCCTGAAACGATCGCTCTTGTTCTTTGTGACACGTTTTCCACAAGGAGTTACAAAATGATGGTCTTTTCTGGCGGTGTGGGGTAGGGGCATGTTTTGAGGGGGTTTCTCCTCTCTGGCTCGGTCCCCCGCCATGTTTTGTTTGCACCCCCACTTTGACTTATTGGGCCCATGCTAAATAAGTAAAATACACACCCAGAGTGGGATTTTAGATTTTCATGCCAGCTGTTAAAAATAACTCAACTGTAGGCAGAAGGGTGACCACAGGAAGTGACTCACTTCCTCCGGCCAGCTTCTCCTACACCTTCCACCCCAGGGAAACGTGGAGAGCAGACTGTGCAGGTGTCTCAGTGGTCAGTGCTGCCCCAGCCCTGGTCTGCTGACTCCACGAGGAGAATGAGGATTCCACAGTCTCCTTCAGCAGTGTAACTTGCTCCAAGAGTTTGGCACTGACCTCCCCTCCCCTCCCCTCCCCTTCCTTTTCCTTCCCCTCCCCTCCCCTTCCTTTTCCTTTCCCTCCCCTCCCCTCCCCTTCCTTTTCCTTTCCGTCCCCTCCCCTCTCCTTCCTTTTCCTTTCCCTCCCCTCCCCTCTCCTTCCTTTTCCTTCCCCTCCCCTTCCTTTTCCTTTCCCTCCCCTCCCCTCCCCTCCCCTTCCTTTTCCTTCCCCTCCCCTCCCCTTCCTTTTCCTTTCCCTCCCCTCCCCTCCCCTTCCTTTTCCTTCCCCTCCCCTCCCCTCCCCTTCCTTTTCCATCCTCCCTCTTTCTTTCCTTTCTTGAGCTGGTACTAGGACTTAAACTCAGGGACAGGGCACTGTCCCTGAGCTTTTTGGCTCAAGGCTAGCATTCTACCACTTGAGCTACATTTTCATGCTCAGCTTTCTGGTGGTTAATTGGAGAAAAGGGTCTCACAGAGTTTCCTGCCTGGACTGGCTTTGAACCACGATCCGTGGTTTTCAGTAGCTGGGATGACAGGACTGAGCACCCGTGCCTGGTTCTTACAGTTCTCCTTCAGAAATTGTTCTTTCTTGTTTTTATTCTTAGTAAGGAGGCCGGATATTCTTGTTGTAAGTGAATTTCTAAGCCTTGAATGAGGAAGGAAAACTGGAAATATGTGAATGAAAAGTTTCAAAAACGAAGGAAGGTTTGGAAACAAGGTGAATTTTTTTTTAAAAAAGGAAGAAATTAAATGAGCAATCAAATAACAATTAAAAAGTCCATCAAGAGCTCTTAGGATTCAAAAAAGATTTTTCTTCAAACATATCCAGATTCAGAGGGTGGCAAGGGCCAGCCTGAGCCTGTGACAGCTGGGCGCTGAAGGACGTTCCCTGGGAATGAGGGCAGTCTGGGCTATTGTGACTGAGCTGCGATTCCCGGAGGGGGGGTGGGGGGTGGGGGAAGGGGGCAGAACTGGGGGAAAGCTCTGTACCCTCCTCTCACTTCTGCTGAGAGGAAGGTAAGAGATTTCCCCCAGTTCTGCTGAGGATTACTTTAAAAAAAAATCTATTAACATTTAAAAACTTACATGAATCAACCAAGCAATAAAATACCAACCCTTAGGCTTCAAAAATTGCTTAAGATACTTTGGGGAACATAATTTTTTAAAAGGTAAATAATTAAAATGGAAGGTGTTTTTTTTTTCCCCCCTCAGGATACAGAGACCAGGGAGGGGTGGTTTGCGGTGGTTTGTGGCGGGGGTGGGGGTCTGCATTTTGGTTATTGAGTCTGTGCTGGGAGTTCCATCCAAAGGCAGACCTGAGAGCTCTGGGGCTGGAGGAGCCAACAGCAGAGGAAATCCAGGCCTGTTCCTGGCCCCCTCCCCCCTGCCTCCCCTCCCCCCATCACACTGAGGACTCTGCCCCCAGTTCTTTCCTTGGAGCCCATCTTTTCACTCAGGTCTGTTCACTCAGTCTGCTACGTGGAGAACACAACTGCCCTCCTAGAGGGGTGTCTCTCTCCCCTTCTTTGGCATCGAGGACAGGAAGCCAGCATGAGAGAAGGTCCACAGACAACCAAATCTCTACTTCAACTCAAGACACCCCACCAGCCAGCCCTCATCAGGACAGACTACCCACCTCCGCCTTTTCAACCCGGTTCCAACAATGCCCCTGGCTGCAGGACTGTCTGCCTCTCCTTGGTAAAAGCAAAGATTTGGAGAAAGGCTGTTGGGGGGCGGGGAGGGTGTGGAGAAAGAAGGGGAGAAGGTGGGGGCACGTGAAATGGCAGGTTGGCGAATCACATGTGGGGTTGTTCCAACAAAAATACTCTTGTCTGAAGGCCACAGAATGCCAAGGAGATGATAGATATTAGTCTGTTGGTCCCAGTCAAAAGGCTTCTATGAAAACCTGGGCAAATCACGAGTCCATTTTGTCATTATGTTATAAACTAACTGTATCCTCTTTCTATGTGTTTGTCCCTCTGTCTCAATGGCTCTGGTGCAGTCGGCTCTCTCTGTCATCTCTCCAGCTCTCTGTGTGTCTGTGCACTCGGGGCCTCATATATTTGTTTGTCTTTATCTGCTCAATGCTGGCACTCTACACCTCAGCCGTACTACTTCTGGCTTTTTGGTGGTTAACTGGAGAGTCTCACAGACTTTCTTGCCTGAGCTGGCTTTGAATTGCGATCCTCAGACCTCAGCCTTCTGAGTAGCTGGGATTACAGGTGGAAGCTGCCAGCTCCTAGCTCGTGTCTTTATCTTTTTATTTTTGTCTCAACCTAGCCTCTCCTTCCCATCCCTCCATCTGTCCTTCCTTCCTTTCTCTCTCTCTGTGTGTCTCTCTGTTACTGATTCTCTAGGTCTCTATCACTATCCTTGTCTTTCCTTCTCTCCCTCCTTTACACATGCACTGCCTCCTGTCTCCCACCCCCTTACACAGACACAGACACAGACAGACAGACAGACAGACAGACACACACACACACACACACGTATGCATGCATGCACGCGCGCGCACGCGCGCGCACACACACACACACACACACACACAGAGCTCACCAACCCTTAGATCCCAGTGATGCTTTGTGACCCATCGCTAATACCTGTACAAAGCACTTGACCTCCTGGAGAAGGACTTTGTATTCAAGTTGTCTTCAGAATGCAGAAGCATGTGCACCCAACAATAAGGCAGTGCTGCTGAGCCGGCCACGCTCACGGCTTCAGAATCATTGCTCTTGTGATCCAATCCACACAGTAAATCCTCAAGCAAGCCCCAGGATCTCATGGTCTCAATATTGGACAAACTCTTTCCATAGAAGTACACCTAACTCTAATTTACAGTAACATAGAGAAGCACCTAAATATTGTATGCAGCACGTCTGTGCCCGTTTGCCAAAGTTTAAATCCATTGAAAAATGAGGACAAGGAATGGCAAGGTAAATAACGACATCCCCGAGGTCAGGATGTGTCAGGATGCCATGGCACGAGCTCCTGTCTGGGCCCAGGAGGACCCCGGAGGAGCCTGGGGCCCCCGTGTGCCCTGCAGAGTAGGGCAGAGGACTTGTTCTTGTGCAATTAGGCAGTGTAAGGCGAGCTGCCGCTGCCCTGCCTGCCTGCCGAATGCCTTCCAGATTTCACCCCCATCTCCTCTGTCTAGACTCTACGTTGCTATTTTTCCCCCTCCTTGCTTAAAACAGACTCCCATATAAAATGCCAAAAACAGAAGTTTTGTCCGTCTTTCTCATAAAGATGTGGGACAGAGCTTGCTCTGCCAGACCCCCAGACTTCCATAAGACACGTGTCGTCTGAAGCTGACATTAAAGACTGTCCAGGCGTTGCAGAGGGTCATGCAAGCATTTTTAAAAAAATATGGTTTTCATTAAGACGGGGAGTATTTCTAGTGCGGTGTGGCTGTGCTCAGAGGTGGGGGCGGGCTGGGCAGACAGGAGGCTGGGGAGGAAGAATTGAGACTTGAGTTTCCAAACAAGGCCGCCATTAATGCTGGGGTCGACCAGGGAGCTATCTGATCCAATGGCTTTGATCATGTATTCATTTATTTGTGCCAGTACTGGGACTTGAACTCAGGGCCTACATACTGTTCCTTAGCTTGTTCTGTCAAGGTTGGAGCTTTACTGCTGGAGCCACAGTGCCACTTCTGGTCTTTTGTAGCTTAATTGGAGATAAGAGTCTCACAGACTTCCTTGCCCAAGCTGGATTCAAACTGTGATCCTCAGGTCTCAGCCTCCTGAGTAGCTAGGATTACAGGCACAAATCCTGGTCACCAGCTTCAAATGCCTTTTGAAGAGTAAAGGGCCTTGTCATTCACTTACCAGGGATTTGTGTTATTGTGTGTATTGGTCATTCAAGCCAAAATAGAGAAGAAATGCTTATGACACAAATTTTCTTTATGAATTTCAAGAATTCATATATAGTCTGACCTTAGGCAAGGAAGTTCTCCATTGTGTCTTTGATCTAAACAGAAAGAAAGCATGAGTACAAACAAATTTATTTAGCTTTCCTATATAAGATGAGTCTCTGAAGAAACCAGTCAGGCAGCTGAAGGCTAGAGTGATTTGACCCACAAGGACCGGGGTGACTTTGGATTGCAGTCTCTTAGATCTGCTTTGATGAATCTCATCTAAAAACGTGTATAGGTTTTAGGGAGCTGAAGTTCTTCATTTTCTCCTTTCTGTTGAACTAGTGGCTTCTTTATGAGATGAATAAATAAAAATAGCAATCTAAGTAAATACATTCTATAAAATGCATGATGGGAAAGTAAGAGAGGCACCCGTAGCTCATGCCTGTAATCATAGATCTGAGGATCGAAGTTTGAAGCCTGCCCAGGCAGGAAGGTCTGTGAGACTCTTATCTCCAATACACTACAAAAGCTGGGAGTGGTGCTGTGACTCAAGTGGTAGAGTGGTAGCCTTGAGCAAATGCAGCTCAGGGATACAGCCAAGGCCCAGAGTTCAAGGCCCAGGACTGCTGTGGCTGAAAGTGGTAGAGGATTAGCCCTGAGCACAGCGTCTAGCCCTTGAGTTCAAACCCATGACTGATAAAATAAAAACACAAAATCACCCTTTAATGGCTGTTCACTCTATAGCTCTTATTTCACGTAGACTTTTGTATATTTGGGCGTGTGTGCCTAGCTCCTCCCCTCCTTTAAATTGATTTATTTTAATAAGGAAGACAGTTTCTAGAGCGCTTGAGCAGGGCAGGATGCATTCCGAGCACTTTGTGAGACTCTGGACACTTCCAAATGAACAAATGTCTTTCGAATCAGCACATTCGATGATGTGTTTCTTTGCACTGGTCTCCGCCTGTGGCCCTTGGTAAAGGAATATTTCTCCATTAAGCTTTGTATTCCCCCTCCCCCCCATACACACCATGTTATAGAGATTCAACTTGGTGTCTCACCCTTGCTAGGCAGGTGCTCTACCGCTTAAGCCACACCTCTAGCTCTTTATTGGGTTGGGCATTTTCAAGGTAAGGTCTCCTTTTATCCCCTGCTGACCTAGGCCCACGTCCTCCTACTTGTGTTTCTCTGTAACACTGGGGGTGGCCGGGGTGCCGCCGCTCCCGGCCATCATTTGAGATGGACTCTCAAGAACTTCTATGCCTTGGCTGGCCTCAGGCCCCCAGTCTCTGCCTGTCAAGTAGCTAGGACTACAGCTAGGCCACAGCAACCTGACCTCCGCCAGGGAAGCCTGAAAGGCTCTACTGCTTATATTGAAAGTGACATTCACAGGTTCTGTGGAAAGTGGGGAGAAACTGACCGAACTCAGACCAAGGACTTGGTCCCACACCCAGCCTCTGATATGTCTATTTAGAAGAAGAAATAAAACCCCAGGAACAACAGTTCCTGATCGATTTAGCTGTAACATAACCTAGAGCTCTCACCACAAGCACAACCCGGGACCCAGTCTGCCAGCACGGGGCCGTGGAAAACCTCTGCAGAGTCTATCTGCCAACATGGGAATGGTAGGCATGGGCAAGACCCGCCGTCAGCCTGGGGTCCAATTCTGCACATTGGGATTTTTTTTTCCTGTTCACATTGAGAGCACAAGGCTGGAGTTGTTTTCAGAATACAAGTAGTTCTCATTTAAATTATTCAAAAGTTGTATTTGGCTGGTGTCGACTTTCGTTCATTCTTCAGCTGGGATCATTTCCAAGGATTGCTATGAGAGAGAGAGAGAGAGAGAGAGAGAGAGAGAGAGAGAGAGAGAGAGAGAGAGAGAGAGAGAGAGGCAGAGAGAGAGAGAGGGAGAGAGAGAATGAAAGAGAGAGAGAATGAGAGAGAGAATGAGAGAGAGGGAGAGAGAGAGAGAGAGGAGAGAGAGAGAGAGAGAGAGAGAGAGAGAGAGAGAGAGAGAGAGAGAGAGAGAGAGAGAGAGAGGTCCAGCGACATTGGTAGTGGAAGAAATGTAGCCACTTTGAAGATAGCCAGTAGCTGCTGGCTCTACAGAGCTGGTTTGGTTTGAGTGCTGTGATTAGCAGTGGTACTTGGGAGTGATAGGTGTGGGGACTGCCATGGGAATGGTGGGGAGGGCGCTTGCCACTGCTGTGGCTTATGCTGGGGACAAGATAGCATAAACACTGGGCAACTTTTAACGGACTACTTTTAATGTCTACTTATTCACTCGCAGTGGGGCACACTCAGTGGCAGGTCCTGAAGAAACACACACGGGAAGCCCGCCCCGCACATTCGGCCTCGGGAGAAAAGTTCACGCTTTCTTTTCTTTGGCGCTGGGCTGCATAGTGGGGTCGTCTTCCTGTGGTGATGGTGTGGAATCCTGCAATGACGAGGGCTAGACCTGAGAAAGAACCCTGTAGACGATGGATGAGTGGGATTAACACAAATAATTGTATAGCCTTCACTCAGACCACCTTCGAAGGGAATATAATTTATACATACTTAGAGACAGACAGAGGGATGAGAATTCACACAGATTGCATTACACTATCTTTGTCTTCAGAGTATTTTAATCCAAGCCAAAGAAGATCGGATTTAATTCGTCTCAACTCAATTTAAAAAACATTTATTCAGTACCTCCCATGTGCCAGGTTCTGAAAGTCCCAAGACAAACAAGGCAGAAACCAGCTTTCAGGACCCGCCAGATTGGCAGGAGACGGAGACAAACCTCATGCTTAACGCATGCTCAGCTCTCGAAGGGAAGGGCCAGAATGGGCCAGGAAGCCTGTGAGCCTTGGTCTGCCTGCACCAAGCTTCCACTGCTATCTGTCCCATTTGACCTTCTCAGGCAGACATGCAGACAGCCTCAGATGCTGCAGCACCGCGAGGAGTGGCTGGCTTCTGGGTGTGTCCTGTTTTAGGGTCATCCATGAGTGGGTGGACGCCCCATCCCACGTCCTGCTCTCCTCCCTAAGGTTTCCTTCTGCTCTCTCTGGTTCTAATTAATGTCAAGGGGATGTCAGGAGGGGCAGAATCATCAGAAAGTGGATAAGCAGCAGGCCTGTCCCTGCTTTCCTTGGGGGTAGCTGATTGGGGGGCCTGTGACCATTACCATATTCTTTGTCACCAGCTGCCTCCTAGCCAGACTGCCATCGGTCCAGTTGTCCCTAGAGGAATCTTTAGCTCTTCTGGGCTTTGTCCATTCCTGGGCCAGGCCTGCAGGCTCCACCACTGGCCTGAGGTCTAGCTCTGCAAGGACAGTGCAGGACAAAGTTGTGACAGGCCTGGGGAGGGGGAAAGGGCATGTAATGGTGGCAGGTGCTTCTATTCAGTCCATCACAGGTGGACTTCCACCAAGGATGGAGTATATCTGAAAAGTAATTCCAGGAGGCCAAGGGTGGGGCGAGGAGAAGTGACAGTGTGGTAGAAGCCGTGTGGGAGGGGGTGGACAGGAGGCTTTCCCCCAGGGCCTCTCCAAGGACCCATGCAGACTGCTTCAGAGAGGGGCCATCATCCAGCACTCCTGTTCTCATGGGTGGAGGCAGCCACTCCCCACATGGCCCCTTCAGCGGCGGTGAGCTCGGAGAATCCGTTCAGCCAGGGCAATGAGCCAACCCTAAAGATCATATTTAGGTGGCATTAGGGTTGCCAGTTTGCACTGACCTCTAGGAGGTGATGCCCCACACAAAGCAGTCTGTAGCCTCTTGTCAGGATGGAGTCTTTCTAATGCTGCGTGGCCACTCAAAAGGATGATGGTTGGCTATGCAGAGTCAGGGTTGACTGGGAAGGTTTTATTTTTACATGGTGGATTTGTGTAAGAAAGTGAGGTGTGACAAATTAGAAATGAATCTGATCAGAGGCTCATGTCTATAATCCTAACTATGCAGGAGTCAGATCTGAGGATTGTAGTTCAAAGCCAGCCCAGACAGAACAGTCGGGTTATCTCCAAAAGACAGTAGATCTGTGGCTCGAGTGGTAGAGTGCTATCCTTAGCAGCTAAAGCTAAGGGACAGGGCTCAGTTCTTGAGTTCAGGCCCAGTAAACACACACACACACACACACACACGTATCAAATCTACACTCAGTTTGCAGGAGACCCAACTAACTCTATAAAGGCATCGCAACTTTCTATTTTGGTGGTAGTTCTGGAGTTCCGTGTTTGCTAGGCAGGACTCTACCCTTGAAGTCCCAGCCTATGAGTTACAAAACTGAGTCACAGCACACTGTGTATCTGTAGAGAAATATCACTGTTCCAGTAACTGAGTTTCCTTTCCTGCTCCAACCTCTGGTTAGCAAGGTAAATATCAGTTTATGGTCTGAACTTTTTTTCTTATTTTGTTTTAATACAAACTTTATTCAATTTGTTTTAATGGAACAAGTGGACAATTTGAATTTTACCACAAAAAATTCAGAGATAGAGATGGCATGACAATGAGGTACATTTTTTTTTTTTACCTTCCTATTATATGGTCTGAACTTTTCATTCAATCTGAGAAACTGACTCTTCAGGCAGGGCTGGCTCTCCCTCAGATAAAATGCTCTGTAACCCCCCCTGCATCATGTCTTGTCCCGAGGTGTTGGCAGGCACAGCACATGGGATTGCAGTGTCTTTCAGACTCTCCATGGTGCAAAACCAGTTTGTTGCTTGCTTTAACATTTCCAGTATGTTGCTAATGGATATTTTGTAAGCTATAAGAAAAATAAGTTACCACAGAAGAATGAAATGAAGACAGATATGCAGAATACAGGCTCACATTTTTGTTATTGGGTTGAGAAGACATAAAACCATCTTGTGAGCTTGCTATAGAAGTTTCCCCAGGGGGCCGGGAGTTTGGCCTAGTGGTTGAGTGTTTGCCTAGCATGCACGAAGACCCAGGTTCAATTCCTCGGTACCACATACATAGAAAAAAGCCGGAAGTGGTGCTGAGGCTCAAGTGGTAGAGCTCTAGCCTTGAGACAGTCCAAGGACAGTGCTCAGGCCCTGAGTTCAAGCCCAGGACTGGCAAAAAAAAATAATGTAACCCTTCTATTAATTACAATAAAAATACATGAAAAAAAAGAAGTTTCCCCAGGCTGCCTCCCTGATTCTGGGTGCATGTTGGCACCAGTGATAATGAAATTTGCTAGCTGGTGTAGCTCCAGGGACCACACTGTCTCCTGAAGAGGATGAAGCCCTCAGCTGCAATGTGCTTGACTGTCTGGGGTCTGGGCCCTGCTTCAGACTCATCCTCTGCCTTGTGGTCGGTGGGACTCACCGGAAGCTGTCTTGCACCTGCCCTCTCCTGATAACCAGCACCTGGCCACAGCCTTTGGTCCAGAGACTGCCTCACCTCCACCTCCACACTCAGCCCCGCTCCACTCCCCTTCCCCTGGCTCTGGCTTGGTCTTTGTTAGGGATTTATGGCCACATTATTGGTCTCACCTGCCTGGCATCTTTGGGGGAAAGCCCGAGAAGGCAATGGGAACTCAGATGCTCCTCGTCCTGACCTTCCATGGGCCTCTGCACAGAGGAAGGCAGGCTTCCTCCATGCTCTCCCTGCCTCTCCAGGGCAGCAGTGAGCAGGGCTCTCTGTCTTCCACAGGGCAGAGCCCGGGAAGCAGGCTGCTCTGACCTCGGCACTCTCCTCTACCCACAGTAGGAGACGACAACCTAAACCTGAAGGCTTTCTAAACCTAAACTTGACATCCTAAACCATGAAGATGGTGCTGAATTCAGGTCACTAGTCATCCGGTGTTAGGAGGTTCCAGAGGCAGGTGGACCTTGCCCAATGACCAGAAGTGAATGTTTAGAACCTGATGGAGAGGTTAGGACTGGGGAGAGGCAGTGTGGCCCAGGATGCATAGTTAGCTATGGGGCCAGGAAAGACCCTATCCAAATTCTTTGTGAGTTACAGACACTGAAATCTGGATGGGTAATGCTGTCCCAGCCGTGGGAGGGAAGGAGCTGAGCCGGGAAGGAGCCCAGGCTCATGGCTGCTAGGGAGACAGCCAGATGATCGTGAGTAGGGAAGGGTGGTGAGCTGCAGTTGCTTTCAAGATCTACCTGCTGTGGGGATGAAGGTAGGAAGTTTGTTCTGTCACAGGGGAGAAAATGAAGAGATTCGAAGCTGTATGGTATTTGTGAGTGGGGAGGTGACATCTGCAAGGTGAGGCGATATTTTGGTGAGACGATGAGGCAGGAGAGGGGGAAGAAATGACTAAAGTGTGTTGCATGAATGTATGAAAAGATCATAAAGAAATCCATTGAGGAATTGCAAGAAAGACAAAAGGGAGAAAGACAAAAGGGAAGCAGTAGAGGAGTGAATGTGATCCAGTGCACTGCAGGCCTGCGTGGAAATATCCCAATGAGACTGCCACATGGTGCAATTAATATGCATGAATAAAATGTGGGGGGAAAAGGCTGGCGGCTGCTAAGGAGATTGGGAGTTTATTTTTTGATTGATCGTGGGGCTTGAACTTGGGGCCTGGATGCTCTCTCTAAGCTTTTGTGCTCGAGGCTGGAGCTCTACCGTTTTGAGCCACTGGGCATTTATTTTTAATTTGTCCTTACTGAGAAATGTCTGATTGGGCAAAGGTTGTTGACATTTCTGAGCCTTCACCTACTGGCTATAATCTCCACTGCTGGAGGGTCCAGAGAGCTCCCTGGGTGCGTGGGCTCCTGGCCAGGCCTGGGGAATGCTGGTGTTTTGAAAGCTCCCAGCATGGTTTACTTGTGGGCATGGGGTACAGACCATAGCTGCAAAGGCAGAACAGAAGATAAGGCACCCATCTCAGAAGGGCAGCCACCCTCAAAGCCACCCTGAGACCCAACGTATATTGGGGGCTCACCAGGAGAAGTGCAGCTCTCTCTCATTCTCCCTCCCTCTCTCTCTCACTCTCTCTCTCGCTCTCTCACTGTCTGCCTCTCTGTCTCTCTTTCCCTCTATCCTCTTTTTCTAGTACTAGGGATTTGAACTCAATGTCTCTCATTTGCTAGGCAAGTGCTACTTGAGCCTTGCCCCATCCTTTTCTTTTTTTTTGCCAGTCCTGGGCCTTGAACTCAGAGCCTGAGCACTGTCCTGGGCTTTCTCAAGCTAGCACTCTACCACTTGAGCCACAGTACCACTTCTGGCTTTTTCTGTGCATGTGGTATGGAGGAATCAAACCATGGTCTTTGTGAATACTAGGCAAGCACTCTCCCACTAAGCCAAACCCCTGGCCTACTCCCATCCTTTAAAAATTTTATTTTATTATTAAGTTATTATACAAAGAGATTACAATTCCATAAACCAGGTTATGAGCCCAGTGCATCTTGATCACTGTCACCCCTTTTGTCCTCTGGCTTGCTTTCTTTTACAGGAGGTTCTCACTTTTTTTTTAACCCCCAGAACAATCTTGAATCTTGATTCTTCAACCTATGTCTGTGGGGCAGCAGAGGTTTTAAGTGTTTGCTACTATATCCAAGCTGGAAGAATGGAGTTTCTGATTGGTTCCTCCACTGGTCAGTCACTAGGCTGAAGAGGAGTGCTGTGGAAATAGACACCCTCTGTGTGTTCCTGGAAGCTCCTGGACTAGCTCCTTGGCAGCCTCAGTAAAGGCACCCAGAAGTTCACAGCGTCCGTTGTGGCTGTGACCTGCTCGTGGTCTGCTGGCAGAGGCCCCGTCTTGGGCATTCTCTGCTATTTGTACATTGTATCTGAACTAGATGCTTTGCCCACTGAAATCATCGTTGTAGCCATCATCAGATAATGATTTACTCTCCCAGGGTACAAAAGGAAGTCACTAAGACAGTGATTTATTTGTATCAATGCCCTGTGTCAATCATCTGGCGAGAAGTCATCTAAAAGTGCAACACTTTTCACAAGCATCAGGAATCATGTTATTAAAACACACACAACAGCATTCATTGTTCCTGGGTAGAGTTCAGGGTGACACGCCACGAATCTCCAAGTGAATTGTCCAGGTATCACCACCAGGAGGACTAGAGCAAACCCCCACGCACACGAGGTAATTCCACTATAAACATGACAAATACCCGCCCCCCAGCCCTTTTGTGTACCCTCAGTCACCAAGCCCACTGACAGATGTACAATGTGTTTCTCATCAGCTTACTTCGTGAGTTCTGCAAGCTGATAAGAACTATGCAGCATGTAATTTTATGGAGCTGTTTGTGGTGCCCACATGTTCTAAGACACTGCTGTGTGTTCTGAAGATGAACTGAAGTGGCAGGGACTGATACCGTCAGAAGGAAGGGAGCTGGGTGGAATGAATTCAGCCCAGAGAGTCCGTAGTACCTGAATATAGCTTCTTAGAAGCTGATAAGAAAAGACAAAGATTGTTGCTTTTGTTTGTTTGCTTGTTTGTTTGTTATGGGGCTTGAACTCAGGGCCTGGGTGCTGTCCCTGAGGTCTTTTGCTCAAGGCTAGCTCTTTACCAGTTTGGGTCATAGCCTCACATCTGGTTTTCTGGTGAATAATGTAGAATAAGAGTCTCACAGACTTTTCTGCCTGGGCTGGCTTTGAACCAGGATCCTCAGATCTCAGTCTCCTGAGTAGCTAGGGTTGCAGGTGTGAGCCACCATGCCCAGCAGTTGTCATTTTTTTGCCAGTACGCTGAGGGCTGCCCCAGGAGAATTGAAGTCTGTGCACTGGCATCAAGGCATGCTTTGGGATGGAGGAGGAAGGACGTGGACGGTGGTGGGACCCCGAGGCCCCTACCAGTCACCCGTGTGTGTTCTCATCATGGTCAGAAGAGGAATGGCTGGCTGGCCAAGGCAGAAGGAAGTCCTGTCTGATGGAATGGGACTGTGGCAGGCGCTCCAGCTCTGCCTGCTCCCTCAGGCCCTGGCTGGCTTCAGAATGGCTTTCTGGGCTGGAGGAGGCTCACTGCAGCCTCTAGGTACCAAGTGTGAGAAGCCTTGCTTCAGTCTCTCATTGAGAACTGGGCCTGAGACTTCGTCCCTCGTGAGCATTTATGGCCAGGGATCTGCTACCCTTCCCATATTTAGCACACGCTCTGGCAGCGCCTGCCTGCTGTGGGTTATAAAGCAAGCTCAAAGACTCTCAGGCAAGGACAACAAAGAGCAGACCTTCCAGAAAGACAGCCCGGCTTTATAACTCATAACACCATGCAGGCTATATTAAAAGTGAAAGACTTTTTGAACTGCAACCATCCAATCGTCTTTCCAGCTTTGAAATATCTACAATCTGAATTTTATAGGGATTATTTTTTATTATAGGTGAAGCAATTAAGTCTCCATATTGAAGGATGTAAACCTTTTAAGGCCCTTCTCAGAATATCAAAAGAAAAAGAGGCTTATATTTAACAGGTGTGACAACCCAACACAGGACATTCTGCTGAGAAAGGAGCTTGACATTCTCCAGGGACAAATACTTAAATTAATCCAAAACATCTTTGGGATAAAAGGGATTTTTTTTTTGAAAAAAAAAAAAAGAATTAGATTGCCCACAAAACTTTGTATAGGAAGAAGACCAGCTCATGAATGAGATACTTAAAAAATACTAATCTGAATGGAATGTGTCAAGTGGCATTTATATGAAACCTTTCTTTCAAATAATGTTTGAAGTTTATTAGGGTTCTCTGGCATTTGCCCACAGTACAGGCAGTGAATGTGTCTGCATGGCTCTGTGCTGCTGGCCTCCCAAATTAGCTCGCTGGTTTACTTCATTTGAATGGATTTCTTCCTTTTTGGCCTCAATCATGGATGAGATGGAAGCAAACATTGTGGTAGTGGGATTAGGTTAGACAACAGAAGGAACTTCCTAAATACAACGGTAAAGAGTGTCAGAAGAGATGACAGAATAAGACCTATGCAAAGTTGGACCCAAACTTTGGAAATAGGTTTAGAATGTTTGCCTTTTAAGAAATTCTCTCTTCCCTTGCCTCTACTCTCCCTTGCCCTCTCCACTCCACATCTCTGTGATGTCTTCTGGGGAGTAGAAGAGAGTATTTCTCTTTTCAACAGTTGTAACTGCTGGCTTATTGACTTTGTGATTTTTTTTTTTACTCTTGTCACTTCTTTATTCTTACATGCCTACCTGTCAACGAGCACATTTACTACAACATCAGTGCGGTCCTGCAGTTCCATCATCTCCAGGGGTGCTGTTGGCTTTGCTAGAGCCCTGATGGATGAACAAGGAGGCCCCGCCCCCCGCAACCCCAGCTCACCTCATAGCCCCTTTAGGGCATTCATCTAATTACCAAGGGCTTCACAAGGTGAGTTTTGTCAATTTACAGCCCAACTTTCAAAACATAGGGAAATAAGTCCCAGGATCTAGAATAGATACAAAACAGAGAAAAGAATTTAAGATGCGTATTTTCTAATTCAGGGGCCAAGGATTTTTTTGGGGGGGGGAGGGAGTGGTCATGGGGCTTCAACTCTGGGCCTGGGCGCTGTCCCTGAGCTCTTCAGCTTAAGGCTACCACCTTACCTCTTGAGCCATGGCACCACTTCCAGTTTTCTAGTGGGTAATTGGAGATAAGAGTCTCACAGACTTTAGTGCCCAGGCTGGCTTTGAACCTTGATCCTCAGATCTCAGCCTCCTGAGTAGCTGGCACCTGATATTTATCTTAAGAGCAAACACTTGTGTTGGTACGCACAATTGATTCTAATTAGAATGGAATGAATTTTGAACCAATCCAACTGCTCAACTGATGATGCACAGGTTATGTAGATTGATGGATTACTCTCACCAACCACCCTTTTTACGAATTTCTTAAGAACTTAATTAAAAAAAATCACTTTTTACTAATGAGTTCTGACTTTTGTATCATAGCCTTGGGGACAGAGGGATAGATGCATGTGAGAAACATATTCTGCTTTGAGCACTTGTTTTTATCGCTATCTCCTCTCGGTCCTGCATGGAGAAGTGGTTCTAGAAATTTCCAAGGAGTCCATGTTTAGCTTTACCAGGGGGAACACTCTGAAACACTTCTTCACCTCCTTAAGCATTTCAAATCAACTGGACATAACTGGGCTCGAAAATACCCTCAGAGCCTGGAGGTCTGAAAAATGCAGTTTCTACACTCAGCTGCGTAGACTCAGCCTCTCCCAACAAACAGGACACAGTACCTTGAGGCTTTATTTTAATTCATTTTTAAGCTGGAAAGGGCACACGGAGGTCCACGTGTAGTCTGCCCACATGGAACCCCGAGTCTGACCCAGACTTGGGGGTCTCTGTGTGTTTTTTCTCCCCCCTCTCTCTTTTTCTCTCTTTTTTTTTCCCCCTTATTATTTTGGCAGACTTTTTGGAATGTCTGGGAGCTAAGGGCTTTGCTTCATGGAGCAGAATTCTGAAGCAAGAAAAGAGAAAGTTATAGACTAAACCACAGAAATGTAAACACGTCTGCAGCTAAAATAACTCCACTTTCATTGAAAACACTCTTCCTTCACAATCGGACTTCTGTCTGCGACGGTTCATAAAACCGCATGTTAATAGCGGCCAATTAATAGATGCTGCTGCTCAGCCTTACAAGTTGAGTTTTAATTATTATTTTTCAAATTAAAAGCGTGCTTATTCCTAGCTCCCCTTGGGGGTGGGGGGGCGCAGCTCGCTTTCTGGCTGTTTGCTGAAGTTCTTGGCTGTTAAAAGTCGGGAGAGGGAGGGCGATGGGTAGTCTTCCCGGGTCGGGATGGAGGGAGGGAGCCGCGGGGCGCTCGGGACCGGTTCCTAGGGCCGGGGCAGGGCCAGTCCGGGGCCCCGGGGCCAGCCGGCCGGCGGGGCTGCGCAGGGGCGCGCGGGGGGCGCAGGGGCAGCGCAGGGGGGCGCAGGGGCAGTGCAGGGGCAGCGCGGGGGGCGCAGGGGCGCGCGGGGGGCGCAGGGGCAGCGCAGGGGGGCGCAGGGGGGGCGGAGGGCGCAGGGGCAGCGCAGGGGCGCAGGGGCAGCGCGGGGTGTGCAGGGGCAGCGCAGGGGGGCGCGGGGGCAGCGCAGGGGCAGCGCAGGGGCAGCGCAGGGGCGCACAGCCCCCGGCGGCGGAGGCGCCCAGCCTGCCTTCGCTGCGGGTTCTGGCGACCCACGGACGGACGAGCCCCCGAGTCCCGCGGATCCCGAGGCGCCGGCAGGGGTGAGTCCGGCGGCGGCCCCACCTCGACCGCCGTCAGCTGCCTAACGGGTTCCGCCGGGGCTGGGGGAAAAGGCGTCTTATTCTCACTCCCAAGGACCCGGACTCGGGCTGCGGCGCGGCGGCTCCACTCCCGCCCCGTCCCTGCCGTCCAGGCCCGGCCCTCCCGGCTCCTCCCCGAGCTCTGTGGCTCCCTGGCTGCTCTCAGGCCCGGCCTGCACGGTCCTCCTCTGGCCCCAGCCTCCTCCTCCCCCTCCTCCTCCTCGGGGCGGGGGGTGGACTAGACAGCTGCGTCTTAGCCCAGAGAAGGGCGCGCGGGGTCCAAACCTGCCCCGCGGAGGCGCGCCGAGCCCCGAGGGCGCGCGCACGCAGGCTCCCACGCGCAGGACGCCCCCCACACCCGCCGGGCCTGCGCGCACCTGGCCGCGCGCTCCCGCCCCGCCCCCGGCGGCGCGCACTCGCGGTTCCCGGGGGGCGCGCGTCTGGGTGGCTGCCCAGCGCGGCGATTGGCGGGAGCGGGAGCCGGAGCCTCCTCGAGGCCGGCGCCCACAACATGGGCTGAACCCGTCGGTGCCCACGGACTCCCAGGGTCAGTGCCGCGGGCACACGCGGGGCCGCGGACACGCGCGGACACGTGCGGACACGCCCTCCCCGACGGCGCCGCCGGCTTCGAGGTAAGTCCCGCGCCCCGCGCCGCCCCACGGCCCCGCGCGGAGGCTGGGGCGGGCGAGGTGGCCCGGCTCCTGGCAGGCGCAGGCCGGACGCCCAGGCCGGGCACGGACACGGAGGGCAGCGGAGCCGCGGTCTCCGGGCGCCCGCGGGCGGCGAGCCCTCCTCCGGACCGCGATGGGGCGGGGCTGGAGCTCGCGGCGGCTCCGAGCGGGGCCAGGTGTGGGGCCGGGGCGCCCTCGACGGCCGGGGCCGCCTCGCCCTGCCCTCCCTGGACGGTGGGCGGCTTCTGCCCGGGGTCCTGGCGGGAGGTGTCTGCGCGTCCGACGCCGCCGCGCCCGGCCCCGGGAAGGCGCTGGCGGGGGCCCCGGGCTCCACGGCGCGCCCCGTGCAGCTGAGGGAACCTGCGGGGTGCGAGATCTCCCTCTGTTCTCCCTCCCTCTGCCCCCCTCCTCGGCGTGTGTGGAGGTGCCCAGGGCGCACCGTTCCGTGGCACGGGGACCCTCTCCCCGAGGCCGGCCCGCGCCGCCCGCCCGCGCCCTCCCTCCCCAGCGGGGATCACACGCGCGCGGGGACCCGGCGCGCTGGGGTCGGGGATCCGGCTCTGGCTGGTGACTTCCGAGGACCGGTGCGCATGCATGGCCGTCGGTCTTGGGAGCCCTCCTCGGTGATTGTGAATCTGGGTGGCATGGGGAGAAGACGTTAGTTCACCCCGTGCCTCCCGGGGTGACCAGGCCGGGCGATCTAGCCGGACCGCGGTGTGAAATCCCGGAGTTTGCGTGGAGTGGATGGAGGAGCCGCGGCACACACGCTGTGCATTTTTATATTTTCCTAACGCGTTTCCTGCCTTGTCTCCATAGTACACAGGAACCCTGCTTAACCTTCCCAAAGGGAGAGAGCTTACTTAACCGTGTGAAAGGGACATTGTGATAGAGAAGCAAGCAGTAGGGCGTCTCTGAGAGACGTCAAAAGTGATTTTAAATGTAGCTCATCCTAAAGTCTTATATCGCATGTGTGTATTAATAGAGCTCATAGATAACAGAAAAGGTTTAACACGTTTGTTTTTTCTAAATGTAGCATGAGCGCCGATTTTTCTTGTTAGCTATCTTAACAGGAATAAAAAAATAGCATAAAAGGAGAGATCTGTGTGTGTGTGTGTGTGTGTGTGTGTGCGTGTGTGTGTGCGCGCGCGCAGCAGAGACACGAATGTCTCTAAATCCCTTTCCAGTCCCGCAGGGAGAAGAGGCTAGCAGGGCTGTGTGGGTTGCCCATGAAGGCCACAGGACCCTGTCAGTCAGTGCCTCCCCAGGAACCCCCACCTCTTCCACTGAGACTGACTGTGGCTGGGAAGCATGATAGGTAGGGCTCGAACTACTAGAAATCAGAAGTTAAGTCACAAGCAAATACCCAGCTGTGCAGTACTGGAGCCTTGCTTAGTTGTCTTCTCTCACAAGGAAACAGGGATGTCCAGTGCAGAAAGTGATGGTCTTTTTATTTTAATTTTTCATCTTTTCCTAATGTTCAAGGTACCCAAGGCCCCCAGGAAAGAAAGCCCTCCAATCCACAGTTTTGGGTTTATACCGTCTACCATGCATTAGAAGTCATTTAGAACTCAAGAGCAGAGTTTGTGAGAAGAAACAAGCGGGCAGGGTGGGAGGGACACACAAACCTTTGGGGACCCAGTAGCAGTTGAATGGCGGCAGGGCGGGAGGGGACTTTGAAGGTCACTTCAGTAATTTGTGATACACAATGTGATCTCACACCAAGCTGTGAGAGCCTTTTCCAGGCAGCTTTCTCTCTGGCCTCCAGCCCCCTCATTCGCGTTACCATGGGTAAACTCCAGTGTCGATGGCTGGATTGGCATCTAAATCAGGTTTTCAAAATAGCTACTACATGTGTGTGGGGGGGCCTCATCCCTTTAACTTTAGCTGTTAGTGTGACCAGTAGAGATAAGAACTCAGTACTTCTTGTTTGTGACTTTGTGAACTGAGAGAAGGTAGCAAAGGCAGGAGGGAGAGCTAAAATTACTTTGCTAAATTTGAGTGGAAGTAAAACGTAGACAGTCCTAGGAAATTAAAGGGTGCGTCTAAAAATGGAGTGCTGGCTCCAAGTTTTAGATTTAGACTAACTTTTAAGTTCTTCTATTTTTACAATGCCAGGTCATAATCTGGAAGGCCCAGATTCCTGAGAAGCAGTAATTTAACAATGAAAGTAGAGGTTTGGTAACCTTGACTCAGTGTGTATTCTCTGTATTTTATTTATTTTTTTGTGCTAGTACTAGATCTTGAACTCAGGGCTGCATGCTCTTGCTTAACTTTTCTGTTCAAAGCTGTGCTCTGCCACTTGAGTCACAGCTTTACTTTCAATGCTTGGGTAGTTAGTTGGAGAAAAGAGTTTCTTGGATTTGTCTGCTGGCCTCAAATGGCCACCATTATTTCTCAGCTTCCTGATTAGCTAGGATTACAGGCATGAGACGTGTGTCCAAAGGGAGTGTGAGTCAGTGACTTCATCCTCTCTCTCTCTCAGGGCTGTATGTGAGAATAGAAATGACCATCAGGTGGGTAGAAATTCCACCGGATTCATTTCACCACTTCAAATGTGATCTTTGGGAGTCAGATACACGCTGGTAGTCTGTCTCAATGCTCTTACAACTTAGACCCATGGCTAGCTTCTTAAAAACAATGTAACCTGTCGGTTTGAATGAGATTTGCTTACATACTGTTTCAAATGGGATTTGTTTTTAGAAATAATATTTTTCCTTCTATGGTTAATTCAAGTTAAGTTTTAATTTCAAAGATTATCCAATAACATTATTAAAAACGTTAATATCCACATTTCTCTTTCATCATGTTTGCATCCAAAACTCAAACAAGCAAGAATAACAAAAATTTAAAGAAGTCTCCGTGTTCATTTTGTCATATCTGGACTGTAGTCTTATTCCATTGACATCGCATGTCAAGTTTAATTATTTGCCCAATCTAATAGCCATTTTATTTTTTTTTACAGAATTTAACATTTTAGAAATAATATTATTTGAATAATTATTCTTCTCTGCCCTCCCTTGGTGGGACACAGAAGTGGGAGTTGGGACAAATGTAAGAAAAAGGAGCCCGGGAACCCTGGCATCTTGGGGCCTGAAGATGGTGGTGAGCAGAAACGTCTGGAAGCAGGCAGATGCTCTAGGTCACTCCCAAAAACTCATCACAGAACTGGACGCTGGTTGCGACTCTGCAAACAGCGTGTGTGTAGAAGCTGTGTCACTCTAGAGGCAGAGCCCCTCAGCTTTTATAAACATCTCACACTGGAGTTCCCCGGGGCCACATTTTTCCTGGCATCATGTGTGTTCCATACACATCACCGCCAGCCAGGCCGGAGGATGGTAAGGGAGATTTTGTGGCAGTCCAGTCGATGATCAGTTTACCGTGGACGGCGGGAAGGCTGCAGGAGGTCACCGTGCCGCTGTCTGGAGGTGAGAGGATGAGGAGGTGGAGGGTGTAGATGCAGGTGAAGCAGGGATTCCAAGAACACTGGCTTCTTCCACAAAGCTGCCCAGATGTGTGGCTGGTGCTAGGATCTCTGCTTAAATCTACAGTGAATGGAGATCTCAGGGTTTAAGAAAGGAAAGAAATTGCAAGGAGAACCCAGCGTGGGTGGGGCAGAAGATGGAAATGGAACAATTTAGAAGGGGAAAAAGCCTTGACACACAGCGTAGACTGAGGTACATTTCAATATGATTGCGTGGAAGACACGCAGATCTATGCCGAGAATAAATAACAAATGAGGCAGTAGGAAAGGGAAAGATTTTAAACACAAGCCACTCATCCCGTCACCACACACAACAGTTAGCTAAATGCATGAGAGTTAGCTAAAAGCTGAGATTTCATTTATGGTAAGGAAAGGAGAATTAAGGACATTTTGAGTAGTCACCACCCCGTGGCAGGCTGCTCTGAGATTTTGTGCGGTGAACGGGAACCTGTGTTCTGTCCGCCTCCTGGTCCTGACAAGACCTTAGTGCCATAGCTACACATCTGGGTCTCTAATTGCACAAAGTTTAACCTTGGCTTGTGCAAGCCTTGCTCTTTTTTGCAGATGATAGAATAAGCAAAAGTGGAGGAAAAAATTTGCTTCTTCAGTGTCAAAAGTACTGTTTTGTCTTATTTGACCCTGGCAGCACAATGTACTTCACGACAGAGTTCTAAAATAGAAATAATGACAATAAAATTAAATCAAGGGCCATTAGGCAGAGGTGGGTTAGATCAGCAGACCACTGGTGTTTACCCCAGGCTCCAAAACTCTATGAAGCCCCTGCCATCAAAACACCCAGAGACATTATTGACTGCCATTTGAGATGCCAACAGGAAGGCATTTTATATTGTAATCGTACCAGTTAAGGGGTTATTCTGTCTCCCGATGAACTTGAATTTAGTTTCTGCTGTTTTTTAAGCTCTATAAATATGGATGATGAAGCAGTTTGTCCACACAAGCCGTTTCTTCTCCTTGCCTCTGTGACTAAAGCGCAGAACCAAAGGCAAGTCAACAAAAATCATTCCGTACATACCTACAGCCCCACAGAAGCAGTGTTCGTGCGTTGGTGAAGAACATATTTATAATGTGCATTTAGCATCTCTGTGCCTTTTTTTCTTTGCAAAAACAAGGTCTTAATTCATGCTACGTTTTCTTTATGGATTTAACGTGACGTGGGACTTTATTTCTCGCTTAAAATCTGCTGATTCCTCCGGAAGTAAGGTGCTGTCCTGGCGATGGGGAGGCTACGAGGCTGTACTAGGAGTACTAAGACAGCAAACGTGCAGGAATTAGGTGAACTTGATTGCCAGTGCACAGCTGACTATTTACCTGTCTTTCCAACTGCAGAAAGTATGGCAATGCCTGAATTTTTCTGTTTCTAGCCAGTTGTGCCGACAACATGCAAACATGCGCAGTGGAACCTTTTTCAGTGCAGGATGTGAGCGATGCTGAGTACCCCCCCCCCCCGTCTGCTGTGGTGGATTCACAGGTGGATGTGGATGCAGGACAGGTTGGGTACTGGATACTGGCGAAGTCGGGGAATGCTGAGTGGGCACAGAGTGGCTTGAGAAGCTGCGGGGCTCCAGCCACAAGAGGGGTGGCCACTGGCTCAGGAGACAGTTCAGGGAAGAGGCTGTAATGGGGAAAACCACGCTGTCAGTGCAGATGGACGGAACCCCATCTGGCTGTCTAGTCTCCTGTGCAAGATACCCAGGAAGATGCCATAGGGAAGTCTTGAGGAGCTGAAGTCTCGAAAGAGAAGGAGTGCCCGTGCCTATGTGATGAAATCCAGAAAGAGGTGTGAGGGAACATGCAATGAAAGGTAGAAAGGGGAGTGAACAGACATGTAACGAGATCTAGAAAGAGGTGTAAACGCACGTTCCCAGAAAAGGAATGGGTGAAATTATTCCTTCACACGTCTAGCATCCATTACCTGGTGTGTCTGCATTCCCGGGCTCGGGGGCCACGTGGTGGGACAGGCCCGGAGCCTCAGCTTGGGGTTTGGGTTAAGCTGACCAACAGCCATGAGCTCTGTGGTAGACCGCAGTGTTGTGACATTGTGACATTGTGTCTTCAGGGTAACTTCACCCCCAGACACCACTATGGAACCAGATAGAATAGCAATAGAAAAATCAAAGGCACCAGTGATGCACCCTGTACTAAATCCATGCGTCTCAAATTGGCGGGGAAAATGTATATTTAATTTCCTGTTGAGTCACTTCAGGCTTTTCAAAAGGCAGCATAAAACCCCTACTTTCAGAGGGAAACTTTGTGTGCCTGGCAACAAATGGGGTTGCTTTGGTTGGAATCCTGCCTGGACAACTTCACGCACAAAAACATTATTCAGTATTCCCTATTTAAATATAATTCCAGCCTGATGACATGTTTCTTTATTCTGCATGTTTCTAGAAAACGATAGGCACATTTATCATCCTGAAGACTAGAGATTCTTAAAGTGCTGACACCCCAGGGAAAGAAAAGATATCAAATAAATGCATTGCCACAGAATTAACATGGAAGAGGCAGCCTGGTAACTACAAATTGCATATAAAAAGTCAGACCTTTGCACTTTGTAGAAGACTGAAGTTAGTGGCAGGACCTTATGTGGTTAATCACATGAAGAGTTAATCCAAAGCTGGGTGCGGTGGCTCACTCCTATAATTCTAGCTACTCAGGAGGCTGAGATCTGAGGATCACAGTTCAAAGCCAGCCAGGTACTAAAGACCTTGAGACTCTTATCTCCAATTCACCACTAGAAAACCAGAAGTGGGGCTGTGTGGCTCAAGGGGTAGGGCGGAAGCCTTGAGCTGAAGAGCTCAGGGACTGCACCCAGGCCCAGAGTTCAAGCCTCATGACCAAAAAAAAAAAAAAATTAATCCAGTGACAGCAATCAAGATGTACTGTGCTCATGAGCTGCCAGGTTGAACTGAAGCTCTTTTGTTCAGTGACTTAAAGAAAGTGATAAAATAATGATAATAGTTATAATAATAATAATAATAAATAATAAAAAGAGTTAATCCACGGTGCTCCGATGCTGCTTGTTCTGGAATGTGGAGTGTGTATGATTGGATAACGCAGCTTCTGAATCAGGCTGGGCATGTTGAAAGTTGACTCCATTTTATGCAAAGGAGAATCTTCCCCAGAAGCTTCCGCTTCCCTCCTTTTTCCCTGAGTGAGAAGTTGGCGTTTTACTGCCCGTGTCCACTCTGTGGCTCCTTGTGAGTGCAGCAGAGTTGCTGGTCCACCACGATGGGTTTCTTCTGCTGTTCTGTCTCATCGCTCCTGATGGGCTGTATCTACCATATAAAATCCAAGCCCAAACTGTAATTGCCATTTCATATTTGGTACCTAATTTAGTGCAGCTATTGGTGACCAAGCATTAAGGGAGTAAGAACACTGCAGTTTGTTAATTAGTTAATTAATTTTTGTGTCAGTACCAGGGCTTGGATTCAGTGCCTTAAGTTCTAACACAACTTTCTTGCTCATGGCAGCTGCTCCACCATTTGAAACATGTGTCCAGCCTCATATTTTGTTCATTAGTTAGAGATGGAGTGCACAGATCTGCTCTGGCCCTTTCTGAACTATGATTCCCCCCTAGGCCTCAGCCTCTGGAGTAGCTAAGGTTATAGATTTCCAGCTTATTTATTGATTTATTTTAGTTTTATTTGTTGGTGGTTACTAGGTTTGGAACTTAGGGCTTCACATTTGCTAGGAAGATGCTCTACTACTTGAGCTATGCCTCCAGACTTTTTTGCTTTAGTTATTTTTTATTTAAAAAATGGTGTCTTGGGTCCGGGAGTTTGGACTAGTGGTAGAGTGCTTGTCTAACATGTACAAAGACCTAGGTTCGCTTCCTTGGTACCATATACATAGAAAAAAACCCAAAAGTGGTGCTATGGCTCAAGTGGTAGAGCTGTAGCCTTGAGAAAAAAAACTCAAGGACAGTGCTCAGGCCCAGGACTGGCCAAAAAAAATGGCATCTTGATATTATTATCCAGGTTGACCTCTGACGAGACCCTTTTACTTGAGCTTCCTGTGTACCTGGGAGAACAGCAGGCTACATGCCTAGTTTGTTGACTAATAAAATAGCATCTCTAACTTTCCACCCAAGCTGGTTTCAGACCATGATCCTCGCATCTCTTCCTCCTGAGTAGCTGGAATTACAGGTGTGGGCCACTGTACCTGGTTCTCATAGTTTGTTTTATAAAATGACACATTGCTGTGGGCTCTAGGTAGACCCTTCGCCACAGCCAGTGTGTACACCCGGCTTGTGCTCACCTACCTGAAAATACGATACCACTGCTGCACCATCTGTCTGTCTGTCTGATGTTTTCCATGCACAACACCTGTGTATATGCCAAGGACCGTCTGTACTTTTTACACAAAAAGAGATAGCCTTTCCCAACCACTGTAACCCACCCATTTCAGCTCCCTGAGAGTATGTGGTTTACACATGCCATGCTGACATCGGTGTTCTTGAAAAAAGGTTCTGATTGCCTAGGAAAGAGGCTGGCAGGTGTCTGTCTTTGACCTGAGGTGGACAGAAGGAAGGAGGAAAATCAGTAAAAACAGACCATCCCAGGGATATTTCACTGCTGTGGGCTCCTCTAGGCAATGTGCCCTGAAAAGTGACAGTCAAAGCAAGAGGCAGGGGACAGTTCCCTTTTGTATTTCTACAGAGGCACCATTGAATGTGTCAAATGAGCCAGACATAGTGGCGGGGGCCTGTATTCCCAGCTACATGGGAAATAGAGGCAGGAGAATCCTGAGTTTGAGGGCACCTGGGGCAAAGGTAGAGAGCCTCTTTCTCCAAAACGAAGTCTAAAAACAAACAAAAGGGCTGGGGATGTGGAGGCCCTGGCTTCCATCTGCAGTGCATCACCAAAGGAGAGAAACAAAACCAATGCAGATAAACTGTGTGCAGTGGTTGACTGCGCAGCTCAGAGTGCAAGTGAGAAAGAAGGCACGTGCTCATTCAGAGTCCTGGCTCAGGGTCCCGGGGACTACGAAACACGAAAGTTGGAACAAGCAGCCCCAAGCAAGAGAGGTCTTCAGGCACCTGATCACGGTCGACCTGAGTCTTAGAGGCCTTACACCTCCCCGTCCCCCACCCCATGTTGGGATCTGGTCCCTCTTCCTTGGGCCATGTCTCCCCATCTCCTTGGATACAGGGAGGGGGTGGCTCACTGCCTACCACGGAGTACATTGATTCTGACGGTTCCCCTCCAGTAAAAAATGGAAATGTATTAAAAAGCAAATAGGGAAAGGAAAAAAAAAAGGCATGCAGTATTTAGACCAAAATTCAATCAGGAGAGAAAAACACTTGGGCCAGTGTCAAAAGAAACAACACCGTGGCAGCAGAGATTTTTATGGAAATGATCAGCAAATAGTATTTCCATGAAGAGACGACTGAGTCAGAGGAGGGAGAGTGCTGGGTGAGGCCAGGCCGAATGACACCCACGCACAGCCCCACCAAGTAAGTAAGAAATGACCCACAAATACCAAAAATCAAGAAAGAGCCAGAACCTTCTGGAGGGAAAGGGCTTGAGCTGTGGTGCTGAGAGGGTGGGAGGGCCTGGCCTTGTATGTGATGGCCTCCTTTTTCTCCTCTCACTCCTCTTCCCCCTCTTCCTTTCTTCCCCCTTCTTTTCCTTTTCCTCCAACCTCCTCCTCCTTTTCTCTTCCTCTCCTTCCATCTTCCCTTCCTCTCCTTCTATCTCTCCTTCCATCTTCCCTTCCTCTCCCTCTATCTCTCCTTCCATCTTTCCCCTCCCCCCCCCTCCTCCTCCTCCTCCTTCTCCTCCTCCCTACACCAGCCAGTCCTCCACATTGATAATGGCATGTCAGTTCTGGCCTGGTAGAGCCTTCTTTCTGTTGGGAAAAGTTAAGAGATAGGTAAGATTCATCATGTGAGTGCAGAAGGCACAGACACACGGATGGTCATTTTAAATGGCCATTCGCAGCTCAGAGTTGAGAAGGTGCTATGGTATCTTCTAGGAAGGTTGAACATCCTTAACCCCAAACCTAAAATTCTCCCACATTCAAAACTTTGAAGCGCCATGATGCCACAAGTGGAAAATCCTACCACCTTACTTCCTGTGACAGGGCACAGTCCAAGCATCAGTGTGTAAAATGTAGTTAGCTACTCAGGAGGCTGAGATCTGGAGGACTGAGCCTCAAAGCCAGCTAGCTAGGGCAAAACAAAACCACTTCATGGCCATGATCATCTCCGAAATAACCGATGAAGAGGCTGGCTGGTGATAGGTGGCTCTAATGGTAGAGTGCCAGCTGTGAGCAAGAAAGCCAAGTGAGCATGAGGCCCTGAGTATTGGAAAATGACAAAGAAGTATAAAATGCCTTGTTGTATAAGGTATATGTGAAGTATAAATGAATTTTGTATTTAGACTTGAAATTAATTCCCAGACTCTCTCTGTCTTCTGTCTTTGTTTCTCTCTCTGGGGTTTCTGCAGGTGCCCGGCTCTGGGTCACCCCGTGTAGATGATGGTTTGAACTTAGGGCACTGTCCCTTAGCTTTTTGGTTCAGGGCTGGTGCTTTACTATTTGAACCCCACAGCTGCACTTCCAGCTTTTTTTGTGTGGTTATTTGATGATAAGAATGTTGTAGACTTTCCTGTCCAGGATGGCTTCAAACTCTGACCCTCAGGTCTGTCTTCTGAGTAGCTAGGATTACAGCTGTGCGCCACCAGCAACTGGCTACACACACAGTCTTTACATTGATGAAAGAATGGGACTTGGAAACGGGGCTGCGGCCAGATGAGCCCTGATATGGCAGTGGTCAGCCTGAAGCTGCTTGGGGTCTGGCCTTGGTTTGGGACCTCTGGGGACAGGACCTCTGGGGACAGGACCACGTCCATTTAGGTCTTCGCTTTCAGAGCACCTGAGTGCCAGTGTGTAGTTTGCATACTCATTCTACCACAAGACCCAGATTGGTTTCTTAAATGGAAGGAACAGGAAATGCTCTGCTCTTGGATTGAAGGCTGTCATGGCCTCTACTCTGCTCCATCCAAGCCTCCAGGGGCTGCAGGTGAGGGTCATGGAGTGCAAGCAGGCCCCAAAAGATGTTTTCCTCCTGCCCTTTAGGTTTTAGCTCTGAAACTACCAATTAAACCACCTCATAAATCCCCCAGCATAGGTAATAAAACCTAATTTTAGATTTCCTGCATGCCCTGTGTCTTGTCTGATGGGTACCAGTTAGCAAGAAGCTGGCTAAAGGGAGCAGATATTCCCCCAGTGCCCTGTGCTGAAGCCTCTGCTCTGTGTGTGTGTGTGTGTGTGTGGTCGGTCTTAACTCCCTGACTGCTCGTATCTCAAGTTTCAAAAACTTTGGCAGATAGCTGTTGAAAACTTAGCAGCTGACTTGGCTTTTTGTACTGGACAAAAAAGTGATAGAAAGTTAAAAGCGGGGACCCTGAGCAAGGATCGGGATAAAAGTGGGTGAAGTAGCTGAGTGTAAAAAGGAGGCAAAGAAAGGAGCACGAGGGTGGTGAATGGAGTGGAACCCAACGCCATCCTGGAAAGAGGCTTGGAGCAGGACGACCTGGGGTCTTAGGTCCAGTGTAGCAGATTCTCAGCATGAGGACCACTGGTTCTCATGCAGCCCAGCCAGGTAGGGTGGAAGCCTGAACAGCTGGGTGGCCTCTCCCGAGAGATGTGTGCACAGTGGGCAGTACAATAGACTAGACTAATGGGTTCTAATGAACTCATCCTTTCGTAAAAGGGGCCACGTTCAAGGCCTGGAGTGGACTGTGATGCTGTGAAATATGTGTTTGATTTTACTATTTCGTAGCATGTGATTCTTAAAATCCTTGGGATTTCTAAAACAATATGAGTGCATGCACGCGTGGGTGTGTATGCACCTCTTTAGAGTCTTAAGTTCTTTTTTTTGCCAGCCCTGGGGCTTGAACTCAGGGCTTGAGCACTGTCCTTGGGTTTTCTCAAGGTTTGAACTCTACACTTGAGCCACAGCACCACTTCCAGCTTTTTCTATGTAAGTGGTACTGAGGAATCAGACCTGGATCTTCGTGCATGCTAGGCAAACTACCACTAGGCTAAACTCCAGGCCCATTCTGGCTTTTTGTAGAGAAGAGTCACTCAGTTTTGCCTGCCCTGGCTGGCCTTGAACCCAAATCCTCAGATCTCAGCCTCTCGAGTAGCTAGGATTGTAGGCATGAATCACTGGTGTCTGGCCTGGAGAACTGTTCTTTTTCATGGGTAGGGAGCATGAGCTCTGAAAAACCATGGGGGCCAGGTGGTCTATGTGTGGTTTCATGTGCTGGTTGGGACGGGGAGGGGAGGGTAGTGGGGATATTAAATGCTTAATATGCCAAAATGAGTAACTATGGATTTGTGAACTTGAGGTCTTGTTGATAATGCTATTGTCTACTGTGGACATATAGAAGATGAAGATGGATAAAATAAGCCAGATCTCCATGTATTCCAGTATAGCTGATATAGGTCCTCTATAGGTCATACACTTTATTTCAGAACCCTGTAAGTCAACGACTCGTGTTTGCCAGCTTGTGTCTTCTTACCTTGTAGGTAAGTTTGTGTAAATGATTGCTTTCTTGTTAGTATGGAGACAACCCAGACAGTGCTGGCCTTTGTCAGAGCCTGGGCCCTGCCTCAGGTGGCCTCAGGTGGCCTCAGGTGGATGTGGCTGTTTGGTCCCCCCACCCCATCGTCTGCAGGACCAGGGGACCTGAGGGAGCCCTTTCCACGGCACCCTGCAGAGCTGCAGGGACAGCCAGGTGGGAGCTGGGTGCTGGTGGGTTTTATTCTTCCCGGATGAGTAGTCCCCCTAGAAATGACAACGGGCTCCTGGGGTGCATAGTCCCACAGCTTCCATCTGCTCTCCACCCACAGGTGCCTCATTCCTTGGCCTCAGAAAATTCCTGCAGGGAAAGAAAGCAGATGGTCACTTAAAAATGATTAGTTTTAAAGCCAAGGAACTCTTTGTTCAAATAAATCTGTACATCAAAGTCCAAGAAGCTTTCCTTCTTCTCCCCCCCTCCCCCCAGGGCAACTGTTTGGGTCACCCACCTCCTCTACCCCTCTCACCTCGCTCCCTGGCTCATCTACGGACACCCCCAGACCCTGGCTCCCTCAGAAGTTACTGTTCTGTGCACTACTTGTGAAATTAGGGAGGGACGGGTCTTCCCCATCTGCCCCCATAGAGCAATCGCTAAAGCTGGAACCCAGCCCAGCTCAGTGCTCTTGTATCTCCTGCTAACGGCATTCATGGTGGGTCTGGTACCAGCCTGTGGGGATGGCTGTCACCCAGGGCCAATGGCATGGCTGTCACTGGGTGTCCCAGGAGTCAGAGCTATGGACAGTCTGACCTGAGCCTAGAGAAGGCTGCCACAGAGCTGTGTCACCCACCTGACATTTCCACTCAGTAACTGTGCTGGAGCTTAGCAATAAGAGCATCTGCCTAGGAAGGGCCCTGGGCATAGTTCAAATCCCAGCACTGCCCCAGTTCCAGTGCCACAGCTTTGGATTCTAGCAATGAGAATTTTACTATTTCTTTAAAGAATATCATACTTGTAAAGTTTTATTATTTCTTGATGATCAATTAAAGAACCATCAGTTACTGACCAATTACTTATTCTTTTACATGTACAAAGCAAATTATGTTGGTATCAGTATGGTGTTTGCTTTTGTTCTTTAGTGTGGTAACAGTGATCATAACAGGATTTATTTGTTTGTCTTGCAGTGTCATCCATCCTCTTGCTTTACCCTCGCAACAGGGAATAGAGATGTGTGTGTACTGCCACACTTGGCACATGCACTGTTACTAACAAAAGCCCACAGTTCACGGTGGAGGTTGCATGCTTTGTGGTCTTCATCAATGTATGATGTTTCATGTCCTTACTCAGTGTATACTGCTCTGAGCCCCTGCATGCCACCTGCTCATTCCCTTTCCTGTTCTCTCCTCCATGACTTAGAACCTAGTGTGCAAATCTCTTCAGTACATTAATGCGCCTAGTTCCCTGCTCTGCATATTTGTAGGGATGGGGGAAATCTCATTCATAAACTCGGTCTCCTGACGGGGCAATCTCCCATTCATAAACTTTATCTTCCAACACGATGCGACAGCAGCATGCCCCCACCCCCTAGACAAAGCAGCTTAGCTGGTGTCCACAGTCAAGGCCGCCTCCAGAACCTTCCTCAAGGCTGTGAACCTCGCTGTGGACAGCAGATGCAGGGGGCCGGACTGGGATGAGAGCTGTGGCTGCTGGTGGCCTTTGTCTCCAGGTACAGAAGCTCTGAGAAGATCAGGGCCAGGCGTAGCCTGGGCATTAGGGCTGCAGCCACCCTGGGCTCTTCTAGCACTTCTGAGGATGACAGATTTGGTCCAAAGGAAAGAGAAGTAGAAAAGGGAAGTCAGAAGTGGTCGCCTAGAGTCGTCTACAGGGCAGGCCGTGAACGTCGTCCCAGGTACACCGCTTCCACAGAGCTGAAGGAGCACTCCAAGTCTCCTCAGCGCTTTGAAGAGCCAGGGCCCATGGGGGTGGAAGGCTATGGTTATTCCAATTCCATTTTTTCTTTTTTTCATGAATTTTCCGTGGCTCGCCATCTTTCTCCCAGCATGGCAAAGGTGCATGCTGTTGGCCTGTGAAGGCTTTTGACCAGAGTCAGGCTTAAAGAGAAGGGAGAGGCAGGTGCTAGATCTTTATGTCTGGGGAGCAGGCTTGAGGAAGGTGGCCGTGGCTGTGGGATCACCTCACACCTGGGACCTCCCAGAGGGTGCCACTATATACAGACACAGTCCAGGGTGCAAGCACTTTAGGCATGCACATAGTCCAGGAGTTTCACCACCTGCAGGAGAGTGGGGGAGCACGGAGAGAGTGGGTGGTCTTCTGTCTTCATTCCCCCCTCACCTCCTCAGGTCTGTGGTGAGAAGTATCTACTTACTGCATGTCCCGTGCGGGCTGGATTTCTCCAGCCTTGCACAGCGAGCTCATCAAGGAAGAAAGTGCTCGCTCATGGCCCACATGTCCATGTGCGGAGACGGCGCTGTGCATAACGGTATTCAGATTTACACGGGAGGACGCATCGTGTTCCTGCCTTCTGTGCCGAGTAGTCTGTGGCCTCACGTGGTCAGAACGTGGGCAGGTCTGCCCGTCTAATCCACATCTTTAAAATGTGAGGAAAGGCTGATTGCACAGTGAGACACAGAGTGGATTCCTTATTGCACAGATTCTTGCCCAAATCTTTCTCCCCAATTCCATCGTTCCCGGGCATCACCAGCTGTTTAGCCCCATCTTCTGTGACATGGAACAATAGAGAGAAACGTGGAGCATAACTGAGCCACGTGGGATGTGGCTCGTGACAGGTTGGTGTTTTTCCTCACAGCTAGATGTTCTCAACACTGGAAGCAGCTGGTTGCAGAGTTTTCTTGGGGGTGTGAAGCCCCTTAACTTAGGTCATCGTTCTCCAGCCTCAGCACTGCAGTGGAGGGGCCAGGGGCTGCATGGGGGGGTCTCTTATCGAGATACCCTGGGGACCAGAGACAGCTTCCTGGTGGGGTGAAGCAGGAGTTGTGCCTGAAGGAGGAGCAGAGCCACAATTCACCCTGGCAACAGGCAGAGGGGCAGCGCGGCTGGGCCCTCCAGTGGACAGCAGGAAGTGACCAGCATCAGTCTGGAGGGCGGGAGTGGACCAGATCACAAGGCCAGCTTCCCTGAGAGCTCATCTCTGGAATCCTACTGCAGCCCGAGGGTTTGGAAAACTGGAATGCTTTAATAAACACACAGCCTGCCCTGTGTTCACTCCTTCTGAGTGCCGCAGCCTGCTGGCTGGTGGCTCTGGTAGGTTTGTCGACCAGAGCCATCCCAGAGGCCCCTACCTGCACGTGTCTGCAGAGCGATTTTCTGTCACAGGAAAGGACTCAGGGGGAGTGGATGGAGCCTCCTCAGTGGGGTTGGCCATTTGGCTGTAAACTCACCAACTTGGACCATCCTAAGACAGACTCAGGCTCACCCCACAGCCCCTTTGACTCTTAGCTTGGTGACTTGGCATCTTTGAAGGTCCTTGCATTTGCAGAGTTTCCCCTGGACAGTGGTGGGCTTTTTCTGTGTGCCGGTCAGCTTTGGCTACAGGAAACCAACAGCCCCTGAATCAGGGCCTTTGAACCTGGGTATTCGCACTCTGCTCACTGGGACTTCACTGGGCTCAGCTGCTAAACCAAGTTAGCTTAGTTGGGGGGTGTGCTGTGCCCACGGCAGCAGTCGGGAGTCTGAGTAGCGTGCAGTGGCAAGCAATTTTTCTTTTGGCATCTCCTGAGGGCTGGTGCCTTCCCCATTGCCCAGGCAACAAGGAAAGTATCCTTGCCTGTGGAGAGGCAAAAGCAAGAACAGGACAGCTCCTGGGCTTCCTCTTCCTGCTGTGAAGAGGCGATGGGAGAGATGAAAGTGAGGAGCAGTGACCCTAAATCAGCCTCCGTTATTCCTTGTGTCAGCTGGCCTGGGCTTGCTAGTGACGTCACCCAGTCCGTGGCTTTCCCTCCCTGCCACGCTTCCTCCACTGAGCTTCCTTCCACACCCAGGCTCCTTACCCCACCGGCCACAAGGCAGCGTCTCTGGATACCTAGCAGCCAGCACCCAAACTCACCAGAAGTGACAGGAAACTGGGTGAGCAGGAAGCCTGTCCTGTGAAACAAATGAGAAGTAGGGTACGCAGCCAAACCCCTATCTATGTCCAGCAGTCCACGCCCTTTCCTGTGTTGGCGGCCACGGATATTGCCAGCTATGCAGAAGAGCCTTAAGATGTTAAGGATGAGAGCGTTTTATTGGTTTGGAATCTTTCTTTTCTATTTTTTCTCTTAAAAGCCCAGTTCGTTACCTGGGAGATGATACCACCCATATCTTAAAACTAAATAAATACTTCTTTCAATCGTCATTTCCCAACTTGCTGTTCTTTCCTACGTAGACAGGCTCACCACAGAACGCATGGAGATTTCACCGCTGAGAGCGAAAGTCACTTCTGGCCATCGTGTGGAGGTAGCGAACTGGAGTTTGTGTCTTGTCCCTGGAATAATGAACAAGAATAAAAGAATGAGTCAGGGCTTTTCTACAGTATAACCTTTCTACCCAACCCAACCTGGCCCAGGGCAGGCCACACAAAAGCAGATACAGCCAAGGGCATGTCCGAAAGATGCTCTTCCATTATGAAATGCATTAGTGAGCTGTGGGCTCTGTATGCGAGAAGACTTACAGTACGAACCCCAAAAGACACGTAGCCTGGAGATTCCAGCAGATACTAGTACCTACGCGTCCTGCTGTGGAGTTCTAGGATAATTTTGTGATCCATTCCCATCCCAACATGCAGAACTTGAGCTGGAATAATACAGAGCCCACTGAAGCTCATCCAAGGCCGACAGACGAGATCAGGCCTGCTCTTTGCATCTGAGATTGACTCAGGAAAACGGACCATAGCTACATGTGCTTCTTCCTCTTTTGTTTTTGTTGGTATTCTCATACCTGTGATGAATTATCTCTCAGTATGAAATTAATGCTCCTGTACTGCCTTAAGGCAGAACACTATCAATTCACCAGTATGACAACACCTGCAGATGGGGCAAAAGCTCTACCAGCTAATTTATGAAACCATAAGGCTGGTCATAAATTCTGGCCCCATAAATGATGTCAGGCATGGTAGATTGAAATATAATAGACTCATTTAGTTTATTGTATGGGTTTCCTGAGCTATCCCCATTAGGAGAATTTCAGAAGCTGAATGCTCTCAGTTGTGTTAGAAGATTCCTTGTGCCATTGTGTGTTTTTTTTTATATGAAGACTGAAGGCCACAATTTTAATGATCTGTGAGTCCAGGAGTGAAGAAGACTGGGGAGGCAGTGAGAATGAATAAGGGAGGAGGAGGGATAAAGAAGAGGACAAGCAAGAAGAGAGAGAGGGAGGGGGAGGAAGAGGACATGCCACAGCTGGGGAAGGCTGTCCACATGGGGCCAAGGGTCTCTGGATACCAGGTGTGCGGGCTACAGTTCTAGGTTCCTTTGCCCTTTGGCTTGTGAAGCTGAACATCTTGAACGGCTTTCACCTCAGTGTCTGGACAGGCCGGGTTATAAGGAGGAAAGAGCAGAAACAGGTGCAGCCATTGACACCATCTGGGAAAAGTCAAGGAATGGATCATAAAGACTATGAATATGGATGAACTGTCAATCCAGCCTTGTAGGCCCCTGGCTGAGTTGCATCTGCTTAACATTTTGAGGCCCTCTTTGGTTCCTTCTTCAGATACTGACTTCGGTGTGTGAAGTGGTTGGGCTCTGCCCTTAATCCTGTAGTGACCTGCTTGTCTCAGATACCCTGGGTATATATGTATCTTCTGAGGGACTCTGGAGGACCCAGTTTATTAAGGTTTATTTTTAAAGTTTTTATTTTTCCAAACAAGTTTCCTTCAAGGAAGCTTAACCTACTCAAGGACTTTAGCTAGGGCACATTAAAATGTCACCAATCTAACCCCTTGTACCAGGTCCAAAGAGTGTCCCTGCTTTATGTCTAACATTGTTACTTCATCAGAAGGGGTATGGCTTGTTCAGCTCACAGAGGGTCCTGACGTTTCTGTCTCCTTGACTCTTCTGAGTGGACCTGACCAGTCGGAGGGCATTGTCACCTGTGAGCTGCCGGGGTGCAGATTTCCAACTCAGAGCTCCTCACAGATGCGGGCTCCTTCTTCATCTTGGCTTCCTGCTTCTTATAAGGCTGGCTTATAGCAGTTTAGCTTCTCTGTTTCCTATTTAAGACTTTGCTTTCCTGGAAGCTTGGGTTTTGTGATGCCACTGCTCATCAGCAGGAAGATCTGTCCAGCCAGCTCTGCTGACACGGGAGTGGACATTGCCAGTGGCACCTGTTTCCTCAGGGCCCTACTCCACCCACCTCTTCATTTTACTGAGCATGATTCCTGCCCAGCACCAAAGGGGGTCATCCCCTGAGCCTGCTGTCCATGTTGGCATCCCTGCTGTGGATTCTAATTATGCTGCCTGGGAGACAAAGACCATGGGCTGGAATAGAGCACGTCAAATCATCCGTGCTGTGGAGGGACGGCAGAAAGTCCCCCGTTCCCCGCTGCTTCCGTGAGTTATCAGCTTCCTCAGTGACTCAGTGGCTTGAGTGGGTTCTTAGCGTAGAAACTGTCTCTAGATGTGGACTGGATTGTGCTCAGTGACATTCATTAGGAGGCAAAAAGGTGAGGAACGAAGGCCATCAAACAGTAGGCCTGCTCCCTTCATGCTTCAAAGAAATTATGAAGGCCCTGTGGGACGAAGGCATGGAGTTGTTGTTTAAAGACAACTCTGACTTGCTCGAATGAAACGTTCTTCTAAATGTCAGCTTGAGCATTGCCTGTGAGCATTCTCCACCCTGGGCGGTTGTCTGGTGGAGGAGAACACAGCTGGCCACGAGATCTTTCCACACGTCCACTCTGTTGTGGTTGGAGGAAGAGCTGGAAAGGAAGATGTGCGCAATGTTTAGCGGTACTTCTCACGAGCAGCTTTGTCCTGGAGCATCTTTCACTGAGTCGCTTTATGCAAGTCCTGTTTAGGATAGTATCTGATTTTGGAGCTGGAAGATCACTGATTTCAGTTTCGCTAGGTTTCCCAAGGGAAGGTGGGAATTTGCTGGGAAGGTGGTTGTCACACACCCCAGTGGGCACTCAGGCGAGTCCAGGAAGTACATGCACTGCGATGCCTTAGGTGGCTTTGATGGAAATCCAGACCTGTGGTATTATGTGACACTCATCCTTCCGTGCATTCTGGCCCATAGATCCACCTTTGCAGAAAAGGGTGTCTCCTTTGGAGAAAGGGAAAACTGGGACCCTCTGAGCAGTGGCACTGTTGGAGACTTCTGGTTCCTAGAAAAGTGTATGCACAATGAAGAGCAGTGAAAAGAAGGGCACGGAGCCTGCACCCTCCCTGGAGTTCCGAGGGGCCTCCAGTCCCCATGGGCCTTGCTCACAATGAAATGCAGGAGCAGGGGCTAACATCTCTGCTTCTGGGAGTCCAGGTGTTTTCTGAGCAGATTTATTTGTGCTCGTGTTCTGACTCTGAACTATTGTTCAAACCTGTCTTTCTCCACTCCATTCCATTATTTCACCTTACCCCACTGACCTCACTCCACCCTACCCCATCCTCTCTCTTTAGCTCCACCCAAATCCCACCCCTCCCACCCTCCACCATTGCCCCTCCTACCCTCTCCATCCTACCCCCTCCCACCCTCTCATCCCACTCCCATCCGCCAAGCCTGTCCTCCTCCACCTCTTCCTAGCCTTCCTTACCTGCCCTTCCGCCTCTGTCCCACCCCATCACCCCAGCTCCCCCTCCCCAGTAACTCCTGAACTCGAATGGCCTGTGTCCTCAGCATAGTGCTAGGTTTTGAGGAGGTGCTATGTACTTATGGTTAAGCTTGGGCAGCAATCTGGGCCCTAATGTTTCCTTTTCTTTTGCTAATATTCATCACATCTTTTACATTAATTATTTGTTCTCCTGTGTCTCATTTCAAAGTTGTGAGAACAGCTCAGTATCCTAATTGTAATAACAAATCACTCACCGTTTTTAACGCGGAGGCTCACTGTGCCAGGCGCTGCTCCACACTGAGGAAGCCGTGGAGATGACACAGGTGTGACTGTGGGGTGCAGGGCTGGCTCTCAGCTTGTGAGACCTGCTGTGCTCTTCCCACCTGCCTGTGGTGACTCTTGTCGTGCTTGGTAGCTTGCAGTTGTCCACACCGACTATTTACAACCAGGGAAACTGGTGACCAACTAGAGCTGTTTTTCCCTCAAATTAAACATGCAATCAAACTCCTTTAATTGGCACTGGAGCCATCGTCATAACCACTGTAATCATGCTAGACTCCCCTTGAATACATGCTCCATACATGGCAGAAGCTGTACGGCCCGTCTTCATCACCTCGGGGATAGCATCTGCTGAGCAGGAAAGCAGCATGGTGGATGTCACTCACCTCCGCAGGTGAACCAATTTAAGATGCGGAATCCACGATCCTCTTCTTTGGGGTTCACTCACTTCCTTGCAAAGACCTTCAGGAAGCCCCCTTTCCTCTCCTAGGTGCCCTCCAGACGTTCCAGGCCCTAGCTAAGAGAGCAGGAGCTCAGGAGATTTGGGCAGTAGGGCAGGCAGTGTGGATAACAGACCAGATAGCCATTTTGTGTGCTCGCTCTTATCTCTTGGTGAGGTGGCAGTGGCCATGCTGCTGTGATGTCGGTGGTTGAGTGGCCTTTGTAAGGTAAGGTCCTAATGGATATCCTGGTTTAACGAGGACTTCTGGTAGCAAAGGGTATTCCTGTTTCTAGAAAGCAATTTGCTTTTCCCTTTTGGCGGAAGAAAGGTTGTAGAGCTAGCACATGGCGTGGATTTGGGGTCTTTCAGGGTGGCTGTGAGGAATTCTAGCCTGATAACGAAGTGAATGACACTGCAGCTGCTTTCTCTCTGAGCACACTCAGCTATGTGTCACCTGCACAACGACATGGCAGGAGTTTTAGCGCATGACAGACTAGAAAACCTCCTTGGTCTGGTCACAGGCTGGTGCTCCCAATGAAGGGACCGCAGGCTGGCTCAGCTGGGCGCACTTGTACCTTCCTCCCCCACCAGTCTGCCCAGTGGACCTGCCTTCTGCCCCGTGTTGGTTTTCATAGAGAGGACCTGATCAGAAGCAATCTGGAATGATCCAGTGCTCAAGGAAGCCATCGTGCCAGGCCTGGACCCCTGCCACTGCTGCTTGACCTTTTAGGCCAAATCACCCACACAGCCCTGTGTCCATTTTTGATGTGAAGAAGGGCACGGCTGGTGTTAGGAAAGTAAAACTTGCTCCAGAAATCTGAGTAGATGCCTGCTCACATCGCTTACCCAACTCCCTCTCCTGGCCATACACACTTAAAGGGAGCGTGGACCGTGGAGTTATTACATGCAGATGCTGCTGGGCAAAACTACACTGGGGCTTTGGGAAGGACGAGGTGGGTTATGTGTGTGTTGATGGACACCCTTCTCCCTCATGGAACTAGTTCTTCCTGCCTTTATGTTACGGATTTCTATTATGGAGAAGATGCTGGGAAAATCCCAGGGCTTTGGACTCTGAGTCAAAATACTTCTTTCCCAGCTGATGCTTTTTGATTGCTATAGAATCCTAAGGGAAAAATTCTCTCTGTGATGAAGCCTCCCTTTATCTGTGGTCCACTGAGAGGACTGGGCTGTACTTCTAGGTTCTGTGTTGCGAGGGGTCTCTGAAAGTCCATGGAAATACATTGTAACCCCAAGAGCCAGGGGCAAGCAGTGAAGCTCTGTCCCACACTGACATTGGGTTCAAGGAAGCCTACTCTGGAGGACTGGTGGAGGGGGCTGGCCCTGGCTGGTGGGGTGGAGAGGGTAAGCTATCGGGTAGGGCGCTCCTGTCTTTTGGAAATTAGCTGCATGTGGGCCTGAGGTTCCTTCTTTGCTCATTGACATGCAATGGATGTAGCAGCTGTAGGCCATCTACCACCCTGACCAAGTTGTCCTAGCTGTGTGAAATGTCTTAGTGGAGAAGGAGGGAGATGGAAGATCAGCAAGGCTGCTGATTGGGCCAATGAGCTCTCCTGCCAGTCTGTGGCTGTGCAGCTCCCTGCTGATTGCTGTTGGCCACCTTTGGGAGCAGTGTTTGGGAAAGGGTGCTGTTCCTTTCATGAAAACAAGAAGGGAGGGAGGGAGAGAGGGAAGGAATGGAGGGAGGAAGGGAAGGAGGGAGGGCATGTTTCCTATTTGGCCTTTTTTTCATTTTCCTTGAAGTGTGGTTACCTGTGTATTTCGGTGATTTTCTCTGTATTAATCCAGCAGCTGTGCTGAGTGTGAGCCACTATGCTTCATGTTCTAATCAGTTCTGAAAAGACATATGCCACCCATATCTGAGAAGTAGCAGTTTTGGGGAGGTTTTAATTCATGAACAGTCTGGGTTTTTTTTTTTTTTAATTCATGGCAATTAAACTGCCTGGGCTTATTTGGGATTGTATTCAAAGCTGTGTGTGTGTGTGTGTGTGTGTGTGTGTGTGTGTGTGTGTGTGTGTGTGTGTGTGTCTGTCTGTCTGTCTGTCTGTCTGTCTGTCTGTAGTGCTCAGTATTGAACCTAGAGCCTCATGCATGCTAGGCAAGTGCTCTTGCACCAAACCAAACCTCAGCTCCCCTTTTAAATAGCACTCATACATTTATCAGCATCTGTTACTTCGGATACCTTCATTCTGAGGTCTCACTTTGTCAGTGGCTTACTACACACATCTCATTTAAGATGAGGAGAGCTAGCTGACAAAGGAAGACAACAGCACTCCGCTGTGTCCTCACTGTGAGGAAGACTCCTATGGAAACAGGTTCAGTACCTGGGTGTGCAGATAGCATTGTCTGCTCAGTAATGGCGAAGAAAATAACTCTGTGGCTCCTGGTAGCTGTGTGTTGTTTTTCTTCATTTGTGAACACTTTTACAATTTTTCAATGACAGGAAAATGGTGGAAGACAAAGATAGGGTTTGGCCTGGCAGATCCTCTCTCTTCAATAGAATTCTGTCTGTCCTGTGTGATATCAGGGTTTCAAAAAATAAACACAACACTAAAGAGTAAGGATAGAAACAATGTATTTTTACTTTTTATTTTGCCAGTTCTGGGGCTTGAACTCAGGGCCTGAGAACTAACTGTCCTTGGGCTTTCACAAGGCTAGAGCTGTACCACTTGAGCCACAGAACCATTTCCAGCTTTTTCTGTGTATGTGGTAGGGAGGAATCTAGCCCAGGTCTTTGTGCATGCTAGGCGAGCACTCTACCACTAGGCCACATTCCTGGACCTGAATGTATTTTTAAATCAAATAAAAAATTATCCTTGTCAGTCAGAGAATGTATTAGCAACTACCAGATTGGGAAGTGGTGAGGGAAGGAGGGAATGGGAGCAAACCTTAGCCTCAATCCTACCTTTCTGGCCCGAGAAGAAGCTGTGCTGAGGCTCCTCCTGCCTCTCTAGGGGGCACATTTGGGGACCAGGGTGAGTCTCTTACTCACCGTCGTCATCTGTGTGTCTCTGCCCTGTCTAGTGCTCACCTTCTATTTCTGGTTTTGCCTGGACCCTTTTCTCCTGGGCCACTGTGCTGAGATCAGAGCTGCCCTGGACAGGGCGGCAGCCGTGCGGGCTGTGTTACCAAGTCTGCCAGCATGCACACTGGAGTCTAGGTGCTCAGATGATTTCTGAGGGGCTTTTCTCTCCTCACATTGCAGAGCACAGTGAAGCTCAGGTCAAAAGTTCATTGTCCTCAAGGGGCAATGCAATCCCTGGCCTATGTACACACGCACACACACACACACACACACACACAGCTGATCCCAAGCTGACCTGCACAGAGCTGGGTGGACATGGGCTGAGTTGTGGATTGGAGATGAGGATGAGGTGACAGCTCACTGCTTTCTTGGTCACGCATGTGGCCCTCTGCATTCGTGCACGGGTGACAAGGAACCATCAGTGATTTAAAAGATGTGGCCTGCTCACTGCCCTTTAACCCCATGTGGCTGGTACGTGGCTCTTACTGCTAGAATTCCAAATTCTCCATGGGGACCTGGCCTTTATTGGTGAGGTGGGCTCAAATCCTGGCACGCGAGCTGCACGAGAGGTTCCAGAACACTCACTCAAATGCAGGTCCTCTCTCTTCCTCCCGGTTCCCACCGCAGCAGGGCTCAGAGAAGCAAAAGCGATGTTGGAAATGGTTTGAGTGGACTTTTCTTCCATTTTGTTTATTTAAAATACACAAAATCCCTGTCAAACAAAATGATCACAAAACGGATATGCTCGCCAACCACATTTAACGTGCACTAACACCGTGCTCCGTTTTCTTCTGATTCCTGGGAAAGAAGTGCAGTGCACAGGTCCCCTCCTCCAGTCGGTGAGGAGGAAGGAGTGACTTCTTTCTGCTCCCAGCGCCTTCTCTCCTTCTGTCTGGATGTGCCACAAGCCACACACACGCATGCACACGTTTACACCTGTGTATTCTACATGTGTACATATTTTTCCACAAATGATGTCCATCTACACATGCTTGTCCACTGACCATTGCCTTTTCCATGTTGTGACATTTTCCGTCTAGTAATACACTGATCTGTGGGGTTCAGTTCTAATTATTTCATAGTTTTTCATTCATTTTGATTTTAAGTCTGTCTTATGTCTGTAAGTCTCTCACTCCCCCTGGCAGTTCCAGCTTCAGACCCTCAGCTCTACGTACCTTGTGTTGAACTTCATGAAACTTTGCCAGTTTCTGTTTATAACTGTGAATTTTTGTGTACATATTTTGAGGGTCTGTTACTTGGTGCACTTTGGTTCTGGATGTTTGCATCTTTTAGGTGAATTGTTGATTTTTACCATTAAGTATCACTTTCTTTATCCCTCTTAACTGATTTGACTTTTCCATGATTCCAGCTTTCTGTTTATAATTTACTGGCCTACTTTTTTGGTTTATTAGTAGATCTTTTTCAATAAGTCTATATTAAAAATTTCTTTTTATCTATGGTTTAGGTATATCTCGCATAAGTAGGATGAAAATAGACCTATAAAAAATCACCCAGATGGAGTAGATCCATCGCTTGCTAAGTGATGTTTACATGACATTTATAACTACAGAATTTCTCACATAGTTATAATTACAGATGGGTGTTTTTTATCTTTGTTCCTTTCCTGACTGTATCAAGATTATTTATGTTTTTTATTTCAGCTTGCTATTTGGGGCCTGCATGCACTGTAATTGTATAGTCTGCTTGGGCCTTTCCTACAACTGTTGTAATACTTCATAATATCTAAGTACAACTTCTACCCACTTCACAAACATACCATGCCCTGGTTCTGATCACCTCCTCCCATCCCTCCTTGTACTGTTGCTGAATTCTTGAGTTCTGCTTTGTTTTAAAACCTTTCTTCATGCATGTGATCATTATTATCATATGTGTGTATTTTTTTGGGGGTGGGGGTTGGTCATCAGGCTTGAACCCAGGGCCTAGACTGTCCCTGAGCTTTTTCACTCAAAGCTAGTGCTCCACCACTTTGAGCCACAGAACCATTTCTGGTTTTCTGGTAGTTAATTGGAGATAAGAGTCTCCTGGACTTCCTTGCCTGGGCTGGCTTTGAACTGCAGTTCTCAGATCTCAGTCCTCTTGAGGATTACAGGTGTGAGCTACCAGTGCCGGGCTGTTATATTTTAAATTGTGTCAGTGCTTATTTACATGAGTTAGCTTGCCTACTGATTTTCTTTGTTTAGTCTTTGCTTCTTTCTTTCTGTCTTTCTTTCTTTTTCTTTTCTTTTTTTATTTTGCCTTCTGGGTTTAATTTCCTCCTTATTGAAGATATATTCTGGTAGTCCTTTAATTAAATATCTTTGGTAGTAAAGTCTCCCAGGCTTAGATTCAGCGTTGACTCTGTCCTTACGTGACAGTGTTGGCTGACAGATGTTTAGGGAACCAGTGATTTTCCCTGAGCACTTTGAAGGCATTATTTTATTGCCTTCTGGCATCTACTGTTGCTGGAGAGAAATCTTGTATCCATCAGGTTGTTTCTTTTGTAGATAATCTCTTTTCTCCTCTTGAGCCACCTCTAATACTTTCGCTTTGTCTTTGATGTTTTATTGTGATATGTCTTGATGTGGATTTCATTATATCTGTTTCTTTTTTCATTCTGTTCCCATTTACTCCTCCTCCTAAATCCAGCGACCACTTTTACCCTAGTACAATTTTTGGATATCTCTTACCTTTTACTTTCACAATCGATGCTCGATAAGGAATATTACTAAGTAGTGAACTTCATATGTCAGTCTGCTTTCTCATGTCCCACCTTCTTCCTTTCTAGAAATTGCACTCTTTATTCTCATCTTTATTGAATACTTGCTTTGTTCATCAAGCCTTTTGTTTCAGAGCTTGTCTTCATCTCAGTTCTGTGTGCCTTGTTCTATGTCACTTTCCATTATTATTTTGATTTTAGTTAATTAATTAGCTTTTTTTGTGACATACTGGGCAGTAAACTCAGGGCCTTGGTGTTGTTAAGTGGATGCTCTAACACATATGCCATTCTCCAGCCTTTATTTAATTTTTCAAAAATGTCATTAAAATTCTTTTATAGATGATTTTGGTTTGGTCTTTTAGTCATTGTGTTTGGGTGCTATTTTCCTGAAAGGTTGTCTCCAGTGGGAATTGTTTTCTCCTTTTTAAACTTAGTATAATCTGAGGTGTTAAAATGAGTCTGAAAGGTAGCTCTGGCTAGTGTCATGGGGGTTTGTCATGAGTCAAATTAATCTTTTATCTGTTGATTTGTCTGTCCATCTGTCTACCTACCTGTCTACTTACCTGTCTGTTTACCTGTCAGCTATCTATCCATTATGCATCTATTGTCTGTCTGCCTGCCTGTCTGTCTGTCTGTCTATCTATCCATGTATGTCTCTATCCATCTATCTACTTACCTGCCTCTTATCTGTCTGTACTGTTTTGCCTTATACAGATTTGAAAAGAAGATGATTTGGCTTTTGCTGTTATGACTCTGTCTTTCATTGCCAGTGGCCACAGACACTCTACCAATTTCCTTGCTAGGTGGGTTCATTTCTGTTTATAGTTTCAAAAAGGTATTAGCATAAAGGAGATGTATAGAAGGGTTATAGTTTCATCAGTCAGGTAATGAATACATTCATTTTTGGACATTTATTCTGTTTTTTTTTTTTTTAAGTTTGAGGCAGAATCTCTTTGTAGCCAAAGACAGCCTTACCCTTTTGATCCTCCTGCCTCAGCCTCTTAAATCCTGGGATTAGGGGTGCGAACCTCCACATCCTGTCTCAGTGGAAGGTGAAGAGCATAGATGAGGCAAGGGAGAAAATAAAACCAGGAGTGTATCCCGCGTGTGTGGAAGGTGGAGGAGAGGAGAGGTGGAGGAAAGCTTTTACCTCATAGGCACAGGAGGTTGTTTGTAAGGGAAGCCTGGGCAGACCGTCAGATAGGCGGGACACAAGGGTTCTTATAATAAGAACCCTCTCGGTGAGCATTTAGACCCTCACTGTGGGGACAGACCGGTCATAAATCTTGCAGAGGATGAGGTAATGGAAACCAGATGGTGATTAGCAAGTTGCTGCAGCCCTGCCAGTCTGTGGGAAGGGTCGGGGGTGTGGTGGGGCCCTCCTTCCTCCAGGACTTCCCTGGGTCTGTGGACTGGTTTAGTGCTTAGCTAGGCTGTAATATACGATCCTCACAGTGGTCGGCTTTTAATAGCGGTAAAGCATTGGCATGTCTTTTAATATTGTTGGAAAGATACACTGTGATGCCTATAGAGAGACGAGGTATGCTTTGCCAGAACATTTTTGCATTTTGACCTACATGTTATAATAAGATATTTACATAAGACTTCTTTTGATATAGGAATACTAAGTAGAAATTTTAGAATAGCTGGAGTATCCTCACATTATGTAGCTGTTTGTTTTCATTTATGCATTAGCTTTCCTGGCTGTACTCAGCCTGTGTATAATATTCTTATTTTTCTCTGTTCATCTTATAATTGTCTTCTTGCATCTCATGAAATTGTAATTTTCTAGCAGTTCTTGAATGGGGACTTACTATAAAGACATATAACTAGAAAAGTGAATAATAAAAAAAAAGAATCAGAAAACAAAGGCAGGACTGTGTTCTGGTGATTGGAACCTGGAATCCTAGCGACTCAGGAGGCCAAGATCTGGAGAATCATGATTTGAAACCAGCACGAAGGGAAAAGGGTCCATAAGTCTCTATCTTCAGCCAGCCAGCAGAAAGCTCCGCTGGAGACAGAGTGGCGCAGCCACCGCGAGCAGGCAAGCCAACCTCCTGGTGCTAATTTGATGAAGTGCGGGTGTGCATTGTGGGTTCCGGTGGTGAGACCCACCCACACCTCATCCCAAGCAGTGGGAGAACCTTCTGGAGTGCAGCGGTCACGCTGCCCAAGGCCAGCAGCATCTCTGAAGTTTCTCAAGGGACACAGGTAGTATTTTGAACATGCCCAGTTGACCAGCAGGGCCCTGGGGGGGCCCTTGGAATGATGGCTGGGACGGTACACATGTAGGGGTTTGGTGTCCCAGGTCACATGAGATGTTCTGTGGCACAAAACACCGGGTGTGACAACAAGGTGTGTGGTGTGTGACTCACAAAGGACTGTCTCCCCTGTCTTCCCGGGCATGAACCCTGAGTAAGTGTCACAGGACCCTGGGGGACGGTCCACAGTGGAGTGTGTCCACGACTCTTCCTGTCTGCCCATCAGGGGCTGTCTTTTTCTGAGCGGCTCCTTTCCCTCTCTGCCGTCTCTTTTCTAGCCCCTTCCCACACCCAGAGTTGTCTCTGGAAACTTCGTGGTCTTGAGTTCAGGGCCAGTGCCCACAGGGCTAAGTCTGGGATCCCAGCATAAGCCCACAGCCGAAGACACTCAACAAAGCTTCACAGCTTCTGTTTACCACGAGCCTCTGTTCCTCCATGGCTCAGGGAAGAATGGAGGAGTTTCTCATCCTTGGGCTGAAACAAAGCGCTCCAACTTCATGCCAAACCTACTTTCCCTTCTAGTCCACCCTTCTCTTCCAGTCCCCCACTGTCTCCTGACCTTCCAGCCTGTTTGCCTGGGCTATCTCCATGCTGAGACGCTGTTAGACATCTCTTGGACCCCAAGATCAGCAAGAATGACTTGACATGCACAAATGACGGTGCTGAAGAGGAGAGGCAGAGCCAGAGAGCTCATGCGAGTCCTGAGTTGCAGCTCTCACTTGGTGTATGCAGGCTGGCGAATGCCGCTGCTCTGGCTGAACCCTTAACCAAAACAGACTGAGCAGGAGCTTGATTGTGAATACCACCCAGGGTGACCCTGAGAAATTGAAATGAAGTGAAACAGCTCTCAGAAACAGCACAGCCAACCCAAATTGATGAACAGTAAGTGAACAGGCAGGGCCGTGGCCCAGCGCAGACATCATTCATCAGGACGCTTGTGATTTTATTCTTTGGACAGTACTGGGAATTGAACTTGTGTTTGCTAGACAGGTGTTGTGCTGCTGAGCCTCGTCTCCATCCATGTTTTGTGGGTTATTTTGAGATAGGGTCTCCTTTTCCTCCTAGGTGCATGTCTGGACTACTATCCACCTATTTTCAGCTTCTGATCCTGCTAGGGTGCCAGGCATGTGCCACCACACACAGCTGAGAAGGGGTCTACGAAAGCGGGTCTTGTGAAAGGTCTTCTCAGTGGTGGAGCAGAATATTAGGTAACGTGTGCCCTGGATTTGGTGCGTGCCAGATCTCGGTGTGTTCTCATTGTCTCTATCTTCACTAGCACTGTGGATCTATCAAGAGCCTGTTTATCCATCCCAGCACGCTGATGCTGCGTTTCTAGAGGCCATCAAAAGATTTCGTCTCACCAAATCTACTTCCTGTTTTCAGTCCGTGTGGTTGATTCAATGACTGTATCCTATGTTTGGATCTCTGCAGATGAGGCACTGGGATCCATCCTCGTCTTATGCAGTGTCCTTTCTCGGCTCCTGGGACATAGAATTCTGGGTTCCTCACCTCTAGAGTTTCCAACAGAGGAGGAAGAAATGGGGCTTGGAGGTCTATATTTTCATAAAGCTCTGTACTTGGCTGTCAGTTTTGTGCACAGTGGCTTCTGGGTCACTCAGGCAGTGAGGAGTCCCTGGGGCCATGTCACAGGTTAGATGAGGTATCCTGTAACATCCAACACCCCGATGTGATGGATGTCTTTACTATGCCACTTCTTCCACTAGACAACCTGGGATATATAAGCAAATCCCTTCCTAATGCTCAGCTTAGAGACTGGAACGTGAAGGCAATTCAGTCACTGTGTGAGACTGAGGAGAGTAAAGACAGATGGAAGGAAGAAAGGGAGGGAGGAGGAAGGGAGAGAAAGAGACAGGCAGGAAGGGAGGAAGGGTGAGGAGGGAAGGAGGGAAGATGGGAGGATAGATGAGGGTAAGATGGATGGTGGAAGGATGGATGGATGGGTAGAAGGGTAGATGAATGGCTAGACATTGAATGAATGAGTTTGAAGGGAAGTTTAGGTTTAGATCACAGAAGGAGGGCGACCATACCAGGGGAACCGGTCCATAACTCTGGAGACAAACCAACATTTCTGAGCTCATACTCCTGCCTCATATGTGCATAAAGATGGAACTCTCTTCCCCCCACATGCTTCTCCTGAGAACGGTCTTCTTGCCCGTCTGGATTTTGGAAACAGGTGACTGTTACCCAGACAGTGGCCATGGATCTTTGCTCACCTGCTTCTTTCGTTTTCGTGCCCTGTCCCCCTCCCTGTGCAGTGAGACTCCTGTACCACCACATGGCTGCCCTGTGACGCTTTGCCTTCCCCTGCACCACAAGGGATGGCTGTAGCTTTTCTTCTCCATTTCTGGACCTCCCACACTCTGCCTCCAGGCAGGTCTTCAGCTAACGGTACCCCCTGCGGCGTTGGCCTTTGTTGGTTGTGGGCACCTCCGTGTAGTCTGCAGAACTGGACACTGGGGGCTGGAATAGGCTGAGTCGGGCACTTACAATTAGCTGTTACCCTCATCTTAAACACAGAGTTGTTGGGGGGAAGACTTCGGGCTGACCTATGTCCAATAGCACATTTGAGTTTTACAGTAGAACCCACGAGCAGATTCAGCCTGTTACCTCCTTTATCATGGTGAGGACGGGGCGGAAGGTGACTCTTGGAAGCTGGGTCCTGTCGTATGGCTGATATCTGCGCCACTAGATGACGCCTCAGTTCAAGATGGTGCAGTCAGCAAGGACGCTGTACCTGAGAGGGCAGCACGTGCTGTGGTGGGCAGAAGCCCTCACACCTGTGCCCTTCATCCTCCTTGACAGAAACCTAAGGGATTCTTTCACTCCTTCTGCCCCTACTCTATGTCTGCAATATCTTCATTTTCCCCCCAGGTTGCCCTCCTCACTGTCCTCAGGCAGCTGTGACAGCTCTGGGCATCACACGTAACGCTTGACTGCATTTATCTTTTCCTCGTTAATCTAGACTGGATCCAGATGCTCCATCCTCATCCTCAGTGTTGACGTGGCCAGCAGCAGGGAGAAGACAGCTCATCCGCCTGGCTTGTGGGTGGACATCACCCCAGGGCGTGTTGGGGCTCCTTGGGTTTGCATGTTTTGTAGTTAGTCTTGGGATAGAACATGGGGCCTTGTGCTTGCTAGGCAGGCACTCTACCCCTTGACCCACACCCTCAGCCCTGGAGTTCCGTCTGTAAGGAAGGAGGGGCGGTGGGTGATATCTTTGCCACCCATTCAAGCCATACATGAGAAAAAAAGCTGGCTTTGCCATTATGTGCTCATGATGTGTTCATTATGTGAGCTTGGGTTGCCCTTGGTCACTCTGTCTGGGCATGGCGCCCTGGAGCCTTCAGGATGGGATAATGTCGCTTACCTGCGGCATGCACAGTACATCTTCTGGCTTGGAGTCAATGGGTGTTGCCTCTGGGTATCTAATTTTCTTTCTTCCAATAGCTGACTTCTGTTTTGTTTTAATGCTGGTCCTGGGGCTTGAACACAGGGAGTATTATCCCTAAGCTTTTTAGCTTAAAGCTAACCTGTAGCCTTGAGCCACAGCTCCATTTCCGACTCTTTGGTAGTAAATTGGCAGTCAGAGTCTCACAGACTTTCCTGCCTGCCTGGCTTTGAACCGTGATCCTCAGGTCTCAGCCTCCCGAGAGGAGGAGGATTGCAGCACCTAGATTGACTTGCACTTTTGAAATGTCCGCTGGTACCGATAAGGGGTGCAGAGAAGTCTGCATAGAGAGTGGCTTTGTTTTGGTCAACATGTTTGAGGAATCCAGAGATCACCCATCCCTCCTCTCACAGTGTCACCATGGTGTGCACACCGCTGGCAAGTGTGCAACACGTCTGCAGGTCAAGTCCTGTCTCCATAGTGAGACAAAAGGAGGGTCCCCTACACCCCACACACAACCACTGAACACAGGGCCTCCCACTGCCCAGGCCAGTGCTTGGACACTTGAGTCACTTCCCCAGCTTTTTGCTTATAGTTTGCACTATTTTTTCCCATGCCTGTCTTAGCCCTTGATTCCCTTACTGTTGCATCACAGGTATCTGGGACTGCAGGCCTGCACCAGTGTGTTGGGCCTGGGCCAGAGCAGCTTCTGTTGGCCGCTGGCGAATCTGCACACACGTCTGTAGCTCCAAGCTCATGTGTCTCTGTATGTTGCGGAGCGGGCCCTCCCATGCTCCGCCATGCTTGGCGCTTGCCATTCCCAGTGGAGCTCCCTGCATCCCATCCTTTCCCTGATTTCTCACTATGCAGAAGCAGAGCTTAGAGGAGCTCAGGGCTGGGATGGGAGGGCCGAGGTCCCAGCCGGGTCTCTGCTCACCTTGGCTCTGCATGTGTGCATTGAGGTATAACTGAGCTGGACTGAGAATTTGGAGCCAATCCATAGTTCCCTGATGGCTGGATTTTTTTTTTTTGGCTTCTCGAGTCTGGCTTGCATAATTCTCTCCTTTTCCCCCCTTCTGATTAGACCAGCTGTTACCCCCGTGGCTGAGAGTGTGTCTGTCTCTGGCACAGCCCCTTACCTTGGATTTTGTGACATTGTTTGGATCCTTTGTGGGCTTCTCAGTTATGTTCTGGATAATTTATGTTGTCAGATAAATGCCCTCGGGGTAGATGAAGTATTAATAGTGCTATAATGCTAATTTAAAAATACCCATTGCACATATTCAATAGAATACTCCCTGGGCTCTACTCTAGGCCAACAATGTCTTAGTTATAAAGCAAGTCATTTCAGCCCAGGAGAGATTTTGGCATGAAAATGTACCATAGAAAGGCAGCGTGTAGGAAATCTTAGCTGGTGTTTTCAAACTTTATTGGAAAAGTTACCACCCATTGGCAAGTAAGTACCTAATTTAACTACTGCACTCCACAGAATTCAGTTAACAAAGTTGCCATCAATGTTGGCCTTTGGATTTAGAGAAAAAGAGATTAGGAAGCACATTCAAGGACTAGGGGTGGCTGTGGCCTCACCCAGCACCGTGGAGTCCACTGTTGTCAGCCCCTCTCCGTGGGGTGTCAGCTGGACGGGACGCCCAGCTTCTCCGTGGAGCTGATGTTAGAAAAAGAGAAGATGGCCGTGAAGGGAAGGAATGCTCTAAAAATATGTTTGTGGCTCCCCCTTAGCTTTCTCTGGATGCCCAGGGCAAATATTCTTGCTTTTGAGAATTTTAGAAAAGGATGAAGACTGTAAACAAGTAGGAGCTGACCTTGTTTAGAGTTCGCCTGTGCGGGAGAGCTGGAGTGTGTGTCTTCCTGTGCCGGCTTCCTTCACTTAGCAGGATGGCTTCTGTGTCACCTGTTGTTGGAAACAACAGCACGTCTTGTTTCCAAGCACCAGGGATTCACTGCGCTGTCAGGCCACGCTCGCCCTGCTTCTTCATCCAGGGGAAGAACAGAATTTCTGTCTGTATCAGGGCCGTCATGGACGGTGGTGCAGAGAAGGCATGGCAAGGCCTGGTGTGGAATGGACACCTCTTCCACACGCTGACCCCTTCTGATACATGCCCGCGTGTGTGGGCCCCACTCGTGAGCCCACACTGGCTTCATGTCATGTCTTCCGTAATGGCTGCCCCAGCAGCAGGGCTCTCCACACTTTCTTATTTTGCCTCTTGGAGAGTGGCCATTCTCAAAGATATGAGGTAATATGTCATTGTCATTTTAACTTATACTTCCTTGACAATAATTACTGTTTTGTGCTAACACGGAGGCTTGAACTCAGGTCCTGGGTGCTGCCCCCGAGCTTTCTAATTCAAGACTAGCCACAGCTCCACTTCCAGTCTTTTTGATTTTCTGGTTATGGGGCTTCCCTTCCAGTTATTTTTTAAATTATTTTGGAGTTAATTGGAGATTAGAGTCTCACAGACTTTCCTGCTTAGCCCCAGCCTCATGAGTATGTAGGGTTGGAGGTATGAGATGCTGAGTGTGGGGAAACCTTGGTCAAAGACATGAAGTTCCAGGTGGGTGGAAGGAGCAAGCTGGAGAGCTTTGTTGTGCTTGTGGTATCAGAGCACTCGCAGTAGATCTGAAGCCGAGGTAATCACCTGTTCATTAACATACGGACACATGCTGCAAACCATCATGTGACAGGTGATGCATAGGTATTGTTTTTATTTTTCAATTAAAATAAGTAAAAAAATTTAAATATCTTATTTTTGATACTCGGTACCAGGGCTTGAACTCAGGACCTCATTCTCTCCCTTGGCTTTTTCACTCACCGCTGGCACTCTACCACTTGAGCCATGCCTCTAGTAATCTTTTTGCTAGTTAACGGGCAATAAAATTTCACAGACTTTCCTGTCCAGACAGGCTTTGAACTTTGATCCTAGATCTCAGCCTCCTGAATAGCTAGGATTTTGGTATGAGCCTCTACATCTGGCAAAAAAACATTTGAATAAAGAAGAAAACAACTTGCCATTCACCTTGGAAAGCAAAGTTGTGTGTGTGTGTGTGTGTGTGTGTGTGTGTGTGTGTGTGTGTGTGTGTGTTTCATGCTTCTTCAAGTCATTCTTTCTTCTGTCCCTCTTTCTTTTATCCCTCTACCTGTCTTTTGCTTTTTGGACCACTAGATCATGCCAGAAGCCTTGTGCATCCTGGTCTTTCTGTAAGGACGCCAAGTTATGTGTTCTGGGCTACAGCAAGTGCTGGACTGTGACACAGCTGTTTAGATCAGTTGTGGCCACACAGAGGTCAGGAGGAACACAAATGGAGTTGGCTGGGGTCCTCCCTGCTGTCACGGAAGAAACCATTTATAAATAATTTTGCCCATTACAAATATTGATTTTGATACAATGCCTGAGTCATTTTCCAATTTGAATATATTTTCCACTGAAATAGATATTATTTGTGATTTTTCATGTTTGAGGATTCTTCTAAATAATTGCATTTGGGGATTGGATATTTTACTTGGAAAGTTGTAGTCACTACAGAAATTTCATTTTTGAAAGAGAGCAAGAAGGAGAGGAGAGAAAGAGATTGAAGAAAGAGAGAAGACAAGAGAGAGTGGGAAGAAAAAGAAAGGAAGAAAGAAAAAAGAGGAATGAATAAATTTTATATTTGCACATAGAAACTTTCTAAGAAAGATTCTTACCTGTCTTTTTGGCTTGGTTGGGTTCTAACTTTAAAAATGTACTCATGTTCTCACTGTTTCTAAAGTTAGTTATTTCTTTTCTGGGACCAACACAGCACTCGCTTAGTTTCAGTCTTCAGGATGACTTGGTAAACAGGACTGTTGTGAGCAGTGGTGAGTGCTCGTTGAGCAGTCTGGGGGACTCAAACTGCTGTCACTGAAACGAGGGAGGGGGTCTCGGGGCTGAGGGTGGGGTGTTCTTCAGTGCTTCCTTTGCAAGTGCTAGTTCAGAATTGGCCTTTGCTCCATTCCTAATTTTGTATTATAGCACCCACAAGGGTGGAATGTTTTCTCTTTTTTAAAGAACGGGCATGATTCCAAGTTCTTTCTCCCCATTGAGTATTTAAAAATAATGTTCTTAAGAAATAGATTTTTATCAGAAGTAGTGCTGTGGCTCAAGGGGTAAGGCGGTTGCCTTGAGCTGAAGAGCTCAGGGACAACATCCAGGCCCAGAGTTCAAGTCCCACAACTGACCAAAAAAGAAAAAAAAAAGAAAAGAAAGAAATAGATTTTATCTATGAATATCCAGTCAAGCCTTTTCTGTTCTTTTTTTCCTTCTTTTATTATAATTATTATTTTTTGCACATACTGGGATTTCAACTAAGGGTTCATGCTTACAGTTTGTTCAGCTGATGCTCCACCTCCAGCCCATTTTTTTGTCAGTTATCTTGAAGATGGAGTCTTGTGGACTTTTCTGTCCAGGCTGACTTCAAACCTTGATCCTCTTGAGTAGCTAGGATCGTGTACACAAGCCCCCAGAGCAGTTATTATCTATCTTTGGAAAGAGAATTAAGGTTTAGCAAGTTTCAATTGTTTTTCAGATCATTCCAAGATCTTTGGTGAACTAAGAAAAGCTGTGCTGATATAAAGCAGGACCAATGACCCAGAGAAGAAAGATGGCAGAACCAAGAGGAGTTCAAGGTACAGATGTAAGGAACTCAGATCCAGCCCTCTGCCCTGGTTTGAAGACAGTTATTTCCTTTGAATACTTAATCCCCAAAGCCTCTTGATAATGAACTTAAGAGAAAGTAGCCAACCTGACAATGGTCTCTGCAAGTGATTAGATTCAATCTTATCATCACAGTAGAGCCCCAAACTAAGTCTTGGTGGCTTGATAAGGACAGGAAGAGAAGATCAGACAGAAGTACAGACCAGCTCCCATTTCAGTGTGGTACACCTAGCCAGAAATGGGTGGCTAGACCCACAAATAGGCTGTCAAGATTCCCAGCCTCCAAAACTGTAACCCAAGAGAAACCTCTTTTCTTTATTAACTAGCCTGCTTCAGGTATTGCATTATAGAAATGCAAAATTGACTAATCATATATCTCTATCTTTAAGACTTAAAAAAGTATGTATGAATAAATATCTTGCATCTCTAAATGGTGGTATTTATGATTCCATAAGTCCAACCTTTGCTTGTGTTGAGGAATGAAGTTGGCTGTATGAAATATCCTTGACTAAATCTGTTCCCCAAATCAGAGCCTGTCTCCCCAGCACCGTTCCAGCCTCCCACTCTGGGGATCAGAGTTGCTCTCCTGTATTGCAGCCTTCTCAGCTGCCTTTTCCTCTCTCTGACCCCCTCCAGAAGAGACCGAGAGAAGGGAAATGGCCACAGATCCAGACTTTTGCAGTGTTTCCATGCTACTACTAAATGTGGCTTGTAAGCATTTTCTTCTTGTCATTTTATACAAGTGCAATTGTGACCTCATTTCCAGAGGCACACTCAATGAAAGAGTCTGTGCATTCATTAACCACACCCTTGAAACTAAAACAAGAACAGCAGCAAGGAAAACCCGTATGGGAGAGTGTCAGCATACTATCTCAGAGTACCTGATCTCATTTCCCTTGGGAAAGCATCCCCACAACATTCTTGAAGAGTTGACGAGTCTCTCCTTCACCAAAATTAAGTCAGGGCAGTCAGCGTATATCAGTCAGGAGCCCTGGGCTAGGCCTTGAATGGAGTTGGTGTCCAGGAAGAGACCAGTGGTAATGCAGTGGTAATGTCCCTATCAGGGCGTCTAGTCCTTCATGTATTAAAATACTTCACCAAGTCACTGGATGAAGCAGTATAAATCTCTTACTGCTGTTGTAACATAGTATCAGAGTCTGGGAAGCTTAAATAGCAGAAATGCATTTTTCTCCCAGTTATAAAGGCTGGAAGATCAAGGTAGGGATGTAGTCAGGGTTAGTTTGTTCTGGAGTGTTTCAGGTTTTTTTCTCCACCTTTGAATCATCTTCCCGCTGGGTGGGCCCATCTCCAACTTTTCTCTTTTTATAAAGACAACGGTCATTCTGGATGAGGAGCCTTACTTTTAGCGAATTATCTTTAGAAAGCCACATCTCCAAATGCAGTTATACACTGAGAGCTCAATGTTAGGGTCAAGGGAGGAAAGGAGTGACACACCCCAGCCTGCCAGGGTGAGCTGTATAGCCTGGTTTCCTGCTCTTAGAGAAACGTGAGGGGCCATCATTCTCAAACTTTCTCCTGTCTCCCACTTTCCTCCTGTGTCTGTTGTCGTTCCGTCACTAGGACACAATGTCCGAAACACATAAAAGGAAGAAAGATTTTCCCCTAACTTTTGGCTTTGGGGTCCAGTCTGTGACTCTCTGGGCCTGTGGAAGCACAGTACACCAGCTGAGTGGCAGAGGAGACTTCCTCCATTATGAAGGAGACAGGAGGACACCCGCAGCAGCGTGAGGGGCTGGGAACATGCCCACAGAGGCCTAACTCCCTTCTCCTAGGCCCCACCGCCTAAGTGTTCACTACCTCCTGACAGTGCCAGAGGCTGGGGCCAGGCTGTCAACAAGTGGGCTTTTAAAAGGGAGTCACCAGGTCCTGCTCTCCAGGGGCCAGGCTGGGATGGGGGTAAGGAAGCAAGGCACAAGATTTAAGGGGATGCTCCCTCTCTAGGGCTGGTCCTGCATTTGCATGGGCCTGAGAGGGAATGTCTCCTTGACTGGAGACCTCAGGGGTCTCCCCCCTCAGCCCCTTCCTCTCCACTTGGGAGATGCTGCCTCATGGTTGGGCTGGAATCAGGGCTGTATATTTTTTATGGTGGTGCCTTTGCTGGTCAGAGACTGCCATGCCTGCTAACTACTCACCAGGAATGAGCGCCCGAGGCTGAGAGCTTGTTCAGTGAATGGATTCCATTGTCTAGAGGCTGGCCAGCACCATTATTTTGTCTAAAATGTTTCACTTAATGATTCATTAGCTGAAGGTGAAAAAAACGTAGTTTTATTTTAAGGTAGGATATTTTTAGTCAGTTGACAAAGGGCCTTTAGGAGACGTAGCAATTTATTTGCTGAGAATTATTTTCTCCAAGTGGCAACATTTCAGACCGTGTTAAGAGCTTGCAGTGGAGGAGTGTAGCCTCCTCATGTAAAGAATACCAGTCGGTTGGTGCTTACTCTGAGCTTAGCATCACAGAGGTGTTGTGATTCATTGGAGAACCTGATGAAGTACAGAGAAGAGAGCCAGACTGTGGCCAGCCAGGGGCCAACCAGCTAGGTCCCCCCCAGTCATAGCTGTGGGAACCACCGAAGCTTGTTTTGCTTTTTGTTTCTGCCGTGACGCTAAATACATGATACTTGTGTCAAACACCATCCAAGCAGCCCACACTTGATGCCCCGCTCAAATTCTGTCCGATTCTACCTGTGTCAGCACGCAAGTCCACAGGAGTATCCTTCTCTCCGGGGCCAGTGGTGTGTGTCCAGTGCTGTATGTCCAGTGGTGTATGTCCAGTGCTGTGTGTCCAGTGGTGTGTGTCCAGTGGTGTAGGTCCAGTGGTGTGTGTCCAGTGGTGTGTGTCCAGTACTGTATGTCCAGTGGTGTGTGTCCAGTGCTGTATGTCCAGTGGTGTGTGTCCAGTGCTGTATGTCCAGTGATGTGTGTCCAGTGCTGTGTGTCCAGTGGTGTGTGTCCAGTGCTGTGTGTCCAGTGGTGTGTGTCCAGTGCTGTGTGTCCAGTGGTGTGTGTCCAGTGGTGTATGTCCAGTGGTGTGTGTCCAGTGCTGTATGTCCAGTGGTGTGTGTCCAGTGGTGTGTGTCCAGTGCTGTATGTCCAGTGGTGTGTGTCCAGTGCTGTATGTCCAGTGGTGTGTGTCCAGTGGTGTGTGTCCAGTGCTGTATGTCCAGTGGTGTGTGTCCAGTGCTGTGTGTCCAGTGGTGTGTGTCCAGTGCTGTGTGTCCAGTGGTATGTGTCCAGTGCTGTGTGTCCAGTGGTGTGTGTCCAGTGGTGTGTGTCCAGTGCTGTGTGTCCAGTGGTGTGTGTCCAGTGCTGTGTGTCCAGTGGTGTGTGTCCAGTGCTGTGTGTCCAGTGCTGTGTGTCCAGTGGTGTGTGTCCAGTGGTGTGTGTCCAGTGGTGTGTGTCCAGTGATGTGTGTCCAGTGGTGTATATCCAGTGCTGTGTGTCCAGTGGTGTGTGTTCAGTGGTGTGAGTCTAGTGGTGTATGTCCAGTGGTGTGTGTCCAGTGGTGTGTGTCCAGTGGTGTGTGTCCAGTGGTGTGTGTCCAGTGGTGTGTGTCCAGTGGTGTGTGTCCAGTGGTGTGTGTCCAGTGGTATGTATCCAGTGGTATGTATCCAGTGGTGTGTGTCCAGTGGTGTGTGTCCAGTGGCGTGTGTCCAGTGGCGTGTGTCCAGTGCTGTGTGTCCAGTGCTGTGTGTCCAGTGCTGTGTGTCCAGTGGTGTGTGTCCAGTGGTGTATGTCCAGTGGTGTGTGTCCAGTGGTGTGTGTCCAGTGGCATCTGACTTGGGGTCCTGCATCTTCCCCTTCAAGTTCAATGATTTTCTGCAGTGCCTCACAAAAGACCCTCAGAAGTGCAGAAGATGGTAGGGAATCCACAGGACCGGTGGGGAGATGTGCGTGGGTTCTGAGGGCGAGGTCCCTGCCTCTGTGTATTTGGGGCTGCTACTGACAGGGTCTCCTCTCAGTGATCGCAGATCCAGTGTCTCTGCAGACGCTCAACTGGAAAGTTCCACGCAGGTTTCCCTCTGGAGGCATGGCGCAGTCACTGACATTGGTGACTGACCAGCCCCCCCCCCTTCCCCAGAGCTGGGGCTGACATCCACAGCTCCAAAGCACCAATCAAGGCTTCGTTTTCTCCGGATACAAACCTCCACTTAAGCCACGGGTCTACTTTGGGCTTTTTTAGTGCTTAATTGGAGATAAGAGTCTCACATACTTTTCTGTCTGGCCTGGCTTTAAATCTCGTCCTCAGATCTCAGCCTCCTGAATAGCTAGGATTACAGGCATGAGCCCTCACTTGAGATGATTTTAGTCTTATCTCTTCTTTCAAAGGCTCACCCATGGACTCTGCTTACATAAAAGAATATACCTGAAGTACAAGTATTACGAATCATCCTTCCAAAAATGTATATTTATTTATTATTAAAGAATTTATTAACATCGATTTGTTTTTATAGTCCAGAGGTCTTTATTTATTTTTACATCTCTTAGGCCATGAATTCATAGGGGATAGGTTCCAATAGCTCAGGTTCCTTCCCGTTGGTTCTCACAAAGTGTTCTCCGCTGGGTGGAGCGGGCTGGCGCTTCAGCTGAACCCAGGTTCCTTTCTCTTTGGCTTCCTTCTTTTTCTGGTCATTTTCCTTCACCCGTTTCAGGAAACCATCTCGGCTCTTAGAGTACTTAATATGCTCAATACGCACATTAATACTCTTGGCAAGGATCTTGCCCTTAACTTGTTTGTTCACAACAGTGCCAACAGCATGCTGGGTAACATTGTAGACCCTTCCAGTTTTGCCATGATAACATTTATGGGGCATTCCCTTTTGAACTGTACCCATTCCCTTGATGTCTACAATATCACCCTTCTTGTAGAGTCTCATGTATGTGGCCATGTAGTTGCGTTTATATTTCCAATACCATGTCCATAGCATTGGGTAGGCAAATATTGAGTCCTCGCTCTTGTACTGTTTGGATCCAATAGCCACATATTAAGGATACCATGCGCCTTTTGTTCCTTTGGTCTTGACTTGTCTCACTCAACATGATTCGCTCTAGATTCATCCACTTCCCTGCAAATGCCATTATTTTATCTTGTCTGTTGGCTATGTAGAATTCCATTGTGTGTGTGTGTGTGTGTGTGTGTGTGTGTGTGTGTGTGTGTGTGTGTGTGTGTGTATATACACCACATTTTTTTGTATTCATCTGTAGTGGGGCATCTGGATTGTTTCCATGGCTTGGCTGTTGTGAACATGGCTGAGCAGGTGTCCTTATCATATCTTAGGTTATGATGTTCAGGATAGATGCCCAGAAGTGGTATGGCGGGATCATAGAGAAGCTCTATTTTCAATTTTTAAAGAAACCTCCAAACTGCTTTCCAGAGTGGCTGAACTTGTTTGCATTCCCACCAGCAGTGTAATAGGGTTCCGTTTTCTCCACCACCCCGCCAGCATTTGCTGTTGTCTGGGTTCAGAATATCTGCCATTCTGATTGGGGTAAGGTGGTATCTTAGGGTTGTTTTTGTTTGCATTTCCTTTATGAGCATGGATGCTGAGCATTTTCTCATATGCCTTTCTGCCATTTTAACCTCTTCTTTTAATAAGTCTCTCTTTAGTTCCCTTGCCCATTCAGTGATTGGTTTGTTGGGTTTGGGGGGATTAGTTTCTTGAGTTCCTTGTAGATTATTTGTTTTAAGCTGATCTGTGGTTAGGTGTGGGATTCAAGGTGGCATTTCAGTATGGCTACAATGATGACTGGATCAGGACCTTTGTTATCTCTTTGTATGAGAACATTTGGACTTATCTCTTCTAGCTCTTCCCCAATGTTTAGTTAATGGTTGCACACAGAACGTTAGAGGATTTCCTCCTGTGCAGTGATATGGGGTTTCTCCAGATGGCAGCCTGTCACACGGGGGGGTCATTGTGGGGCCCCAAATATGTGATTTTTCCACTGCAAGGGAAGTGAATCCTCTGGTCCCCTCCTGCACCACAGACCCGGACTGAAGGCAAAGTGAAGATTCTCTAACAACTGGTGGATCATTTTCAGTCTTATCCATAAGGAGCAAGCCAGAAACATGGCCGTTCTTACCATTTGCTATCCTTCTGTCTGCCAGGTGCCTCTGGTTCAGCATGGCTGGTGAGTGAGCTGGCCGGTTGAAGGACATGGTTCAGACGGTCCCAGATCCAGCAGCTCATATCAAGGTAAGCTCCATGGAGGTGGCCGGAGTAGCTCTGCCTTCTTCCTGACCTGGCCTGGCCTGACTCTCCACTGTTTGTGATCCATGTGGTTTCTACAGTTTCACATGGCTAAAAAAATCAAAAGGAGAATATGCCCTGACACATATACATTGTATGAAATCCACCCATCGGTGTGCATTAAGCCCAGCCCTGCTGAGTGGTTTAACTGTTACCTAGGGATGTGCCCATTCCATAATGGGAAACTTTGTCCCGTGATTGCACTAGGATCATGCGGTCTGAAAGCTGAGACTATTGGCCGTCTTAACCTTCACTGGATTAACAGAGAAAATCCCACCCAAGTTCTACCCCTGTAGAATGTTGTCTCCTCTGCCTTACCTGGGCTGGCTAAGAAGAACTGAAGGTGAGTGGGTGGATTTGTGGTGTTCAAATGTTGAACACCTAGAGGGCGACACTTTAAGACCTCACAACCTCACCCTGCGTGGTGGCTGCCATACTCCCACAGGCTTGCAGGGGAGGGAAGGAAGAGAGCCTCAGGAGTTTGTCTGTTTCAGTAGACATTCATTCTCCTGTAGCCATGGGGGGAGCAGGGGATGAAGCAGTGGTCTTAATACACAAATAAAGGCCGCAGGAAAGGTGGGGTCTCAGGCAGATTGCACCTGTACAATTTATTACTTATTTCTTATCTCCAGACCTCCATTATCCATGTATCTGTGTATGTATATATCCATCAGTTGATGTGTCCATCTATGTCTATATATCCATTTATGCATTTGTATATGTATCCATCATCTGTCTGTCTGTCTGTCTGTCTGTCTATCTATATGTCTACCTATCCATTCATCTACCTATCTACTTTTTTATTTTCCAGGGAGGGGGTTGAACCCAGGGTCTCAAGTGTTCTAACTACTTATTCTACCACTGAGCAGTTCCACCATCTGCTACTATTTAGTTCAGCCACAAAGATAACACACTTCAAAGCCAGTGATTTACCTTTTCTACATAAATTTATTTTCCATAAAGTGCAGTTGGGGCACAGGGAGAATGATGGGGCTGTGAATAAGATCAAAGCACATATGTGCATGTGTGGGAATGTCATAATGAAAACCATTCTTTGGTAAAATATATTAAAAGTAAGTTAACATTTAAAAATGGAATTACAGGTACTAGACGTGAAATGTTTCCTTTGAACTTTGTGGGTGCTCCTGAATTTTCAGAAGCCAAGGTGACTCCAAGGGCAGTGAGGACACACAATTTTTCCTAGGGATAAAGGAGCAGATTGCTATGAGATATCACTTGATAATTGAATTTCTTTGTGATGTGGATTAATATCTGATAGTTACATCTGCAGAAGCCCCTGGGAACTGATTTAGGGAGGTGAAAAGTGTTTCAAGAATATTCTGGAATGTATTAGGGCAGTTTGTCCACCGGTAGAGGAGGGTTGTTTCCTCTTTGGTGTCTGTTGTAGAATGCACACGCATGCTTACATGCTCATGAGGAGACATGGAGAAGAAGCATCCTCTATCATTCAGAATATGAGGCTCAACTGACATTCATTTTACTGGCATGAACTTCCTACCCAAGGAAGGAAGAGATGAGGTCAGCAGGAAATCACCGCAGAGGTTTGAGAGTCCATGCAGTCAGCTCAGTTTGCCACAAGCCCCAGGATCAGAACCTTTGTTTTCAAGCGTGAGTTATATTCTAAATTTTGATTCATCTTAAGTATTACATTATTGGCTTAAATTGAATGTGAAGGATCATTGTGAGGGATGCTAACAGAGAGACCTTTGGAAATAAATCTCAATCCAGATTGTTGGTGTGTCTGGAGAGATGGGCCTGGGGTGAAGGAGGGGTTGCCGCTGCTGGGACAGGCCACGGTGACGTGGGAACATTGTCCGTGGGCTCCACCGCTGTCCGTGGGCCTTCTGGAATGCCAGTCATTGTTCCTGGCCTTCTTATTTAGGTATTCATGTCTCTAGTTGAAATCGTTGCTCTTGACAATAAAGTTAGGAGGGCCAGTTTCCTCCCGTAGCTTCTTTAGAATGTCTGAATAGGGAGTTTATTCAGTGCGTTGTGTGTGCCGAGAGGTTCCTGGCTCTGGGTGGAAGTGCAGGGTTGAGACAGGAAGTCTGTGTAGATGGCACTGGTGGTTAATGTAAGGAATGGCCTCTGTAAAGGACATGAGTAGTCCACAGAGAGGTCTCACCTGTGGCTGATGGGGAATGGCTTTGCTGTCTTAAGTCTCCATGGCCACCCACTACCCCAAAGGAGAGGACTGTGTCTTCATCCTAGAGAATTCATGCTGCCTAATTCACCGTAGCTCTTTTGTGCCAAGACAAATGACTTTTACCTTTTGTATGTCCAAGGATCGGGAAATAATCAGAAAAGGGAAGAATGGTCAATGAGTGTGGGAAATAAAATGTTCCTGATTTACCAAGGCAGCCATTTACAGACAGAAAGCTCGGTGATTTTAGCCTCTGTCTGCCTTCATGTGGCACAGTGGGTCCTCCAGGCTGGTGGGAACACAGATTAGCACTTTGGTATCAGTTTGGTGTCGACCTGTGACCCTGCAGGACCACCCCAGGTGTATGTTCTCTGGCCTATGTATAATAATAAAACTGTAAGTGAACCCAAATGCCCCCAACAGGAGAATGGAGAAAGACATTTGCTCTTGTCTTTCTAATGCATTATTATGCAGAGAAGAAAATAAACTTCAAGCATTGGCTTTTATGAAATGCTGAATGGAAAAAATTCAGGAGAATATGTATAGTATCATTTCATATATGAAGATGAAAAAAATCAAACACATCAAACATCCTGCTTTGTGAAATATACACAGTGATGTCTGGGAAAATGGACACGTTCAATAGGCAATGCCAGGTAGTGTTACCTGGTGAGGGAGAGAGGGTACAGGGTTCCAAGTTCCTGGTATTGGATACAGGGGACTGACAAGAGCAGGCAGGGGTGCTTGCTTCTGCATCTTTGAATTATACAGAAGATGCATCCTGACACTTGTGACACATCCTGATATGCGTGATACATCTTGATATGTGTGACACATCCCGCAGAGTCTCAAATAAGACCAAGATGTGATTCAAGTGTCTAGTAAGTGCAAGGTTTTGAGTTCAAACCTGGTATCTTTAAAAACAAAAGGCAGGAAACCTGAAGTATTATTTGCTTGAAGTTTGCTTTTTTAATAGTTTACTTGAAGTATTGCTGGTTGAAATGTTAAAAGAACCTGGTTGGGGGTTATGTGGGGCAGAGGCAGAAGTGGCGCAGGAAGCTGGAGCAGGAGGCTGTGACAGGTTGGGGAATGCAACAGGGAGGCCAGATTAGGAGGCCGTGACTGGTGGGGATGTGCTTTGAGTTCTCCTGGAAGTGCAGTAGCTCCGGGGGGACTCTAAAGGTGTTTATAACTGAGAAGGGCCTTGAGGGCAGCGATCCAGGGTTGGCTTTGGCCATGGTAAGTGGCCAATGCTGGTTGCATATGCAGGTTGTAATATTGGAGGTGGACACTGCTCTAGAACTTGTGCTAGACCCTCAGGTGTAGTGAGAATCTGTGTCGGTAAGCTGTGCTAGAGGCTGAGCGACTCAATGGAGATGAAGACATGGCCGAGCCTTGGATTGAACTCAGTGTCCCTCTTACAGCCAGAGGCAGGGAGAGGAGGAAGCACCATGGGGTAGCCTTGGGCGTGTGTGTGTGTGTGTGTGTGTGTGTGTGTGTGTGTGCACGCATGTGCGTTTGCGTGTGTGGTGGAGGGGTAAGAAGAGAATGGGAGAGCTCCAGGTCAGGAAAGTGGAGGACTGTCATGGCCACATGGACTAAATGTGGTGGATAAGGGTTACATCAAATGAGTTTGGGCAGAAAGGGCTGGGCTCTCATCACAGGATTAGGACGAGTAACTGTAGCCTAACCATGTAAATTATGTGTTCATGGTATTAGTTCTCCATGAGGTTGTATTTATAGTACAAATGTACAAATTGGTTTTGGTATTCTGTGTATATGTGTGTGTGTGCGTGTGTGCTCGCACACGTGCGTGTGTGCGCACATGCGCACACGTTGATATTGGGACTTGAACTCAAGGCCTGAGTGTTGTCCTTAAGCTTTTTCACTCAAAGCTGGCAGTATACCACTTGAGCCCTAGACCCATTTCTGTTTATTTGCTGGTTAATTGGCGATAAGACTCTCCTGGGCCATCCTGCATAGGCTGGCTTTGAACTGCAATCCTCAGATCTAAGCTTCTTGCATAGCTAGGATTACATGTATCAGCTACCAGTGCTCACTTTGTCCAATTATTCTTGATATTTCTCCTGACTTCTTCATTCTTTTTTTTTTTTTTTTTGCCAGTCCTGGGCTTGAGCTCAGGGCCTGAGTACTGTCCTTGGACTTTCTCAAGGCTAACACTCTACCACTTGAGCTCAGCACCACTTCTGGCTTTTTTCTATGTATGTGGTACCAAGGAATCGAACCCGGGTCTTCATGCATGCTAGGCAAGCACTTTAACCACTAGGCCAAACTCCTGGCCCAGACTTCTTCATTCTTATGATGTTGCTTTTTACTCCATGAGGTAAATATTTTCTTCTGTACCTGTCTGCCACGATGAGTTTTGTCTCTCAAATTCAACAGAATGACAGAAGTCCCTTGAAACCAGAGATGGTTCCACACACCTTCTCGACTGGAATTCAGGTCAGATGACCAGGTCATTCATCAGGTGGGCTCCAGAGGTTGCCAAGACCTCCAGGTGTAGGGCCTGGGTAAGGCACACACCCCGTCCAGCAGATGTGAGGCTGGGCTTGATACTCAGCAGGGCCAAAGGTGCTTCCCATGTTGATGATTTTTATAGCAGGCTGTGATAGATTTTATGTCTTACTCTGGGTATATTTGGGGAAGCCCTCTGAGGTTTTCGTGGTGAAGGAGCAGCGGGTAGAGACACCACAGTGCTTCCCTTCAACAGAGAGTTTCCCGACATCCAGTTATACACATGTCTCTAGGGTTGGCTGCTTGGATTCTGGCATCCCGATGCTGAGATCTATCCCCAGACAGGATCTGTACCAAGTAGAGAATCTCTCTCTCTCTCCTTCCTTTCTTCCCTCCTTTCTTTTCCTTTCCTCCTTTTCTTAGCCTGCATACATTCCTTTCTTTTCTTCTCCCTTCCTATCCTTTTTCCTTCCTTTTTTCCTTCTCCCTCTCTTTCTGACTCTTTCTTTTAATTATAAAGATCAAATCCCAGGGTTACCTGCAAATTCTGGTTGTGTCTTACCTAATTGAAAGTACATGTTATTTCTGAGGTGGTATTTTAAAAAGTAAATCCACGTAACAGAAATATGGCTATTAAGTTTTTAGTGATTCTTTGTGGATTTTTCTGGAAAGTGCGGTTTATTTGTATTAAACATTAACTCTACCCTATCATTGCACTGCTGTTAGCAATATCCCAACATAAACAATGGCACCAGTTTATGTGGACCTTTAAAATTAGCCTCATAAAATTTTATGGTAACGGTACTGTTGAGCTAAGTTTGAAACCAGCATAACATGTAACTTTAACCAGGCGATTCTTACATGGTTTGTTTGCATCCCAAGCTGAAAATATATGTTATATTTCATCACTAATTGAAAGTATATGCGTAAAGGAACAGTCAAAAACAAGCCTATGTTTTTTATGACTTGGGCTGTTTGAAAAGCACTTGATTCAACCCTACTTTTCTATCATGGCATGAAAAGGAATGGTGTAAATTCTGTCTGTTTTGTTACATGTTGCAAAACTGTTCTAGAGTTCCAGGTGAAACAAGATTGATCTACTGGCCAACAAAGGAGGATGGCCTCGAAAAATTCTGTATAAAATAGACAAATCAGGAAGCATAGTTTTCATCCAAAATGCTTAGTACCAGAAACATTTCAAATATGAGAAACGTTTTTTATTCTGGAATATTTGCACGCACTAAATGAACTGTCTTGGGGCCAGGACCAGACATTAAACTTGCAATTTTGTTCACGTATCCCAGGCATCTGGGTACACAGTCTGAGGACAAATCAATGCTGGATTCTTAATGCACATAAATGTTTTCAGCGACCCATCGCAAGAGGTCAGGGAAAGAATTTACCACTTGTGCAGTCATGTCTCCAATCAAAATGTTTGTGATTTTGAAGCAGTTTGGATTTCAGACTTTGGATTAGGCAGTGCTCAGTCCATACTAGCAAGGAGCAAAGACATTAGGAAAGAAAGGGCAGCCGAAGAGAGAAGGCATTATTCTATGAATAATTCTTTTCAAATACGCTGCGTCCTTTCTCTTTAGTCTTCCAAGGAAATGATCATTTTGTATATATCCAAAAAAATAACTTAAATCCCCAAATATGTCATTAAAAGTAAGCAAACCAACAGGTGCTTTGGGGAAGGAACGCAGTCTTGAATGAGAACGTTTTGCAGTGTTGAAACGTATGTTCTGGAAAACCTTTTAACTTATATTAATGCAGATCACTGGAAGGGTGGAGCATCCGTGATTATTTTTGTCATTCATCAAAGGCCATCTAAAAGATTCCACACCCTTGATGAGGAGCTGCTGTGACCATGGCAGTGACTCTGTCATCACTCCCTCCCTGGGGAACAAAGTCAGAGGTGCTCATCACTCCTTTGAAATGTCCATGTGACTCCAGGAGTATCTGGAGCGGCCCGATTTTATTTTCTCGAGAGTGGACCTTGCGGAGTTGCCTTCCTCACCAGCAGTGGTTTCTGGAGCCCGCCCTGTACTCACCGAGGTCCCTGGAGGCCCTAGGGATCTGGAGCCGACACAGACAGCATCAGGAATTTGAGGAGATCACCACAGGGAAGGATCGTTAGGAAGGACTTGGTGAGGACGGCAGGAGCTGGGGCAGGGTGATGTGGATCAGATACCTCTATCTGCCAAGCCTGGTACTCAGAGGCAGAGCTTGTCTTTGGAGGGGCCACTGTGGGCAGAAAGGGCTGGATCCAGCACCCCTCCCCCCCAGCTCCAAGACCCTCCCCCCACCTCCGCACTCTGCCCCTGTGGTAAGGGCTCTGAGAAGCAAAGCAAAGGGAAGGTGCAGCTCACAGGGTCCTCCCTCCCCCAGTTCTGTGATTCTGTTTTGGAGGGAGGTCTGAATCCCCGGTGCTCACCTGACCTTGTACTATCCTCCCTTTCCCTTCTCTTTTTCCCTTCCCCTCCCCCCTTCTCCCCTTCCTCATCTCTTTCTCCCTAATACACTCCATGTGTGCTAAGTGCCTGTTTCTTCTCACTTACAACTTAATTCTTGAAACACACACTCTATACTATTTGACTTTGAAGCTTTCACATGCCCTTGGTAAAACAGAAGAGTCAATTGGAGTAAGGATTATGATTTACCCCTTCTTGAAGGATGAAGCTTGACGCCATAATGAATATGCATTTTATTCATAGTGATATGAATCTCAGTGTTTATTAGAGTGTCAAGATGCATAATGTAACCAATTTAGTGCATCAGTCATATTCAGAAAGGTACGTATCAAGTCTTATTTACTTTTTGCCCACTGTGTCCTTTCTTTGCCTGCTTCCAGAAAATATTCTCTCTTTTATTCTAAAGTAATAACTCAGGTTTGCCCATCTTGTGGTTTTCTTCATCACCTGTAGCTTTAAAGGTGTATTTGATTTTCAGGCATTGTAGGGTGAAGTTCATTCTTGATGGAGGTCTCCTGATCTTTGTCAAATTTCTTACTTCTCCTGGTTCTGGCCTGATTCTGGATGAGAAGTCGTAGTGTAGAAGAAGGTCGTGGTCATTCCTTTTCTCATCTTTCTTAAGCATTTCTACTGACATCCCCTTGCTTCCTCCAGACCCGGGAGCAGTGATGAGCTGTTCTAGAAGCTCAGGTGTGGGCATCCTTGCACACATTCTGTCTCCATCCTCTGCTGCTTCTCTTTTGAATTAGGACCTCTGCTAATAGGGACACAACAACCTGCTGCTGATAAAAGAAGAATGAAAATGGTCTAATTAGCTCTAAAATGCCATTAACTTATGTAAAACCATGAAATCATTTCAAATCTGCATAACTTTTCACTCTCATCTACTTGCTGATGCGACATCTCTCCACCCTCAGCTAAGTCTATATCTTCAGAGGCAGAGACACAAGGTGGAACTGGGACATGGACACTTGTGGAACAGGTCCCCACCGGAGGGACAGCCAGAAAGTTGTAGGCTCTCCTACGGAACCCAGGTGTTGGTGAGCACAGCATATGCTCAGAGGCTGAACTGTACCCGTGGGAGGTTTTTCACCAGAATGGTTACTCTCCCGTTCTCATCAATTAAACTTTTCCTTAGACATAGAGCAAAAAACTTCTAAATTACTCACTATAGAGGCTTTTTTTTTTTAAGAAAGCAAAACAAGTATATTTTTCCCAAACTAAGCATGTTTGGCTGTTGTTCCTTCTACAATTCCCAAGCCCCATTTTACATTCCCGAGAACCAGCAGAACATTTCCTGATCACAGGTGACATGGGTCAGAGGACCCGCCCATAGCCCACTTCTAGAAGAGCAGCCGTTGTGTGAAGCCAGTTCCTGGATGGCTAGGTAACTCTCACCACACACCTAGATCACGAGCTGACTTTCCAGCTCCTTTATGTACCAGGGTGCTGCATTTCATCATGGATCAGCCTGTTGCACTACTGAAATGCAATATGGCAAGACTCCCCTTTGGCTTTATGTCAGGCTTCCAGGAGTGCACGTGTGAGTAACGGAGGGGTTTGAACACTCCTGTCGGTCTGAAGACTGGAACCCATGGCGTCAAGGGCCTCTTTAGAACTTTCTCCTTGTGAATACAAATGTGCTCTAGGGGTGTGCATTGGAGAGCACCAGAAAACACCAAGCAAGGGCCAGAAGACCCAGAAATGGCGTCGTGCCTCTGGCAACGCTCTGTTCCTAGGGTAAGAAAGGGGACCACGCGAGGGTGGCAAACTCCTGATTAGCGGTAGGGTTAGTAGAAAGAGTCCATGGCTGACCATGACGAGGTAAACGCAGTGGTAAAGGCCTGAGGAGAAGAGACCTGCATCCCAGCAGACTTGAGAAGCAGGGAGTGGTGGGAGGGAGAGGAGGCTGTGGTTAGCCAGAGGAATTTAATGTTGTAGCCTCGCCGATTTTCTTCCTGCCCCGCCTCTGTATCTTAATTATTTTCATCACGTTGGCAGTCTCGAGTTTAGGGCTTTGCTGTGTTTGTTAGAATTAGATACCCTGGGAAAGGAAATGTAAAATCGTGTCTCTTGTCTGCCACAGTAAGGAGCAGGGCCAGGTTGGGTTCCAGGCATTTCTTGTAACTATGAGTCCTCCGCAAATCCCACCAGCTTGCTTGGAAATGTAAAACCCAGACAGTCCTTCTATCTTTGTGACTGCCCTCCCTGGTCCCCAACGTGCTCCTCCCCCCCCCCCGCCATGTAGATCCAGGGTTTACTCTGCCAGCCTGTCTCCCCTCTCTTCATTTCTAGCAGTGAGTCAGACCAGTTCAATCTTTGCAGGGGCCATGATCAGGTGACTATTGGCTTCCTGTCACCTGTGGATCAGCCCCCCACCCCCGTCCCCCATTCTCCGTTCTCCATTTGGCCTGTAGAAGTGTTCTGCGCAGTTTGAGCTCTCTGACCACTCAGGGTAGACTTTTCTGCCCCATATTTCGGTAGCTTATTCCCTTCCTTCCTGAGGTTTATCTCACCTCCAAAATAAGACCTTCCTTGACTGTCCAGCCACTCAATAATACTTTGTCCTCATCACCCTCTCCCTTCCCTGGGTTTACATTGCCTTTGTGCTCTTTGCTCGTGCACATCCTGTCCACAAGGTAGATCCAGAAGGACAGGAGACTTATTTGCTTGTTTGTGTGTCCATCCTCTGAGTCCCGGCACCCAGTGGCTCTTTTTTGCATGTACCAAATGAATGGATACTGACACAGTGTGAAGAGGGAAAGAACCATCTCTAATCCTAGAACATGCACATTGAGTTGACACATCAAGAGGAACTATTGGTCATTGGAAGGTGACTCTGAGCACATGGCCTGGATGAGGGCGGCTGAGGAAAACCTGGTCTGAGGGTCGTTTGGAAGGTATTTGGCCTGGAGATGAGGCTTGAGGGAAACATGGTATTTTAGATGTTTAAAGAATTGTGGTGGGAAGTGGGGCCGTGGCTCAAGAGGTAGGGCAACATATTTTAAAAGAATTGTGGAATTGAGGCACATAAAACATTCCACACAGGCACGGAGGGGGTAGAACCCACGCTTGCAGAGAAGCTACAGAAGTTGGTCTCGGACTCCTTGGAAACCCCTACCAGTGAGGCTAAATTTTGGCGATCAGATCCCAGAGGTTCAAATAGAAACGCTGTGGCCCAGGGGAGGAATGTTCTATTTGAGGTCTTTCACCCACTGATTTCAGAGTAGCATCTCCAGACACGGAGCGGGTTTAGTCACATTTTTCTAACTGTAATAGGAAATTTCTTCCACTCCTGTGGATTTTTTCCCCCCTACTACAAAATATCCTCCAGTTCTTGAGTCTTGACTTGCACGGAACACATTTCTTCTTTTTTCCATTCATACTCACAATTAAAGTGTCATTCTCTTGGAGGGGTGTGAAAGTGCATTTCATTGGCCATCCCCCAGGGAGGATCAAACAATTTGCTCTCTGCTCACCGGTCTGTGTGTTCATTTTTAGAACAGTGCTACCCCAGGTACATCAGGAAGGCATTAAGCTATGTAATAACTGAGATGTTAAAGCTATGTCTTCAAGCCGCTCTCAAGTCAATTGATGTAAACACAGCCAGGCCTGTCATGGTCATGATGTCATTTGTCCCATAAACAACTTTTAATCTTTGGAGAAATCGTAGCAGACGTAGCAGCAGAAATCATAAACAAGCCATCGGAAAATACACACAGGGAAACGTCTGTAATTTGAGTAAATTACGTTGAGTGATCGCAGGGCATCTCGGTGCTTTATAAAATGAAGCCATGGAATTAACCGCGTGTCGTGCCTTCACTTTGAAGCTCTCCCTATTTTCAGTGTCTGTTTTTAAGAAGAGTCACATGAACAATTTGAATTGCACAGATTCTGCTGTTTAAGTATGTTACAGTTTCTTTAATTCCCATCTTTATTTTTAAGTCTGTTGGAAGTGTAACTTTATTTTTGGAATAAATAGCATAGCATTTTAATTTCAATTATAAGTCTATTTTAAATGAAGATTCTATTTAAGTCTGACATATACTGTCTTTAAAACTCCCACTATCCTAGCATTTCTAGATAAATTTAGTCAATCAGATGTAAGACTTTCTTACTCTAGCAAGTAGCAAGATAGGCCATAAAACAGGCCTCCTTGTTCTAGATAAAAAGGTAATGTGGTGTTTATAATAAGGAAGGATAAGATAGCGGGGGACAAAGTGATTTTTAGCCAGTGCAATCCAGTGCCCGAGATTGATTTGAATTACCAAGGTCATTTCAAGAGGATTTTTACTCAAGTAATTGTGGTCAGATAATCTGGATTTTTCCTCAAATTTGATTTGAATGAGGCGTCTTAAACAGAAACACATGGCAGGTAACTGCGCACAGGACGCTCAAAGGTCTGTAAAAGAGTAACAAGCATTCATAATTGGCCGGCATCTTTCCTGCAGATGGGGTTGGCAGCTCTGAGAAGTCCTGTGGAGAGAGGCAGGACTCCAGTGCAGGGTGCTGCGTCCATGTGATGTTTGTGGGGTGTTTGTACCCCACTTCTCTCTGCCTGCCCCTCCGGCACTTTCACAGCCATCAGTGGGAGGCAGAGCTAACAAGAGTCTCTTTCCACAATGTAAAGAGCTCAGGTAGATTCCCAGGGGGTCCTGATGCGTGGCGGGGGCCATGTGGCTTCCCCTTAGATCCCCTCGGGCTCCTCTTAGCCCAGGTCGGTGTAGATTTCCTCTGTGGCCTTCCAGATCTCTCTCTGTCCCAGGCCTGCAGCCAACCGACATTTTCTGAGGCTGGCTGGAAAGCTTACAGACCAAAGTAGGGACTAATTCCTAGCAAAGAGCCAATGGAGATGACCAGGGATGAGAGAAAGCTCGGGCAGGCAGGGCCTCACCTGCATATGGATTCATGTCTGACACGAGCCTGTTGAGGTGGCTGAGCCCCGCAGCTGGGGAGGAGCCTCTGCTCCATCTCAGCAGTGCAGAGCTGGAGACAGGCCATTCCCCCTCCTCCCCCCCCCCCCCCCCCGGCTCTGAACTCAGAGCCTCATGCTTTCTAGGCCGGTACCATACCGTTGAGCCATGCCTCCAGCTCTGTTTTTCATGGGTTATTTTTAGGATAAGGTCTCGCTTCCCACTCCTTTTCCTTTCTTGCACAGAGCTGCCATCCACCTCCTATAGCTTTCCCTTCTTCATTGGACTTACTACTGTAGCCGGTGCACCTTCTTTTTAATGTAGTTTTTATTTTTCTATTGCCATCATAAAGGTGATGAACTGTTTCACGAGTCAGGTAAAGAGTACATTTCTTTGGGGACAGTGCCACCACTTCTCTTGCTGTCCCTCAGGGGTATAGTTTGTTTTCCAGTGTCTGGTGAGGACCCTTGCTGCATTCTGTCCCCACTTGGTCCCTCCATCTCTTCGAGTGCATCTTCTTAGCTGTGCTGATGTTATCCAGCTCTTTCTGCAGAGATGGAATTGTGTGGACTTTTCTATCCAGGCTGACCTTAAACTTGGAGCCCCTCAATCTCAGTCTCTCACGATTTTGACAGATATTAAATAATTGACCAGAAATGGGTGCTTTGTTAGTAATTTTATTTAAATTTTAGTGGATAGCTTTGGGATTGGTGCATGACACACAGGAGTGGAAGGAGGAGTGTCAGCTGTGTGCCAGATGGGGTTCCTGTAGGAGTGAAGGGATGCTTGGGACCAGGCAGATGGATGGTCATACAATATGGAGATGGGCTTAATACCACCAAATTATGTTCACATAAAAAAGGATCCATCACCAAGAAATGATGGATGGCTGAGATGATGGCACAGCCCAGATCTGATCATTACACACTACACGTGCATGGAAGAGCCCCACTGCCAGCTACACACCTGTAATCACCACCACTGCACACGCATGAAGAGCCCCACTGCCAGCTGCATGCCCGTAATCACCTCCACTGCACACGCATGAAGAGCCCCACTGCCAGCTGCATGCCCGTAATCACCTTCACTGCACATGCATGAAGAGCCCCACTGCCAGCTGCATGCTCGTACCAGCTACACGCCCGTAATCACCTCCACTGCACACGCATGAAGAGCCCCACTGCCAGCTGCATGCCCGTAATCACCTCCACTGCACACGCATGAAGAGCCCCACTGCCAGCTGCATGCCCGTGATCACCTCCACTGCACACGCATGAAGAGTCCCACTGCCAGCTGCATGCCCGTAATCACCTCCACTGCACATGCATGAAGAGTCCCACTGCCAGCTGCATGCCTGTAATCACCTCCAGTGGCAATAGATATCCATAGAAACAGACACTCTGAATAGAAAATGGTTAACATCGTCCTATAAGAATGTCACCTTAAGGAAAGCATGCCCATAGAAGACAAAGGTGGCGTTGCTAAGAGCCATCATCCATGGGTGACTGAGGCAGTATCGCACCGTCAGACCTGGAGTCCTGCAGGAGCTGGAGTGTGTGCGTCCTCCCAGTGTGAGACCATGCACCCACGCTGCACTCCTGATGTTGCTGCTGGGCGGCTGTGCTGGGGGTCCTGGGAAAGCTCCTGCTGCAGTCGGTGGCTAGCACGCCACGCCTTAGCAAAAGCAAAGAAAGAGTGTGTGGGGCCTCTGTGGGTCACAGGATGAGGAATGGGGCCGGGTCAGTACTTAGGAAAGAACCTATCAAGGGGACAGTCATGGTTTGTAAGTATTGTTGCTTTTGCTTGCTTTCTTCCTTCCTTCTTTACCCTTTCCTTCCTCCTCGCCTCCATTCTCCTCCCTTCCTTTCCCCTCCCCTCCCCTCTTCTTCCCTTCCCTTCCTATCTTAGTATTTGGGTTTGAATTTAGGGAGCAGTGATTGCTAGGCAAGGCACTCTACCACGGAAGCCACATGCCCAACTCTTTTGGCTTTAGTCCATTTTCCTATCAAGGTCTCCAGATTTTGTCTGAGGTCAGCCTGAACCCAGATCCTCTTACCTGCCCTGCCTGTACAGCTGGGATGGCACTTCCTTTTTATATGAATTTTACCTTGATTAAAAACATAGGGTAGTCAGGTACCAGTGACTCATGCCTGTAACTCTAGCTACTCAGGGAACTGAGATCTGAGGATCATGACATGAAGCCAGCCGGCAGGAAAAGTCTATGAGGCTCTTTAACCACCAAAAAGCTGGATGTGGAGCTATGAGCACGAAAACTCAGGGACAGTCACCCAGGCCCTAGTTCAAGCCCCAGGGATCCCCACTCCACTGCCCTGACAAAAATGAAGGGCTGAGCATAGTGACTCACAGCTGTGATCTAGCTGTGTGGGAGGTGGCTTCAGGAGAGGCACAGCAAAGGCCGGCCACAGGAAGGGTGTGAGAGCCACTCTACAAAAGAACTATAGCAAAAGCAAAAGACAGTCTCTCTCTCTCTCTCTCTCTCTCTCTCTCTCTCTCTCTCTCTCTCTCTCTCTCTCTATCACTATGTATGCATTATATATTGTATACATTATGTATTATATTTATGCATTATATGCATTCTATATATTACATGAGATAAGGTTTAACGATTTAATCATTTTTAGCTCAGTAGCATTAATTACAGGTACATCTAACACAAACTACATCATCCGAGCTCCTTGTGCCTCAGCAGTGTTGAGTACATCCCACCCTGCGACCCCATCCGTCCTGACACTCTGCAGTCCCAGTCTCCCAACTCGGGAACTCCAGGAACCTGCCATTCCAAATCTGTCTATTCTAGGGACCACACATTTGTGAGCTTGATTGTGTAAATATCTCTTTGAGAACCTGCTTTTAATTCCATGGAATTTATTCCTCCAGTGGAATTGATGGATCATTCCAGGTCATTTTATTTTTAATGTTTTGAGGAGCTGCTGTCCTGTTCTGGTGTGTGTGTGTGTGTGTGTGTGTGTGTGTGTGTGTGTGTGTGTGTGTGTGTGTGTGTGTGTGTGCGCGCGCGTGTGCATCATGCATACATGTGCATTCACCTTTCTCTCTTGCTTGGCTTTTTTGGCCAAGGATGGTGTTTTACTACTTGAGGCACAACTCTGCTTCTGGTCTTTTGATTGTGAACTGGAGATTAGAGACTCATTGGATTTGTGTGTACAGGCTGGCTTCAAGTGATCTTCAGATCTCAGCCTCCTGTGCAGCTGGCATTATGGGGTGAGTCACCAGTACCCAGTACTTGTTGACTTTTAACAAAATATTATTCGCCCTTGTGGATGTGTGGTGTGAAATCTCTCTTGTCAGATCAGCAAGTGACGCTCTTGAGTGCTAATCGCAGCCCTTCTGTTCCAGTCATGAAATCACTGCTCAAAGGAGGCTTCAGAAACTCTTTGAATCACATGTTCTTTTGGAAATATGAAGCAAACTTCTAATATTGAAAGAATAATAGAAGAATTTAAAAAAAATCACAATTCACTCATGAGCCCCCCAGGACTTCCTGGGTCATGGAGGGGTTAATATGGACAGATTTATAATGCTCGGACCAGTGGCCGGTGGCGTCTAGCTGAGAGGACAGCACCATAGCCCAGCGGGAACTGTCCAGCAGGAAAGGAAGTGCCGAGGGCTTGATTTGTGCACATATGCTGTAGTCTCTTGATGCAGAAGGCATCTATCCCAATATTCAGTGTGTGCTTCTGTGTGTGTGTGTGTGTGTGTGTGTGTGTGTGTGTGTATGTGTGTGTGTGTGTATGCATGAATGCACATGTGTGTTATGGGGTGAGGAGTATTTCTTGAGTAGGAAAAAAATGACTATTTACACAGTAATTGTCTGGTTTAATGCAGGGGAAAAACGTACATAATTTCCAAAGGCAGGCCATTTTAAGAGCTTGGACACTGTGACATCAACCGAGTTAAATACCAGTCATGCAGCTGGTCTCAGAGCGGTTTGCAGTGGGTTATGAGGCTCTGAGACTCTCTCTCTCGGTTGGTATACGCCCTTTGTGGCATGATATGAAGACTTTCGTTGAGCCCAAGTGTTTGTTTTAATGAGGTATTGCTGTATAACCCACTCAAATGGAAAACACATGCTATACCCCAGGCAAGAGAGAAGCAATAACGGCACAGATTTTCTTGAAGAAGACTAGTCATACCACAGGCTACCATTATAACAGAAAAAAAAATAGCAAGGATTTTAATACAGTTGTCTGGCCAAATATATTAATTTAAACTGAATGCCTTTAAAAATATTATAGCCGTAAGGCACAACGTTCCATTGGCAAACATCTTCAAAACCCTCCTTCTTCGAGGATGCACAGGAGAATATTGAATGTAGCCATTGTTACTTGGGGGGTGGCGGCAGTGTTTGAACCACTAAAAAAAGTCTTTGATCATTAGATGTGAGAATTCCTTAAATGTGACACAAAGAAGGTAAAATAGCAAGAGATGCCTTTTCCAGCCTCCGCCCTCTGCATTCTCCCTGCAGAAAGGCAGCTCTACAAAACGACACACATTCTAGAGTTCTCCAGCAGGAAAACCTAGCTGGCTGCACCTCAAATCTATTCAAATCCCAGAGACTGATTTCTGCGCATCTTGTCTAGAAAAGCTAATAGAAAAAGAGGCTCAGTGACCCTGCCACTCCCTTAGGCATTAACATCAGGTTCTAGTAAAGCAGATCTAATAAATACATTCTGTGTAATCTTTAATTTAAAAATCAGAAATCTCAAAGTGCCTTATTTAATTTTGGTTTGGGGCTTGAACTTAGGGCCTCACGCTATTTCTTAGCTTTTCCACTCAAGGCTGGCACTCTACTGCTTGAGTTACACTCTACTTTTGACATTCTGGTGCTTAATTAGAGATAAGAGCCTCATGGACTTGCCTGCCCAGGATGATCTGAGCCGGGGTCCTCAGATCTCAGCCTCCTGCGTTGCTAGGATAACAGGTGTGAGTCACTGGTGCCCAGCTTGTACTACTTCTTTTTAATGCAGAAGGTCTTCGGTTTCCAGGTTCAGAGGACACCGAGTAAACAAGGGCTGCTGTCCTCAGGTGTCCTGAAAGTCATCTGTTTATTTTTGCTCTAGTGTTTCTCCAACCCCCTGAGAGCTGAGCCAGTCCTGTCTGCTGGTTGGGCCAGTGGATGCAATGTTGCCTTCCGGCCTCTCTATTTCTTTTAATCTCGCTCACATGTAAAGCACTAGGAAAACATGTGAATGCATGTCACTGAAGGCTGGCACGTGGGATAGGAAGGAAGCAGCTCGGTGTACTGAAAGCCAAGGTCCCCACCTTGAATGCATCTATTTGGTCATGGGGTTGAAGTCAGACACCTTCACTTCCCCTTGTTTCCTCACTCCGGTTCCCCAGAGGCCCCCAACCCCCGCATCTGGGATCCCTCAGCTGGGACCCTCCCCTTATGTGCAGCCACACTTTTCCAATCCTCTACAAAGAACCACCTGTTTCCAAACCAGAATTATGTGACAAGGCTCTTTGGGTTTCACGAAATAACATTTCACGTCAACTTCAGAAATTGTTTTCTGAAGGTAGAGATGGAAGCCAGAATATGCTTCCTCAAATTACACTTCCCGAGTCTAGCAATTGTCGACTCTTATGGGGAGGAGGTCTGGCGAGTGGCTTTCTTGCAGCTCAAATGAAGCCACAAACTAGCAGCCGAGACCCTTTACGAAACCTCCCTGTGCCCAGTTGTCATGGCATGTCTGTCTGCCCCTAGGCCTGATGGGAAATGGGTCTCCCGCTCTTGGTTGCTGTGACTCCTGAGACTCGAGCCCTCCTTGGCTCATACTCTCTGTTTAGGACCTGTAAGAAGTTCTTGCTTGACTCGAACTGATTTCTCCGCACCATTGTTTCCATAAGGGTTTTGTGCACTCTGGCTGGACTGGGCAAAGCTCTGCACTGCTGTTGCTGTGTGCATCTTCTGGACTTCTCGGAACACTGATGGGTAATTGGAAACATGTAACTCCGTGGCAGTGCTCCATTGTGCAAAGGCACAGACATTTTCCCCATCTTAGTTCACTCTTGTTTTGTCTCTGTGCCATGATTTTGAAAATCAAATTCAAATTTGCAGCTTTGTAAGGAAAACCACAAGAACATGAGTTTTAATCTCTTGTAATTTGTTTGCCCCTGTTCAACATAGAAAATAGCCATGGCCTTCATCAATCGAAGCCAGATTTGTAAAACAATTAAAAATGGCTTCTCCAAAGGGATTGCACTTTTTTGTTCTTTCTGAAGTCTTTTCTCCAGCTGTGGATGGATTTGTGCTGCCAAAAGCAAAGTGAGGACTTGCTTTGGGTGAGACTGGAAGGTGGGGCAGCTGTTTACGCCGACCCTTCCTCTGAGTGTCAGGGAAAGGCCAGTCTTTTTTTAAGTGGTAATTTTAATCTTCCTCTGGATTCCAGTCTTGGGAATAAAAAACAGCCATGGACAAACCATGTGTCCACATGTGGACTGGCGTGGTCCGTCGACGGGGGAACAGACCTAGAGAAAACAAGGAATCTTGCGGCTTATTTTATTCACAAACTGTTTCTGATTATCCCCATGGAGGGGGGAGTTGCTTTGAATAATGACGCCTTGACATCCCATCCACCGGGAATCCACACCACTGGTTGCCAGATGTGTGAACGCTGGCGCTCCAGGCTTGCCGAGGCTGGAGTCCTGGGTGCTACATGTGTTCAAATGCTCTCCATGCCTGTCTTCCCTGGAGGGAGGCCAAAGTTGAAGCTCCCCATTCTAGACCTGCATCCCAACAAAGGAAAGCGTTGGCTGGGCCTGTACTGCCAGCACCTGGGGCCTGAAGCAGGCTGCAGTCGTGAGTTCAAGGCCAGCCAGTGCTATGCAGTGAGACCTAGAACTGCCATTCATTCATTCATTCATTCACTCCTTCTTGTCTATGACCCCATCTGTGGTAGCCAATACTAGTAGTAGCACATGACACACTCAGGTTGGCTAAGCCACTGGCACGTGGACTTGATGTAAAGATTTGAGGAGCTGATATAGTCAGGGTCCAGCAGCTGCCTGCGTAGACCTCCGTGGGTCTGTTAGAGCTAAGTACTAAATGCTACGAGGATTTTCTGAGGCCGAGATCTTCATGTTTAGAAAGACCTTGCTGTAGATGTGGAAGGAAGCGCGCTCATCTGATCTGATTGGGGTTCTCCTACAAAGGGGCTTTTGGAGACAGAAGCACACAGGCTGGACACAAAGGCGGGGAGAGCCGGACAGTGCCTCGGCGGCCAGCACCACCCATGATGGCCAGGTACCAGCAGAGAGGCCTGGCTCCTCCTCCCCCGAGCCTTTGGGAGGCCTGGGCATCACACTCCTGAGCTGCGAGGCCGCGCACGTTTGCCGCTGGGCTTGAGTCACTGCGCACTGCAGGCAGGCCACCAAACATCAACGTGGGCTGCTGATGTCACGAAAACTCTGGCCGGGGCGGTGGTTCAGTAACATTAAAGCTCCTAGGAAGAGGCCCACTCAGATGATTTTGGAGTCACCCTTCTGTCTTTGACTGTCCCTACCCTGTGTGGGAAATTCCAGCTCTCTACCTGTCCTGTCCTCTAGCAGTGGTGGGCACAGCTCCACAGAGGATTGGATTTCAGCCAGCTGGGAGCCAAACGTCCTCCCCTGCTGTTGATCACCGTGGTCATGGCTGCCAGAGGCTGGGCTGGGAATTCCTTCTGTATGCTCAACGCCACCTTCAACACACACTACGCATCAGCAGCATAGAGCTCTGCTGGACATCGTGTAAACCCCTGGGCCCTGGGCCCCTGGGCAGCTCAGCAGTGCTGTTTCCGAGAGATGGGGAAGAGGCCATTTACTGCCACTCAGAGACCTGCGAGACCTTCTTCCACGGTGGCTGTTTGTCTTATGGTGCTGGTTATTCTCATGGCCTTGGATTCCCTGGAGACCTGTGTCCCTCCTAAAGCGGAGGCCTTGAACTTCACTTCTGGTGGATGTCAGTCTGTCCTGGAAAGTTCCTCTCAGATCCAGGCTGGGGACGAGCTCAGCCTCCTAGAAGTAATTGCTGGACTTCCTAGCAGATGGGGGAATTCTCTGAGCCATCTCTTCCCGTTAACAGCCCGAGCTAGGGTCTTCTCAGTGGCCGTGGCTTTGTTCCAAATGCCTAGCATACTTTTTTGTTTTGTTTTGTTTTTTCAAATCTATTTTGGAGACCACTCTTCTCCTCTTCCATAAACATGTTCCTGTTGACCTAGTCATACCTTTCTATTTTAGTTTCAGTCATTGGATACACGTCATCTCACAGCTGAAATCTCTTTTCATTGGCTTATATTAAATCGCATGTTGTGGGGTTTTCAGCTTGACCATTCCACACACATGTGTTGTGTCCTCTGGTTATATCGACTCCTCTGCTGCCTTCCCCACCTTGTGCACTTTGACTTTGTATTCTCCTATGTTCGAAGAAAATTTTACACCTTGTGCTTTTCATTCTTTTTTTTCTTATTCTAAAAGTAACATTTGTAACCAAAGTAGCACATAGTCAATATATTAGCAAATATGTTTGATTTAGCTATATCAGGGGCATTATATAAGTGTTTAAAATGAATAGAAAGGTTGAAATGAAATTCACAGATTACCAAAAATGGTAAGTATTTTGCCCTCTGTTTTGTTCAGTATCTTATTTATTGATACAATCTTGGGCTTATATTGATGACAGTCAGTGACCATCTGACACAGAAAATATTCATCTACTTATCTGTTCCCATAGGCCTATTTGATTCTTCTAGGTTGTTTCTAGACATATCTAGAGACAATTCTAGAGATAGACTTTCTGGGGATCATGAGGGGGGGCAGGGAGGTGGGGAGAGACCGAGTTATGCAGAATGGAATTTTCCTCCCATAATTACCTCTAGCTCTGGATTCCTGTTTCCAGGGGATTTTGTTCATTATGGAGTGTTCGCTCCTTCATACAGGTTCCTCCTTCAATCGTTTGCCAGGGGACACAGCAGCCTGTTCTGTGAGCATGCCCCTACACCACCATCACACACAACAGGACACCCTTAACTGCCCTCTGCTGTAAACCTCTGCACACATTTGACTTTATGCCTGGCCCCACTACTGCCATTTGAACCATGCGTCTAACTCTGCTCTTTGTGAGCTACTTTGGAAATGGAATCTGGAAAACTTTTATGGCCAACCTGGCTTTGGGCCACAGTCTTCTGTATCTCAGCCTGCTGAGTAGCTGGGATTATAGGCTTGAGCCAGGAGTGCTCAGCTGATCCTGTGCTAACTTTATGAAACACTGCTGGCAGGAGGTTCCTGTATTCTTGAGCAGGGCATGCCAGAGCTCTTTCACTCCCCCGTGCGCAAGTTAAGTCAGGAACTCTCTTCTACAGCTTTAAATGTTTCTGCCCGTGGAAATGTGTGTTTTTCTTTATTGAACGTGAAGTGGTCCCCATGTTTTCTGAGGGAAGAAATCCTAACCTTTGATGGCTTCTGGAAGCCACCAAGCCTCAGTCAGAGCCTCCCAATTCTCCACCTGTGGCAGGTGGTGACTGCATAGCAGCTGGAGTTGGAGGAGGAGCGGGGGAGGTCTGGGGTTCCATGCTTTCTGTAGAGGACCCCTGTTGTCTGCAGTGGGGTCAAAGGATGGCACATGGGCAGGGAGAGTGCCACTCCTTTCCCAGCCAGGGTGGTCACCTCACTACTGCCAGCCCGGGAGTGCAGGGATCTCCATCACTTTGTGTCAGGAGTCCGAGAGACTCCTGATGTTGGCAGCCGATTTAAACAACACAAGTTTGGTTTTTGACACTGTGATTGAATTCGAGTTGAGATCAAATATTGCATTCTTTCTTCCTTCCTAATTGGGGGCAGGCAGGGCTGGCAGCTTCACTGTCTAGCTCAGCTTAGGGCTCCAGACTCCAGAGAGAGCTTTGATGGGTAAATGATGGGGTTGGCTGCTGCCTTCCAAAATATAACTCTCAGAGGTATGAACTAACAAAAATAAATGAAAGAAAATTGGATTCATTTTCTAATTCTGCTGCTTTGATTTCAAGTCCTGGAACACCTACATAAACCAAATGTCCTTTAAAGCCCAGCCTAGACTTTGGACACCAGAGCAATGAGTGGGGGAAGAGCAGGAGAGGCAGACCTGTGTTTTGAGATGGAGGAGAGGGTCTGCAAGGCCCTTCCAGGCCCTGGTGTGCAGTCCTGCACTTCTCCAAGGTTGCCCACTGGATTCCTCACACATGATGCTTCTGGAACCCCAGGGATGGATTTCTGTCCTTTCCTCTGTTGATAGTTTATACACGAAATAGCCCTGGAACCCAATGGCAAATGGGCTAGATGAAGGTACGCGCCTGAGTGGGAGTTGAGGCATGGGGCTGAAATGACAATGGTGAAAGGGACTAGAATCCCATCCAGAACATTCTTCACAGGATGGCACCTTAGAGCAGTGGTTCAAGTCCACCGTCTTCCTGGTCCGAGGGAACCTGGTCCCCCTTAGCTCTGCCTCTCCCCCTCTGACACTGACTGCATAAGCTGGCTGGCCTCATCTGGGAAATGGGAAGGAAGGTGGTGAGGCGACTGATGGACAAGCAGCATTTGCAGCGGCCTCACTCGTAGAGCATGTCCACAGCATTCTTACGATACCCAGTGGCTCTTGCTGCTATGTAAAATGGAAAGCAACGGGTCCCAGAATTTCTTTCCTGACTATTTCTGGGGAGAGGTTAGCCACAGACACTGGAGAAGGTGTCTGTTAGAAGTAGAGACTTGGGGTCATCTGGATCCTGCTGGACGTTGTGGGGACGTCCATGTGTGCTGGTTGTTTGCCACAGGTAATCAGTTATGGGGGTAATTCATCCTAAAATACCTGATGCCCAGGCAGGACCTGCTTAGAAAACATGGACGGGTTTTTTGTTTTCAGTTTTCTAGCTTGCCCTCCCAGCCACCTCAATGTGGTTTTTAAGAACCATAGGGCCAAGAGTGAGGCTTAGTAATAAAGTTCCTGCCTAGTATGGGTGAGGACCTGGGTTCAATCCTCAGGACAAAAAAAAGGCACAATTTAGTCTTTGGAGAGGGAACCTGGAGGTGGGTGATGCAATGTCACTTCATAAAATGATTTTTTTGGAGTGGAAAACGGGCCTTTCCCAGACACAGAGCCTCCTTTGATAAATCATTTCTTCGGAGCCAGCGTTTCTCCCTCCCACACAAGGACTAACTGCCCAGCTTTGTATGGAACAGCTGAAAACAACCAAGTGGACGCCCAGGAGGCGCGTGTAATAGACTGAATGCCTGTTCCTCTCGAGTTGAGTTTCCACTATGAGTGTATCCGAATGGCTCTGATTTTCACCAAAGAGTCACATGGAGGGGACAGCTTGCTCTTCAAGCTGGCACTGAAAAATCCTGAAAGGAGTGGGAACTGGCTCTCCCCCTTGGCTTCATCTGGAATCACATCATGAGACCCTCTGACTGGACTTTGAGAAATACGTTGGCCAAATGTGGAATCAAACTCTCATATTGTAATAGGAAGCTACATGGTAGGTAATTGCTCAATTAAAATGAAATATTTTCATATGCCTGATTCATGCTGTAAACTGATCGCTTTAAATAATTGGAGTATTTTAACTTGGCCAGTACAGCAATTATAGAAAAATCCATTTTATAGCTTTCAAATAACTTTAATTGATTATAATTTTACACAATCATTTGTCATATTGCAAAACAGGAGACTATGGTCATGTGTGGATATTTAATTTATGATACTCTCATCTTACAATGCCAATGTAATTCATCTTCCCAACTGTTTATAAATCAAGACAAAACCTTCGGTTAGTAAATATATAAGTATGGCAAGAAAACAGACCCCCAAATGCATATTTTGTGAGGACCATTACTTCAGAAATAAATTCTCACATATGTTTTTGAAAAGCACAAACCTTATTTTATATCTTTTATTTTAATTAACTAGATTTTACCAAATGTATATATGTGCTGGTCCTGCATTTTCCCTTGGCCTTTTCTGATCAAGGCTGGTGTTTTTCACCGTTTGAGCCACACGTCCATTTCTGGCTTTATGCTGATTAATTTGAGATAGGAGTTTTCGGGATTTGTTTGCCCAGGCAGGCTTTGAACAGTGATCCTCAGATCTTGACCTGTGGGGTAGCTAGGATGATGGGTGTGAGCCATCAGTGCCCATCTTGTGAGTGTGTTGAAAAGATGAGTTTCTAGAATAAGAATATTACCACCAATGCTGCAAAATACGAAACGTCTTCCTTTTTGCTATCTGGCTAGGCCTAGTCCCCTGATGTTGAGTCCCTTGCTTTAAATGTGCATGTATTGGTGATGTGTAGATAATGACCTCTGATGAAGTGTGCTCATCCAGGTTTTTCCCTTCCTGTTTATGTGTGCTTTGACACACCTCATCCAGTAATATACTGTGCAGCAAAACATGACGCCGCATACACGAGGCAGTGAAATGAGAGGACAGCACACTCTGCGATGACAGATGGTCTTTCATTTCATAAGATAATATCTAACTCTATTTTATCTTGTACTTTTTTTTTTGCCAGTCCTGGGGTTTGAACTCAGGGCTTAAGCACTGTCCTTGGGCTTTCTCAAGGCGAATGTTCTAACACTTGAGCCACAGCACCACTTCTGGATTTTTCTATGTATATGGTACAGAAGAATTGAACCTGGGTCTTCGTAAATGCTAGGCAAGCGTTCTACCACTAGGCCAAAATCCTGGCCCCCCAACTAAATCTTTTATTACCTATGATATATTGAGAATACATAATACATTTACAATGCACATATTATATGTTACTTACATAATATCTATATATATATGTATAATTTATATATATATGTATTGTGCACCTTTGTATATGACCCTGCTGCATTCATTAGTTCTCCACTGAAGCAATTTTGCCCTCCCCTTAGGGACTGGTGATGTATGCACTCAGTGTTGTGGTTGCTGCTCCTGGCCCACAGGAGGTGGAGACAGGATACCACACACTGCCTGTGATGCTTAACCCACAATGAAGGAAGTTCCAGCCAGTCGGCGCTCAGGGACTGGCCTTACACCTCGTTGGTAACTTGACTGGCAGAATTCACTGGTCTTTCTAAGAGCTCTGTTAACTGTGTCATACTACAGACACACGCCGTGCACAGGCTTACATTTAATGATATAGAACAGCAAGATTGTGTCCCATCTGTCCCCATACAGAGGTGTGAGTGCAAATAAATCATAACTGAATTGACATTCAATTATGGCCTAGAATCAGCAAGTCCCACGGGCAGCCTCACTGTGTAAATGCTGTATTTCTGGATATTAAAAACCAGCTAGTAATTCATCTCTGCACCTACATTCGTCTACCTGTACCTAAGGAAAAATAGAGTGTATGAAGCAATCTTATATTTGATATTAAAGTAGTTCTCTTGAATTTTGTAAATATATAATGTTAAATTTGGTGTTGAATGATTTTTTCATTTTGCAAGTCTAGAATCATTTCTGCATCAAGGGATTTTCCTCTTTTACTTATATTCACTCTATTGAAAATTGAGAAAATAATCATATATAAAAATGGTTTCAGCCAGGCACTGGTGGCTCCCACCTATAATCCTAGCTTCTCAGGAGATCCAGAGATTATGATTCTGGATCACGTGTCTATGCAACAATACACTATGGTGGAGTCTCACAGAATCCACCACTCATTTGTCAGCAAAAAGCAAAAAAAAAAGTGGCTAGAAGTGTGGATCAAGTGGTGGAGCCTGCCAGGAAAGCAGATTAAGTAACTACAAAGTTTTAAGTTCAAACCCTGGTACGGGCGAGGCAGAGACAGAGTTCAAAGCCTGGTACAAGGGAGAGCGACAGAGACAGAGAGATAACTTCAAGATTCTGAGTTCACACTCTGGTACAGGAGAAGCAGAGACAGACAGACAGAGAGACAGAGACAGGATTTCAGAGTAAGGGAACATTTTTTGATTACTTGGTGCTAGCAGCCTGGTACCGCAAGAACTGCTGTTCTTGCTTAGCTAGAGAAAGAGCTTGTGATAAGGAGTGTCTTCCATTCCCAATTCTGGTTGGTGGAAAGCCATTGTCATGGCCATGTGCCGGCCAGTAGCACAGCACAAGGAGGAGCTCTGACTCCTGGCTCTTCAAGGGACCACAGGAAAATGGACCCCAGTGTGTGCTGTCAATTCCTCTTCCCCCGCCCCTTCCTAATTGAGAAAACAATGAGATGGTTGGAGGGTGGTGGTTTTGTGTTATGAGGGCCACAGCAGAGGGTACCTGTGTGTCCCCTCTGGTTTGGGTGGGTGGGGGCTGACAGGGCACAGCGTCTCCTGTAGCCCCACGCTCTGCTTCCTTGATTCACGCATTAGGCCCCACTTCTTAGGTTAAGGGTCATGAAAGATAGTTGAAATATTTTGCCAATTTTCTGGCTATTAGGGAAAAAAATCATAAAATAAAGTGCTCCCCGTGCAGGAATTCTATAAAAGAGTGACTCATAGGGCACATTAATGATTTCCACGAGAAGCTGGCTTGAAGTCACATGGAACGGAATACCTCAAGCTCAAGCTCAGTTGGAGGGGTGAGGGGTGGGTCCCTTCGCTTCCTGTGACTTTACCATGGGCCCAGGGCTGGTAGTACACCTGTCAACTCAGTCATCAGGCCCTGAGCAGGAGGCCAGCCTGGCAACACAAGCAAGACACCCTACTCCAGAAACGTCAGCGTCATATGGCCTGGGGTCTGCAGTGGAGGCTCCGACAAGGAGTGCATGAGCTTCCGGGAGAAAGGGGTGGGCTCACAACGGGACCCACCCTCCCTCCCTCCCTCTCTCTTTCTCACTTGTTTTTCTTTTAAATCTATCATGTCATATATGTCTGTGTGTCAGGAATCTGTGTGTGTGTGCGCAGAGAAAGAGAGCTAGAGAGGGAGAGGGAGAGAGAGAGAGAGACAGACAGACACCTGTGGCATCAGTGACACACATCTTCAGAGCAGTTGTCATCTCATTTTGCAGTCTTAGTGGCAGGCTGCAGAGGGAGCGGGGCCCCGTCCACTCCAGGGTTACTGAGTCTATGGTTCAAAAGCAAATGTTTCAGACATCCAGCACATTGTCTGAAAGCCAGGGGGTACGGTCGCTTGTCTATGGCTGGGGCTGACCTCCACGTCAGCTGACACACAGCTGCCTGGGATGGGACATGCCTGGCCCTGTCTGTTTGGAGCTCCCAGTCCTTGTCAAACTCTAGGACCCTGAGGGGCTCCTGGACCTGCCACAGATGTAGCCTTCCCTGGCATCCTGGGCTATGTCCATGCACATTCCCTCATTCATTCACCCATTTCTTGGTTCATTCATCCGTTCCCATGTTCATTTACTCAATCATTCATTGTCTCATTTATTTCCACTCATTCATGTGACATGAACTCACAACCAGCCATCCATGTGACACACACTCGGGACGTTGCACTTACAGAGCTACTGAGGGGATGGGTGAGGACGCTGACCCATTGTCATATTCACTGGAAATGCAGGGTGACTGGCTCACAACTCACTCGGCCTCTGCGTGCCTGCCCCATCCTCTGCACATGGCCCTGACACAAACAAGTCCTCACCCACTGGCCCGGCGGCCACACTGGGGAACAGGAAGCGCTGTGCACATTGTCAAGGGCAGGCTAGGAGAGAAACAGGAGAGTTAGCACCGGTTGTCCAGGATTTTTCCATACACTGCTAAGGATTGTTTCCAGCTTCTGTGTTTCACATTTTGGTGGCCTAAAGGTTAGCATAATTGTATAATAAAGCTACTTTTTTGGGGGGGTGGGTCATAGAGCTTGAACTTGGGTCTGGGCACTGTCCTTGACCTCTTCAGCTCAAGGCTACCGCCCTACCCTGGAGCCAAGCCCCCCTTCCCTTTTCTAAGTAGTTAATTGGAGATAAGAGTCACAGGTCCTTTTGTGCCTGGGCTGGCTTTGAACCTTGATCCTCAGATCTCAGCCTCTTGAGTAGCTAGGATTATAGGCGTGAGCTACCACGCCCGGCAATAAAGCTACTTTCAAGGAAGCCATCATTAAAGCGTCCTTATGTTCATATATTCATGTATGTAGGTATGCGTGTATTTATGTACACACATATATACACAGAAATACATCTATACACATGTATGTGGGATAAATATATGTATATGTACTTTGTAAGTTACTATAAGTATAATCCAATATAGTCCACCTCTTTAAAGAAACAGTGAAGGTAACCAGATGCTGGTGGCTCCCTCCTGTAATCCTAGCTACTTTGGATTCCAGTTCAACACTGGCCTTCCCAGACTGAGATGCCCCTGGCCCAGTGCCACCCCAGTGTTGGGTCTGTGGGCAGATGTGTATGATTTGTCTTTACTCCCCACACGTGCCAGTTTCCTTTCTACGTGTGAGAATGTGCACTTTGGACTTTTCAAATATGTCCTCACTGCCAGGACCTTTGGGGGGTCTGTTGTGGGGTCATAACATCCATGGCATACCTTTGGGGTCCCGCCCTGGACACCAGGCTGTCTGTGGCTGCTAGGAGGGACTTCTAGTGCCCTCTAGTGGCCAGGCTCCCAGCATCACAGCAGGAAGTCCCACTAAAGCACTGGCTTCTGGCTAGCAAATAAAAGATCTGGGCTGCAGGTGGTTGATTCCTAAAATTCTCCAGGCAGGGTTATTTTTGTCATTGTAAATAGAGGACAAGAATAGCATCAGCCAGGCACAACAGGAAAACCATGACTTGTCCCTTAGAGTATCGCTGGCAGGACTGGGGAAGAAGCCTCTGCAAGCCAGACCAGCCCCTCAGCCCACACCCACGTGAGGTCAGAAGACACAGGAGCCCTTCACTTAGCTTCCATCCACCTCTGGCCTTTCTTCAAGCAGGATGGAAGGGTGCTGATGCAGGTGAACTGGACAAAGACAGTTCTCCCTGGATGTCAGCCGCTGGTGTCCTCTGGGCTCTGCCTGTGAGGGAGCTGTTGTAGGGCAGAGAGAGAGGGTTCACTGAGCTCCTGCAGGGTTCTCGAGGGCCTGACTTCATACATGGGCCTAGCACATGGTCAAGCCTGACCATTTAGGGGGCTAATAATTTCTTTTTTTTTTCTGACTTGGCTTCATTTTTCTTCTCCTGGTGGTCCCCAGGTTCAAACTCAGGCCTCTACTTGCTAGACAGGTGCTCTGTAGCTTGACCCACACCCATCCTGTGATTGCTCTACTTATAAGTCACATAAGGTCTTGTCTTGGGGTGGCCTGGACCCTGGTCCTCCTGTCTGTGGCTTCTCAAGTAGCTGAGACCACAGGTGTGTGCCACCGTGCCGTTTACTTGTTGAGATGGGGTGTGGGTAGGTGTCTCATGAACTTTTTGTGCATGTTGATCTCAAATTGCAGTCCTCCTGATTTCAGTGTCCCAAATAGCTTGGATTATGGACATCTGATAAGGAGGACATGCTTTTTCTTATTTTAGCCTCCTCATTGGTATACATTCATGCACACACATACACACACAATAATGGATTTCATTATGACATTTTCATACATGGATATAAAGTGTTTTGGCATGTTTACCCTTCATTACCCTCTCTTGTCCTCTCCCCTACACCAGATGCCTTCTTCCTTCAGAAAAAGTACTGATTATCCTGTCATGCCTGCTTAAAATCTAGATTTAAGGTAAGAGGAAAAAATATGTATACTTGACTTTCTAAGTCTGCCTTATTTTTCTTAAGATGGTGATTTGATCTCCAGTTGCATCCCTTTTCCTTCACCTGACGTAATTTCCTCCTTTTTGATGGCTGAGTAATAGTCCATTTTCTTTATTAATTCCTCTTTTGCTTGGCACCACGTAGGCTAATTCCATTACTTGCCTATTTATGCCCATTGTCACCACAAACATGAGTGGGTGTGTAGATAACTTTGATGTATGCTGGCTTTCAAAAAACCATTTTTATTAGCATCTTTTATTTGGACTTGGGGGATTCATTGTGGCATATGCATACATGAGCTCCTCTTTTCTTCTTTAAACAAATTCAAGAGGTTTCCTTGTTCTATGAATATAAAGTGTTCCAAACTTAGTCACTCTCATTTACTGGTGTTCAGACCTTGCTCATTCTCATTTACCCTCCTCTTCCCCGCTATGGCTGGTGCCCCCTGCTTTGTGTTCCTGTTATTCATTTATTTTTAAATTTACATGTGTAAATTTAATCAGGCTACTCTCTCTCTCTCCCTCTCCCTCTCTCCCTCTCCTTCTCTCTCTCTCTCCCTCTCCTTCTCCCTCTCTCCCTCTCCTTCTCCCTCTCTCCCTCTCTCCTTCTCCCTCTCCCTCCCTCCCTCTTTCTCCTTTCTCTCTCCCCCTCTTTTCCTCCATTCTACCCCTTCTGTTTGTGTGGGTCTGGGGGCTTGAACTTAGGATCGGAATGCTGTCCCTGAGCTTTTTCTTCAGGGACTTGAGCCATAGCTCCACTTCTAGCTTTTGTGTGTGTGTGTGTGTGTGGTTAATTGGAGCTCAAGAGTCTCACAGATTTTTGTGCCCAGGCCACTCATTTCTGTGCTCTTACCTCCCCTCTTCTCACTCCCGCATCATCCCCCTGACAGTCCCCACAGTGGCAATTGTGCTCCTTATCAATACATTTTCAAAAGGCCACGTAAAATTCTGACCAGCGATGAAGATTGGTGTTAATTCCATCAGCCCCAGATAACTTCCCGGGCACCGTGAGGGGGACAGCACAGTGCCTGTGGCAGACACTGGGCTTGGCTGCTGCAGTCTCCACCACAGCCGCCCTGGAATTCTGTGTCCTTCAGGCAGACCAGGTCTTGAGAGAGCCAGAAATCGAAGGTTGGCTTTACAAAGCATCTGTGCTCACATGCCCAGTGACATTGATAATGCCTTTAAAATGCACATACATGTTCACAAACTGTATACACGGGCGTGATAATTGAATCAGGGAATGTAAAAGTTCTTTTAAAGTAGGAAGGTAAACTCTTGTGCCAAAGTAAGACTCTCTCTCTCTCTCTCAGGTTTTTTCTTTTAACCATGAATAATATATCAACGTGTTCAGAGATCCTGATAATGGTTTTGGTCTCCCCCACTCTGAAGCATTGGCGGAGCCCAGAGGAGCCAGGTTAGCCAGCACGTGAGAGTGTGGGGGGCACTTGTGCAATTGAAATCGTTGCCTCACTACAGTTCATAGAGCTGAGCTGAAATGAAGGAAATTGCAACTGGGTGTTGAGAAGTTGAGTGTTTAGTAATATGATAACAATTTCCTTGGGTTAGATTAGTTCAAATCAACCTCAAAGCCAAAGAACCAATGAGCCACTTTGAGAAAGTGTTGAAACAATTGTCATTTTAATTGTAAGTGGATTGTGTCTTAATATGCAGCTGGAGGTTGTCACCCCCCCACCCCCCCACACACGCTCTCTCTCTAACCCATTGGTGTGAAACTGATCCTAAGGCAGAGTGGATCTGGTGACCTTGAGCGCTGCTCCATCCACAGAGGCGGAATGGCGCTTCTCTGTTAGTGAGCTGTAGTTTTCCATTATGGGGCAGCTGCAGATACTTGATTCTTATCTCCAGAGCCAGGCATGGCCCTGGCAGAAATCCCTGGGACATCCTTCTTGTTGTGTTGTCAGGAATAACCTAAACACTCCACGTTTGTGAGATCCATGTGTCATCATGGGGACAATGTGTAGCATTTTTCTCTTATGATTTTGCCCTGAAGAAGCCTGGATTTATGTCATGAGTCGGCTCCAGGCTCTGAGTTTCACAGTGTGGAATCTGAGTGGACTGACGTGGGCATCTGGAGGGCTGAGATGAGAGGGGAGGGGAGGGAAGGCCTGCCATCTCCTCTTCCTCAGTGAGCATGGAGTTCTGCACAGGAAAGGCAGGTGGCTAGCGTCCACGGGATGGATTGGTGTTGGATGGGCCGGTGGCCACCCCACACCCCACAGCCTAGGAGTGCCTCCTGGCCAGCGCTGCCCTCAGCCTTGAGCGATTCTGCCCTGTGGTTGACAGGTCCATGTTCTGTGTGTTTCTGAGTTTGCACTCGAAGGCTGTGGTGGGGATGGTGCTGTGTGCTGGGCTGAGGGTCCTTCAGATTCTCACTACAAATCAGACATGCCACTTTTACGAGTATATCATTTACCTAATAATGTAATTTATGTTTATGGCAAGTGTTCTGAACATACACATAAAAGGAGAAGGGAAAAGCAAGGAAGAAAACGTTCTCTACCCTTGGTATTCTGGTGTAGAACCTGCTGGTGTTATTTTGCTTTACCTTTGTAGCTAGATAAGTCCATGAAAACTTTTCCATTGGAAGCGTGTGTGTGTGTGTGTGTGTGTGTGTGTGTGTGTGTGTGTGTGTGTGTGTGTGTGTGTATGTGTGTGTGTGTGTGCATGTACCTGCTCTAGTCCTAGGGCTCGAACTCAGGGCTTGGGCATTGCTTTTGTGCTCAAGGCTGTTACTTTCCATTTGAGCCACAGCTCCACTTTTAACTTTTTGGAATTTTATTGGAGAGAATCCCGTGATCTTCTTGCCTCGGCTGGCTATGAACTGTGATCTTCAGCTCTCAGTCTCCTGAGTAGTTAGGATTACAGGTGTGAGCCACCACTGCCTGCCCCCCACCCCCCCATTGTTTTTTTGACTCAGCAGGCAGAGCTGTTTTCCATGTCTCTAAGCATTCATCTTCCGCGGTGCTGTCCCTGGCTGTAGGCACCCACTGACCCACTGCACACATGCCTACAACGGAGCGATGAGGAGTTAGGTCATGGTTCCCCAGGTGAGACGCCCATCATTCATTACGCTGTGATCACACCCATCATTTCTTAGAGCTGCATCACCAGCACTGCCAGGACACACGAAAGCAAACCCATGGCAGTGCTGCTTTGTCTCTGGGCTCTGTGCTGGCTGGCTGTCCCCTTTCTGGTTGGAGCACACGATGGACAGACTTTGGAGGGGTTTCGGTGATTTCATGAAGGATGAACTTGTGGTCCATGCCTGCAAGCTGGAATCTACTCGTGGTGCCATCCAGCACCCCCAAGAGGGACACTGTGGTCCAGCTCACCACCCTGTATGTCAAGGGGAGCAAAACCCAGACCTGTCCTGCTAGACTCATGTTGAGCCATCCGCTCAATTGCTGCCATGCTGGACCTGCCTGCTGACCTGAGGAGCGGCTTTCCCTGAGGCGATGGGGCAGGCATCCTTTCTGCCCCCCCCCCACACTCTGGGAGTAGTACTGGGTAGACAAGCATCCCCCCCCCCACACCCTGGGGTATCGTGGACTAAGGCTGTTCAAGGACATAGAGTCTGGGTGACAGTCTAAGAAGGATGGCGTGACCCCCTTTCACGCGAGCTCCCCAGCTATATGTCATGCCAACAAGAGCCAAGGGTTTTGCTGTTCTTTAAAAACAACAACAACAACAACAAAACTTTTGCATTAAACATTCAGAGATTATCCAACTTGAACACGGTCTTGCTAGTATCAACATTAGGAATTATGCTTTGAAGATGGAACAAGTCACTCAAGGGTTTTTTCTTTAGAAATCAGGGGAATTCTGAAACAAACAAGGAAAGCTTCTGTTTTTAAAGTTTTTAACATGGTTAAAATAAAAAAAAATTTAACATGGTTTATATTATGATCCCAACATTACCATTCTGTTTGAACATACTTTAAAGTTCTGTGTATTTTCAAAATTAGGCATTGTATGTGGATAAAATTGTTAAGAAAGAGTGTGGTGGCTCATGCCTGTAATCTTAGTTACTCAGGAGGCTGAGATCTGACGATCAAGGTTCAAAGCCAACCCAGGCACCAAAGGACCTTATCTCCATTTAACCTCTAGAAAAGGGAAGTGGGGCTTGGCTCAAGGGTAGGGTGGTAATCTTTAGCTAAAGAACTCAGGGACAGTGCCCAGGCCAAGTTCAAGTCCCATGACCCACAAAAAAAAATTGTTAAGAAAGAGATTAAATATGAATACTCAAGCCCGGAAGTCAGAGTCTAATAAAACAATGTTTATTAGTTGAAGGATAAAGATGCATATATGATATAAAAATATGGCAGAGAGAAATACACCTAGATTTTGAGAGATAAAGCAAAGAACATTATCTATCTATATAGCTAGCTAGCTAGCTAACAGAGTAACCAGCAAAAGGCTGAAAAGCTCTGTTACCTTGTAAGTTTGTAACTGAGTTTGGAATTATTTTGAAATAAAGCACTGAAATGTGTTGCCGTTGACTGTTTGATTTGAATTGAGCAAGAACCAGGAAGTCAAGGGCAGATTGTCATGGCATACTTAGACCTCTAAATATGCCAGTGCCCTTGTGATGGGGACAGGTCAGGACTGGGTTGGAAACTAGCACATGGCAGAGTGGCAGGATCACACACAGCTTTTTTCATGGCAGTTGCTTCCAGAGGGCTTGTCTCAGTTAAAGCCAGGGGTTGCAACAGAACACTGCTGGGCTCCTGCTTGATGGAGTAGTTACCTTCTGTCTTATTGCTCATTTTACCTTCTGTCTTATTATTGCTCATTGGTCCTCCTTAGGGGGACAACAAAAAGGCAGAAATGTTGGGGAGCTCAGGAGGTCTTTGAGCGATTGTTTTGTTTCTTCCTCTCAGCACTGGTGAGTTCTGGTGGAAGCTGCCCAGATAAAACAAGCCAGGACATTGAAATGCTAGGGGAAGCACAGCCATAATCAACCCGCAGCCCTAGTCATTGTTCAGAGATGAAAAGAGCAGAGGTCAACACGTGTAGGCACTGAGAACTTATGAGGTTCCCATCTTTAGACAGATTGAGAGCTCTTACAGTGTAGTTTTCCCTCTTCTTTTTAAATCAAAGCTAAAAGGTCTATTTAGTTAAATTTTACTTTATTGTTTTGTGTATACTGGGGAAAAGGCTTTCCCACCGGGACGTATCTCCAGCTGTCTTCTTTTGATGCTTTCCCCTTCCTTTTCTTCTTGTTGCTACTGTTTCCTCCTCCCTTTTTCTCTTCCTTCTGTCCCAGCACAAGCCTTCCGTGGGGTAGTAAGGTCAAGAAGGAGCCCTGACACAGGCCCGACGTCTGAGTGAACTCAAGAGCAGTCACTAAACACCCACCTCTAACACCATGCCCCACAGAGACGACACCTCTACTGTTCCAGCTCTCCTGTAGCTGCATCCAAAGGTTGTTTCTTCCAGAGAACAAGTCATTTCCTGCCAATGAGTAATTAAAGGCCCACAATCCTCTGCGGACTATTTGGGCCTGCACCAGCTCTGCTTCCTTCAAGAAGGACATAGCCCCATGGTCCTGAGCTTGCAGCTGGTACACTGACTGACTGTTGTCTTCATGTGGCCCAAACTTCCACAGGGCTCTGGGATTGGCTGCAGCTCTCTTTTATCTGAGTGGGATCTGCTCAACCCCTGGCCTTCTATAAAATATGTGCACTTATTTGTCTTATAGAGAAATATTTGAAAGCAAGGTGTTAACAGGTTTATTAACTAAACTTTTGTTTAGGTTACTTTGTTTCTAGATTCTGAGTCCTCAACCTATTTGGAAAAAAAATTCTTGGAGTAAGCATGTGTTTGGAAGGAATGTTTGGTTGAACAGTCCAATGATAGAGACTGCTCAAAAGTAGCCAGCAAATGGCCCTTATTACTCACGACCACCATGTAGTGACATGAAGTGACACTATCCTGCTGAGTGCCCCTTGTGGGGAAAGTAGCTGGAGGCTTCTGTCCTATCCTGGTAGAATTTCTGGGAGAAGTGGGCTGTGAGGGCTGGCACCCTGGCCACAGTGGTGCTGAGCTTAGTCCCTCACATCTGTGTCCTGCCGATCCATGTCTGCTGTAGCGTGTCACACACACACACACACACACACACACACACACACAACCGTCACACCTGCTATGACAGCTCCAGTCCCTGGCAATTGGTACCTTTTTTTTTTAATTTAAAAAAATCTCTTGGCTACATATCATCAAGAAAAACAACATTGTTTTCAGGGTCTCTTATCTCTCCACTCCCAAATATCCTGTTTCTTCGGGCTGGGCAGCCAGGACCAATAGAAACCTCTTCCTGCCATTGGCTGACTTCATTTCCCAGACTTAGCACAATCTCATCCGCTCTAAACAACCTCATCAAAACTACTTTCTGGTCAGAGAGAAGCGATAATTATTATTAACGATTATTAGCGATCAATAAACTTGATTCCTTACATTATGGCCAGCACTATTAAGGTAAGAGAAGGGTTTCTTTACATCTGACCAGATCCTGTTCTTCTTGGGCTTTCTTTGGCTTCCTTTATCAAGGCAGATAAGTCAGGGTTGGGCAACACCCCCCTACCACAATAGAGGACAACAAGATTTCCTTTGCACTGCCTAGTAAATTTCCTTTTTCCTACTCCAACCATCCGCAAGGCTTAAAAACTTCAAACTCAGAAAAAAATGGGGGTTTCTAAATTCACGGTTGAGGGTTGTGGATTATTTCTCAAAGGCTTGGTGGAGTGCTTCTGGGTTTTCAGATTCTTTACTCCTCTTTACTGGAGCTGGGACGCGGTGGTGACCCAAGGCCACAGCATTCAGAAGCTGGAAGGCAGGGGCCGAGGAAAAGATGGGAAAAGATGAACGTTCGGATGCTCTTCAGAGAATCCTTAGGGCGGGAAGGCCAGCCGGTCCCCGTGGAAATGAAGAGACCCTCTGCTCATAGCCATGGCCACTGGGACATAGCAAACGCTGGCTTGATTTGTGAGACCGCCATGCTGAGAACGGAGCTTTCTCATAACTCAAAACGGTGGTAACTTGGTGTGTTGGCTTGTTGTTGCTCTGTTAATAAAAATACCTACTCCTCTTTAAGCTGTAAGATCTTCTTCCTGGAGATGCTGGGTTTGTGGAGTTTGGTCAGTTCTTTGTGGGGAGTTTTCTCGGGGATGGTGTAGATACCACAGGGAGTTTAGCACAGAGGTAAATCTGCCTAGTGCTAATTGTTGGAAATGAAGCCACAGTAACAACAAGCCAACAGTGTAGATTGTGAGGTGGTGGCTTTGTCACCTTGTCTTTCAGGCCACTGGGCTTTGGCAATATTTATAGAAATGAGGAAAAAAATCAAGCAGATCCTCAGGAAGAAAAGGAAGGTGGTTATTTGTTGTGTGCCTTTAGTTTTTTGTGTTTTGCTGCATCAAGGTAAGGCATTTATTTGGTCATATGAAGGATTTAGTTAGCTTAAAAAGCTCATGAAAGTTCAACTTTACCCAGACTTGGGCCATTGTGTTTTAAAAGCTCTTCTTTGAGTTGGTAGTTTTATTATTTGAAATGTTTGTAATAGAAACTAGAAGAGACTTGCTGTGTTTTAGAAGTTCTGTTCCATGTGTATTCGGGCATCTATTAAAAAATTCATGTGAGGATTTATCTTTCATTGGCTTCAAGGATTGGAGTTTATTAAAATACAGTTATTATACAACTACAATGATTAGTTACAACTGCTATTACCAATAAAAATACAATTATTAAAGTAAGAGACTTTAACATTGTTAATTTGTTGGACACTACTTTCAGCTAAAAGAGTAGAGATTGAGTTTATAACCCCAAATGCCACTCCCTTTGTTCTTAGTTTACCCATATTTCATAACAATTAGATCCAATATTCTTTGTCAATCTGGAAAGCACATCTGGGTCCCCCAAACGAATCAGTGCGTGGCAAGACATTGAAATTACAGAGTGTTCCTTTAGAAGGGAGGGAGCAGTGTGTAAAATATACCAGTTCATTACTTTGTTTAATTTGAAACATGTATCTGTGAAGACATGGAGTTGTTTTTTTTGAAGTTTGAGTGTGCTGTGATTCTTCGAATCAGTTTTGGAGAAATAGTTTACACTTGTGAAGTCTGCTGGGCTTGATTTAATTGTTTATTACAGTGCATTGCATGTGGATGGCACGTCTCCCTAGTGAACATTTAAGTGACTTCAAGTGAATTCTTTAAGAACTTTCTGTAAAAATAGCCTCTCTTTATATGCGACTTCCTTGAAGACATGTTTCGGTGTGGCTTCCTGAGCAAAGTAATGAGATGATTTTACAGCCTTGTTGAGAGAGTGGAAAAAGGAGAGCTTGGATTTGTTGAGTACAGTTTTAATTATGTTCATGAAAAGCCCAAATTAGCATAGGGAAAATTTCAGCTGTCCAGTGGAATTAGGGAGCAGCTCCCCCCAACAATTTCAAGTTTGAAATACACTCTGTGTTTTGAACTTTTCCATTAAATAAAGCAATTAGTTTCTTAGGCATCAGATCTTCTAGAGATGTGAGATAGGTTCTCTATATCTCTGAGTAGGATTGATTCTTTTCTTGTATCAGTATTTATAAAACCCTGTGAGGCATTTTGAAAAGTGAGCTCCTCCTATCCCGGCTTTGTAATGTCTACCATCGTTCACCCTTGCTCACGTGAAACTGGGAACACTGTGTTTTCACTTTGAACAAGTAAAAGCAATTTGAGGAGTTTTAGATTTATCTGTAAACATTGGTGAATTTTTAGGATCTGAGGAAGAATTCAAATAACAGCTTAGAAGGACCCAGGCCCAGGTCCTTGGCTGCAGGCCACTCACAGAGCTTTGGCAACTGCTCTGTGCTCTGTGCTCTGATGGCTCTGAGAATCCCGCCCCCCCCCCCCCCGCCCCTGCCTCAGCTTCCCCACAGAACAGCATTGCGGGGGGGACAGCCAGCTTACAGACCCCTGCCCCCATGTCTCCCTTGGCTTCAGTTGATCCAGCCCCTCACAGGAATTCCTGCCCCAATTTGTCATGTTCACCATTTGGAAATAGAATGAAGCCTGGGATCTCTGCAGAAGATGGCTTTTAAATGCATGAAAGGACGTACACTGGCAACACGCTTCTGTCCTCCGACCCTCCGGCAAGGGAGCCTCCAGCCTAGACCTAAGTCTACTTAGGTTGGATTGCGGCAGTGATTTCCCTTGCCACGGACACACTGCAGGGAAGGACAGGAGTGAGGTGCTGCGTGGAAGGGACTAAGGAAACAGTCCATGTGACTGCTTCAGTGCCTCGCTTAACAACGTTACTTTCTTTGAATGGGGAGTTTGATAATTGAAGCATGAAGTGGCGGGAGTTGGGTTTGATGAGCTTGTTGTTTTCTGTGTGTCCTGTGGAGCACACAGCAGACCTGAGGAGTCATAACTATCTTTCTAAGGGTGGCAGCGGGGGGTAGGGGGGGTACGTTAACCTCTGGTCAGAGGATATGATTAGGGAGATTAATCTATTGTTTTATAGTATATTATATATAATATGGGTTATAGATAATATAATGTAATATATACATATATATAATCAGCCCTATGGATTTAGGGCAGTGTTTGTGGTTTCCTTCTGGGGTTACTTTGGGAGATATGGTGACAGTGGGAGGAATGCTCAAGTGCTGCTGCCCTACTGTGTGAGCCAGCAGACTCTGAGCTTTGTCTTTGTCTCAAATGGATCTGAAAGGCGTTATCTTAAAATCACTTGCCACTTGTGCCCTGGGCCACCCTCTGACTTGCATGGTTTCTTAGGGACACAGAGGCTAAGCCCGGGCTTCACTCTGCACGCATGCACACCTGTACACCCCTGTCCATGACTGGACAGCCTCCAAGAGCTCCGGGAATGGAGGAATCTGTGCTTCACCCCTCCTTCCACTGTGGGACCTCCACATTCTGAGAATGTTTAGTAACACAACCATTTCTCCATGATCTGTGGTGAAACTGAGATCTTGAAAGGTGATTGTTTCATTCCGTTTTTTTTTTAATTTAGTTTAAAAAGCTCTCCCTTGCGTGCATGCGCTCTCTCACACACACATGTACTAATACACATTTTTTAGTAGATCTTTAAAAGCCCACAAATCAATTGCACCTTCAAACATAGCCATCCCTGACTGATCCAGGAAACGATTTCTTATGCATTCAGAACTTGGGGTCACCTCTTTCCCTCTGCCAGAGTGGAACCCCAGAGCCATAGTGACATCCTGGCAGCTTGGCAGATAGCGGCTGAGGGGCTCATGGATGTGAGGCCTTGAAGGAGCGTGGCTAATGGAGGCTTCCTGAAATGCAGTCTCAGTGGAGGGATTGCTTAGGGATGCTGTCTGTCCCCTGACAGCGTGGTGGCACTCCAGGCCCACCTTGTCCTTAGAGCCGGGGAATGTGGCCGTCCTCATGGGCAAGACGGAGGAGGCCTCATGCACCACCGCCCCGAGAAGCCATGGCCACCCCCAGGCCTCCTCTGACTTTATGTGGCCTCAGAGTCCCCACATCCCAGGGCTGGTTCACCCGAGGCAGTGGACGAGCCCTCACACCTGGGCAGGGCACACCTGGCAGGCCAGAAGGCAGAGCTGGCACAGTCCTGGCATAGAGATGCAGCATGGATGGGCTGGCCCGCTCACCTCCTCTAGCTCAGAGGCCTGGCATCAGTTACAGCGTGGTTACGAGAGGCCTGTCTTCAAGCTGTGCTCCTGCTTGATGCAGCCATAGGGGCTCTGGAATTCCTCCATGGCCCTGCTTTCTCATTACTTTTGAAAAATGTGTCTCGTTACTTTGCATAAATTATAAACACAGAACCTTCTCATTGTAGAGAAAATGAAAACAAATGGTCACGCAAATGATTCCCAATTCCTGTCCTTCCATGTGGCTCATGAAAGTCACAGAAAGTGATTACTGATGCTCAGTGTGGAGACTTCTGGTTATATGCACCTGTTTGTTCTTCTACATATCCCACTGGTTTGCTTTTTTTTCCCCATTTTTAATTCCTCTGTGCTGCACACATTTTCCCCTTGTTTTCCTAATAAGCAGAATTTTCTTTGCATCCCTTTGATTTAATTATTACTTAGGTATAACACAAATGATAAATGGGACTTTGTGTTTCACTGCATCTATCTAAAATAAATACCAACATTTCTATAACGTATTTTCTTACAGAAAATTCCTCTTCTTTTTTTCTCTGATTACATTGCAATTAACCCTTTGTCTAATTTTTAAATTTTATTTTGTTGGTATTGTTGTGTGGGAAGAAAACTGTTGGGCCAGTAAGTGTATATACTCATTGAAGTCTTTGCCAAATTTAACTATTTCCCTGTCACAAACATCTTGTCAATTGTCTGTAAGGGTTGTCCCACCTCCCACCTGTACTTATCTGTGGTTACAGGATCTAGAGACTCATTCTGAATGGCTTTTGCTCTTCTGAAAAGAAAGAATACCAGTTCATTTTGATTTGTATTTGCATTTGTTTTTTAGCACTTCATTACTTTCGAATGTGAAACTCTGGAATTTTTATATTTTATTTTGCATATATGTATATTACATTGTTTTATTTTACTTTCACTCTCTATAGGATCCAGCTTGGTTTCTGTATATTTTCCCTCTTGAACTTTGCTGAGATGCTGTTTCAGAAACTTCAGGTTCATCCCAATTCTCTCAGTCTTCAGTTTCTTCCTTGTCCTTGCCTTTGTCCATGTGTGTCCTTGTGTGGGAGTGAGTTCTCCCACACAGACTGCTCTCCTCTGAACCCGTAGGAATGCAAAAAAATTTGGTTGGAAAAAATAAATTTTAATAAAAAAATTTGCTGTCATAAAGCGAAAGCCAGAGGATAAGAATAATAAATCATCAATTCCAAATGGGAATTTCCCTTGTTCAAAGGAAATGAATTGCATGTATTTAAATTATGTTTTGAAGATGATAGAATACTTTTGAAATGTAGCTCTAGGGCTAGAACGTAGATCAGTGGTAAAGCTCTTGCCCAGCAAATGTGATGCCCTGGGTTTACTCCCCAGTACCAAAAAATAAAAGATAAAAAATGCTTGAGTGTTTTAAAATTAGAACCCAGGTTGCACCACCATAATGGCTACAAGCTAGTTAGGAGGCCGTGTTAACCTCAGCTCTCAGTACAGCTGCTGCCCCACAGACCAGGTCAGAGGATGGTAGAGCCCCAGAAACCAGTCACGTCTTACCAACCTACTAGTCTCCACTCTTTCACATCAGGTGACCTCTTTTCTTCCTGCCATTTCTGCCAGCCTCAAATGGTAAGTTACTCCACAGACTAACTTGCCTCATTGAATGCTGCTGCATATACTGTGTTACTGGTTAAACGTACTTCTATGTGGCTACTTTGCATTATCTAGTTTTGGGTGAAAAATCAATCAAGTCATATTTATTTTCTTCTAGTGACAAAATGAAGTACTTTCCAAATGGAAAGCCTTTAAGTGATTGTTGTATTGTGTGTAAATACTGCACAAAGGAGATTCCTTCCCTCTTCCATCATTCTCCCAATCTCTCCCAAATCCACCTATTCCTTCCATTTTCCTATGTACATTTAATATTACTAGTCACATTCTCCTTCCTCTCTCCATTTGTTCTCCCCCACCCCTGCTTGGCCTTACCCCCCCCCACCAAATAAAAAGATTTAACAGTCAGCTCAGCATTTTCTCAGGGATAAGGATTCTTCTCATGTGTCACAGTTGTCAGGGGCACTGGTTTCTAGTCCCAGGTCAGCTGCCCATTTCGGTGTTTCCCTCCCTCCCCAGTGTGTACTGACTTCCTCGCTCTGTCACAGTGTCACGGACGAACACACAGGTCATGAATGCACAGGTCAGAGTTTTCCACAGAGCTTCCACAGAGTCTTCACAGAGTTCAGCTCAGGGAGGATCCGTGTGGTTGGCTGGTGTGGGCAGATAAGTGCTCAGACATTTCAAGAAGAAATGTAAAGAAGGCCAAGCAAAATTATTTATTCGTTCAAGTGCCACGTGAAAATCCAAGCATAACATTAACATTAGGGCTGTTCCTTCAAACACTTACTGAAAACAATGCATGGAAAGTTCTGGAGAGTATGATAAAGACCATCATGCAAATATCCCACACTCTTGGATTTAACAATGCATTTGTCATTCACTCCACATCGCTAACACAAATGGCTCCCACTCACTCTCTGGCTGAGTGACATTGCAGCACAGCCAAGTAGGCATGGAGTTGTGGCTTGTCTGCTCCTTTGTTGGTCTGTTAATAAGGATTGGGCACAAGATCAGCTCTAAAGAGAGGAGCTGCCCACCCCATATGAAAATCCTCCCTCCTGGGACTTCAGATCACCTTCCAACAGCAACTTATTGATGATCTTGCATAGCCCTGGGTCCCAGTGAGTGATTAAAAAAAATGATAGTGTACACACAAGGCTCACCTTTGATGAAAAGTCTGTTGAAATAATACTTTTTCACAGTCTGTCAACAAAATTAGCTCATGTCTCAATTTGAGGTCGATTTCTCAATACATTGCTCTAAGATTTTTTTTTGTTTTTTTAGTCTGTGGTTTCTCATTGCACAGTGCACTTTGGATGGATGCTTTTTGTGTCACCTGAACTTGCAGGGAGCATCAAACTATGCAGACTCCAGGAAGAAATGTTTATCTTTGCACAGAGAGGCACTTGATAAGCCATTTCTTCCGTGGCATCCTTAAAAATAGCATGGGCGGCAGGGGTGAGGGGCACAGAAGGCACCTGACAAGAGCTAGGGGAAAAGGCAGCCTGAGGGGCAGCAACTGAGGCTGTAGGACTTCGGTGGAAAATTTACCTCCACTAGGCCTTGCTGCTGCATAGGGCTTGGGGAAATCTGGCTTGAACAGATGCTCCCTGTGTTTTGTGTGTGTGCCTCTCCTGGGACTCCAACTCAGTGTCTCATGTTCTTCCTTCACTTTTTGGCTCAAGGCTAGCATTCTGCCACTTGAGCCACAGCTCCGCTTCTGGCTTTATGTTGGGTAGTTGGAAAGAAGAGTTTCTCAGATTTTTCTACTCACTGGTTTGGAACTTTGCTTCTCAGATCTCAGCCTCCTAAGAAGCTAGGATTACAGGTGTGAGCTGCCAGTGCCTGGCTCTTTGTACTTCTCACTCTCTTCTTATTCTTTGCAGTTGCTAACATCCCACGATAAGCCACACAAATCACCAGCAATGGGGAAGAGGGCCTTCTCTTCCTGGGCATCTGAACAACTAAAGCCCCCGTGGGGTCTGGTTTGTTCACCCCCCACCATGCAGCCCTCAGACATGTCCCAGGGCATCCGGGACAGTGCAGGTTCACGAATGTTTTTTTATTAAGAAAAGAGGAGTAAAGAGACAATTGCTGAGGAGGGTTAGCCAGTCCCAAGTAAGCCATCTGCACTCTTACCTTTCATCTCACTTAATTCTGTGTCGGCTCCCACAGCTGGAAGCATGTATATCACCTGACAACTTAAAAAAGAAAAGAAAAGAAAGGATTATCAAGGGCTAAACACAAGTGACATTCTGAGTTACCCGACTTTCTGATTTGTTCATTCCACCTGATAGAGTTCATCTGAATTGTTCCCTTGGCTTTCCTACTTTTTTAAAGTCAAAGAATGGAGCTGAAAAGAGTACTCAGCCAAGAAAAAAATTTCCTTAGCTTGGTAGCCCTGCCCATCCCCAAGAGGGGACGACTAGACTTGCCCTAGGAGCCATTCCTCTGGAAATTCTCTTCCGGCCGCAAGCCATGGTGCTTAGTTTTGATAAAGAAGCTCATCGTGAAATAAGTGAGCACACCATTTTTTTTGCCGGTCCTGGAGCTTGAACTCAGGACCTGGGCACTGTCCTTGGGCTTTTTTCTTCAAGTCTAGCACTCTCTCATTTTGGCTACAGCACCACTTCCAGCTTTTTTTGTGTCTGTGGTACCCAGGGCTTCTCTATCTCCAGGCCAAACTGGTGGCCCAAACACACAGTATTTTTTTTTCAAGTCTTGATGTTTGGAAATGGAAAATTTTTCTCTGTCTCCCTCCCCTCCTCTTTCTCTCTTTTCTCTCTGGATCTCATGTTTACTGATTTGGTAAACAGTTAAATGCTGCTCCAGCAGTTACCTTGAGTATAAAGCATTTGTAGACAGATACTTCCTGCCTGCACTTCCTACCCAGATAGCAGCCCAGCCAGAGGGGCAACGGGGCCAGGAAGGCCAGGAAGTACTCTGCATGGCCCTTCCTCTGTCCATGCAAGGGGGGTAGAGGGGTCTCTCTCTTTGTTAGCCTATCCTGTCCAGTAGGCTTAGCTCCAGATTCTCCAAGGACAGGTCTCTGTCTTGAAGCAGGTGAAGAAGTGAAGTTGTGAAGCAATGATTTTAGTCTCTGGTTCGCAGGGTTCCCTTGGGTGTGGACCAGCCCTAAGCCATATCTAGGGTTCTTGTGAGTCAGGAAAAGTGATGCATGATCTATAATGTTTTTCTCTGTGATTTGGATTATTGTAGATTGGGCTTTTTTTTTTTTTTGCCAAGATTCCAGGATTTGGATACAACAATTTCAGCTCACAGTTTGTTCTCTTTGCTGAGTTTACAGCAGTTATTAAATCCCAGGGAATGCATTGTTTAGGCCCTTTGAACCCGGGCAAACCAAGCACAAGGCACAAGGCCCAGAACAATGGAGAACCATCAATTACCCATCCACCGGATGAGTCCCTTTGTATGGGGGAAGAAAAAAACAATATCAAGTCAACAAACAAAAACAGGGAACAGCAAAGTAAACCAAATAAATAGTTCCCTGAGATCCCCTCACCCCAGCTCTGGCAAAGGCTCAGGAAATGCTGTTTGTTAGCCAGCTGTGGAGGTACAAGCTTGAGCTCCACCTAGGTGTCCTGTAGGGTGGCCTGGTTTGCTTATAGCCACTCACTGCAGGGTCCAGACCTGAGAAAGCTGGTCCTTGCTGAGCAGAAAATGACCTTGAGCAAAGCACCCATGCACTGATGCAGAGCAGTGCAGTGGGAGGGAATCTCTGCCCAGCAAGCATGGTTTCCAAGACATGGTGCTTGACCAGAGGGAGCAGAGACTAGAGTTGGTCATAACTGGGGAGGAGGTAGTGGAGGTCTCAGGAGGTTGCTAGGATATAAATATTCCCCTCAGATTGTATCCACATCTTCTTAATACTTATTTTGTACTTGAGGTAAAGAAAGAATTGAAAGAAAATTGCTCAGACAGGTTTCTTTTAGAGATCTCCCTGCCCCCTGCTTTTGTCGTGGTGGTGGTTTTGTTCCAGTAACTGAGGCTTGAACTCAGGGCCTGGGAGTTGTCACTGAGCATTTTCACTCAAGGCTCGAACTCTACAGATTCAGCCACAGCTTCACTTCTGACTTTTTGACAGTTATTTGGAGATAAGAGTCCCTTGGACTTTCCTTCGAACCGTGAACCTCAGATCTCAGCCTCCTGAATAGCCAGGCTTAGAGGTGTGAGCCGCCAGCACCCTGCTGACAGATTGACTTGCTTTCTCAAGCGTGCTTACCCGAAGGAAGACGCCAGGTTTGGAATGTGAGCACACGGGAGGAGAGGGACACAGGCGAAGCAGAACTGCTGCATATCTTGGTGTTGGTACATCCTAGATTCACCAGTGAAAGGCCAGTGCCTGAGTCTCCATGATCCCCTCTCCCTCCTTCCCTGTACCAGATCCCGTCTCAGATCCTGTGTGATGCCATCGCAGGTCAGACCATGTGCAGGCTCTTGTCTCATAGCTCAAGGAAGTCCTGGGGCCTCCTTTCTGAATCCTCAGTCCTGTGGCCTCCTCTCTGAATCCTCGGTCCTGTGCCTTCTCTTTGAATCCTGTTCTCTGGACCCCTCTCTGAATCCTCAGTCCTGAGACTTCCTCTTTGAAGACCAGACCTGTAGCTGCCTTTCAAAACTCTATTTGGCATTTATTTATGTATTTATTTATTTTTTTATCTTTAAGAAGTTGCACAAAGGAGATGCCATTTGACAAAACCATTTATGAATGTGATACATTGTGTGCTTGTTTTTTTTTGGCCTTAGATCTTTCAAATAATGCACTGCTGAACCACCTATCTTGCTCTCAAAAGCAATTAGTCTGGAAGTCAAGAAAATAATGATGTAGATAGAGGAACCCAAATAATTAATATGAAGACCATCAAGGATCTGTTAGTACTTCATTCTTTATTATTTTGTTTTTTACTTTTTCTTTCTCTTTGTATGCAGATATATATTCTTTGGAAGGGAATAATAAAATTTGAGAAATGAAACTCATTTTCAGCACTGATTTCATACTCACTTCCTTTTTCTTAAGTTATTAAATAAAAGAAATCATTTCCTTTAGAAATCAAGGCTTTGTGTACTAACTTCTCTCTTCTTCTTATTCTCTGCTTTACTGGGACTTGAACTTGGGGCCCTGTTCTTGTTAAACAGGGATTCTACCACCTGAGCTATACTCCTAGCACTGACTGTAATCCTTTGTTTGTGTTTGGTAAGAATTGGCTCCTCAATATAAGTCTGCTAAATGAATGAATGATGCTAATCTGTGTGATAAATGTGTGAGTCGAGGAGATTGGTACCATTGTTTCTGTGAGAGATCACAAAGAATTTGTTTCTTGCATTAAAGAATGGGGTATTTTTTTTCCTAGATGGATATACAACTGTATTGCACTTTTTAATTTACAAAAGCATACTTTCTTCCAACGTAGTTTTAACTGTGACTTTTGCCATTTCTTTAAAAAATTTTATTGCATACATTTAAGATTTATGACATGTGTTTTGAAATACGTCTATAGACAGCGATGGAGTGATTCCACTCAAGCAGGTAAACATACCTATCATTGTGGGGGAATGGAGCAAGAGCACCCCAGATATACTCTTGGAGCAAATTCCCCAGGTACAGAACAGTGTACAGCCCCACCTTGCACACAAGAACTCTCGATTTGTTCACCCTACCTGCCTGACCTGTATGGCACCATTTCCTTTTCCATCTGTGACCACCATCTTAATTTCTGTTTTGATATGATATATCTAGCCTTTTTTTTAAGATCATGCATTTAACTGAGATCATCCAGTGTTTTCCCTTTTGCATCCAACCTATTTCTCCTAGGATAATGTCCTCAAGAGTTACGTACATTTTGGCAAATGCTAGAAACTCCTTTCTCTTTTGAACAATTTCCTACCATGTACACACACCTTCAGGCACACACACATGAATCTACATCTTGTCTCTGTCTCTGTGTACATCCATCTGTTTATCCACCTGTCCACTGATGTTGATTCTGTACCTTGGCTAAGGTAACTGGTGTTGCAGTAGATAGGGACCTGCAGAGATCTTTCCAGTGTGCTGATTGCCCTTTTTGGGGTCTTTGCCCAGCTGAGAGTGATGGGATAAATCTATTCTAATTTCCTTAGGAATCTCCACACTGTTTCCCCCATGTCTGGCACCCCACTTGGCATGAAAAGGGGCTCCTTTGGGCAGTACTGACCTCCTGTCTTCTGGGTGCTGGCAGCTGTAAGGTGATTTGTGATTAGCAGTTACTTGATGACTCCTGGAATTGAATGCCTTTTTTCTGTACTTGATGTGTTGGCCATTTTTATATCTTTTTTGGGAAAACAAAATCTCTCTTCGGGTCCTTTGCCCAGGCTTGGGATGGATGGGGGCATGAATTTGGGGCTGCCCAGAATTGAACTGGGTTTTGGACATCGTTGGGCACAAGCTTGATGAATGCCTGCCATGAATAGGAATGTTTTTCCTTGCCAATTGGGAGCAGAAGTGCAGTTCTCAGGCCATTTGGGGTCTGCATTTTGTTCCCCGAGTCTTGTCCTGCTGAAGCAAACCCAAGCAGCATGTCACTAGCAACTTACAACATTTCCCCAGGCTTTGTGCTGGTCACTTGGTGTGATAATCCATTATACAAAGTCTTTCTGAGCATGAACTAGCAAAGAGCTGTAGTTAGTGGGCGATGATGGAGACTGTTTATTTTTCTTCTTTTGTTACTCTAGTCACTCCTCTAAAATTTTAATGAAACTGTCATCTAATCCCTTAAGCACATCTCCTAATCTCCGTGGACTGGCCCACTCTAAAGATGTCCATATGCACAGGAATCTGGCTGGTTACAGGTTTTTACTTGTTATAAAAATGGCATATTCTACTGGGCACCGGAGGCTGGCTCATGTCTGTAATCCATGATACTCAGAAGCTGAGATCTGAGGATCACGGTCCAAAGCCAGCTGGGGCAGGAAAAGTCTGTGAGACTGTAAGTGGAGTGTGACTCAAGTGAGCAAAAAACTCAGGGACAGCACCCAGACTCTGAGTTCAAGACTCAGGACTGACACAAAAAAACAAAGAAGAAGAATAAAACCAAAAGAAATGACATCTTCAATTATATGATGTAGAATAATACCCCCTAGGATTGGGTTGCAAAGCGTTTTGCTTTGTACTAAATATTAATTTCAGTAGCAATTAATCTAATTTATTTAAGATAGATTATATAATTGGACTCTTGCAAATTTAAAATTTGCAAGCATATTAGTTTTACTGATTAAAATATTGTAGAAAATAATGAAATAGAAATATTGTAGAAAAGATTTAAAGGTTGCCATTCTGACAATATCTCAGAGGAAAGTCATTAATATTGATACATTTTTATTGAATCCAATTTAAAAATAAAATATTGAACTTTGTCCCCTCTGCAAAGGACCTGAATGCAAGAAATAGACAAAGTCTTTGTTCTCTGCTAAATGAGAAGATCTCAAGGATATGGAAATAAGATCTTTATCTTTTGTGATTGTTATTTCTCTTCTCTTTTTTTGCCCTTCGGTTAATCTCATATTGTTACTGCATCTGACTTTATTACCTGGTACATTGTTTATATGTTTATTTGTTTATTTGAAATAGGAAAGGGAAGGGGAAAAACAAGATGATTGGGAGGGAGTTGGGGGGAGGGAATTAGGGATAAGAACATAACAAGGACTATCAATGTGTGAAAAGTAATGTACCTACTACCTGGCGAATGTAACTGTAACCCCTCTATACCTTACCCTGACAATAAAATTTTTTTAAATGAAAAAAAAAGAAATAGTGTAAAAAATAATGAAAACAGTGTTGCAAAAAAGAATGACCATGTTGTCTTTCACTAATCCCAAAGTATTCATTTATCTTGGTTAGTGGAATCTATTTTAATTGAATCCTTTAAAGAACATGTCTTGGAGCTAGGTATGGTGGCTCACACCTGTAATCCTAGCTACTCAGGAGGCTCAGATCTGATGATTAAAGTTCAAAGCCAGCCTGGGCACTAAAGACCAAGAGACTCTTATCCCCAATTAACCACCAGAAAACTGGAAGTGGTGCTGTGGCTAAAGGGTTAGGGAGGTAGTCTTGAGCTGAAGAGCTCATGGACAATGCACAGGCCCAAAGTTTAAGCCCCATGAGCAACCAAAAAAAAAAAAAAAAAAGAATTATGTCTTCATTGTCACCTCAGTGGCTATCCATAAATACCACAAATATTTGCTGAATGTATGAATTCATGCATGTATAAATTATGAAATGTATATGAAAACTTTTCCTGGTGCAGAACATGCACTTTGTAGTGTATCTGTGCTGGTCCTCTCTGAGCAAAATCTCTCAGTTAGCTTTTAAGGCACCAAAGAAAAGGAAATGATGTTTATTTGGGAATGAGAATGTTGGGAGAAACTTGACTGGTTGTTGGAGATTCCATTGTGTTTGAACTTAATTGTGCTTTGGATCAGTGAACTCTTAATTGTTTTAGGATAATTATAAGAAAATTAGGATTTTGTTGGAGTTAGTGAGTACACACAAAACAATCACCATTGACCAGTTTGTTCACAGTTGTTGGTTGGAAAACAAACTAAGGAAATCAGGTTTTAATTTCCTTTAGCTGATTGTTTTTAATGTCTCTAACACTATTTTCAAACCAATAAAACTATGAGATGTCTAGAGAAGTTTGTTCCAACTCTGCCTCACTGAGTCACAATTCCATTAGGACGTACACTGGGCCCTTTCCCCTAGTAGTACAGTGGCCAGAGTTTCCTAGCCAGAAAAATCAGGGCAATGGGCAGGTATAGGCATTCACATGGAAGTTTGTGAAGTTAATAATGTCTTTGCAACATCCAGCCTATCAGATTGCTAAAACCAGGGAGTAACTTAATCTTGGCATAAGCCCCAACATTTTTTTGGAAGTTGTCTTCATTCTATAAAGTATCTACTGGGGTCATACAATGGCCTAACATAGGAAAAATGATTTTTAAAAATCCCCAAACCAGAACCCCCAGGAAGTGTGGACTAAACTCCCTGGGTCACAGTAATAAATTTCCACAACCAGGTAGTTCCAGTGCAAAAATTGATTCCTGACAGTTCTGGAGGCCAGAACTCCAGGATCAAGGCACAGGCTGGTCTGGTTCCTTCTGGGGGTTCTGAGGGAGAGGATACCCTGCACCCCTTTCCTCACCTCTGCAGGTGTTCCTGGACCTCGGGATCCTTGGCTGGCAGATGTACAGCTACAGTCTTTGTCTTCACAGTGGGAAATAGCTCGCCTCTCATAAGGATGCTCTCACAGAATCCAGGACTCCTTCCCCTCCCACTGTGATCTCACGGCAGCTATTAATTACTTCTGGCTAATGCGTTACTTCTAAGTTAGGGCATCTTCATGGGTTTCAGGTGGACATGAATTTAGGGGAACACTGTTCCCCCACTGCGAGTAGGAAAAGGTCAGACAGAGGTCTCAAGGGCTCAGCCGTTCCTTTGCTTGCCCATCATAAAAGCAAGATGCCAGTCCTTGATAGTCCCAGACAAATGAGGTGATCATTGAAGGAGTCTCACTTTAAAGATTCCATGTAAATTAGTTAGGAACAAACAGAAATGGATTTAAAATTTTTTTTTATTGAAACTTGATAGCATCCCACATTATATTGTGAACAACCGTGTGATAATCGGAATGAAATCACTGTAAGCCAGAGTGTGCATCCCACAGCCCTCTCAGTTTCACCAGATACTGAGCGTGATGCTGCGGTTTCCCTAATCTCATCTTTGTCATGGAGCTCAGGGAGGCTCATCAGAGGCTCACGAGGAACTTGCTGCAAGGACCAGCGCCTTCCTTCTGTTTGCCCACCTACACAGACGGATGAGTGTGTTTATGTTAACATCTGACGGTGATCAAGTCCTGCTACTCTGGAGCAGGACTAGCTTAGGACTCCTGTCCTCTTTCTTTACTATGTGATGGTTATGAACCCACAGAGGACTGGGATCCAGAAAAACGAACCACTCTGAAATAGTCAAGCTGAAAGGAACCGGGATTCCAAATGAAAATGAAACTTGATCTTGAACTCTCAAGTTCACCTTGGTTAGGAAATACAACTTTAAATTAAGAAGCAGCTTGGGGCTCTGGTCAGGTGAACGCTGATCTACCTCAACTGCAGGCAACAGGTCATTTCAGGATGATGAATTGACAAGATCAGAGCCCATCTTGTGCATAGCCCATCTTGCTAAAAACACATCTTTGCATCCCTAGTGAGTATCTAAGTAGGCCAACATGGAGATGCTGCAGATTGTGGGGGTGTGGGTTCAAGTCTCACACACTGTGCTTTCAGAGATCTTGGTCTCAATGGTCAGGATTTCTTATCCTTTTTCCAAAAAGCAGGAAGGCATTGGTAAGCCTAGAAATACAACCACAAACACTAGGCTCTGTTGCCAGGGTCTTAGGCTAAGCGAACTTCTCCAGGCGACCCACATGCTTGTTCTTTTGTTGGGCTGGTCTGCTAGACCAGATGAAATAACACCTGGCTGTGTATAAACACATTTCCAGGCCTTAGGTCCAGGCCTTATTCTCTGGTTCAAGGGGGAGAGATAAGAGCTAGTATTCACAAGGGCTATTTTGAGAGCTGTTCTTGGTTATGGTGATGACTAGATTAAAACCTTGGGTGGAGAGAGATAAATTTGCTTAGGACATGCTGAATGAATGCTTTCATTTTTCTTTTCCCATTTTTTTTAACCATGTGAGATGCAATCACATGTCCTAAGCTAGTTTTCTGGAGCATCTGTCCCAGTGTGGATGTGCATGCATGTTTTGTTGTTTTGCTGGCTTCAGTCCTAGATATATTGTACATTCTGTACGAGCTCATAGGCACCTCTAAGCCATGGGGGCCTCTCTCTCTCTCTCTCTCTCTCTCTCTCTCTCTCTCTCTCTCTCTCTCTCTCTCTCTCTCTCTCTCTCTCTCTCTCTCCCTCTCTATGTGTGTAGAAAGCACCCTTCTACCATGTAAATGCCTGCTTGGTCAGAAGAGTGACTGGAGCACTGAATCCCCGGAAATCCTTTGACAGATGGAAGAAAAGCAACACCCTTCTAGTGCACGTGGGTGGGGTTCTGCGGGAGAGTAGCTGTTCCTTAGGTTTTATTTAAAAAAGACAAACAGAGCTTTTTGCTCCCTTGCTGTCCCTGAGCGTAACCTCAGCTCATTCACCCCAGGCCTGGAATTCACCTGTGTGTGGAACAGACCCACTGACCACCTTTCCCCTGAACTTGGTGGTTGGTGCGTGTCTATAGAATAAGGCCATTTACGTGGAATTCAAATCTGGTTGTTTAGTCTACAAGGGAGGAGGAAGGATTCTGTCTCTTTAATGTTTATAACGGTTGGACAGAGCTGGTGGGGGAAAGGTTAATTGCTCTCCAGTTTGTGCAGTTCTTTGCCCAGATGGGTTATCAGGGCAGGACACTCGTTACAAGATTAATCTCACTTCCGACAAGACTTCCCTTTCCTTCAACTGATTTCTGCGCAGCCAATGGAGCTGTCATCAGCCGTTAATGGAGGGTGGATTGTGCTGGGATATGAGCCCTGGCATGCGGAGAAACAATGCAAAGCTGTGTCCTATCTCAGGGAACATCTTTAGGACGTTTCAGTGATGTTGTGAAGGCCAAGGCTCATAAACAGCTGGAGCAGTTGCAGTGTTTGAGCCACAGCGGCCACCATCCTCCCTCTGGTGGGAAGGTATTCTGGAAAGCAGAGCCATGCTTGGCTCTTGAAGGTGTTTGTTGTTGTTCCAGCAGTAGAACTTGAACTCAGGGCCTGGGTACTCTTGTTTAGCTGGTGCTTGACCACTTGAGCCACAGCTCAAGGTAAGAGTCTCTCAGATTTGCTTGACTGGGCTGACTTTGAACTTCAGTCCTCAGATCTCAGCCTCCTAGGATTGCAGGCATGAGCCAAAGGTGCCAGGCAGCTCTTGATGTTTCCGCAGCTGTTCTGAAGCCAGTTGCAGACCTGAGGGCTGCCCAGAGCAGTGAGGAGTTCATGTGTGATGAGTTTTCCCTGCGTGACCACTGGCCTGACAAAACCCTAGGGAGGACCGTCAGGGGTTTCTGGGAATAGCATGTCCTCCTGACAAGGGTGGGGCTTAGATGTGGCCCCACTCCATTCAGTGTAAAAGGGTGTGGAAAGGCTTCTGTCTACGAAGTACCAATGCAATGGCTCTGCCTTTCCCAAGAGAATAAAGGGGCAGGGAGAACTTAGGCTACCTTCTCTGGTCTTCTGTTTCGTCTCTGACACTTGGCCTCTCCTCATGCCTATTCCGACTCCCCTGGTTATCCAGTAGCCCTGCTTTTAAGGTGGACTCACAGTTAGTCCTGTGTTCTGTGCGTGCTGCAGATGTGTGTTCATTGACTTGGTCGCCAAGGCAAAAGCTTCCTTCGCTGAGATCTGTCCATTGCTCTGAGACTGGTTGTTGCTAAACCTAGAGACACTTGGGTTGGCCAGGAACTTCTTAGCCCAGTGTGCTTTTCTTTTTTCAAAAGACCAGTACCATACTGCACCATGTTTCTTTTATACTGAAAACAAAGGATACTGCCTGCCCACAGGTGGGAATCTCATTATTTTCCAGTGACTTTTTCAGAGAAGCCATTTGGTCTGTTCTGTAGCCTGACACAAGCCGAAGGCAGAGAGGGAGGTGGGACCTCCTGGGGAGACTCCCTGAGACTCTGCTACCCAGGTGGTGGTGAAAAGACCTTGGGGAGTTGTCAATGGCATTGTTCTCCCATCTTGCCTTTTTCTGTAGAGAGGTCTCCTAGAGACACGCAGCAGAGTGCTTTGGTCAGGGTGGGGCCCGCCAGGCGCTAAGTCCTTGGACGTGACCATTTTTGTCAGTGGAGTCAAGGATCAACAATGGGCCTTTTCCCTTTCAGTGACTCTGTGCGTGACTCATACATTGGTAAGAATTGCCCCTTCCGGATTTTAGTACTGTTTCTGGGAAGTAAATGCGCCTTAAAAGACAGCTTTAATTGTGAAGAAAGTTTTAGACCATCTTCTGCAAGTCTCTCCTATGCTCTTTGTGAGGAAAATATCCCTTGTCTCATTCCTTCCATGTCTTTCTTTTGATTGGATAGATAGACATGGAGGGTAGACAGATAAATGATTGATGATAGGTATCCATAGTTGATAGATGATTGCTAGATGGTACATAGAGATAGTTGATAGATAAATAGTAAATAGATAATAGATGATTGCTAGAGGATAGATGACAGAAAGATAGTAGATATCAAATATAAATAAATAAATGTGTGTGTGTATATATATATATATATATATATATGTCTCTTTAGTTACATACTTGCTTGTTTGAGGTAAGTAGAACTTCAGTGAATTTAAAGAGATATCTAAGTTCTACACTTAAATAAAATCTTACTTTACAAAATGAACTCTGTCTTCCACAACCAATTTTCTGTCTCGTGATTCATTTTCTGTGACCACTGAGGCCATCTCTCCGTACGTGTGTGAATGTTGCAGAGGGCCTGGCGGCTCCTGATCTGAGTCAATTTCCTATACATCCAGGTGGGGTGAAGGTTGGACCGGCGCCATCTCATCACTGGAATAAGGAAACAGCTTTATTAAGGGATTGAGTGGGACCCTGGCAATAGAGGGTAACACTGTAAGAACACTGATGGCTCGTGTCTGTGATCCTAGCTACTCTGGAGGCGGAAACCTGGAAGATCACAGTTCAAAGCCAGCCCAGGAAGAAAAACCAGAGGGACTCCTTTTCCAAAATAACCAGCAGAGTCCCCAGATCTGCAGCAAGCTAGCAAGGTCCTGAGTTCTAATCCTTGTACCAGAAAGCAAAGCAAAACAGAGGGGGGGCCTGGCAGAGTGAAGCGGAGGAAGACAGCCTGTGTGCCCGCCAGCAACTGGAGTTCTTCCCTGGGGCTCCACACAGTTCAGCCAGCTCGTGCTTGTCCCGCTCTGGAAAACATGAGTGGCCATTGTCCTGTTGTTGCTAAGCAGGCAGAATAACCGGAGGGGCGATGTGGTGCCAGGCTTCATCCAAAGACGTGGTGTGTGGATGCGGCTTCCCCACCAGTTGGGTTCAGCTCCTTCTAGCCCTGCCCTCTGCTCCCGAGTGTGTGTCTGAGATCCGTCTACAGGGAAGCCCCGGTCGGAGGCCTCAGGCACAGCATCTGCCTGGTCTTCCTCTTCCCTCTCGTCCTCCCATCAGCTGGTTGACCTTTCCTTCCCTGTTGTCATCTGCTGGTCCTGTCATTGCCTGTATACTGCTTAGTGTTGCCGTCTGCAACACTGCCTGTAACACTGTCTGCCACATTTAAGCTTCTCCAACCCTCAGGGTAATTCCAGCATCTGGTCCACAGGTGTCACCAAAGCCTACTTGCCCCTGAGATGGGGCCCCTTCCTCAATAACCCTGCACTGTCAGGTGGCTTGTTTTACATATACAACCCCTGCTTGGAAAGGCATCTGGAGGCAGAGTCCTCTGCTTTAGATGGCTTCAGTCCCATTGTCACTGAAGAATGAATTTTCAAAGACAGTTCTAGGCTTGGTTCGTTCTAGTTATCGACCATGACAGAGTAGTTATCCTGCTGATAAGAGCTTTGGAGTAGCAGGTGAGGAACATATAGAGTTGGTGGTGCTTTTCCCGGGGTTCCTGAAAGTGGGGGTTCAAGACCAAAGTTCTAGCGGGATCTCTCCAGCCATGTTTATGAGTCAAGACCCAGCGTGGAACCACTAATCCAAAACGTGCTACCGATGCACACATCTCTACCCATCCCCACAGGGAGCATCGGGGAACCCTGGCCTGCTGTCTCTTCTTGGGTTTATGCCAGGTCATGAGCCTCGCTGCTAGCCTGGTGGAGAGGGGCATGGAATGTGCTCTGTGCAGGTGGTGGTGACTGGGGGGTTTGGCCTGAAAGCACAGCCACTTCTTTAGCAGAGCTGGTCACTTGCAGGAAGAGGGAATTCAGCAGGGATCAGTGCCAGGCAGACACCAGCTCACTCCTCCTTCATTCTCTACTCACTGAGTAGAAATCATGTCAAATTCAGAGAAGTGTCGTGAAGCTTAGGCTGAGGTCCGGTGACCCCTCACCCAGCTCCGCCTTACGTGGACGTCTCTTCTTAGCCATATCCCCACGAGCCAAACCAAGAAATAGCACCCACACAACCTTATTAACCAGGAGTCAGGAAACTTGGCTTCTCCGCCAAATCCAGCCCACTCCTATAAAACCAGAAGGCCTTACGGGAAGATGGCCCCGCCCCATGACTGCTTCTGTCCTTCCAGCTACAGTCATCAACCAAATGTCCCCAACTTCTTACTGCTGTTCGTGTTTCTGATCCAAGGGACCACCTTAGGAGTGAATTGTCCTATCACCATGTGACAGGTCTCTATCCTCTCCTTCTCTATGACCCTGACACTGGGTTGTACTCACAGATGTCCTGTGCAGCGTCACTTCTCTGGTCTCGCCACTTTTGCACAGCGATGACAACGTGAGGTTGCTTTGTGTGATCCCTGGTTGTGCGCACCTGGACTGCTTCCAGTTTGACCCACTGTGAGATTTTGTCTGTCCCTCTTTGGGTGTTTATATCCTTAGGAGCGAGAAAGAGCTCCGTCTCCTAGAGGTGTGAACTATATAACAAGTCTCTGGACCGAGCTCACACACCAGCGGTGATTAATATTTGAGGACATTTAAAGGTTTGTAACTGCCCTGTATTTCCTCAATGCCTCTGCCATCACCGTTAGGATGTGTCAGTAGGACTGGGGTGTTCTAGCAGGTTCTGTTTCCTCTGATTACCTTACGACTTGGGTTTCTTCTCCAAAGAATTGTTGCCTCTTCTTCATCATCTCTTTGTTTTATTCCCTCACTAATTTATATCAGAACAAACATTTGGACATTTATTTTAGTCTTTGGTTAATTATCCCAGACTCTCTCAATTTTTTTTTATCTATCTCTAGCTTTTGGGGGACTCCTCTGTTGTTGTTCCTCCTCCTCCTCCTCCTCTTCTCCTTCTCCTTCTCTTTTTACTTCTTCTTTTCTTTTTGATAAATCTCTGATCCCTTTTCCCTTCATTTATGAGAATTTGTTTGTCCTGAAGTAGGGCAATGTTCCAATAAATCCCTCATAATTTAAAAACATCCATAGGGAAAGAAAGTATTGGCTGGTCTCAGCCTCCTTCTCCCCTGGCTCAGCGGCCCAGTGGCTCAGCGGCTCTGTGGTTCATCGCAGTGCTGTGTGCCAAGTGTTTTCCCTGGTGATCTTGTATGTGGCGGACTATGAGTGCATGTTGCTACTCCAGGAAAAAAAGTCAGAAGTCCAGGTTCCAAGTATGGCTTCTATTGAGTATGCACCAGTTTTGCAACAGCATAAAGTAAGAGTGCAAGTGAACAACTGCAACTGGAGACCACCTGAACATTTTGTTGGCTGCTTTTTGTCCTGGAAACAGTGCAGGTATGCAGGCGCTGGGCGATGCTGCCCCTCTGTGCCAGCCTCTCTGCGCCCACACAGCGGGTTACAGGAAGGAACAGATCAGGTTGCAGATGGCTGCAAGACAGGAGCCCAAGCTAGCTGAACCTTTGCTGCCAGGCTCATTTCTTTCAAGCCATACTGGGTAAAACAGCACAGGTAGACAAAGGGCCACCCACACATGTCAGCCATCCTGAGGGTGTCAGTCGGTCGAGGCTCAGTCCGCAGATGGCCCCAGTGCAACCATTTTCTCCTGTGGAGACTGGAAAAGAAAACCTAGCTTTATGGAGGTCATGTCTTCCTCCCCTCTCATTTCAGTTTGGGATGCTTTCTTCAGAACACTGCCTCTCTTTCCCTTCCCTCTTGAGCCTCAGGGCTCTGATTCCCACTCCTAGAACTGGGGCTGTTCTTGGCAGCTGTGCATGAGGTTGGGGACAGAAGAATGCCCAGTGCTGGCAGCCTCTGTAAGTCCCATCGCCTCCCCACTGTGGAAGAATGTTGGCACATCACGGGTTACGGATAGCAGAGGGGAACAGAGCTTGGGGACATCGCCCATGGCTTTGCCTCTGAACTGGTGACCATATAATATGTTGGTTAGCTACATGAGCTACCCATTCCAAAGTGTTTACTGACCTATGAGGTGCTGACATGCAGTCACCGAATTTGCACAGTGGTTAACGTAATGCCCACCTCATATAGTGTTGAAGGGTACTCCTTTTACAAGCATCGTAAGATGGTGTACAATTTCACACCATTCATATATTCTGCAAATGCTTCCTGTCTGGTGTGTGTCAGGTCGTTGGATAAGCTCTGCCATGGTAGCGGTGACATTCTGATTCTAATGGGTAGGATCCAAGTACGGAATTGCCCATATATGTCCAATTAGGGCCATCATGTGACACAATCATATGCATGAGCTGTGCCGACAAATGATGCAGGGCTCCAGAGTGGAGCGAGGTGGGAGGGACAGGTGTTGGACGGAAGATGGGTGATCTGTTTTGTATCTGTAAGGACTGGGGGACATTTTGGACCTTGAGAAATGTGAAGGCAGTCCCCCTTTCTAGCCAATCCCTATTTCCTCTGCGCTCTTGGTATGGGACACTCTTGTTTCCACATGCAATTAAGAAAAGAAAACCTTCCATCATTAACAAATAGGTTTGAATCTTGTTCACTCTTTTTTTATTATATTTTTTATTGTAATTAATAAAAGAGTTACATGATATTTGCCAGATAGAAGGTGCATTAATTCACATACATTGATACCCTTTCACATGTCTTGGTACCCATTACCCTCCCCCCCACCTACCACCCACCCCCCATCTTGGTTTTCCCCCTTCCCTATCAAATTTCAAATAACCAAATACAAATAAATTCAATATATCAGATAACAAAGTGAGATACTATACCAATATGAGATACCCAAGGGACAGCAAAGGAGATGAAAGATAACATAGTACATTAAGGACAACAATCATTCGTTATATGGCTTTTGTTTCAATATCCTGGAGGTCCTTTTAATTAGCTTCATACTATTTGGCCTATGTATCAAGGTTTTGCTCTATTGCAGATCTCTGCTAGTAGAGCCCAAGGTTTCTACTGATTATGACAAATGAGGGAAACCATTGAGCCTAAGTTCCTTTGAGTCTGGCTTATTTCACTTAATATGATTTTTTCTAAGTCTTTCCATTTCCTAACAAATGGGGTGATGTCTTTTTTTCTGACAGCAGCATAGAATTCCACTGTGTACAAATACCACAACTTGTTGATCCACTCATCAACTGAGGGACATCTAGGTTGGTTCCATATCTTTGCTATGGTGAATAGTGCTGCAATGAACATTGTTGTGCTAGTGGATTTAGTATGCCCTAGATTCTGGATGGTTGGGTAAATGCCAAGTAGTGGAATTGCTGGGTCATAGGGAAGCTCTATGTTTAGCCTTTTGAGGCACTGCCACACTGCTTTCCATAGTGGTTGAACGAGTTTGCACTCCCACCAACAGTGTAGTAGTGATCCCTCCTGGCCACATCCCCTCCAGCATCTGTTATTATTCGTTTTCCTGATCCTGGCCATTCTAACTGGAGTGAGGTGGAATCTTAGAGTTGTTTTGATTTGCATTTCTTTTATGACCAGAGATGTTGAGCATTTCTTCATGTGTCTATAGGCCATTTTTGTTTCTTCTTCAGAGAAGACTCTCTTTAAGTCTTTGGCCCATTTTTTAATGGGATGGTTGTTACTTTGGAGATTAGTTTTGGAGTGATTCAATTTTTTGAGTTGTTGCTATATTTTAGATATGAGGCCTTTGTCTGTTGTTTGGTTGGTGAAGCTCTTCTCCCACTCTGTAGGCTTCCTAATTAATTTACTAGCTATGTCCTTTGCCATACAAAAGCTCTGCAGTTTAATGCAGTCCCACTTATCCAGCCTTTCTCTGATTTGTTGTGATTCTTGGTCCTTATTAAGAAAGTTTCGACCTGTGCCAAGGAGGCCTAGTGTATGTCCTATTCCTTCCTGTAAAGTTTTCAGTGTGTCAGCTTTTACCTCCAGGTCTTTGATCCATTTGGAGTTCATTCTAGTGCAGGGTGACAAAGAAGGATCCAACTTTAGTTTTGTTCACTCTTTTGACCTGCAAATTCTTAGACTTTGGGTCTTAATAAGAGGTAACCTTCGAGGCACTGGTGGCTCACGCCTGTAATCCCGGTTACTGGCTGAGGTCTGAGGATCACAGTTCAAAGCCAGCCCAGGAAGGAAAGTCCAAGAGACTCTTATTTCCAATAAAACTATTCAGAAAAATCTGAAGTAGCACGGTGGCTCAAGTGGTAGAGCACTAACTTTAAGCACACTCGGGCTCAAGGACAGTGCCCAGGCTCTGAGTTCAAGCCCCAGGACTGGCAGAAAAAGAAAAGAGGAAACTAAACCCAGAAAATGAAATGGGGATGTCTAACTTATTCTGCTACTTATAGAAAGGTAATGATAGGATAGTCACTGAGAAATTTTATTATCTGATTAAGATCTTTGATTAGGTTTTATGCTCTTTATGAATGTGTGACAAAGTTGCTTGGAAAGGTGGAGTGAGGCAGGAGTAAACATTTATTCATGAAGGAGGAGACTGGGGTCTTCTTTGCTGTGCTCCGTGAGTTGTGCAGGCAATGCCATTCTCTGCAGGAAGTGCAGTCTGTCCTGTAGGCACTCTCTTCATGGGGACCCTCCGAAGCACTCTGATTGTTGGAGTGCCCTGCCCACCCGCCAGATACCCCAATCCCACCTCCTGATCCCACACTCCCTCCTTCTGCGCAGGAAAGCGACCTTTACACAGAACTGAGACCCAGAGGTCCTCGTTTTAATAGTTAAATTCAGCAGCCACATTTTAAATACGTAAATCCACTTCCATTGGTGACTTCAGTGATCTCATTTTAGTCTTCCCATGAATGAACAGATTTGTATACCACTTCTGCTATGGGCGTGCCATTCATTTTATGGCAGTCTGTCGGGTGGGCTAAGCCGTAAGACAGGTACAAACCAGAGAGGGGAGGGCAGCATGGAGACAGAGATGGGAGAAACCCAGCATGGCCAGCATCTGCAGGTTGTCCTGTGGCGCGGAGGCAGTGACCTCCCCAGCCTTATCACATGCATGGGACTCTTCCATGCTAGCATCTAGTTATTCCTTTCCCCTGTTGTTGTTATTATATGGTGAAGCTAGGAAGCTAGGATCTGGAGTCGATCCCTGGTATTCCTTTATTTCTACCAATGACCTATCTCACGCCCCTGTGCGTGCTCCTCACCTCTGAGAACTTTCATTCCGTCAACAGTAAATAACCATGACAGTGCCGCACAGCATATTTTGTCAGGCGAGATATAGAAAGTGAATGGATTAGGAAACTGAAGTTCAGGGAGGAGAGGTAGCTAGCTGAATCTGTGACTACAGATAGTCGCTGAGGCGTAAGAGTGACTGCAGTACCTTTCTGCCCTCCAGGGCTTTACAGGTTCATGGCTTGAGGTAGATATGATGTGTCAGCTTGCTGAATGCCACACAGCTTGTGTCTGCCACACTGCTGACTCTCTCTCCTCCTGACTCTGCCTCTTGGTTATCAGTCCCATCGTGTGGAGAAATGGCCAGCCACCAGAGGAATTCCTGGAGCCTGATGTTCTTTGAATTCTTGATTTTTCCTTTTGCTTTGAATCCCTATCAGGATGGTCTCTTCCAGGATTGAGAGCTCACCAAAGGGCCATCTTAGTATATGGTTTTGAAACTGGGCCACTCTCTCTGATGTAGACCAAACCGCTTGTACTTTTAAAGTACCTAAAGTCAGATTAGAGCGTGCTTTCCAGACACAAGCATGGTGTCGTCCTGCTGAAGATGAGATGAACGTACATCACGCCCGAGAGCCTAGAACATGTCAGCGTGTAGCCAGCTCTAACCATCAGGATGAATTCTCCTCCAGGTCCCAGGTCCAGAGACAGCAGAGTATAGCTACATGCATGCAGTGCCAAGAAAGCGGCTAAACTACTTAACCTCATTAATGTGTGACATTAGCATAGTATTAATGTCTCTAACTTTAAGGACACATTTGAAGAGTAGCATTCAAAATATTCAAGTAATCATGATTACTTGCCATGTGTCCTAGAGCCACAGAGTCTGGGACAGCTTGTCTTCTAATCTAGACTAGCTGTCCCCAGAGCTGGGCAAGGATCACCTGCCATTCTCTCTGAGAGGCACAGGGCGCTCAGGCAGGGCTCTCCCCTCCTTCCTTCACCTCCCCTCTATTATGAGAGGGATATGATTCAAGGCGTGGGGGTCATAGTTATGACTGAGTAATGGTCTGCCAAATTAAAATGGTTAGGCTTGGCATCCCAAACTACAGGAAGTACAACGTGTCACCTCGTCTGTGCTTTGTAGATACATGTTTTAAGTTCACAACAAAATTGAGCAGATATGCAAAGATTCCTCATGTACCCCTGCCCTGACACATACTTTGTCCCTCCGACTGTCAGCATCCCCATCAAGATGCCATCTGTTATGGTGGAGGAGCTGCAGTGACATATTCTTGTCACCACGATCCATGTTCAGGTTCACACCTACTGACTTAAGGGGGTTCTGTGGATTTGGAGAAATGTCTGCTCGTGTGCACCCACCATCATAGCACTGAGCAGAGTCATCAGAGCAGTTTCCCTCCTAAAAATCCCCTCTACTCCTCCTCCTCCCCTCTCCGTTAACCCCAGGGCAGCTGGGAAGTTTTCAGAGTCTCTAGAGCTCCAGACACTTGGAGAACTTCACATGCTAGAATTGTGACCATAGTATGTGGGGATTTCTTCTAGATTAGTTTCTTCTACTTAAAGTTCTTCATTCGTCAAAATGTCTTTCTACCCATCTCTTTGTCAAGTGACCTTGGGTGAACGACTGTGAGTTATCACTTAGTGTAACTTACCTACACAGAGCCCAGTTGTCTGGGGTCTGGGCACATTGTCTAGCTCGTCCTCTTAACCACTCCTGTAGTTTGGCAATCCAAGTTTTCCAGGAAACAGTGAAGGACATAGAGTGTTGTTCTTAGGACTAGCTACCCCCCACCCCCCAATATCTTCCCAGAAGTCTTGTCCTGGTATTCAGATTTCTCACCATTTGAGTCACTGCTGTTGTAGATTAAATGGAGACAATTGGACGTAGATCCATACTGGCTTGTTAGGAGAGAAGATGATGAAACCATGATTCATTAGCATCATAGGTAGGAAGGATGTGGGAAAATGAAGACCAGAAGTGGGAAGGCATGGAGAAATGGAAATATTGAGGCTGCTGGGTGCAGGGTTGAAGATGGACTAAGGTTGGCACCTTAGGCCTTTGGAGACCAGAACCAGCTCACACAGACAACTGAGCTCCCACGACTATCCCGCCCCACGACTGGCGTTCTCCCTGGGGGTGGATCCCAGCGCACTGTGACCCCACTTCTGTGCTTTTCCTCCAGGGATCTCTGTCTGGAAATCCCCAGACCCTCCGTGTTTCTAAGGGTCAGGTCAGTGCACACAGAGGCCTCCCTTCCTGCTCCATCCACAGCCGGTCAGCAAATGAAGACTCCAGTTTATCACTTGCATATTAAGAATTTGTACAACAAATATTTGCTGCGTAGGACATTTTCTGTACTGAAATACAAAAGGAGAATCCCTTGCCTTCCTGAATTGGTAGCACCCGTTCTGGTGGACTAAAGTAATTGCTGTTAGTGGTGAGGCATAGATTTAAAGATAAACTTTCCTATATCTCTAACACTGATATCCACATATTGCTTTGCACATTGTCTGGACAGTTGATGGTCAATTTGTGTTACATATCTCAGAAAATCCTTTTCTGCATCTAAGTTCAATATCCAGTTAGCATCTAAGCAGAGAGACTCTTCTAAGTACAGGATTCAGGATTAAACATCAGAGCAATGTGGTTGTTAGTTCGTAATGTTAACTGGGGCCTGCCCCTTGCCAGTCTAGACATGTTCTGGTGTGCTAGGTGAGACTGATGGGAGGTGGAGAGGGTGATGGAGTTATGTAGTGGGTCCCTCTGGAACTAATTTCTTTCTTTCTTGCATTTTTTCTTTGTTGGTCCTGGGACTTGAACTCTGGGCCTGGGCTTTGTCCCTAAGCTCTTCAGCTCAAGGCTACTGCCCTACACAAGGTGGTTAATTGGAGATAAGAGTCTCATGGATTTTAATGCCTGGGCTGGCTTTGAACCATGATCCTCAAATCTCAGCCTCCTGAGTAGCTAGGATTACAGGTGTGAGCTACCACACCCAGCTGGAACCAATTTCTTAAGTAGACTTTGACCCAGCTTAAGGGATGACCAACAAGCTTCCCACTCAGTAGCATTTAGGTACAAAAAAATATGCTGTTGATAGAGTTTCATTGCTCTAGGACTGTGGGTGACGTCAGTCAGGGCACAATCTGACCGGCCCTGTTGAAATCCCCTAAACAATAGATTACCAACTTTTGTCTCAGCATTCCTTTACTTCTAGAACTCAAGAAGGATTCCAAAACCCCCATTGTTTACATGGATTGTGCTATTAGTAATTATGGAATTGAGATATTGAACTAGAAATTTTGAAACGTTGCTTTTAGTAGTTCACCTTGAGAAAGCCCAAGGACAGTGCTCAGGCCCTGAGCTCAAGTCCCAGGACTGGCAAGAAAAAAATCATGATTTTTTAATACTTGGGGGAAAGAATGGTTTTGTTATTGGTTTTTTTTTGTTATTGTTGTTGTGGACACAACAGGAAGCAAGCTGGGTCTCATAGGTCTTCTGGTCTCCTGTGATGGTGTCTAAGCAAACTGTGGTCCTGGAAAACACCCTGTACACACATGGGAAAGGTCACATAATTATCTGTGTAGGATGGCAACTGTGTTGGAGTGCACTCCCTGGTGGGGCTGGGGGTGGTGCTAGAGACCCCAGCAGGTCCCGGGCCTACACTGAGCCATGGTGCTTAATGCCAGACCTGGCACTGTTCAGGGCAAGAGCTACAACCGTGTGCAGTGGGCTACAGTCTGCATCCCCCATGGCATGAAGTATGTCCTCCTAAATGCCTGTGTGGTAGCCCCTCTCACTGTCTGGCGTGTGATCTTATTTGGAAGCATAAATCTTTGTAGCAGTGTTTAATTAAATGAGATCATTAGATGGATCCTAACGTAACAGGTGTTTATAAAACACATAGACAGGCATAGAGGGAAGATGATGTGAGGATACAGGGAGGAGCTGGGGGTGAAGGGAGGAGGTGGCCCTGGAGTGGAGCAGTCCATCTAGGAGCCCAGGAGAGTGGTCTCCAGGAGAACTGGCCCTTAGCCTTGAACTTCCAGCCTCCAGAACTGTGAAAGAAGGACTTGCTGTGCAAGACGCTCAGCTTGAGCTTGCACTTTGTTCTTGCAGCTGCACCAACTAAGAGACAGGCTCTGCTGACTATTGGCAGTGGGTTAGACGTAGCTGTGAAGCCTAGGGTGCCAACTTGAGAAAAGTCCCACTGCAGAATCGCAGCTTTTCTTCACTGATGAGGCAAGAAAATTTGTTCTCTACCTAGAGCTTCAACAACTGGAGCGTCCATGGGCCAGCGCAAGCCACTTGATCATTTTCTTTAATCAGGAGTTAGCTGCCCATTCGCATGGCTACTCAAGTTCAGAACCCGTCGTGAAGAGCAGGAGGAGTCAGTCCTACAGCCTGGCGTCTGCCTGGGGTTTTCTGAATAGTTAATTGGAGATGAGTCTCATAGACTGCCCTGCCCAGACTGGCTCTGAACTGTGATCCTCATATTTCAGCCTCCCAAGTAGCTAGGAGGACAGGCATGAACCACTGGCTTCTCAGCCCTCTTGTCACTTCCTTTTCTATGTGTCATTTTTCTGTCAGGCACTCTCTTGGGCCACTTATCTCAGTGGAGACCACTTGGCCCCATCTGACCCCTCTAGGGGCCTGAGCTCTACCACCCACATAGTCTGTTTAATGTCACAGGTGTTTTATAACTTTCTGTGTTTGATCCAGTTTCTTTCTCCAGTGTCCCAAAGCCTCTTAGGTGTAAGTGACAGAGAACAAGAGAGAAAGTTCCAGGGCGGAGGAGGTGCAGTTTTCAAATATAGGCTTCTTTATATCACCATTTTTAATGGTGCCTGATCCCCGCTCTTATATTCTGGAACAATCTGAGGGTGTGCTCATCAGTATGGTATCTTTTGGGGGACAACTTTATAGCACATCCTCTCAACCAAAATGTCTTTGTCTCTGCTACTCTGATCACCTGAAATTCTAACTTAAGTATCAACATAGCCTTTTTGACCATCTCAGAAACTGCTCCCTCCACACGACAGGGCGTGATCCCGAGTCAGGGGGTCAAAGAGGTTAAGTCTGCCACACGGTCTCTTACTTGTGAATGCACTGGCTTCCTTAGAAACCTTAATATGCTAGAAATGCCTTGTGCAGTTTGTAAATTACGGCTAGATATGAATACATGTGTCTCTATTTCCCCAGCAAGATGGGAGGTAATAAACAGAGATGCCATCCAGGAACCTCATAGGTATCCTTAAGAGTTCCATCTACCATCTTGTTCCAGAGAATGGTCTGGATGTGAATGAATGAATCTACAGGTTTTGAAGAAGCATTTGGAACCTCTAAAGGAGATAAATTAACAGAGGCACTCAAGTCAGGTCCCCAGCGAGTCCCTGTGGGGTGTGACGCATGTGTGAATGTCTAGAATGTTGGGCAAGCTGATCATCTAGAATTCAAATGCATCGGGCTGTGAAGTTGGCACTCCCAGTGTCATAAAAGTCATGCTTCACTGGCAACTCATTTGTGAGGGCATAAAATCTGTTACACCATGATGGGGTACAGACTGATGCTCCCATGGCATCTTGGGAAAAGACATGAGCTCAGCCCAGAGCATTCATGTCGGATTGGAACCCTGAACGCACGGGCTCTTCCAGTGCCAAAGCCAGGGAAGATTTATGTGTTGGAAAATCTCCACAAAGCACAGGCTTAGCCACCCACCCTGGGGAGGGAGACGTCATAGCTCACCGGGCTGAAAGCAGCCTGGGCTTGGCAGGGAATTAGATCCTCACAGTAGGCGACCGCTGGTGCTTTCCACCCTGAGCGGCAGTGTCTAAGGAAAAGAAAATGTCCACATTCATGTCTGCCTTTTACAGTGTGTGACCTGGGCCAGTAGTTATTGGCGGAGGGGGGGGGTGAGTGGAGAGGAGAAGAAGAAAAAGATGGAGGAGGAGGAAGGAAGAAGAAGGTAGAGGAGGAAGAAAGAGGAGGAGAAGAAAGAAGATACCTAGAACATCACGATGCAAACAGAAGGAACATCACAAGGTCCTCTTCTGCCAGAGATCTGGTTTCTGCAGGACTTCCCATTGGAAGAACCGTGTTTTATCCTCACTGGTGATTTTATGTACAGAGCATCCACAGGCCTGCATGTGGATTGTCTCCTAACCACTTGGAGACACAAAGCCAGCTGTAGGGCACCCACTGACGTCCTGCCATCAGTCAGAATGTTGTCCAAGAGGACATGGAAGACTGAAATTTGCAAAGAGCCCTGAGGTTATCTGGGGTCTATCCCACCATGCAGAAACATTTTTATGGCTCCATTATCTGGCCAGTTTCCATCTTTTCCACATGTTTGGAGAAGAGAGAACTTGTAGGCCCATTGAGGCAGGAAAAGACTTGCTAGTTAAATAAACTAGATTTTTTTTTTACTGGTACAAGAAAGGACCTTAAGTGAGTCACCAATGGCTCATGCCTATAATCTTAGCTACTCAGGGAGCTGAGAGCTGAGGATTGAAGTTCAAGGCCAGCCTGGGCAGAAAAGTCTATGAGACTATTGTCTTTAATTAACTAGCAAAAAGACAAAGCACAGGTCCCAAGTTCAAGTCCTAGTACTGGCACACACCAAAAAGGGATCTTAGAAAGCACCCGTAGACCAGTCCCTTAGGTCCTAAGTCACAAGATGGAACCCTCTGGGGCAGAGCCATGCTGAGTGGTGGAGGTTGCTGGCATGGCTGAGTGTCTCCCTCTCATACCTGGGTGCCAAATCCAGAGTGTCCTCCAGAAGGACTGCATCTGTATTCTTTGGAAATCAAGGCTGTTTGAATGCCTTCCTTTTATGGAAAATTTCGGGCTGGACGTTTGAAGGCATGAGCTAAAGACCTGATGAGGCTCAGCCGAGAGGGGTGCAGACCTGGGGTGGGGCCAGCACATCTGCTGCTTCCATCTTGTGCCTGCCAAGGCTTCCCATTGTGCCAGAACTTTCTCATGAATAAAATTCTTGGAATTTTATTGCAGACAATGAATCCATGTGTCAGAGATCCATGGTGGAGACCAGTCCAGATGTGTACTGTCCTGGGCTTTGAGCACTGTGTTTTTTGAGGTGGCCTGGCATGGGCTATCCTGGGGTCCCAGGGCTCCCTCTGCAGACTCTGATGGGGAGGGTACCAGCCCTCCCTGGGGGTTAGAGGATCATTCCACCATAGGGAAGGTGGAACTGCTTTTGTCACCCAGAATCGGAAGGTGCTGTTCTGAGTGGCCCTGCCTCTGACAACCGGGGCTAACTGAGTATCCACCTGGCTTTGCAAGTTTCAAAGACAAGAAGGCAGGGAAGGGGCATGAACTTTTTCAGAGATCCTCCTCGTGTAAGGTTATTGCATGTGCATGCACACACACACACACACACACACACACACACACACACACACACACACATTTGGTGAGCTATTGAGCCCAGTGGAAATATCCGAGAGGGAGTTAAAAAGCAGCATGCATCACGCATTCCCGAAGACTCTTCTCCGGAGTCTGGAGAGTGTTCGCTTAGTGCTATTTTCAACAAAAAATGGAGGGTTTTGTTGAAGCACATTGAGCTTCCCTGGGTAATGCATTTTCAACAGTGTCCAGGGAGTTTCATTGCTGCATTGGCTTGCTCAGAGGAGGATGTCTAGTTCCATTCATTCTGAAGATACAGAAGGAAGGGGCAAGTTTCTTCTAGAATGAGAAAGGAATAAGAAGATGTACTCTCTGTATTACTTCATCAATGTTTTCCCTGGTGAAGACAAAAAAGGTAAAAAATAAAAGAGTGAAATCCCTCTAAAGCAATCTTTTAATAAAAACGAAGACACATACATGTGTGTGGGTGTAAATACATGTGTATGAATGTGTATATGTGTATATAAGCCTACATAGATGTGTGCACATGTGTTTGTGTCTATACACTGCCCTGGGTTTCATTCTCTTAGCTCTGTGCTAGGACTACAGATTGTAAACTTGTTTGATACTGAAATGATAGCATGTTGGAGAAATTTGCCCTTTTGGTGGACTTCGTTTGCCTACATACATTTTTTTTCCTTTGAGGTCAATCCAAGATTTTTTTTTTGAACAACTAAAATAGCAATGTGTTAAATGAGAAAAACGTGAATGCAGAGCGAGACACGGCATTCAACACATGACACCAATGTTTCCTCCTAAAGAACGAAGAAGAAAGAATGTTCGGAAAGGACAAGAATGATCCACTCAGCCAGACAAGGCATCTTTCACTCAGGGTTTGGCGTCTGTGTGCATTAGAGTTAGAAGACGCAACAGGAAGGCAAAAGTCTGGATAGCACTGAGTTGCATGGAGAATAATAATTCTGCAGGCCCATTGCCCACTGTCTTGCCATTGGGTTAAGGATGGCTTTGTGAGGCTTTCTTCAGGTATGTTGTCTGCTTGTTTAGTTTATGCTGATTTTTTTCCTCCTCCAAACGTGTTTAGGAAGTTAGACTTTCTGAAAGTATCTACTGTATAGACTTTGTCTTAGCAAGAAACTAGAAACAATTGGGCTTAGAACAGCCTAATCTATAGCCTTCTGACATCATTAGAGGGGCAAACATTCATTAAAGGTCTCCACAGTAGCACTGGTGCCGACATATTTATAAATGGGTTGCTACCTGCTCCGTTTTTGGTTGTATGATTTATTAGAAGTCTGATATCTATCTGCAGTGAATACACCCCAATGTGTGCCCCAGTTCTTTGGCTCTGAATAATTGGACTCACTGAAGAAAAGAACACGTCTATTGGCCTAAGCCATTTTGGAAGAGATAATTGAATATATCTGAGACCCATTGTTGTGTAGCCCTTGGGCTCATGGAAGAGTGTGTGCCTTTCTTACTGGTTTCAAGAGACTCTGCTTGCTCTCCTCATCCTTCCTCCAGCCTGGATTCTGGGATGCTAAGGGTTATTCTCCCATCCCTTCTGCTATCTCGTCTCCCTACCCACCTCTTAATTCTAGATGGTTCCATCTTCCATCTGATGAAAGACAGACATAGCACCAAAGAGCTCTTCTGAGTGAGCTCTTCTCTGCCTTTTTGCGTCTCCTAAGCCCCACGTGGTAGCTGGTGGTTAGCCCTGGGGGATGTAGTTCCATTCAGACACAGGCCCTGCTTCTGCCTCCCTCTTTCCAGATACTATCTTCCCTGTTCTCAGCCTGCTTTCTACCAGCGGCTGCAATGACAAATGACCAGATGGGACAATTGAGAGAATGTGGTCTTCCAAAGCCCAGGATGCTACTGGTGCCAATACCTATGGCATGCCGCGCTCAAGGGGACACAGGCTGCAGAGCTGATCACATGTGACAGGGTCTTCAAGTCACTCAAGCAGGGCTCAGGGCTGTCGCTTGGCTTCCTTCCTGAAGGCAACTAGAAGATGGAAGCTGTTGATTTCAGTGTAAGGAGCTAGTGTACCACAGGAGGGAAATATAAGGAAAGCTTTGTGCTGGTTTAACAGGACAGCAACTCAGCCAAGACAGGCAGGCCACTGGTGGTGCAGGAGGATGCCAGCTTCTGGATGTGGACTGTCTTCAACCAGAAAGGCAGAAGGACATCTGCACAATTGGTGTTTGAAAGTGTAGCCCTCTATCTTAAAGGGCTTCTTCCACATTCCTTGATTTTTGTAATTCTCAAATCACTATGGCAGGGAAGACAAAGGAATTGAGGGCTGACGTGAAACCTGGTTTCTAGGAGTGGGGGGGGGCAGGCGTGGGTGAGGGTCCTACTTCTGGCCGTCTTCCTGGTTTAGGGGAAGTGTGGCGGGTGGGGGTGGCATTTCTCTAGCATGGCTCACTCACTGCTGTGGAAAGGAGAGCTGCAGATCCTATGGGATTTTTCAACACTTCCCCTCCTGGAGATTCAAGCAACTCAACGATGGATTCTCCGCATTAACAATGCAGCATTCATCTGTACCTTGGGACTCACAAATTAGAAACAAATTTGGGCAGAGGTCCTGATTTCCTAGCTTTCGCTCAAAATCCAAGAAATAGCCCAACAAAACATTCCAATTAAGCCGTTCCAGAAAGGCCCCAGGTTCTTGCATCTTTCATTGCAAATGTCAGTATGTGTACAAAATGTGCTGACTTCTTTTATTCTTCTGTTTTAGTCCTTTTTAAAATTTACTTTTGGATGCTTTCTTATGCCCAGGACTAGTGTGTTGAAAGCAGGTGAGGTTCGTTTTGGTTCCATGGGGTCAGTGGTAATGCTGTGGAGACTGCCCTCTCAGGAACCATCAGTTAGTGGCATTCCTAGCCCGGTCTGCAGAGAACTGCCCCCTCTCACCTCCTCAAAGGAAGCCACAAATGCCCAGGCTAGTACAGAAGTGCCTTTTGTTTGGGGAATGTGCTTAGAGGGATGTGCTTCTCACAGGATCATAAAACATGGACTTTGGGGAGGGTCCCCCTGTATTTCTACCCAACTTTGCTGGAGCTACAGAAAAAGGGGAAAATCCGCCTCATACTGGCACACACTACTATAAACCTCAAATCTTTTTATAGTAATAGAGAGACAGGCCTATTAAATTATTATGCCACGTTTTTGCCAGGTTTTGACTGTTTTTGAATTCCATGTTTCTAAAGCAAGAAGAGTTCCCAAGCCTGGCAGTTGCCTGGAGGGTTCAGGAAGAAGAATCTGTCCTTGTTAACTAAAGGCAGTTGCTGACACCTGGGCAGGGAGGCAGGAGGGTCAAGAAGGTAGATAAATAACCAGGGAGGGGAGCAAGGATATTGAGTCAAGGCTAAGAAGCCCACCAAGGCCAGAGGTACAGCATCTACCCTTTACATGTTTGTCTCTGGAGTTCTCTGCTTTCCTTGCATCACTCCTAGAAAACACTGTGTGTGTGTGTGTGTGTGTGTGTGTGTGCTTTCCTTGCATCACTCCTAGAAAACACTGTGTGTGTGTGTGAGTACATGCATGGGTGCGTGAGTGTGTGTGTGTGGAGAGGGTCAGAGAGAGACACAGAGAGAGACAGATAAAGAGACAGAGACAGAAAGAGAGAAAGACACAGAAGTAAGGAGAGAGAACGAGATGGAGAAAGAGAGCTAGAGTGTTTGAAGCCATTATTGAGTATTGGGGCCTCATTTTCCACTTCACCGTTCATGATCTGGACTGTATTCCTCCCATTTTGAAATGTTTGTCCTGATGCCGCTCCACTTTTCTTTCTCCTTTAAGGAATCAAAGCCAGGGTTTAGTTGTTTTTGATATTCATTTGTATGCTTTAATAACTTTGAGAAGAACGGTTAGAGAAAAGAAAGACCTGGGCCCTTCTTATCTCTAGCATTTGTGAGTTTTTTTTTTCTTTTCCTACATTGATCTCAATTAGCTTTGATTTCTTTCCTTCAAAAACCATGTGTTGAAATAATGCTTTGCCAGATGTGAGATCCCATTTCAACCAATTCTTCCTCAGCAAACACACACTTCAGCCTCATTTTAGTTGAATATTTTTGTTCTTTAAAAAATTCTTTTCCTTGCAGTCATCTTCTACTTTTATTTATTTGCCCAGTGGCTTTATTTGCAAGAATATCCTGCTTTATCTTGGGAGGCCTATATTAGTTGTTTCAAGTTATTGCTTTTCTGTGACTATTGGAGGTCTCTTCTTTTTAATTTGTAATTTAAAATTCTGCCTGGCTCTTATACATAACTTGTTTGTGCCAATTGCTGACACAAATCACACATTTATTTCTCTTTCTTGTCATTGGGGAGCCAAAGACAACATTACATAGTGTGTGATTTCCCACCAAGCCCCACTTGAATTCAGATCTATAGGGGGGACCGGGGTGGGGACAGCCGCCCACCTGAATGTAACATGCTGTCTCCTCAACTGAGAAGGGCATCTGCTCAGCACAGAGTCTTCATTTTTATTTGTTTTTGTGCTGGCACTGAGGCATGGACTCAGGGCCTAGGTACAATCCTTTATTTTGTGTTTTACTACTCTAGCCCTCGAGCCCCAGCTCTGCTTCTGACTTTCTGATGGTGAATTGGATTTTCCTGCCGGGGGCTGGCTTTGACCTGTAGCCACCAGATCTCAGCTCTGGGGTAGTTAGCTGGGATTGCAGGCATGAGCCACCAGTGGCAGCCACAGTGTACGTTCTTTAAGAAGCCACAGTCTTTGCCTTTGTTCTTCACTCGGTTGTTGGCGTCACTCAGTTTCTGATGCTGATTGGATTTTTTAACCCACTATTTTGAGTTCAGAGCCCACCATAACACTCACTGTGACCAGAAGAGAGAGCTGTGTAATGCTGGCTCCCCAACATTTAGGGTACCCCATCACCACACTTGACTTCGAGGCTGCACTGTCATGCATTTAGAACGGCATTCTGGTGTTTATATGAGACACTTTTCCCCACTTGTACCAGCTGGCCAGCTGGTACAACTGGACCCGTGGTGCAGCATGCGTTACTGCTGAGCCTCAGACCTGCGCCCACACTGTGGGATTTTAAGGCCCTTCAGGGTGGTGGTTTATCTGTGCACAGACACCTGGCCACCACACAGAGAGCCAAGCACAAGTTCAGTCCTTCTGCATGTCCCCTCAAGGCTTCCAGTGCAGTGGCCACTCAGAAAGACCGTGCTCCTGGGAAGCACGGGAATGCGTGGTCCCTGGGTCCCATGCACGGAGAACACGTGGGGTAGGAGGACAGGAAGGAAGGAGCTCTCTCTCTCGGACTCACTGCAGTGGGACCTCCACTGCTGACCTGGGTCTCACTTGCTTCCTTAAAGAACAAGGGAGTGTGATGGAAACATGTTTCCCAGGCCAAAGAATGTGAGAGGGCCTGGGGGGAGGGCAGCTGGGGGAAGGGGCTAATGAAAGCACGCTGCCTTTTCCTTCACCCACTCACTCCCCAACTGGTCTTGGCCAGGACATGCAAAATTAAGATTTAGTGCAGTTTCTGGACCCTGAGAGATGAATCTCAGTGATTTTTGCTCCCGTCCTCTACTGCTTCCAAACTTCCTTTGTCCTCCCACATCAGTCCTGGATCTTGAACTCAGGGTCTGGGTACTGTCCTTGGGCTTTCTCAAGGTTAGAGCTCTACCACTTGAGCCATAGCACCACTTCTGGCTTTTTTCTATGATGTGGTACCGAGGAATCGAACCCGGGTCTTCATGCATGCTAGGCAAGCACTCCACCGCTAGGCCAAACTCCCAGCCCCAGGATTGCTTTTTAATTTTGTTTTCTGTTCTTGAAATCCCAAACTAGGCTGTGTCCTTTCTCCATAGAGTGTTGCACAATGCATCATCTGAGCTGTTGAAATTTCCAAATCAAATTTGCCTTTGCTGCTTTCTCTGTAATATATAAACATAGCCATCGGCTAACTACTTGTTTGATTTCAAACTGCACAACAATGATCCAACCATGACAAATTTCTATTTCTTCTCACAATATCATGGCTAAGAGTGAAGATATTAATAGAAAGTCAAGAGAAAAAAAGGAGAGGAGGAAAAAAAAGCTCTTCACTGATGGGGATATTTTAAACATTTGGTATTTGGGGACATCTGGAAACTTCACAGCTTTTTTGGGCAATGGGTTCATATATCAGTTTATCATCCAGATGTTCAGCATCATGGAAGTACCACTTCAAACTCAGTTTCAACTTATAATGTAGAGAAGGAAAATCTTTGGGTATTTGTCCTTCAGCATTCTGTGTCTGTTCACTCTTCTTCCTCTGTGGTTCTTTATGCATGCCAGGGGTTTGCATATGAATATGCCAACCTTCACAACGTGTGTGTGTGTGTGTGTGTGTGTGTGTGTGTGTGTGTCACCTGGTCCTGGGACATGAACTGAGGAACTGGGCACTGTCCCTGAGCTTCTTTGTTTCTATTTTATTTTTGAGGCTATTGCTCTACCACTTGAGCCACACCTGTACTTGAAGCTTTTTTGGTGCTTAGTAGGAGATTCAAGAGTCTGATGTAATTTACTGCCTTGGCTGGCTTCCAACAGTGATCTTCTAATCTCAACCGCCTGAGTAGCTGGGATTACAGGCGTGAGCCATCTGCCCTTGACTCCTTCACTTTTTCTTTTTAAAATCTTCAAAAACCATACTGCACCCTGTCTGCCTGAATTACAGATTGCATTTGCAGTAGGCTGTCTTCGGAGGCCTTTGAAATTCAGCTTCCTTGAGTGGAGATGAAAGTAAGTATATCGTCAGCCCAGCCTTGAAGTGTCCTGAATCTGCGTCTCCTTTCGCATCCAGGAAGCTCTATCCGTTGTGAGTGAGGACCAGTCGTTGTTTGAGTGTGCCTACGGAACGCCACACTTGGCCAAGGCTGAGATGACCGCCTCCTCCTGTAGTGATTATGGCCAGACCTCCAAGATGAGCCCACGTGTCCCTCAGCAGGACTGGTTGTCACAACCCCCAGCCAGGGTCACCATTAAGATGGAATGCAACCCCAGCCAGGTGAACGGCTCCAGGTAAGGAGACTCCAGCTTTCCTCTCCCTGACCTCTGCTTTGTCATCCTTTGAGAAGGCAAAATGGGAGTTAGTTGTCCTCCCCCCCTCCCCCCAGCCCCCCTGCACACACACACTTCAGAAAATGTGCAGGAACATTGAGCGAAGCTAAGAAATGTGTTCTGCAGTGCTTGGTGCTGAGGGAGAAGTTGTAAAACCCTTTAGCATAGGTGCTGAGAACTCTCTTTGAAGACAGAGGAAACAGTTGCGTCTCTTAGGCATGAGGGCCCGATAGGAGCTCTGCCCACATGCATCAGGCTTCATCTCTGAGCTTTATTGCCTGGAACACAATGCTGTCTTGTGTTTGTAATGGAGGGAGAGAGTCAGCTTGCGGCCCGTGGGCAAAGCAGATATCCACCCCATTTGGCTTTGCTAAGAGATGCATTTGTATGTCCTGGCCTGCACCCTACTCTGCTGCCCCTGGGATCCACTTCCTTGCTGTGCAAGTGACTTTCCTGTCAAAACTGAGGCTCTGGGATCTCCCACAGGTGTGGTTTCTTCCAGAAAATATAGCAACTGCTTGACATGTATCAATGCATCATTAAATGCATAACTGTCACCAGCACCCAGAAACATTTCATTAGAGGTAAATTGGAAACGTGTATTAGTGCCCATCCAGGGATGAGACAGAGGCCACCAAATGTCACCATTCCCTGCCCCCGAGAGTGTTGGGCAACAAAGATCTATGAGGGAAAAACTCAGCCCTGACTTTCCCAGAGCGTGGGGCATCTTCTGGCCTTGAGGAGGGTCTGGGAGCAGGAGGAAAACCTAGTATGGCAGCTGCTTTCTCCAGCCAGACTTAGAGGATATTTGAATACTATTTTAACTGCGTGATTTAAAGCAATTGGCACCTGCTGTTGCGGAAGCTGGCATTATGCAAGAGAATGAAAAATTTTAGTTGAATCAGCCACAGAATCTCTTTGTGGCTCACTTAGCTTTTGATTATGCCGCTCTAACTTCACCTGGCCACCGTGCCCAAAGCTTCCAGGGCCTCTGTGCTAGTCGGTGGTGGCCAGAAGTGTCTCAAGTCTCAGGCCTTTAACTCAGCATGCAAAGGGAACTTTCTTTCATTTTACTGGGGCTGAACAGAAAGTGGCAGGGGCACCAGGATCAAATGATCAGCTGATCAGAGACCTTCTGGGCTCTGAATCCTCACAGAGCCTTCGATTAGGTGGGTTGAAAGTGAGAATCTCCCTCCAGAGCAGAGTCTGGTACAGTACTGGGAGAATGGGGAAAGAGACATGCCAATTTCCTCAGTGAGGCTTAGACTCACCTCACCTGCAAGACACACAGACTGGGGTAAGTGGTGGGTGAAGGCCTACCTCACATTAGACCTGTGTGTCAGGGCCCAGCCCAGTGAACACAAGGGGCAGGCAGGGGTCATGAGGATTCTGGCCCACTATGGAGAGCTCTCAGACCCCAGAGATACTGAGGTGTCCTGAGGTGTCCTCAGACCTTCTTCCTATGCATGAGAATATCAGCCTGGAGCAGCTATGCATTGTGCTGTTTCCCTGGGTTTTCAGGAGTGCCAAGGACATGTGTTCCATGTTCTGGCCTTTAGTCCAGCGGCTCCTTCTCCTTGCCCCTGTCCTGATTGTGCATGGAGAGTGGGCCTTGGCACAGCCCTGCATCTCTTGAAGCTCAGCCCAAGGGCAGTTCTCTCCCTAAGGCAGCCATCAGCCATGGGCTGGCATGTGTGGACCGCGACCTCACTGCTCTTCTGTGACAGAAGTCCATTCCCTACACACTGGGGCTCCCACCTGTTCCCACATGGCACCGGGCTCTAGGTCCTGGCCTCTGTCTACCTCCACCCAGTGCCCACCCAGAGAGGGAGGCCAGGTGCGAGGAGGAAAGGACCTAGCTTCCACCCACATTGTGGAAGGCTGCAACACCTTAGACTGGATGTGCTTGCAAGCCCCTGAGAAGAAATACAAGCGGGGAAACGAGATCTGTTGCCATTACAATAGAGCCTACCAAAACATACGAAGGGTGAAGCACGGGAGAAGGGAGCCTTCACTCTGTGAGCCTGCAAGAATCACTCTCCTCGGGTCCGGCTGGACCCAGCTGTACTGGACAGCAGGGTTCTTGCAGATGGGGATCTAAATGCATGGCGTGTTGACACAGAATGACGGTGGCTCTCATGACCCTGTCTGGCCTCACACACAAGAGACCACCAAGGGCTCACGGGACGGGGAGCTGGCAGTGGCCGGCTAACCTCAAGCTAGTGGTTGTCCTGTACCTTCTCAAGGGGCCCGCTGGGGGTCTAGCTCCTGCCTCGTGTCACCACCAGGGTGTTTTACAGACTGGGCCTTGGGGGCGAAATAATGTCACCTAGGCCTTGCCCATTTGTGGTGTCTGGGTGAGGTTCCTCACGTGAGGAAATGAGAAACCAGGATGAACTCTCTGAAAGCATGTTTGTTCAGGATGAGAGGGTGACAGAAAAAAGGGCTCCACACAGTGGCTGTGCATTCACTCTTCCTTCTGCAGAGTGGTTGTGTGGGGAGAGACACAGCCATTCAACAACGTGGCCTCAGTCACTGCTCATGTGTGGCAGTTTGTACTCAAGGAAGGCAGGAAGGAGGTGACCAGGAGAGGCCCAATGAGAGGCTAGCAGTCACTATTCTTACCTGAAATCTAACTATTTCAGCATCCTTCAGTAAATACTCAAGCTAAAAGAAAAGCCCAGATGGGTTTTGGGTGCTCACTGTCTCTGCCCGTCTGCCCTGGTAGTGGACCCTTGCCCGGCCACTCTGATCTTGTGTGTAATCAGAGTCCACGTCAGGTTATGTATAACTCACTATTCAATATCTGAAGGTGTCCCCAGGCTCTGGCCTCCCCATGCCAGTTTATTTTGACTCACTGGTGTTTGACATCACATACATCTCTTTACCTTCTCTGTGGATATTTATGCATTATTTTGGGCCTATGACACAGCATGAATTGTATTTGCTCCATTCTGCCTCAGGACTCTTACTTAGATTGGCATGAAAATGCCTCCTAATCAACTCTGGTTACCTTCCAGGCTGTGGGGGGGGCACAGCACTGGAGATTTTGAAGTGGTGGATTTTTCCTAGCCAGCTCAGGCTGCTTTCACAAAAATCCTATAGACTGAGCTGCTTCCAGAGCAGAACTTTGTGTCTCCTGATTCTAGAGGCTGGATGACAGCATCATGGTTTTGATCTGATTCCTGGCTTGAAGAGGGTGCCGGCCTGCTGTCCTCACATGGAGGGAGGGACCTGGTACTCTCCTTTATATAGGTGTTTATTCCATCATGAAGACGCTACTCTCCTGGCCCAGCAGTTCCCAAAGGCCCACTGCTAGCTGCTGTCCTGGTAGAACTAGGGTTCCAATGTGAATCCTGGAGGGCAGATACTCTAATGGCTCAAATCTCTTGGCAGTTGGAGGTTGTATAGGAGGTCAGTTCAATGTATTGTACACTTGAGACATCGATGTGGGGAGGGGAAGAGTGGGAAGGGACATGAAGGCTTTGCTTCTCTCTCCCTAAGAGGCCAAAGAGGCTTTTCCTAATTCCTGCTTAGCACTCTACTGTCTTTACTCACTTAGGTCAATGCACGTATGGTGGGTTTTTTTGGCCAGTCCTGGGCTTGAGCTCAGGGCCTGAGCACTGTCCTTGGGCTTTCTCAAGGTTAGAGTTGTACCACTTGAGCCACAGCACCACTTATGGCTTTTTCTATGTATGTGGTATTGAGAAATCAAACCCCAGTCTACCACTAGGCCAAACTCCTGGCCCCCATGGATGCCATTTTTGTAGACGAGGAGAGCAGGGTGCCATTTTGACGAAGAAGAGAATGATGGCACTCCTTGTTTTAACGCAGATGAATTCTGTGGGGTGGCTGTGGGTGCTGTCAGTGGGGAAGAAGACCCCTGCTTTGCCATTTTTCATCTTAAAAGGGAAATGATCTCACCTAGCCAGGATTTACATAACCTATTATGTCTTCCTACCTCCAGTTTTCAAAATGTGAATGCAACATGAATTCGTTGATACCCATTTTTAGCTGTACAGAAAACTATACAGAAAACATTCTCTGGGCAACATGAAAGCCTCTTTCAGGGACAGAGGATTAACTGGAGGGGTGTTGGTGGAACCTGTTTAATTCGTTTTGTTTTTAACTACTTCGGAGAAGGGGGAAGGAAGGGACTGGGCAGTTGGGAAGAGGCAGAAATTCCAGGTGTAAAGGAGAATATTTAGTAAGGGTAAAAATAACCCACAGCTGTGAAGATAAGCATGCACAGGGTTGCTTTCAGCCTGGTGTTCTGCACGAATCACTGCTCGGCCCCGCCTACCCGTGGGGCCTGAAGCAGCTTTTCTACTGACTGATTCAGAAATAAAACAGACCCACACATTACCCCGAAGCTCTCCAGCAATCCCCCACTTGTCTAGGGTCCTAAAAATACTCTTTGTCCTGACTGACTGCGTTCAAACTGTGAAGCTTGATTAGGAGCTGCTTTAGGAGATTAGGCCTAAGTACAGGCTTTTCGGGTCCCATGAATAAAAAATCCTGAGGACGGATGGTTTGCAGTTGGGATGGAGCTGAGCTGAGGATGTAGGTCCCCATCCAGGCCTGTTTTGTTTTGTTTCTCCCAGTCCTGGGGCTTGAACTCAGGGATGGGGTACTGTCTTTGAGCTTTCTTATGGCTAGAGCTCTACCACTTGAGCCACAGCACCATTTCTGGCTTTTTCTGTGTATGTGGCAACCGAGAAATGGAACCCAGGACTTTGTGCATGCTCAGCAAGCACTCTACCACGAGGCCACACTCCTGGCCCACCCCTGGTTTTCTAGCCCATCTGACCCTTGCCTCTTAGAGCAGAGCTACCAAGAGGAACCTTTCTGTACTTTCCAGGCAAACTCATGACCAAGTGCTTCTACTTGAAATAACCTATTCAGCTTCAATGAATGTTCAAGAAAACAAGAGTATTCTAATAAACAGAAATAAACTGAATGCGGATGGTGTGAGCATTTGAGTTCTTCTATCTAAAAGTTTACTGTGGAGCAATTGTGAACATACACACACACACTCACACGAGCTTACATATGTGTTTGTGACCACCCATGTCCATGCTCACCTGCCCACATGCATGCTCACACATGGGTGATTACATGTGTTCACACACATACACATGTAACATACTACTCTGTTAATTTTTTTTTGAATAGTGCCTAAATCTTTATTTTTCATAACCTACATTTTTTCCAAATTAGACAGTTTTACACTGAATGACACAAAAGGAAACTTAAATTGCCAATAGTTTACATGCACGCTTGATTCCAGTCTTAATGAAAAGGAGAACAAAAATGAAACCCCTCAAGGAAGCTTCCACACCACACCACACCCACACCACACCTCGGCAGCTGTCAGTGCCCCTGGAATCCGATTGTCTACTGCTTCCCACAGACCAGGCCATGAAGCACACAACCCACAAGTAGAGCTCACCCAAAGACAACTCTGTTAATTTTTATACTGTGATTTATGAAGCAGGTGCGCTTTGAGAGATGCCTAGGTCAACCAAGGTCAGCGGTGGGGTCTATCTCCAGGCACAGAGGGAGGAGGCTGGATGGTGAAGAGCAGGCAGGCATTGGATAGGACCCATCAGCTGGCCTTCTGTCCCACACAGCAGCCATATTGATTCTTGACTCACTTTGAACTTTCTCTAGGGCCTGATTTTGCTCACTGTTCTGAAGAGAGGGTAAATGCCGGGTAAACGTAGCCAGACAGCACAAGGTGGCATTTGTGAGTAAACGAAGACCCTGGATGCCCAGAGGGTAGGGTAGGTGAGGCTAGGTGCAGGCTGCAGGCCCACAGGGGTCAAGCTCCTGTCCGTGGGTCTTGGTTTCACTGATGGCTCTTTCCATCTCAGACTTCACCTCTCACAAGCCGACTCCCATGGAGAAAACGGGTAGAAGAGGCCAAGTTTATGTCCTTTTATAATGACCTAAATTATCACTGCATATTTCTTAGTGTAGTTTCATAGGCATATTACAGGTTTTTGTGGTTTTTCTTTGCCTGTTCTGGGCTTGGATTCAGGGCCTGAGCACTGTCCTTGGATTTTCTCAAGGCTAGAGCTCTACCACTTGAGCCTCAGCACCACTTCCAGCTTTTTTCTATGCATGTAGTACCGAGGAATCGATCCAGGGTCTTCGTGCATGCTAGGCAAACATTCTACCACTAGGCCAAACTCCCGGCCCCTACAGGCTTTTTTTTAAGAGATAAAAAAGCAAACAGCTAAATAAGCCTTCTGTCTTGAGCTGTGTTCTGTCTTTCATCCTGGTTCCGGGTTCTCTCTTTGGGAGCCCAAGGCCCAGTGCTTCCTGTCTGATTTCCTGCCAGACCCTGAGTGGGCAGCCATCTAGAACAGATGCCTTACTGAGGCGCCCTCTGGGGAGTTGGAAGAAGAACATAACATTTAACTGCAGATTCAGGTGACTGACTTGTTTGTTTTTGTGCCAATCCTGGGTATTGTCCTTTGAGCTTTTTTTTTTTTTTTTTGCTCAGAGTTACTGCTGCTTTATCACTTGAATTATACCTCCACTTCTGACTTTTTGGTGTTTAATTAGAGATGAGAAGGTCACTGACTTCACTTCCTGGGCTAGCTTTGAGCCAAGATCCTCAGATCTCAGCCTCTTCAGTAGCTAAGATTTCAGACATGAGCCACCAGCACCTCACCAGGTGATTGATTTTTTTTTTTTAACCAAGCATCACAACTCATTCCTGTGTCCAGATCAACACTGCAACCTTCAGAGTTTTCCTAGAGCTCTGCCTGTGGGGATGCGCTGCCCACCGTGGCAGCAGTCCCCAGATTCGCCACAGAGCTTGGGACCTTATCTTATGGAAAATCCCTAATAGTAATTGAAGGGTCAACCAGCCATGTTTCAGGTGGACGACACTGCTCTTGTGTCTTCACCACGTGAGGTCACAGAGGATGGAGGTTGAAGGCCTCAACTGCCAGTCCTCAGTCTCATGCTGCTAGCCATGGGCAAGTCAGCGAGATATGGCTCAGCTTCCTCCAAAGCACTGGGAGGCTTTGGGTAGCGCCAGCTCACTTCACGGCAGGCTGAGTGCCGAGGAATGTGTGAACACAGTGCAGTCCTTCTAAGGTCCAGTCTGTCTGTCTCGTGACATGACGGACTCCAGGGCCACCACTGGAGAGGCTCTGCCTCGGTCAGAGGCGTCCTGTTGGAGTGCGTGACTCTGTTTCCTTCCTGGAGCTGTGTGGCCCAGTCCAAATGATAACAGCAGTTCATATTTACCAAATTGCTTGGCACTTTTAACGGCTTTGCATTTATTGTAATATAAATATCTGAAGAGAGTTTGGAGTCCACCGTAGGCTATGAAAACAAGCACTCATTTCTAACACCAATTAATGCCTGAGATACTGAAGAGACGTAAAATTGGATTATTTAATGTGGGGAGATCTCAGTGTAATCATCTAAGAATTAGGGAACTGTGGAAGCTAGAGAAGTATTTCATATTATATCCCTCTAGGTCTTTTTTTTTTCGTGTTTTAAATCTTTCCTTAAAAATGTATTTTGTCTCACTTCTGTGACCGGTCAGTTCTTTTCCAGAAGCAGTGCTGACAAGCAGCTGTGTGGAAGGTGGGCTGACACGTGCCCATGCCAGGTTTCTACACACAGGGCAGCAGAGAGCCTCCCAGCTTGGTCACCAAGCAGAATCTTCTAGATTTGTGAGGCGGTTCTGTGGAGGATTTTACTCAGTGTGCCCGCCAGTTGTCCCCATGAAATGTGTTAGGTCTCAGCCACCGAGAGTTGGTATCAGACTCTAAGCTCCTTTGTGTTTACTTTGTTGGCACAAGTGGACTTGAACCTTGCAACATTTTGACATTGTGACAGAGATCGCTTCCCGCTTCACATCAGTCTGTGGGCACTCACACATAAATCCGTGTCTAGAGAATGGAAATGACCAGTTAGTGGACTACTTTTTAATCCCTTCCTTGTACTTGCTCTTTTTTCCATGCATTTATAGTCTGTTATGCATGGTATCATTTTTATATGTGCACTTCATAATCCATTTCGGATGTCCCATCATTTGAGAGGAGCAGAGAATGAACTATGTTAAAGTCCCCACACATGCCCAGTAGCTCATCTCTGTAATCCCAGCCGTTTAGGAGATAGAGGTTTGGAAGATCACTACTTGAGGTCAGCTTGGGCAAAAGTTTGTGATACTCCCCATCTCAATCAATAAAAGCAGGTAGTGTACACCACATCTCAGCTATGTACAGGGTATAAATAAGAAGATCTCAGACCAGGACAGGCTAGCTATAATGGGTGACTCTATTTGAAAAAGTATGTAAGTGCAAAGGCTATAGATCCAGCTTAAGTGGTAGAGTACCTGCCATAGAAGAAGCACAAAGCCCTGAGTTCAAGATTCAGAACAATGAGAAGAAAAAAGAAAAATGAAACAAAAAGTTGCCCTAAGGTTCCTGAACCTCCAGTATCTGTAGCTTCCATCAGGCTGCATTCTCTCTGACTTTTAACGTTCAGATGATGAATTGCCTTGTTTGAGAAGAGAGCTAATGGCGCCTGCCTGGTAGACAGCGGGCACTTCCTGGCTGGGTGAGTGATTGAACGTTATTTAATCATTAGATGTTATTCCCAGTACTTGGGTACCCTTAATCCTTCTAAGATCCTTTCCTAAAGAACCCAGCCCAAGTCTCTCCCCTAGGAAGCCACAAAAACACCAGAAGGTTCACACTTCCATTTACTTGGTGGAATTTTCCAGAGGAACTGGAAACTAAGTCTCAAGTGAAGATATTCTGTGTTTTGATATAAGGATGGGCCTGTTAGAGATAAGTGTTTGCAGCCAGGAAAAAAAAGTTTTAGGAGGAAAACATGCATGTGCAGGCAGGCAGCAATGGAAACAGACAAGGTCCACTCCATGGGAAGTTATTATTTCTAAAAGTCCTTCATCCTGGCACTGCGTGTACCAGCTAGGGCTCTGTGTCCTCAGGCCCATAGCAGGGCCTCAGTTCTGTGCAGCATTCGGCTTCTTCCACACATCTCAGACCACTGGCACATGATACAGAGAAGGAGCTGGTGTTTCAAAGTCCTCAAGTGACCTTTCCGGGCCACCAGACTCTTCTGCCTGGCCCCCTCCATCTCACTTCAGCTCTGTCTCGCTCAGAGTGTCTTCTTGTCTCACGGGGGCTTCAACCTCCTCAGACTTGAAGATCAAGTCTAGCTCTGGGGCTCCATGGGTTGACCAGTGATGACAGAGAATCCAGATGTTGACAGTTGAGCCCCCAAACGCCTCAGCCCCAACTTCCTGTATGAGCTTGGTGCATCTGAGTGCTCCAGGCTGCACCATCAGAGCCTGCACAGGTCGATGAGAGCGGGGCAGGGGGGGGGCAGCAGGGGTTCATTTCTTGGGGCTCTGGAAGTCTAAGATCAAGGAGCCAACAAGATCGATGTCTGGGGAGAGGCTCTACTTAGATTACAAATGGCTGAGAGATGAGATGAAATGGGGGGGGTAGAGGGAGGGAAAGAGAGGGGGGAGCAAGAACTCTGTTCTAACCCCATCACGGAGTCCCTCCTCACCATCTAACCCTGTCTCCCTCTCAAAGCTGTGCCTTCCAATACCACCCATTACCCTTAGGAGTTCAATCATATGTACAAATCCCACAAGCGCTGTACCCATGCCCTTGTGCCCCTCTCTCTCGTCTTCCTTCCCCTCTCTCCTCCATTAGTTCTCACAAGACCATGGGGCCATGCTCACAGTAATGGAGGAATGGTGTTGTCCCCCCCAGGAACTCCCCTGATGAATGCAGCGTGGCCAAAGGCGGGAAGATGGTGGGCAGCCCGGACGCAGTGGGTATGAGCTACGGCAGCTACCTGGAGGAGAAGCACATGGCACCCCCCAACATGACCACCAACGAGCGCCGGGTGATCGTGCCAGCAGGTCAGATGCGCGCGGGCTCTGCTCCAGGTCCCAGAGAGTGTCCCCAGAGCGTGGCCGCAGGTCATAAGCCCCCAGCGAGCTCTGCTCAGCCTGCCTGAGAACAGGTTACCCTCCCTGGGACAGAGCGGTGGCCACAGGTTCATCTGTATGGAGTGAGCATTCACCCATCTCCCTGAAGTGAGAAAAACAAGAATGAACACATGTGTGCACTGGATTTTCAGAACATCTGGGAAAGCACTGTATGGCTGTCAACTCTATTTTGGTGGAGCAGAATAAATACACATTAAATAAGTATTAAATGGAGAGGGGGGCAGAAAATGTTCAGGTAAACACCTACATGCATGGTCATGCATGTGCACACATGTACACATATGCATACACACTATACATACATACATTTATCTATGAGCAGTGTCTTTTCTCTGGAGGAATTTCCCTTCCTCTGAGATTATTTCTGTAGTACCGTCCATACACTTGATGTCTTCCGAGACCTTTGTCAACAGGGCCAAGTGTGCGCCTTTCCACATAACGTGCGTAGAAAAAAAAAAACTGAGATTTATCCAGGGATGAGGCAAAGAGCCCACAGGGTCCAGGCAGGGGCTGAGCCTCCTGCGCGGGCTGTAGCAAGGCCGACAGATGATGGCTTAGCACAAGGCTCAGCTGGGCAGGCACGAGGTCTCTCTGTGTCCTGCTTCAGTTGCTTCATGCCAGGCAGACAGTTATTCAGTTGATGGTGCCACCAAGAGAGCTAGTTGTGGCTGATGTTGTAAGTTGTGCATTTTTCAGTTATTGGCCAAGCTTCAGGTGTGTGTTCACACACACACACACACACACACACACAGAGGCTTCATTACACAATCAGGTGGTGCCATCCGATGCTGTGTCCGTCCCGTCAGCTCTAGAATGAACCTCCCCACTCCTCACCCAGGCAGACTTGAGTAGACCACCATGCACACTCATGCATGCACACGTGCATGTACACACACACACTTACGCGATTCTCTGAGTGTTCCCAGAGCTCCTGTTCACTAGACACAGATCATAAAACAGCTGAATGAAATTAAGTCAAACCATGAAGCATTCCTAAGCAGTTGCTCTAGTACTCTATCCATTAATAATACCATTGGCATTTGAAGGGTCCAGATGCAGTAAAGATGAGTATACAGATGAAGAAGGGAAGAAACAGAGGACGGAGGGCATTGTCTGGGTTGAAATTCTTGAAACTCTTTTGGTTTCAAAGCATGATTGCCTCAACTTTGGTTTTGGGACTGTCATCTTTGATTCAAGATGCCTTGCGTTCATAAACTGCCATGTTGAATGGTGACTCCTTTGCACAACTTCTTAAAGATAAAATTTAAAAACAATATGAGACCCATGAACTATATATAATGAATAAATGTATCAGTGTTCACCTGTATGTATGTATTCACGGGTCTATACCAACACACATAAATAAGTATAGAGCTCGTTTTGCCTTGGCACTCAGGAATCCAACTTTTACATTTCTAGCTCTGCCTGGAATGCGGGCAGAAACAACAGGAGCCCATTGCACAATGGTAGTTGAATGTTCTAAATGACCTAAAGGCCTTAATGTGTCGTAAATATGCCATCGCGACAGTGTCCTTGGTGATGGGTGTGCCTCTGTGCTTTCTGGAAGCTTCTGGAACCTCCTGTTACTTTTGAGCTCTTGCCAGTGTGCTGGGCTCACGTTCACCAAGCAGGCTCACAAAAAGGAAGGCAGAATCCATCTCCCTTTCTTAAAAGTTACACAATGCTGAGCAAATGTAACCAGACCTGGGTGCTAGCAAGTACCTTTGTGAAAGATCTTCCTTTTTTACTGTCTCATTCCTTAAAATGAATACTGAAAGTGTCAAGCTTTTCAGATAGCTCTTTCTTTGTACATGTATTTATTTATTTATTTTACCAGTCCTGGGGCTTGAACTCTGCACCTGGGCACTGTCCTTAGACACTTTTTGCTCAAGGCTGGCCCTCTGCCACTTGAGCCACAGTACCACTTCTGGTCATTTCTGTATATGTGGTACTGAGGAATTGAACCCAGGGCTTCGTGTATGCTAGGCAAGCACTCTACCACTAGACCACACTCCTGGCCTACACTTTGTATCTTTACTACAACCCACTCTGAACACAGCACCTTGTGATTGTCCTACTGACAGGGTCCCCATTCCTGTCCCCACTTGCTTTGGCTCTAATCACTCGCTGAATTCTTATACTATGTCCCAATCATGAGAAATGAAACCACTTCTAACCTGCAAACTTGCTTTCTCTACCTCCGAATTCTCCTGGCTGAACCTTTTTGAACTGGATCTTACGCAGCTTCCCTAATCTGGGTCCCATCTACTCAATCCATGAAATGTTCACAGAATACTAGTTATGGACGTCCATCGCCTAGGAGATCCCAGACCCAGCAGAGGTAGATTAAATCCACCACAAGACCGACTAAATTAGTAGGAAAACTGGACACTTGTACACTCAAACAAATATTCGAGACTATCTGAGGGAGGTGATGAGTCTAGACAGGAGAGCTCATGGAGAGCTTTGTTTATGTCCGGCACGAGCTGGTTTCTAAGTCTCTTGGCTCCCTCCTCGTTTTCTCTGTTGTATCCTGTCCTACGGACCCATCATACCACTTTGCTGTGCTCCTGTCCTGCCTGTCCACAGCCTGGCATCTTCATCATAGCGTCCCTGAGGCCTAAGTGCCTGCTTCCTTCCTTGCTCAACAATTCTGCTCATTCTTCAAGACACCTTTAAGATGCACCTGATCTACAAAGCATGCTTAATTAATTCTCTGGCAAAGTAATCACTTCTCATGACATCTTACAATTTCTTTATTTATACTTTATTTCCAGATTGTGTTTTCTAAAGCATTTACCTGTTTTATTAAGCAGAGATACACCATTTCATTTCCCAAAGAATTCAAGATGCCCGTGAATTCAGTTACTGATATGCATGCAACCCAAACTGCAGATCAGCTAGACATTTAGAATCAGCATGAAGGCAGTTGAAAATACACATGGAAAACCAAGGGCGTGTGAAGAAAGAATGAAGTCATTCTGACCACAGGTGTAGCCATGGTGCTGGTTTAAGCTTCTTGCCAGCCAAGATGAAAAGAATGTTCAGGGAAAATAATTAGAAAACAAGTTTTATAGGGAAGGTGATGTTGCTCTCAAAATAGAATTGTAACAGCAAGACCCCTGGGCTTTCTGGACAAACCTGACCAGGATCCTACCACATCACAGTCCTAGATTTCAGCATCCTGCTTTTTTTTCATATATTTTTATTGTAATGAATAGAAGGGTTACATGATATTTTCCAGATAGAAGGTGTATTAATTCACATACATTGATATCCTTCCACCTGTCTTGGTCCCCATTTCCCTCCCCCCACCCCCACCCCTCATCTTGTTTTCCCCCCTTCCCTATCCAATTTCAAGAATTAACTCCAAATGGAGCATCCTGCTTTTTATGACGTGTAAGAGTAAGACAGTTACATTAGAGAATAGACAGACAGAGCACGCACTGGTGCATTACTTCAATGCTGTGGTTTCCTATTGATGAGAGGAAACAATTCTCAGGATAAAGGGGACTGTGACTCTTCATGATGTACTTTCTTCAGAGTGACCCCTCATTGACTCTTGCTTTCCTCATCACCCTCTATTATTCAACAACTTTCAGTGATTCTTGGAAGTTAGCAGGTCCTTTAAAGCAATACTTACAAATGAATAAGAGAAGATCATCAGAAGACAAAGAAACTATGTGATAATTTCAATTAATTCTGTGAACTGTGGGTAAAATATGATATGTTCAAGCAAAGCAGAAGTTTGTTGCTTAACTGACCCTCACTTTGGAAATAACACAAGACTTACTAAACAAAAAGAAATATGCCCTAGAAGAAGGGAATGAGGTGTAAGAAGGAAGCTAGAACAATGAAGTTGGTTAAAGTAAGGACAGCACAAAAGAGAAATGGCTGTAAAATGACAGCACAGCCCCCCTAAATGGAGAATCCAAAACACTGTATGAAAGCTTTAGACATTGTATCATATAAGAGTGAAGATGAATAATTAGAATTGAAGTTTTATAAACTCCTTGTGTTTCTTTGAAAAGGAAAAGTTTACTGATTTAGATTTCATTTAAAGATTAATGAGTAAATAGTGATAATAGCAACAAGAAGGAAGAAATGGGAGGATGGAAGAGACTAAGATGGTAAACATCGTAACTAATTGGGAAAAAGAGGGAACGAAGAAGAAATAAAATCAATTCAAGTGGAAAGAAATAACAAAGAAAAGAAAAAGGCAGCAACAGAAAATACACAGGAGTTTGACATCAGACCAGTGACAATAGGCATGAATGGAGCAAATCTGCTGCGTAAGTGACAGACTAAAATAATCAACCCAAATCACTTATGTACTGTTCATAAAACAGTCTCACAGAAAGAGACTGACAACCAAATGTGGGAATGAACCATATTTTTAAAAATCTAACCAAATAAAGCTGACAAAATGAAAATAAGTAGGCAAAATAGTTTTCATGCAGAAAACATTACCAGAGAAAAACAAGGGCACCGCATAAGGACAAAGGCTAAAACTCATGAAAAAAATAGATAATAATGACAGACTTAAGTACACTTAATAAGATAGCCTTGGAACAATACCCACAGCATCAAGGGGGCATAAACAGATCCATTTTTTGTGGAAAGTTTTGCTTTCCTTTTGTCAGTAAGGTGTGTATTAACAACATTAAAATTACAAATATAGTACAGATTTTGATGCAATCATTATTTTCTAGAACTCCGCACCTAACCATTAGGAAATACTCAGTTATTTTAAGCACACAAGGAACATTTACAAAAATTAATCATGGACTATGTCCTCCAAAAGTAACAAATCCAGAATTTAAAAGATCAATGCCTACGAACTTCGTTCCTTTCTTTAAGTGCCAAAAAATTAAAAGACAAAAACAAAACAGTACTTGTAATGCCAGCTACTTATGAGACTGAGATCTGAGGACTGCAGTTCAAAGCTAGCCCAGGCAGGAAAGTGCATAAGAGTCTCTGCAATTAGCCACCAAAAAGTTGAAAGTGGAGCTGTGGCTCCAGTAGTACAATGCCAGCCTTGAGTAAAAAGGCTAAGGGACAATACCCAGGCTCTGAGTTTAAGCCCCCATACCATACCAACACACACACAAAAAAAAACCCACAAAAAAAATAAGCAAGGCAAAACAAAACAAAACTAAACAATAAAACAGAATCAAGGTGGCAGACCAGCAGCACCCATCCATTGAAACATTGAAAGGTTCAGAAACAGATTTGAAGTCAGCATTTTCTTTGGAGTTAAATTTTAATTTGTAGGGTAAAGCTTTTGGCAAAGTCCTAGCCAGCTCTTTCTGTGGGGCCTGTTATAAACACAGGAATTCTGTCCTCATTAGGGGACTCAAGTTACGCCTTACTTTAGTAGGCCTAGAGAATCTTGGTGCGGAGCAGCCAGTGTGTTTTAGGAAGACCTCAGTGGTGTGAATGAGAAGTGCCCTTGGTTTTATGTTGTTTGACTGTATGTTTGATGTTTTTCTGTCAGGAAAGTGCTATTCCTGCTAATACCACTCAAGAACAGTGAGCTTGTCTTCTCACCCATTTGACTCTTGTTTTATCTTGTTCTTGTTCTTCTCTCTCATCGGGATTTGGGGTTGGAAGGGGGCCTGTGTGAGGCCTGTGGTTCAGGAAGGCCCAGGGCGCCTGGCAGAGCTGTACCCTGCTGGATTTCAATATCTACTTAATATTTTCCTGGCAGCAGTGGAACTCAGTCATGTCACAAGCCTGACTCATGGAAATACAAAATATCTTTCAATCCCCTTCTCACTTGCTGCTTGAACCCTCTCCCCATCCCACACACAGATGTTAAAATGTGTACCTTTGGGCCTGGGTGTGGTGGTTCATGCCTGTAATTCTAGCATGGAAAGGTATAGGTAGGTGGATCAAAGTCCAATGCTAACCTAAGCAAAAGTGAGAGACCCTGTCTGAAAAACAAAGTGAAAAAAAGGGGCTGAGATCATGGCTTAAGTGCCCAGACAGCACAAGGCCCTCAGTTTAAACCTCAGTGTTACCAAATAATGTAAATAAATGAACAAGCGTGACTCTAGAACTCTAGATGATGAGGTGCTTTGATTTCTGTTTTAAAAAAGACCAATCAACCAGGCTGTGGACATCAATCCAACATACTGGTAAGAGGACCTCCTTTCCTTCTGGACCACTGGGCAACACCATTGTGCTGTCCACTAAACGTGGAAGGTAAAGACACAGCTGTTCCCACGTCTCGGCCGAGGGCTGAACACACAGCTGCCCTTTGGTAGTCTGTGACTCGTTTGACAGAGGCTCCTGAAAGAGACTCTAAAACTGTGCTGCAGCCCCCTTTTGTGCTTACAGGGAGGGGATGTTGGCGAGTAGAGCAGAGTTTGCAGCACAACATCCAGAGCACTGGCAGGTTAGTTTTCTGCAGTGTTGTTGCTGGTCAGGGTTTCTGTGTACATTCCCGCACGGGCTCCGTGATTCTCCACAGCTCCCTAATTACCCATGAAAAACGAATAAAGCTAATTTAAGAAGTGAGTCTTTAGGTCCAATAAAGGGTAGAATCAGAAGCTGGCCCTGTGTATTCGAACTCCTCAGAAGGCTTTCTAGTTTTTGGATGGAGTCTTCTGTGCTTAGTTTAAGACATATGTCTGTGTGTTGGAGGGTGAGGAAGGTACTGGGGCTTGAACTCATGGCCTGGGACTCTCCCTTAGCATTTTAATGCAAGGTGGATGCTCTACCACTTGAGCCATAGCTCCACTTCTGACTTCTTCCTGGTTAAATGAAAATAAGAAGCTCTTCCATTGATTTGCCCAAGCAAGCTTAGAATTTTACTTCTATTCAGACCTTAGCCTCCCGAGTAGCCAGGATTATAGATATGAGCCATTGGCACCCAGCAAGGCATTGTTTTTTTTTATTGTAATTAGTAAAAGGGTTACATGATATTTGCCAGATAGAAGGTGCATTAATTCACATACATTGATACCCTTTCACAAAGGCATTGTTTTTTATTAATATTTAGCAAGGCACTCAAGACCCTCCTTGACCTGACACCAGCTTTCATGTCGCTCATCTCTGTCATCCTCCTCCCTCCTCCCTTCTCCCTCCTCCCACCCCACCCCCTCGTGACTAGGCCTCTGTGGAAACCCTCCGCTGCCACCACCACTTTAAATTCCTCACTGGCAGAAAATCTCCCTGGCAGTAACAGCTTCCATAAGAGAGAGTAATCACTCAACTCCAGGCTTCTCCACAGTGGGCATGATCCTTGCTTCTAGCCCAGGCTCTTAAAAAAGTGGCTTCGGGTTGTGCTGGCTGGCAAGCTTCTGTGTTCTGCCATGAGAGCACACAGCAAGAAGGCTCTTACCAGACCAATGGCTGAGCCTTCATCTTCATTTCTTAGCCTGCAGAACTGTGACAAATAAAATTTTGTCCTTTAGAAACTAAAAGAAAAGCTCTTTTCTACATTTCCTGAGGTAGCAATTGGGGTTTTGGTGTGTGTCCTGTCCCCCAAACTTCTCTCTGTGTAGATATTTATACATACTGCATAATATATTACATTGCAGGAATACTTTGAAGCTTTTAAGTTTAATCTACATTAGACCCCTTTTCATACTAATAAATATATTTTGGCTATGCAACAGTTTCTAACTGTAACAGTATTACTAAGTACTTGTACCACACTTCACTGGCTTTCTTTTTGCTGGCTATTTAGGGTGTTTCCAGTGTCTTGCTTTTATAAACAATAGTGCAGAGAACATTTTTGAAAACACATCACAGTGCACATCCTGTAGTAGTTCCTTAGGAAGAATGCCTAGGTATGGATTATTGGTTGATTTATTTTGTATGTTGGTGGTCTGGGGGTTGAACTCAGGGCCTTGTGCTCATGGGCAGGGGCTGTTCCACCTGAGCTGGGCTTTCAGTTCCTCTGTGTTGTTGGTTGTTTTCAAGGTAGGCTCTTACTTTATGCTGTGATTGGTCTGGGCTGACCCTCCTTTTTGTCTTTCTCCATATCACTAGAGAGGACAGTATGTCACACCATATCTGGCCATTGGTTGAGATGGAGCCTTATAATATTTTTTTTCTTTTTGCCTATAAACTGTGATCTTCTGGTCTCAGCTTCTCAAGAAGCCAGGATCACAGGCTTGAGCTAGTTTAGACGTGGAATTTTCACCAACATGCATTGTTTGTTGTTGCTGTTGCTTGAGTCTAAGTGTGACCGCGTTATCTGGACTGACCTCTAATTCCTGTTACTAGATCTTCTGCCTCTGCCTTCTTGGTAGCTGCAACCATCACTCCCAGCTAACTGTGCACACTTTCTGAGTGTCTGAGATGTTTGGCTGAGGTTGTACTGATGAATACTCTGAGCAGCCATAGGTGAGAACTGCAGGGAACGGGTCACTGGGACCCTGCTTAAAGGAAAGGTCAGTGAGTCACACGGCCAAGGGGGATATTCTAGAGACCACACTTCTCTCTCAGGCAGTCTTTCCAACCCAGTGTCTCCATTTATCGTGGAGTTAGTGACTTTCAGGCAGGATGTTTATTGCTAATTATGAGATTATCTTGTTCCACCCGTAAGAGAAGAAAATTCCTATATGCAGGAAGTAGAGGTGGGTGAGTGGAGATTCGAAGCCACACTGAGTAAAAGGGAGAGACTCAGCCTGAGAGAGAGCGAGCGAGTGCGAGAAAGAGAGAGAGAGAGATAGAGAGAGAGAGAGAGAGAGAGAGAGAGAGAGAGAGAGAGAGAGAGAGAGAGAGAGAGACTTTTGACCCTAAGAAAAAAAAGTCCTATGAAATAGTTTTACAGATTTAAAATTCCACACATAAAACAAGCCAAAACAACCATAAAAAGAATCCTACATAGCCTTCCTGTGTTGTCAGAAGCAAAGCAAGACCCCGGGGAGGGCGTGGACCCTTACAGGGATAGCCTGGGTGGCTGGGAAGCAGGGTCTGGCCTGGGGGTGGAGCTCTTTTCTGCACCACCCCAGGATAAAGTCACATTGAATGCAGCGTCTTAGGCCCCCTGGTATGCGCTTGGAGAAGGTGAGCGGGGAGGCTCAGGGAGCCTTGGCTCAGTGTTTTCCCTCCCTTTCAGATCCTACCCTGTGGAGCACAGACCACGTCCGGCAGTGGCTGGAGTGGGCCGTGAAAGAGTATGGCCTTCCAGACGTGGATGTCTTACTGTTCCAGAACATCGACGGCAAGGAGCTGTGCAAGATGACCAAAGACGACTTCCAGAGGCTCACGCCCAGCTACAACGCTGACATCCTTCTCTCCCATCTCCACTACCTCAGAGAGAGTAAGCTGCCCTCCCACACCCAGCTCTGCTGGTTGCTAGGGTTCTGGTTGTCATGGCTTCAGACCACGTGGTCTTCCTCATCATCCCACCCTTGCCCAGTGTCTGCGAGGACCTGAGGGACAATGCCACGCTGGGATGTCACGGGACAACCATGCAACCTTGCCCAGACATGGGCGTGCTGGGTGGGGCAGGGCGGGGGAGGACTCCCGCAGTGCCTCTAGGATGGGGGCGGGGGAGGAAGGTGTAGAGAAAGGAAGCTTTGTCTGGTCCACACAAAAATAGAACAGGAGATTCCTACCCACCCGATGAGACTCACTGGCTTCAATCATCCCTCGAGCTGAACCAGCCCCTGCACCCCCTCTCATGGCCAACTGAGCTTGAAAAGAGGGAGGATTTTCGCTTCACCTCCAGAAGAGTTTCTAACCTGGCAGGATAGGAATGGCATTCTGGTGATTGGAGGCATAAACCAGAGAATATACTGCATGCTCTGATTCTGACCTGAATCCACACAGCCATGGGACAGGACACATGCCAGTGGGGTGGGGTATATCCCCTCCATCACTATACCTAGCACCCCAGCTGGTGCTCCATGGAGGAAGGTGATCGATGTCCTTAGGGTTTTAACGTGGCAGCACCCAGGGCGGTAGTGTGGGTTTTATCAGGAGCCTGTGATGTTAGGTTGGGTTGGGGTATTTTCCTTTCTCCCCGTTTCTTATTTTTAAGCAAGGTAATCCTCTCCTTTTCATTTTAATGTTGCCTTTTGTTTTGTTTTGTAGCTCCTCTTCCACATCTGACTTCTGATGATGTCGACAAAGCCTTACAAAACTCTCCACGGTTAATGCATGCTAGAAACACAGGTAATGCCAGCCCGCCCTGCCCTGGGACCAGTGTAGGGTTCTGTCTACAGGTGCATGTTTTAAGGCAAAACTCGGGACAAGTTGTGCAGCTGAAGGCAGAGGTGAAAAGGAAGCTGATGGGTCGTTTAGACTCAAGGAAGTGAAGCCCTTTCATATCTGAGCATTTCCTGTCACACGTATACAGCTCCCACCCCGCGTCCTCCCCCCTCCATCAAAGGATTTCCTTTAACCAGAAGACCACTTCTGCTCACCTTGGCTGGATTTCAATCTCTTGCTATTACTGTTAATCCCAATACAATGGCTTTAGAAACTTAAAACAAGTCTAGAATAAAGAAAGGGGCCTGGGCAACCTCCATTTTTGTTTGTTTTTATTTCCATTTTTATTCCTAAAGGAATGTTGACTAGAACAAGCTAGATCGAATTTTTTTTTCTTTTTGGATGCTATTTTAGGCCCTGGGATTTCATTTAATCTGGCACAAACTTGGAGTACCGCCTCGGGTGCTGGAAGGGGGTGACTGCTTTCGTGAGCTTTTCTCCTTAGAGAAATTCTTCTCTAATTTTGGAGACTATGAAATTTGTTTCTAACCCAGTGCCCACCTTCTGATCTGTGATTGCCCGTCTTTATTTTTGTCTGTTTCATGCCTGAGCCCCCCCCCTTTTCTCTGTGGTTCTGGTGGCGGTGGGTGCTCTGTGGATGGCTATGTTCTTGGTTTGCATCCGTATTCTCTTCCCCTGGACTTCTGATGGAGTGGGGAAGACACAGAGCCACAGACACCTCTGCAGGAGCCTGCAGGGGCCCCAGGAGCACCCAGCCAGAGCCGCTCTGCCACTGCAATCCTTGCAAGCAAGCGAAGCCAAACCATGGGGTGGCCTCAGAGATAGCTGTGTTCTAGACATTGACTTCTTCTTCTTAAATGTGCAATAGGACTGAATTTCATGGTGAAAACTACAATGAAATGGCTGATTTACCTTGGTCTCTTATATGAAAAAGCACAGTGCTTTTGTGTAATGAAAAAAACTGCTTTGAGCCAGTAGCTACTCTTTTCAACTTTTCCTTGCACCTTATTAACAATCTTATAGCCAGAAATAACAGATAATTTAATTTCTACCTCTAAGGAAACACCTTTGAGCGACACTATTTTCTGATAATTTCCCCCTGAATTAGAAATTATTTAACATGCATGGTTATTTCAAGAAGGGTCAAAGTGCATTAACTTTACTATCGTCACAATATAGATACCAAAGAGCAGGACAACAAAGTCCAAAGGGACAGCCAAAAGGGGATTCTCCCACCACGAGTGTTAAAAGAGAGAAAGCAACCAGGCATTTGAATAGAGATGTGGATTAATTTTTTAATAAAATCCATATAATCCTCGGCAAAATATTTGTAATTATTTGGTACTGCTTTCCAAGAGTTCTTTAAACTGTTTTATGGCAATTGCAAAAAAAAACAGCATAGAAAAATTTTAATAAAGTAAGATCCCTGGGAAGATACAATGGAACTTTAGCAAGAAGCTGTAAGATTAACAATGCAAAATATTTTGTAACAAATGCACGGGGAGTGTTTGCCTGTCCGCTGTCTGTGAGTAGGGTGTTTGTGGGTTTTCCCTGAGGTCCCAAGTGGCTTTGTGAAGGTCAGGCATGCTCTAGGGTAGGGTAGATATGGCACAGATACTGAGATTGACAACCACACAAAAAACCAAAAAACCAGAAGACCCTCACCTGTTTTGTCTTTCCTTTTGTCTGCAGGGGGTGCAGCCTTTATTTTCCCCAATACTTCAGTATATCCTGAAGCTACGCAAAGAGTTACAACTAGGCCAGGTATGCGAGACCCCTGCGTGAACCTTCACCTGGGGACCGATCCGGGACCTAAGTCCTGTGATACGAAAGAGCGGGCCCCAGCTCCACATTGGGTCCCAGTGTTCTTGCTGTCTCTGTTGGCTCAGAAAGCAAATTCAGCCCAAGTGCTTCATTCAGAGACCACACAAAGAGTCCAAGCTTGTGAATGCAAAGTGCGTTAGCCGTCACTAGCCACTCCGGTGGACAGATGGGAAAGGGAGGCCTGAGATAGGAAACCCATCCCCTTCTAAGCTCTTGGCAAGGCTAAGGTCCAGTCAGTCGTTTCTCCCAACAATGACCCAAAGCAAAAGAACCAGTCATGACCAGTTCCTAGTTTGTCACAAGAAGGCAAGGTTTCAGAGCACCAGCGTCTCATAGAATTAGTTTTGAGTCATGCTTTAGACATGTCATTCATGCACAAGTAAGTGTTCATGCTGTGCCCGGAAGTACCAAACACCACCCCTGTTAGGCTCTGGAGATATAAAGACAAATACACCAGTCTCCGAGGACTTGGCTTTAGGAAGCTGGGTGTTCCTTTGTGCTGCTCAGCAGGTACCTTAGCTCTGTGACCCCTCTGGTCTGGCCATGCTGAGGAAGCCATAATCACCTCAGGTTCTGGACAATGCAGTGGAGCTGCCCAGGGCCAGAGGCGAACATGAAGCCAAATGGCTGGAGTCAAGGGCCGCCTAGAGGCCATAGGATGCAGGAGGGGAGGGAACTCAGCCCAAGGAAGGGAACTGGGAGCTTCCCCAAGTGAGACTGTATCTCAGAGGAGAAGTGGACAGCTGCCAGAGGTACGGTGTCTCACGGAGGACATTTCAGACCCTGCGTCTCACTGACGACCACCACGGACCAGGTCTCCACATGCCAGGCTCTTAGCTGGGTAGGAAGACGGCTTCTCTGACCACTGCCTGAGTCTTCCCCTGCTTGACCCTCCTTGAACTCTGTCACCTGTCTGGGCCACATGAGTCGCAAATGAGCTAGTCCAGGACTCCAGGCTTTGCAGCTGCTTCTTAGCCCTGAGGAAGTTGGGAGCCCAGAGTTGATAACGGGGATCATAAGTTTCCTCAGGGACCTTCCTTCCTCCCCCACTATCGCTCCTGCCCTGACTTCTAGCTGCCACTTTTCTTTTCTCTAAGCCAAGGTGGGAAGACTGGCTTCTGTGCACCCGAGAGGCCTATGAATGGGCCTCGCCCAAGACCCTGCTCCCCTCTGCCACATGAGAGCTCACTGAAGGTTCCAGCACCCCTTCCCAGGGCCTCCTGCTCTCCTCAGTACACCCTGCCTTGATCGTCCCTTGCTGGGTTGACACCCTAACTACCTTTTCCTTTTTCTCTGCTGAGGTTCTTAACACCCCGTGCCCCCTCAATGCTCACCTGAGCAAATCTACCCTGTTCTGTGCTAGCATAGCCCCAGCTCTAGGGAGGCCAGGAAAGAACGTAAAGCTTGGTGGAACGTCCTCCTCCTGGGACAGACAGGCAGGACATTATTCTGAGTCTGGTTGGTGGGAGTGGTGGAAGGAGCTTTACCCAGAGCAGAAACCCACCCAGTCCCAGCTCCACAGGAGCCCACAGAGGGGCGGGGGTGGCCGCAGTACCAGCCAGGCCCCCTTCCCCACAATCCGTCTCCACGGCAGCTTCTGGTCTGCCTGGTGGCATGTACCACACACGTCTGCCACCTGATTGCTGCCGGAGAAATTGGCTTTCTAAAGTTCAGTTTTAGAAGTTGGGTTTCTGCAGAGCAAACAGTTGAGAGCATTCCAAAAAGCAGCCCTTCCAGGCACCTGAAATTCTGCTGAGTGTACGAGTGAATACCCTTGAAGAGTGTGTGGAAAGGATGGTCAAAACTCGCTGTAAAATGCCTTCTTATTTGAAGCACTGTGCTCCGTCTCAATAAAGAGGCAGTAGGAGAGACTGGAGGGGAGTCATTTTTCCAACAGCTGGGAGTAGAACGGCTCAGACCTGGCTGGTTAGAAGGTGGCCTGGCTGCTTCCAGGGTTGCCCTGGATGTTTGTCCAGCCCTCAACTCCAAGGTCAGCAGCACTTCCCAAGGTCACGTCCTGCAGGAGGGGCTGGGTGCCCCCTGCACAGGATCAGTAGCTGATAAAGAAACATTGGCAGAGAATGCCATAAAGGAAAACAAAAGCCTGCTTATCTTCCACGGCAGTGTGTTTATGAACACGACCGTCATTGTTCACGCAACATCTCCAATACTTGGCTGCAAGACTCCTATTTGGGGTTGCTTAGGTCCTGACATTTCCGAAGGAGAATGAACATGGTTATTCATCCTAGGACAGATTTTCTGAATAGTCTTAAAATATTTTAGTGGCCTGATTTGGGTGTTGGATATTTTTTTCCCCAGTCCTATTTACCTCATGATAGGTGTTCCTCTTCAAGACAGACTCTAGCAAATCTATGGTAGTTCCATTTGTGTCCTGAGATCTCAGGTAGGAATACTCTAGAATGCTTAGGCATGTTGAAAATTTGTATGGGCACAGTCTAGATGGCACATCTGAAATCATTATCCATAAGAATGTAGATTGTGGGGGCTGGGAGTTTGGCCTAGTGGTAGAGTGCTTGCCTAGCATGCATGAAGACCCGGGTTTGATTCCTCGGTACCCCATATACATAGAAAAAGCCAGAAGTGGTGCTGAGGCTCAAGTGGTAGTGCTCTAGCCTTGAGAAAGTCCAAGGACAGTGCTCAAGCCTCGAGCTCAAGCCCAGGACTGGCAAAAAAAAAAAAAAAAAAAGAATGTAGCCTGTAAGAAGAATGATTGTCAGAGCCGGGTTTCCCAAACTTCAGAGAAGACCCAACACCTCAGATTTATTCTTTTAACTGACTAACTCTCCAGGTACAGGATAAAAATTCACATTTCTAGCAGACTCCTAAATGTTAATGAGGATGCCTGGTAACATCTTTCTGCAGCATTCTGCTTTCCCAGGGGATGAGGCGAAGCCTCTGTCAGTGTGTCTGTCTGCTCCTGAATTAGGGTAGATGTTGTTAGAAGAGCCTTGCCAGTAGATTCTTATTTCTAAGACAATCTTCATATTGAAATTCTGCTTAACAATTTTTCCCCTTAGCCAGGAAGGGGGAGTGGGTGGGTAGGAACAACTGGCGAAGAATTCATGTGTAACGTTCTCCCAGAGACTTGAGTAGAAATTTAATTGTAAATGGATAGTAATGGCAGATTTAATTCCCACGTGGGATCTCAACCGCAGAAAAGCAGAACTCTGAGAGGCTGGGTGTGGAGAGGCAGCAGAGAGGAAGAAAGAGCTCTATCGGAACTGGAATTCTCTAGAATTCTCTAAACCTTTCGAGGCCAGGGAGGGTGGGATTTCAAAGACCACCCGAGTCGCTGTGCTCACAGCCAAACAGACCAAATAAATTAAGGCCATCCTGTGTTGAATTTCACATTGCGTATCATTTCTATTCTCCTTGGGATATGAGCATAGGAAGAGACGCATGTCCTAGAACATAGTCAGGATCTCTGCAAACTGTCCCACCAAGTCGCTATGTCAGATGACTTCCTCAAAGACAGGCTTTTTTAAATTACTTTGCCCTGCTCTTCACGTGAGATTTTGTGTGTGTGCATTTCTTGCTATCTGGCATCTGGCCACCTGCAAACTACCTGATGCTGGCTTTCTTGGCCCAGAATGACACTGACATTGAACTGAGACCCCTCCATTCAAGAAAAGATTGTTTTGAAATGTATTAAGCTTGCATGTAGACCCAGATTTACATGTGCATGGTAAGAACTGGCATAGTAATATTCCTGGTTTATGATTTTGAAAGAATCCAGAACACAGCCATGGTCATCATGAATGGGACTCAGACTTCACATGTTTAGTAGATTTTTCATATACAAAGTGCGATGGAGATTTGCAGGATAAGCAATATCAGGTAATAGATCCAGAAGTAACCCTGGGTGCTTACTTCATCCTTGAAGGTCATTGTTCCTGAGTGCAGTCCTGGGATTTGTTCCATGCAATTCATTTCAGAGAAATTCTGATTACATTTACAAAAGGAGAAAGAGTAAATGTTTGCCTAGAACACATAAGTGGGGCATTCAAGACTGACAGCAGAAGTGGATGAGCTTATAAAGGGAAATGAAGGGAAGATAAGAGCGGGAGCCCACGGACAGGAGAAGGAGGCAGTGTTCATTTCTAAGGGAGAAAGAAGAGGACAGGAGTCTGGTGACAGGGTGGGTATGGAACTGACCTTAAGCAGAAATTGGCTGACGTGTCTAAGTTGGGGACTCTGTTTTGGAGGTTTTTGTTTTCTGATTCATGACAATGATAAAAGGGTAGGTTTAGGTCTGTCTCAATTGTAAAATATGTATATCATATTTTAATATGGTTTTGACATGTAAATGCAGGGAAATGCGTTACAAGAGCAAACTCTGGAACATTCTGCTCATGGAGTTTTTAGAGTAATAGAAGAGAGAACTGGTTGATCCATTGGTTTTCATGGTACTACAGCTTGAACTCAGGTCCTTGTGCTGGCTAAATAAATCTCCTACCACTTAAGATACTACCCTTTGTCAGAAAGAAAGAAGTCCATCAGAACAAAATATACCAAATCATATCTTGTAACCTAAACCTAAATTTCTAGAGAAATGAAAGAGAGAACTTTACACCAACAGAATATGCCAAATGATCATCTATAAATTGGAATTCAAAGGTAGCAAATTGGTGTTTGAATATTTCTTTGGAATGCTAGACTCTCATGTCAGATATTCATCCTAACAAACACAAAGTTAAAACAAAACTGAAACATCTACTAGAAGAACTACCGTCACCGGTTTGTTTTTGGTCAATTCATTTGTCTTTACAGATTTACCTTATGAGCCTCCCAGGAGATCAGCCTGGACCAGCCACTGCCACCCCAACCCTCAGTCCAAAGGTATGGAATCAGACCCACTGATCCGGGCCACACAGAGGGGGACGGAGTGGTGAACCGTTTGTGTAGCTAATCTGTGATCTCGTCAGCAAAGCACCACTGATGGTTCTCACTTTCATAACAAAAAGAATGAAATGAGAGGCAGAGATTGGGGTACTGGGGTTAGAGGCCAACCCAGGCCAAAAAAAAATAGTTTTGAGACTCCATCTCAGATCAACCAAATGGCTGGGCAGGGTTGCATGCATATGGCATGCTGGGTCCAAACGCAAATGCCTACCATCCCCAATGACACAGGCAATGGTAAGTAGGAGGAATACCACCCAGGCCAGGCATAAAGTAAGTAAGACCTTGCCTTGAAAGTGAGTAGGAGCTGTGGCTCAAGCAGTAGAGTGTCCCCAGGGAAGTACAGGGCCCTGAGTTCAAATCCCCTAAGGGATGAATATGTGAGGTTCACCACAGCTGAACATGTTTCATGGGTTACTTGAGTACAGAATGAATGATTCATGAGTCCCTTAATTTGGACTTTGCTTTCTTTTATTTGGTTACATTTTATTTTCCTGGTGGTTTCTCTTAATTTATTTTTATGCTATGGTTCATTTTTATTCTGTTTCATAAGCCATCTCAATTTCTTCTCTTAAAAATTATTTTTAGAAGTTGTAGAGTATAAATATTTTCTTAAAAATATTTTCTTAAAAAATAGCAGAACACATTCTCCTTTTTGCTATGATATTTAGATCTAAATTCATTGGAAGAGAACACTTTTCCCTACCCTCGAGTGCCTCTGTTGTTAGCATAAGACTCTTACATGAGCAATTAAAATCACTTCTGGAATGATTAGAGTATATCGTCAACAAGAGCGAAAGCCAGTGAGCAGATGGAAGTCACAGCTAATTGTCTTATTATGTTTGGGTTTTCAGCTGCTCAGCCATCTCCTTCCACAGTGCCCAAAACAGAAGACCAGCGTCCCCAGCTAGGTGGGTTTCTGTAAGCAGCGTGGACAGCCGTGAGAGAAGACAGGCTGGGTGGGGGATTTGTCAGATGAACTGAGCGTTACGTTTTCTTCTCTGTGACAATGCATGTTAGTCCACTCGGCGAGGCCGACTTGAATCTCACAGAAATGACTGAAGCGGGGTGGGGAGCATTTCCACGTGGAGGCTGTGCCTTCATGACCTATGCAATCGTTCCATGAGGCTTTCATGCCATGTAGTCCTGGCCATGTCTCCTATGCTATGTATTCCTGTGCCAGCTGCTGCAGAGTCCTGAGGACTCTATGTAATGGATGGGTGATGCTGCCATATTCTGGACAATGTATCCGGCGTGGTCCTGGGGCCACCTGCAGACTAGGCATATGGCTGCCCTGCTGATGTCCTGGCTTAGAAGGAGCTCTGGCCTAGGTGCCAGCAATTGGGGGAAATCAAAGCCTCGCCTCTGATGGGAGACTCTGAGCAAGAACTGCCCTGAGAGACTATGGGAAGGTGGAGGTTGTCCAGTGCGGGGGACTCCAGCTAAGAAATCTGAAGTCACCTCATGCTGAGCCCCCACCTCTGTCTTCAGCGGCTAACTTCTTTTCTTTCTGCTTGTAGATCCTTACCAGATTCTGGGACCCACCAGTAGCCGCCTTGCTAATCCAGGTAAGGCAGCGCTAGTGGCTTTTGGAAAGGTCAATTTGTCTTGGTCTACACATCCTTCAAGGGAACCATTTAAGTTAGTTTTAGGTCTCACTGGGTTGTCATAGTCAAAAAAGCTAAAAACAACAAAGGAGAGGATCAGATGATCCATTAAGATTTTATCTTCAGGGGACAGTGTTCCTAAATGGGTTTCCAGGGATTCTGTCTGGGTACCTGTGGGACAGATACCCATGCCTCACAGCCAGAAGTCCAAAGTGAAGACGGAAGGGCAGCGGACCTGACAGGTGAGGGATGGGTCCCGTCTCAGGCCCCCCACTTCTCTCGCACTCTCTCTGACTTCCAGATCACCAGCATTTCCTTGGGTCTCTTTCCATCTCTGGTCTCTGTATGTACAGGTGTCTGTATCCAAATACCTTCTCTCTGCACAGACGCCAGTCGCATCAGAATAGAGTCCAGTAAGTCCCTGGCCCAGTGACATCACTTCAGCTTCTTAGTTTTTTGTTCCCCCTCTCGTCCTGACGCTTGAACTTGGGGCCTATGCACTGTCCTTGAGCTCTTTTGCTCAAGGCTAGTGCTCTCCCATTTGAACCACAGCTCTGCTTCTAGCTGTTTTAGTGATAAATTGAAGAGAAGAGGTTTTTCTTTCCTGGGCTGGCTTTGAACTGTGATCCTCAGAATCACAGTCCAGCTTCGGATGACAGGCATGAGCCACCGGCTTCCAGCTTTAGCTCTTTACTCCTGCAAAGAACCTGATCCAGGTTAGACCTTCAGTGCATGAACCCAGGGGGACACGCACACAGGTAAAATAAACATTCTTTTGGAAAGGAAAAATCTTAGAAATCTTAAGACTTCATGTTAGGCTCATCTTTGATGGTCTGTGTTTGGCCTGAGATGCTGGAAGAAAGTGCAGGTCTTAATTACTCCATTTGTAACCAGTTCCTGGCCAAGGACCATCCATCACCTGTCCTCACGTGGCTGTGCCAGCCACACTGTCCTATTTGTATTCAAATCAGAAGCAGCTGTGCTGGCACGGCCTGCAGAAACCTCGAGTCTATGCTACACGCTCTGGACTGCACATCCAGGGCCAAAATGTTGCAGCTGCATTGCGAGTACAAGCTGGAATGTGTGCTTCCCTCACACCAGGCCAAATCAGGGGTGGGAAACCAAGAGAAAAAAACATCAGATACAGTCGGCAGACATCCCACAAAAGGAACCATACCTCGAGAACACAAAAAATCATTGCGGAGTGACTTTGTCTTTGACATGAAAAGTTGATGTGGTAATTCAAGGAATAGTTTTGAAAGCTGCAGAATAAGGAGAGAGAATTGTTTTCCCTTACATTCCATTAACCCAGGGCAGAATATAGGTGCATGGCATTTATTCACCGGGGAAGGGCAGGGGCCTGAGGTATAATCACCTTCTCCGGTAGTTGAACACTGTCAATCTACAGAGCCCCAGGCTTTTGCCTGTTGGGTGGCATCTGATTGGTGGCCAAGCCTCCAGGAGCTACCATTTGCCAATTGTCTCACAGCCATTCTTGTTATTGTTGTTAGTCACGGGGCTTGAACTCAGGCCCTGGGTGCTATCCCTGAACTTTTTCATCCATGACTAATGCTCTATTATTTTAAGCTACAGCTCCACTTCCAATTTTCAGGTAGTTCGTTGCAGATAAGAGTCTCATGGGCTTCCCTGCCCAGGAGGCTTCGAACCTCAATCCTCAGATCTCAGCCTCCTCAGTAGTTAGTTACAGGCGTGAGCCACCAGTGCCCAGCTGTCTCATCACCATTCTGATAAGTAGAATGATAATGTTTTGTGATTATTATAATCAGCCCTCCCTCAGTAAGACTGACCCACTGGATGGGGATAACTTGGAAGGAAGAGAAGCCTGAAGCCTCAGTGATTAGACTAGTAATACCGTGATAGGGAGTAATAATCTGACAACTCTCTCCCATGCACTCTTCCCCTATAAAATGTGTTCCCACACCTGCGGTCCCCTCTACATGAGATCTCCATCACCTAGAAAAGGAATCAGAGGCCCAGAGAAGTCAAATAACTTTCCTGTGAGTCACATGGCTCCAAATTAGGGAGAGCCAGTTGGAAACCTGACTCCAGAATGCACCAGCTAAGTTTGAAGGGACGCTTTGGGAAATGGGGTACCTGAGGAAAAAATTTGGGGGGGAAGGGGAAGCCAGGCATGGTAGCTCATGCCTGTAATCCTAGCTACTCAGGAGGCTGAGGTCCGACGATCGTGGTTCAAAGCCAGCCCAGACACTAAAGTCCATAGAGTCTTATCTCCAATGAACCATTAATAAACCAGAAGTGGGGCTGTGGCTCAAGGGGTAGGGTGTGGTAGCCTTGAGCTACCCATGACCGACAAGACAAAAAAAAAGTGGGGGATGGATTCCATTTAAATAAACAACTTTTGGAGTTCAAAGAGAAGAGGAAAGAAAAGCCAAGCTGTGCTACACAAGACCACATGGGCCTTTTAGCTCACACACACTGTCTTCCACATGACGTGGGGCTGCCATGCTGGTGGGGCCATGGTGGTTCAAACACAGAGTTCCTATGTGGCTGGTGTGGAGATGTGGGGCCAGAGGGAGCCACTGGCCGTCAGCCAGGCGGGCACAGCAGGCCTCCTGGTGCTCCCTGGAGGGATAGGGAGGCTCACAACCGTGTCAGAGCACAGCAGGGCTGCCACCCCTGCATCCTGAGCAGAGGACATGCCATACCACTGGGACCATTCACAGGGGACCTGGGCAGCTGGCAGACTGAACCTTTGGTCCAGTGGCTGTAAGGGAAAGATTACAAGGAAAGAGACCCCTATGCCTGCACTTCCACTAAGCAACCTTTTCCTTCAGGAGGGAAGGTGCTTTTCCATCAGATTTCTTTCTTGTACTCTCTGTTCTGTCAGTGCTGCCTCTCTTACAAATTGCTGTTTATTCTTCATCCAGAGACATCTCTTGCATCATCTTAATGGAAAGCTCTTGTCCCATTATATGAACGTCCCAGGTTTATCCGCCTGTGAGCACGTCAACATCCCTACCCAAACACTCACATGACGGGTATGTGGGGCTCCTTTTCTCCCGCTGAGAAAAACCTATCCCTTATTCTGATAGCATTGGTCAGTTCTAAGCACAGCCACTCCTGTCCACTCTGTGACAAGGCAGCTCAGGCTGTCTTTGCTTATTGAGTTTCTCTGGGCTGGTTAGATTGTTTTTTAGAATCCTATTCTATATCGTAGAATGTATCTCACCGCACATTACATGTTACTGTGTGAGAAGTACAGCAAAAGCTCAGTAAATCATTGTTGAATTTTGTGGCCAAGAATAACTGGCTTCATTTGCTGTGGATAACGGTTTCTCATCGTGCTCGTGTCTCCCTGAGCCCCTGTGCTGTGAGAAGGCAGCTGCATGCACTGCTTTCACAGGAGATGCAGTCAGGACCATCACAGTGACCACTGCCTTTTAGAGCAGGTTGGCCAGGCAGTCGCTGAGTGTTTGCATTGGTTGCCTCAGCCTTGGCCCCGGTTTGGGGAGCTGATGAACTTGTTTACAGGTCCGTCACTTCCATACTGCTGGAATGGGCCCAGCTCTAAACCCTGGCTCTTCTTGGCTAATGGAGATTATAGGGATAGGGAAGAGTCAGCTCATCTCTCCAGTGAGTTGTAAGTTTGGGGCCATGGATTTAAGTCTTTCATGCTGAAGCACAAGAGGTACAAAAGCACTTTCTCCTCTGCTGATCCCCTCCATGCATTGACAGGAGAGATGCTAGAGGGCCAGATTCCGAGGAAGTAATGCCAATGTTGGGGCAGATTTCCAGGCTTGATTCTGGCTGCTTAGGCGGGTCTGTGCATTCACACAAGATCTGTGGAATTGCTCTCTGCATGGGAGGAAGTTGACACTGAATATTTATTTTCAAACAACTGTACATGTTTACAGCGAAGCAGATGTTAGACTGTGAAGTGAAAAAAAAAACCCACGTTTCTCCCTATTCCCAGGTCATCCATGGAATTTTTTTCCTCAGGTTTTAATTCTTTGGTTACAACATATCTACGAAAACCATATGGTGCTGTCATGTCACTCTTCGTATTCCTAAGTATATATTAGTGCAGTGTGGGAGCAACAGGACTTGATTGAGAACAGTTCCTATACGGGGTTCCCCCAAAGCTGAGGCTTCCATCATGATGAGCTACAAGCTGTTAATCCATTTCAAATGTGTTGCTAGATGGAAAATGAACCATTTCCAGAACATACCCAGACCAGGGTGACCTTTCTCACGAGGCTGGGGTATGGGTGAATTCACAAACATCCCCTTCTATCCTGGAAACAAGAGTTTATGACTTGGAAAATTTATACAGGGAGTTTGTGGGACCAATCGGCAGAGAACAGACTTGTAATTGAATTTTACCTTACATCTGCTCCCCCGAAAATGACTCTAATCATCCTGCTCACATGGATTGATATTCCTTAATGTGTCATAAAAGGTGATTGATTTTGCTATCAAGCCCAAGGCAGTACTTTCATGGAGTTAAGGACAGACCTGCCTTTTTCCTCCTGTAAACTTCCCCAAACTAGGACCACATAGCTTAACTTTTAGTATTATTACCATTCATCTCTCCATACTGTCTTCTTCAGGGAGCCCTAAGTCAACCAAGAGCAAGGTGACAGTGACTAGAAGGAGAGAAAGGCAGGGGGGAGAGAACGCACAGAAGTCATCTCTGAGCCGTGGGACCGAGGGCCATTCTGACTTAGATATGGCTGGTTGTTGGGGTCTCCCTTGAGAACAGGCTGGAGGTGCAGGGATGAACAAGGGACTTCTGTGGAGATCTTTGCTTCAGGACTGGAAATGGGTGATTTGGTTTGAAATGGAGCCTGCTTCTTTCTAAGCTTCCTCATTTTGAATGAGTTGATTCTGTTAGGAAAAGTTTTGGCTGAATTGTTCTCTGAGTGCCAACAAAAGGTTATGTTGGAAAGAACCGTGTTGACTTTCCTCTGTTACTTTCCACAGACTTTTAGATATTCATTTCCTCCACCACACATGTCATTTTACTCATCCTAGCCAATACAAATGGTGTTAAGTCACTGTTGCCATCCCCATAATGGTCTTTCCGGCCTGTCATTCTGAAGGGAAAATGAGCCCTCTGTCCCCCGAACACCACTGAGCTGGCTGTCCCTTGAATGAAGTCCTACCCGGAGTAGCCGACCGTGGCCTCATTGTCGTGGAGCACTATCTGTTAGTTGTACCTGGGCCTCAACCACTGACTGCCTCCTGTCCCAGCTCCCAGATGCTGAGCCAGAGGACTGGAGTCAGTGCTTCCTTTGTGACCATGGGGAGGAAGGCATGAGGAAGCCACCCAGGGCAGGGGAAATTAGGGAAGCTTCTGGCCTTCCCAATGCCACCGACACGGTGCTCTTTCTCCAGCAGCTCCACGGCGAGCCCTGGGCAGCATCCACAGACACACATGCTTACTCCCTGAAGCCTGGGGCTGGCCAAAGATCCTTGTGCTGCTTGGGCTCCAGGATATCTGGGGGTGACAAGGTAGCTCCTGTCCAGTCACGGTCTGCCCTTTGGGACGGGAGCAGTAGTATCCCAGCAGCAGAGAGGCAAGGGGCAGCCCGGGCCCAGGAATCCCAGGGCACATGGGTGCAGTCGCTTCTGCCTTGGATGGAAGGGCCTGGCCGCAGATCCCCTGCTCACTGTGCTTTCTGCCCCCTGCCTTCCTGCCAGGGAGCGGCCAGATCCAGCTGTGGCAGTTTCTCCTGGAACTCCTGTCGGACAGCTCCAACTCCAACTGCATCACCTGGGAAGGCACCAATGGGGAATTCAAGATGACCGACCCCGACGAGGTGGCCCGGCGCTGGGGCGAACGCAAGAGCAAGCCCAACATGAACTATGATAAACTCAGCCGTGCCCTGCGCTACTACTACGACAAGAACATCATGACCAAAGTCCACGGGAAACGCTACGCCTATAAGTTTGACTTCCACGGGATCGCCCAGGCCCTCCAGCCCCATCCTCCAGAATCATCTCTGTACAAGTACCCCTCTGACCTCCCGTACATGGGCTCCTACCACGCCCACCCCCAGAAGATGAACTTCGTGGCTCCCCATCCTCCAGCTCTCCCCGTCACCTCTTCCAGTTTCTTTGCTGCCCCAAACCCGTACTGGAATTCACCGACTGGTGGAATCTACCCAAACACTAGGCTTCCCGCCAGCCATATGCCCTCTCATCTGGGCTCTTACTACTAAAGGCCCCGTGGAGGCCGAACCCAGCGACCTGCAGTCACCCGTACATTGCCACGAACTCGGCCAGAGAACACGAATCAAAAGTGCCTCAAGAGACATGAACAAAAGTGTGCCTGGGGCTGAGGATGGAAGCCAGGAAGAGACCCAAAGACTTACAGTTGTAGGAGACAGTGACTTAAGAATTACTACAGAAAAGAAAAAGGATTCTCAAAGTATTATCTATATGGACATATGATGTGTGGCCCAATCTTGTCAAAGACATTGTATGTAGAAGCATGAAGTCCTAAGGACAAGTACCAAAAAAAAAGTAGCCTTAAGTAGTGTATAAGCAGTAGAGTTTGGGACCCTACTCCTACAAATTGTGCTTAAATGAAAGCAATAGACATAACACAGTCTTGGCCTAATATACCCAAGGAAAACTACCTGTACTTCATGATAGAAACATATCAAAGCCAAAGTCAAACAACAGGATGAGAGAAAGGGATGGAAGGAAAGAGGATGAGGGGGCAGGAGAGAGAGAGAGACACAGACAGACTGACCAACAAGGGCACCGTAACAGGTATGGGCCATGAAACTTGTTGGTTTGATGTTTTGGTTCAGTCAGATACTTGGCAGTTGATGGAGGACTACTAGCTGTCTTAAACTGTGAAGATGGCCCGAAGTGTCCATCTCCTAGACAGTATTACAAGAACCACACGCCAAATGGTGGACTGGGGATGTGGACAGAGTGAGTGTGTGATTGTTGATAAAGGGGTAGAAGAGGAGAGAGAGGGTGCAGAGGAAGAGAAGGAGGTGAGGAGTGGGAAAGAAACTTCCCAGGCAGTGAAGTCTGGATTTCAGACACATAATGGCCAGACATGAATCACGGAGTGTGAAGGTCTAATGAGGTCCGGGTTCAACCCAGCCCAGAGCTGGGGGAGCAGAAGCAGCATGTGTCATGGAGAGTGGAAAGGAGTAGAATTCAGAGCCCAAAGTACACATCTCTTTCTTTGACTGTCAAAGAAGCCTTGTAACTGGAATTGTCTGATATTTAAAAGAAACATTCAGGACCTCAGCACTAGCGGGGGTTTCGCCCTCCACAGGGTCAGGTAAGGGGTGGCCCTGTTGCCACCATAATCAAGGATCTACACGGGCATTGTGGGTAGGCGGGCTCCAGTTTTCCTCTTTGAGTCGCAAACGCTGTGCGTTTGTCAGAATGAAGTATACAAGTCAATGGGGTTTTTTGTTTTTGTTTTCTTTTTTATATAATTATTATATAACTTATGCATTTATACACTACGAGTTGATCTCGGCCAGCCAAAGACATACCACACAAAAAGAGACAATCCATGATGTAATGTGGCCTTGAATTTTAACTCTGTAATGCTTAATGTTTACAATATGAAGTTACTAGTTCTTAGAATGCAGAATGTATGTAATAAAATAAGCTTGGCCTCGCATGGCGTTTTCAGATTGACATGAGTCTGCATTTGCACTTCCTAAGGAACAAATCTGCTGTGTAGAAAACTGTGCCTCGAGGTGTGAATTTTTGGTGTTACAATCTTACTTTATCCAAGAACGTATGCAAGGAGAACCACACAAATAGAATGCTGGACCCTCAGTACTGGCGTCTTCCATCCCTTTAGCCCTTTCTGTCTTCTAGTCCCTTCTCTATCTGGAAGACCAACAGATTCACCTTGGAGTCTCTCGATTTATTCCTAGAAGGGAAAGAGACCTCCAAAGCTGGGCTTTTAACTGAGAAATTCTATGTCTGCCCCAGTCACAAATCACCTCTATTCTTTCCAAGATCATAAAACATTTGATGAGTGGGGAAGCCAACCCTGGCTTTTAATACAAGCGGTATTATTTTTATTGGTAGATAAATCACCAGGGACAGCTGTCATTTCTCATCAGAGAGCATCAAGCATGCCACCCATCTCCTTTTTTCTGAGACCCGGCCAGCCATCTTCCTAGACCAGAATAATTGGGGAAGCCTGGTCTCGGAGTCCCCAGCCCTGAACCCAGAGACCTGAGCTGTCCATGAACACATGATGGCTGAGACCCACAGCCACCCACCCTGGCCCTGGTGACGTGATTGAAGAGCCATGACATGAGTTCCCAGTGAGAAGGGGCAACTGCGAGCTGCTTCTGAGCCTGTGTGGGTGTCTGAGCTGCCCATTTTGCATAGCTGCTTCACAGGTTCTTCGACACTTCATCATCTTCCTGCCATGGTTAAATACTCTCACCGAGCTTCAGTACCTTGGGTGTTTGAGCAAAGTTCCATACACTCAGTGGGATTCCCTTACCCATGTGTCAGTCGCCCCTATTACTGAGTTCCAGGGGGGCCTGGTCGTGGACCAACCAGCCAGGCCTGAGAAAGACACAGCCTGCCTGTATCTCCTTAGGAGGAAAGAAAGAAAGCAGAGCTGGCAGCCAGGACCTGGCAGAGTGTGGCCTGTCGACCCCAGGCAAAGCAAGGCATACCTCCATTCGACGTAGCCCCCATGTGCATGGACTTGGAGAGCAATCACAGCCCCTTTTGGAACTGTGTTATCAGCAAAACAACAAAAACACACTGGGGTGATGCTCTTCCATTCTAACAGATGTTTCCAGTTAGAGTTCTCATGCCAGGTTATTAGCAAGTATAAGGAGAGGTTTGGGCCACTGAGGTAATGTTCAATCACATGATAATTCTGAGTTGTCTGGACATAGTCTGCTCCCATTGTCATCTAATGCCAAGCTCTCACGGGCCATTTTTCTATGACCCGACCTACCAGCTCTTTCCTTCTTCCGTCATCTCCTGACATTCCCTGCTTCAGAATTTGCCCCCACCACCCCAACACACACAGAGGCACAGGTCACCCTGGCTGGGGGAAGAGTGGTTTTCTCTTCTGAAACTGTTTGCCCCTCTGTACTTGAATTCTGAATTCCTCCCACATCTCAGCCAAAGCTTCTATTTCTTTCATCCAACCAGATGCCTTCATGTTGGGGCAAACAATGTTCATAATCTTTTCCATGTAATGTGCAAGACAACAGAGAAATGCGTTCATTTTTATGGAGTGAAATGGAAGCTTTGAGATAAACTACCCCCCCCCCCCCCCCAGTGCACAGGAAAACCTATTCACTTCCAGGACTCAGCATTCTAAGGGTCGCCTAAACCAAGTCTTGCATGGTCTTCGAGGGTGACAAATGAGTGTCCTTCCTCTAACTTGGCTCCACAGGCTGAGCAGAAGCCCAGTTCTTCCCGATTATCAGACAGGAAGCAGAGCCGCCTCCCACTTCCCCTTCTCCCCCTGCAGAGCAGCTTGCTCAGGAAGCCCAGCCGCTCCAGACTCCTGAAGCAGAGCCCAGATGTGTGCCCAGGGTGCTCCCCCTGGACAAGGCCAGCTGCTGGCCCCCTGCCCTGGGGGAGGCAGGAGGGGCCGCTGCCTGCGACGGTGGAGAGACTCTGCACCCCACCCTGGGGCCTGATGACCCTATCTGGTTCTTACTGTCAGAGAAGAAGCAGAGGTCCTCTGGGCTCCAGCAGGTCCTGGCTCCACGAATTCCTCCCTTTCCGTGTTCAGGAAGCAGACTAGTGAACACATACACAACTCATTATTGGGAGAAGAAGGCTTAAGGCTTGCTGCTACGGGGTGCCGAGGCCTGAGCCCTTTACTAATGTATTGGGCAGATGCAGGGCAGGGAATAACTCTCAGGCACAGATATCAGTGAAGGTCCTGCCTCTTCCTACAGAAGAGCACAGAAGAGGGGCAGAGAGAACCAAGGTGAGTGCCCCCAAAGCCCCTCCCTGCTGGCACAGGTGGTTTACTCCTGCAATCCTTGCTTCGTAGAAGGCTGAATGTGAGGAGTGCAGTTTGAAGTCAGCCTAGATAGAAAAGCGTGAGATTCTTACCCTCCCCAAAAAACTTGGTAGACCACTACTAGCCTTGAACAAGAAAGCTCAAGGACAGTGCCTGGGCCCTGAGTTCATGCTCATCACACACACACACACACACACACACACACACACACACACACACACACACACACACACACACACTCATCAGTCTGTGCCTCTGCCCCTTCCTCTTCATCTGGCTCTGGCACCGGACATTTAAAAGTGGCTTGTTCAAGAGTCCCAGGAGTTTAATACTGCTAGGGCCATGCTCTTGTTAATTCAACTTCAATGAAGAAGAAATGCCGACAGGAAACCCTTTTTGTGACTTCCCAGTAGCTCCGTGTTCATCTCAACCATTAGCTGGGTGAGGTGGTCCGTGCCTGTCGCCTTTGCCACATGGGGGGCTGAAGTCAGAAGGATCATGGTTCCAGGCCATCCAGGCAGGGCGAAACCTAGTCACTGATACGACATGTCAGCAGTATAAGCTGAGCGTGGTGACGCATGTGTTTCATCCCAGAAACTGCAGGAAATGGAGAGGGAGAAAAGGAAGGGTCAGGAGGGAGAGGATCAGAGAGGAGGGGAAAGAGAGGAGCGTGGAGGAGAGGAGGGAGGAGGGAGAAGAGGTGAGAGAAGAGGAAGGAGAGGAGGAGGGAGAGGAAGAAAAGGAGGGGGAGGAGGAAAGGGGACAGGAGGGCAGAGTTGGAGAAACAAAGGGGAAGGGAGGGATGGAGAGGATAGGGGAGGAGAGAAGAGGGGCAGGGAGGGGACAGGTGGGGAGGAGAGGGGAGGGAAGGAGTGGAGAGAAGGGGAAGGGAGGGGAGGGGGGAGAGGGAAGGAGAGGAACGGGACCTTCGGATCGTTTAAGGATCTCCAGTGTCTCTCCCTTCCTCTGATGAATTTTCTTTATTTGCCAAGCATTCGTGTGTGGGTATGCAGTGTGGAAGTGAAATACCTTCCAGTTCATCTCGAAAGGTATAAAGACAGACTAAAGCAGGGCTGGCCTGCCGGCTCCGGTTGGGTCTGGTCTGGTTGTCTCCTCAGCACAAGAGCGCAGTGCAGGACCCGACCAGATGCCCTGCACAGATCCCACGACCGGGCAGGGTCGGGGCCTGGCTCTCGGGGGCCAGAGTCCAGGGTCTGGAGCACGGGCCTGGGTGTTGCCCTGCCTCCCGCTGCTCGAGACCAGAGCTGAGCTGGGCACCCCAGATCCACGGGGCTCCCTCGGGTTGTTCTCACTCCCAGGAAAACCAAAGTGACAGGTTCCTTAGCTGTCCAGCCCTGGTGGCCCCGCTCTCCGTCTTCTCTCCCTCCTTCTCCTTCTCCTCCTCCTCCTCCTCCTCCTCCTCCTCCTCCTCCTCCTCCTCCTCCTCCTCATCCTCCTCCTCCTCCTCCTCCCTCCCCTCATCCCCTCCACCCCCACAGCTTGTTTGGTCAGATGGGGGTCTCACTTGCTTTTTGCCCAGACTGGCCTCAAACCATAGCTCTCTTCGTTTTCTATCTTCTGAATAGCTGGGATTACGGGCATGGACCTCCCTTCAAATCCTTGCTGGCGAATCACGTCTACACTGAGGAAGAGCCGCTCACAGTGTGTTGAATAGTACTCAAAGGAAGCCCGGTGGACTGTTGGTTTGGGCCCCCAGTTCCTTCCAATTATGCGCGTGTAGGTAACACTTGTTTGCCCTGTCGTCTTTCCAGGAAGACGTGAACTCACACAGGGGGCGCCAACTGGGGGTAAGGAGCATTGGCTCTTCTATTCCTAAGGGTAGAGGGATCCGGCTAGAAGTGGCACAGCCGGGGAAAAAGCTTCCCTCACCCCCCAGCCTCATGGCACTTGGGTGAGACCCAGGGCCAGGCATCCAGTGCCCACGTGCGTGTGCATGAGGGCTAAAGCCACATATCCCTCGCAGCACCGTGGATGCCCTCTATGAGTGCCTTGGCCTGACAGGACCCAAGGAAGTCAGCCCGAGTGCCAGGCACAGACACTGTCTGCCCTTCCGTCCCAGTGCCCGCTGGCAGGGCAGCGCTAGGCCCCCCTCCAAGAGCCCTGGGCTTTCTCTTTGCTCGGATGCCTAGTCCACTAGGCCATACCTTCACCCTGTGAGGGTCTGAGGACTTGAAATCAAGGGCCACCATGACACTTTCCCAAGACCTCTGTGACACCAACCAATGAGCTGCAGGCCTTGCCGTGGAGCATAAGGTGATACTGCAAACCTTCTTTCTACTCTCCATCTAGCAGTCTTTTCCTACCCACTTCCTCCTTTCCCCCTTCCTTCCCTTCCCCCTTCCCCCTACTTCCCCCTCCCCCCTAGCATACCAGAAGGGTACAGGATAGTGAAGAGAGTAGACCTGCTGAGCCACTGCCTCCCAGAAAGTCTAGCTTTCCTCATTCCCTAATGTTTCTAGAATGTTCTAGACAAGTGGCTAGATGGGAGTGCACTGCAGGAGCCTGTGAAGGATGCCAGATGGCCACCAAGATCCTCCGTAGAAGCAGGAAACATAGCTGTTCCCAGCCATACCTGTTGTTTTCATTGGAATGTGGTCTTGGAAACTTTCTCCCTAGGTTGACCTGGAACTGTGCGTCTCCTGATCTCTGCCTCCTGAGCAGCTAGGGTGCCCAGCTGGCATTGGTGCGTTCATGTGCACACAGGATAGCCAGGGGTGATCCTGGGCCTGCCTATAGTCAGGTAAGTGACACTGATGTCCTCAAGTCACCCCCGGAGGTCTCCAGCAGGGAAGGAAGGGAGGCCCGCCTTCTGCGAGCCTGGGAGAGCCCAGCGTGTCCACCAGGTGGCGCGAGCACTTCGTGCACCATCTGTGCTGGGCCCCAAAACTGCCCAAGTCACTCCCACACCTTCTGGATTCTTTTTACTTTATCATCGCTTTAGGATCACTTAAAGGCCAGTTGTGGACCATCGCTGTGTTTTATGGGCATGGAAGTGGTGGAGACGGAGGTCCCTGCCTCTTAGGGCCCCGTTTGCAGACTCAGATGTTTAAACATAAGCATACAATTGTGGCGGCCCTGATTTTAAAAAGAAGAAAAATCCCAGAGTTCTGCCCCGCATTTCTGGTATGGGACCATTTAAGATGAGGTATCGAGCAACGAGCCTTTTCTCTGGTCAGAGCAGGAATGGGAGTGGTGGAACATTTTCCCTGGAGACCAAGGGAACACTGACAGAAAGCCCTTGGGATCTGGGAGCAAGGTGGGGGAGGGGACCGGGGACAGCGTCCAAGGATGTAGCCCTGGCCCCTTCTTGGCCTACCTCTGACCAGAACCCTGGCCCAGCCCCCAGGTCCTGCCTCCTGCCTCAGTTCCCTAGGACTCCACATAGCGTAGGCTGGGAATATGGTGTCCACCCACCCCTACATCTGACCTCTGCTGCTTTATTACATGTGCTGCAGAAATACCACCCCTATGTGCAGTTACACCAGCCTTGTTACGTGGCTTGAGCAAACAGCCATGGAAAGCTAGTGAGAGCCTGCTCAGCCTTTACACACTTCCTGTTCCTGGAGCTGTAGGTTCAGGCAGCTCTGCACCCAGTCTTGGATAACAAGCGAGGAAACTGAGGCCCAGAGTGGCAGCTCACCTTCTGAAGGTTGCACAGTCAGCCTGAAGGCTGGACTCTCAGAGTCCAGGCCTGGACTGACTGCTACCCGGCCTGCCTCAGCTGAGGGCCTGGCATCATAAAGGAAAACATAAATTTATCCTTTGCAAAGCTTTGAGCTGAACCACACATCTAGAGAGACTGTCCAGAGAGCCGATAAAACTACAGGAGTACTTTGGATGGAAGAGAGGGGGAGGGTTTGCAGAATTACAAGAATTAGTGATAGTGCATGTGCACACACACACACAGGCTTGGGACTTGGTCCAGCAGTACATGGCTTGCTCAGCTTGACCCCCAACACTGCAAAGAAATAAATAACCAAGTAGGAATGTGGGAGCTCCTGGGTTCTTGCAAGACAGGAGGTTTAGCTGCACACCTCGGCCCTGGTAGAGGTAATACCTCTATCATCCAAAAGGTGGCGCCAGAGCTTCCTGAACCTGACCACCCTTTGCCTTCCCAGGCTGCCTTGGAGCTTCTTTGAATTGTTGGGTAGCTTTGAGCTTTATTCCCAAACAGAAAACTTCACCTCCACTCCCTGTGCCACAGAAGCCAGCTTCCAAGCTTTTGGCTGGATGTGGACCAGGTCTCAGGAGATGAGTGGCCTCAGGCCTGCTAAGTACCCACTAGTAGGTGAGCATTGTGCAATCCCCAAATTCTCTCAAGGAAGACCCAGCTGAGTAGGTCCTTGTGTTTCTAAGCCCCAGGGCACAGGCCAAGGCTGGGACTGAGGAGAGGGTGTCAGTCTGATGGGCCAGCCCTACACTGGAGCTGGGGTGGGCAGCCTGTCCCTCACCTGGCAGACAAGGCTGCCAGCATGCTCCCCCCATCCCCCCGATGTCACCAAAGGAATGGGTGGAAAAGCCTGCCTGGTGACCATCCGTTTTCCTGGTATTTGCTTTTCTCTTGAAAACGGAAGCTGATCCGATTAATTGAAGGTTTCAGTGAGTTGTGTGCAGGCAAACTGGGGATTTCGGGATGACGAATCTCAGTAATCCCGGGATCTACATGGCTCTGCCCTTACAGGAACAGTGAATGTAGTTGTCCTTGTAGCCTGTCCAGGAAAACAGAAGAGGGCTTTGATTTCAAGTCCTTAAATCCCTGCCTTTCCATCCTGCTTTGCAAGCCTTAGCTCAGGTGTGGAAAGAAAGAAAGAAAGAAAGGAAGGAAGGAAGAAAGAAAGAAAGAAAGAAAGAAAAAAAGAAAGAAAGAAAGAAAAGCAGTGACAGGGTGGCACAGCTGGGCTGAAGTTAAGAAGCTCAGCACCTAATTCTCCCCCCACCCCCACTTTCTCCCTCCTTTTCCCACTCCTTTCCTCCCTCCCACTCCCTCTCCTTCCTACCCCCATCTGCCATCTCTTCCTCCTAATATCTTTTTATTTTTCTTTCCTTTCCTTTTCTCCCCCCCACTTCCTATCTTCCTTCCCCTTTCCTTCCTTCCTTCCCCTTCCCCCTTCCCTTCCTTCCTTCCCTATACTTTTCTTCTTGCCTTGCCCTGGCTGTAGGCAGGATCTGTTGTAGAGGCTTCCTCTGTGGAGGCCAGAGTGGCTCAGATCTTCCTGGGTGTGCAGAAATGACTCGAGGCTCTTACGAAACACGAGGATTCCAGAGCCCACATCTGGGCCGAGCCTGAGAGCTTGTGTCTCAGGATGGCAGGCACGCAGGATGCACCGCTGCTCTGACAAGTCGGCTGGCAGGCCGTGGTAAGGCCCAGCTTTCGATAAAGCTGGGGACTGCTAGACGCCTAGGCTCTGGGCCACCTCAGAGCAGTGGCTCTACATCCTGCAGTGGGAACCACGGCTCTTTGTGATACTTTGACTTCATGGGCCTCGGACAAAGTGAGAGCCGCTGGACCAGGTGGTGGAAAGGAGTGGTGCATGCTGGAGATACACTGCGCGGACATTGCGTTATTGGAAGACAGTACTGGGGGTTGGGGATTTTACAAAGAACAGAGGTTCATTATCTGACTATTTTGTAGAGAACCCCAAGGTGAGATGGGAAGCCAGCCCAGCCTTGCAGACCAGGGAAGTCAGGGCTTGCCATGTCACTACCACTCTCCTGAGGACTAGGCTTCAGTCCTCTGCCCTGGTCCTCAGGGAGATCTCTTCTAGGACCAGAATGATCACTCATCACACTCCACTCTCAAAGGCCCTGCCACCCCCCTAACACTTTCCCACTTAGGAGCAAGCTTGTCTAGCATGGGCACTCCTTCCCAGATGGCCTCCAGCTGTCCCCTAGAGGACTAACCGCTCCGATCTGCGAGTTGAACAACTCTCTGAAGATGAGATTAGAGCTTGGCAAAGGTTTGTCCCCCACTGAGGCAACATGGCGGGTATGGGAATTGGGGATGGGCTGGGGATGAAAGTATGCTGGCACCCATACTGAAGTTCAGGTCCTCTTCCCCCAAGAGTCACACCAGCTCGGAAGGCCTCGCTCTCCCGAGGGCTGACCTCTCTCTCCTGTGACCTATCAGTCGCTCCATGGTGCTCGGCTTTCCTGCCTCCTCCCCTCACTGCAGAGCAGCTGGGGTCCTGGGGATGACACCCCCATGGTCTTGCCAGATGGGCGCTGTGGCTCTCTGCTACAATCCTAGGCACTCGAGAGGTTGAGATCTGAAGACTGTGGTTCCCTGTCCGGGCAGAAAAGTCCATGAAATACTTATCATCAATTGACCATCAATCCAGAAGTGGAGCTGTGGTCAAGTGGTAGAGTGCTGACCTTCTGTGAAAAAGCCAAGTAAGCGTGAAAAACATTCAGGTCAATACCCAGATTGTCACGGAAAACAAAACCACCACCACGGATAAAAATCATTTGGTCCTGGTGCCAAAGCTGCCAAGTGTGGGACCAGGGCCCAGCCCGGCCGGTGGGCCCTCTCCTCCCGCCGGCCTTCTCCCCTGCTCTGCCCTAGTGTGTGGGCCCTCCTCCCGTGGCCTTCTTCCGTGCTCCCTGTGGACCCATTTGTCCCTCTGGGGCGGGGCTCAGGTATATTTCCTGTCTGGGGTAAAGAATAGCTCCTCCTTCTGCTGACTTCCGGTGGCCATGCAGTCTCACTGTGTGTCTGGAGAGTTCTCTGTGTTCCACCCCAGTGACGAGGGCTTTGAGGTCATGGGATGTACTGTTTGGCTGACTGACTGTTGACTAAATGGATGTATGAATGAATGAATGAATGAGTGACTAATGTAGCAATTGTCCATTTTGACCTTGGGCTTCAGCATCTCTGGGAATTTAAGATCTGCCTCTGACTTTTTGAGTTTTTTGTTGTTGTTGTTGTTGTTAGTCTGTTTTTATGTATGCCAATACTGGGGCTTCAATTCACAGCCTGGGCACTGTCCTTTAGCTGTTTTGCTCAAGGCTAGAGCTCTACCACTTGAGCCACAGCTCCACTTCTGGATTTTTGGTAGATAATTGGAAATGAGAGTCTCACAGACTTTCCTGCCAGGATTCGAACTATGATCCTCAGAATCTCTAACTCTCCAGTAGTGAGAATTATAGATGTGAGCCCCCTGCACTCGGCATATGTAGCATGTGTCATTTTATCTCTCTCTGAAAGATACAGGGTGACTGACACATATATCATGTCACAGAGTTAAACCAAGTTCTGATGGTCTGGTGGTCTGTGTGCTCAAATTGCTACCATTGGGGGTGGGATTTATCCAGATGGCTTCTGTGTGCACTCACTGTCCAGGCCTTTGTTCTATGCTCTGTAATTCTCTAAAACGATCTCCAAGGTCAAGTCCCACAGTTTAGACACTGGCTGGCATAGGATAGACTGACCTTATTAAGAAAGCATGAAGATAAATCCATTGAGGTTTGTGTGGGTGACACCAGAGACCCAAGATGCATTTTTCTGTAGTGTGTGTGGGCAATGAATCAGGTGAAATGCGCTGTTGGTTACATCTTGAAATCAAGCCAGGCTCCAGAAACCAGACCCTCCCTCCTTCCACTTGTAATGGAATGCATGCCAGTCCTGGCATTGCTCTGATACCTGCCTCATGATGTGCTTTCCATGGCTCCAGCCTTTGGGATCCACCCTGGCCACATTCTCCAGGTACTTGGCAAACCCCAGTCCACTTTGCTTCCTGGAACTGTGGCCAGAGACACAGGAAACAGGCAAGAGAGTCATTATTTCCATAACTCCACAGTTTTCTTGTTAAACCGCATCTCTCCATCCAGCCTTCACCTCAAAACACACACACACACACACACACACACACACACACACACACACACACACACACACACAAATGGAGAATATGTTTTCTTTACAAACCTCGGTTGAATATCTTGGCTGGCTTGTCATTTTCTCTCAGTAGATTCCAGGAAGCAAAGATGCATTCGTCTCTTCTTAGGCCCCGTCCCCCTGGGTTTCCAGACATGGCCCGCCCACCTGGGCAGAGGGGAGCGAGGGGTCAGGTGCATGCTCTGGTTTGGTTTGCTTTCTTATTCCCCTTACACAAAAGCATATGTTTAGCTTTATGTTTTTCTCTTTAATGTCAAGAAAATGGTTCCTTTAATACAATTTGTTATCATGAAGGTGAGGTACAGAAATTGCTGTTTCATAAGTCAGATAATGAACACGTTTCTTTTTGGATAGTGTCACCCTTCCCTCACTCTCTCCCAGTCCATGAATGTTTATCTTCTCTGTTGTTTGTAGAGGAGGGAATAACCGGGAAACCTGACTGCTTTTCCTACAAAATTACAGGGTCTGGCGCATCACAGCATGTGATGGGCTTATTGGGGTACCTGGGCCTTCAGGGAAGGGAGAGCCTGCCATGGCAGTCTTCCTTCTCCACAGAACCCTGCCTTCTGGTCAAGGCTCAGTGATACTCTATAAGCTGTCCTAAACAGCGGCTGCTAGAGCCAGGAGTTCTTTCCTTCAATCCATCAGACTGGGAAATCAAGGCCTATGGGGCAACTCATCCTCTCTCCACATGAGGAGCCCTCAGTGCTCTGGGCAGAAGCTGCATGTGTGACTCAGTCACAAATGTTTTGCAGTTGGCCCTAGAGGGGGCCTCAATATATGGACCCACCATTTTCTGAAATAAGTTGAGTTTCTAAAAGCCTCAGCCAAGCAAATAAGCAATGTGCACACTAAATGTAGCACAATCAAACAGAGAAAGCCAGAGAATTCAGCCATCGTGAACCAGGCACTGGTGACTCATGCCCATAATCCTAGTTACTCAGAAGGCTGAAATCTGAGGATCGAGGTTTGAAACAAACCCAGTCAAAATATCAGGAAGACTCTTATTTCTGATTAGCCAACAAAAAAATGAAAACAAAAATCAGAAGCGAAGGTATGACTCAACTGGTAGAATACTATCTTTGAGCAAGGGAGAGTGCAAATCCCTGAGTTTAAGCCCCAGTGCTAGCAGGAGGGGGAGGAGGAGGGGGAGGAGGAGGAGGAAGAAGAAGAGGAGGAGGAGGAGGAGGAGGAGGAGGGAGATCCAGCACTACTAAACACATAACCCAGGCACCTCAGAGCTCTCTAGGTCCCAAGGCACCCAGCCCACCATCACTTCTTTCCCAAGAAAAGACTTCAGACATGACAGGAAGTGCTGCCATTTTCCTTTGGGAATCGACTTGAGAACAGAGGAAGGCCCAATGTAAAGGGATTGTCCACTGTGGTCTGCATCTCTTCTTTTCTTATTCTGCAAACTCTGCTTCTCATGTAGCACCCTTCATAGATAGGGCTTCTTTAACTTGTCAGGAAGATGATGAATGATCTTGTCTTGACCTTGACTGAGAGCCATCCTCCTGCCTTTCCTTCAGGAGCAGCCACAACATCCAAAGACTGAGGATGGCTCCCTACAGAAAGCTGTGAAATAAGCGACAGTCCCAGAGTTGTTGCCTACCAAGATCATTGCTGGAGAAAGCAATTGCTACCATTACTGGATAATTGCATGACGGCTCTGGGCTGGGTCTCATATTTATATATACATATGTATATGTGTGTATATATATATATATATGTGTGTGTGTGTGTGTGTGTATTTGTGTGCAGGGGGTGGTCATGGGGCTTGAACTAGGCCTGGGCGCTATCCCTGAGCTCTTCAACTCAAGGCTACCGCCCCACTTCTGGGTCTGGGCGTTGTCTCTGAGCTCTTCAGCTCAAGGCTACCCTTGAGCCAAGCCCCACTTCCCATTTTCTAGAGGTTAATTGGAGATAAGAGTCTCAGGTCCTTTTATTCCAGGGCTGACTTTGAACCTTGATCCTCAGATCTCAGCCTTCCGAGTAGCTAGGATTACAGGCGTGAATCACTGTGCTGGCTTCATATATATATTTTATCTCTTTATATTTTCTTTTTTTTTCTGTGTATGTGGTACAGGGGAATCGAACCTGGTGCATGCTAGGCAAGCACTCTACCACTAGGCTAAACTCCCAGCCCCTCTTTATATTTTCAAAGCTAGAAAAACTTAGGCTTAGAAAGGGCAGGGGTGGGGGAAGGGAAATGGGGACCAAGACATAAGAAAGGTTATTGATGTTTGTGAAGTAATACACCTTCTATCTGGTAACCCTTCTAATAATTACAATAAAAATATATGAAAAAAAGAAAAACTTAGGCTTAGAGAGATTAGAGTGTTGGACAAGGACAAAAACCTCACAACTCCTAAGTGACAGGACTTGGGGCCTATACAGTAGTCACCTCTTCTTAATCATTGCTCCTCTCCTTTCTTGACACCATGTGAAGATTTGTCCCTGGTGCTTTGGGCCAACGGAGAGTCTGCAGTGGAGAGAGAATATCCATTCCCGATATGCCATGCACTGTTTCATAATAAACACAGAAAGAAACTAGCAGGGTCAGAATCGAGAAGAGGGAGCTGAAATCGTGTTAAAGGACAAAGCTATGTCCTGTTGCAAGAATTTGACCCTCCTCAGCACGCCACAAAGACACTGGAGCGCTCTGTCGGTCCCAGTGGGCTCCTGTGAAGTGGCCCCTGCATCTGCATCTGACCAGCGCTGTCACTTGTGCCACACCTGTTCTCTCTTGTGACATTGTCTCAGGGAGGTCACACTCTTCTCGCTGCCATTGCCCTGTCCCTGGGACCCTGCCCCCATCACCCTGTGACTGATCTGAAACAAAATCTTGTATCTTATTTTAATCCCAGGAAATACTAGACATCAGAATACCCCCTGGCTGTCCTGCTCCATTTCTGCTAAACTCAATTTCTGGCATTAGTTATCTCTAAGTATTGAGCTTTATCTTCATGAAGTGTGTGAATTTGGAGTCCCCGTGGCTTGGCCAGAACCCCTGTTGTTTCTCTCTCTCTTGGTTTCTTCATCTTGAAGATAGAGACCATCACAGCACCTTTCTGTCAAGGGCTGGGACTTCATTATCTTCAGAGGACATAGATAATGGTCTCGAACCTGCCAGGAAGCCCCCTGGTGTGCACTTTATCCTTACTGTACTCCTCCCCTCACTCCCCAGCTTCTCCAGGCTTCTCCTCCATGTTTCAAGGCTTTGCTCACTGCCTCCTTCACCAGCTGGGCTTCTCAGCAGCTGCATCTTTCTAGAAAGCCGTCATTCCCCTTCCTTTTCGTCTGCGAGGCTCTCAGTTCTTCAGGGAGATGCCTCTTTATTCCTCCTCACTCACTTGGCCCTGGGAAGGTTTTTGTTTTCAATGCTCATGCTGCGACTTGAACTCGCAGCCTGGGTGCTGTCCTTGAGCCTTTTTTATTTTATGTTATTTTATTGCTCAAGGGTCGCACTCAATCACCTGAACCCCAGCTCTATGTCTGGCTTTTGGCTTTTTTGTTGTTGTTAATTGAAGATAAGAGACTCAGCTGACTTTCCTTCCCAGCCTGGCTTCAAACCCCAGTCCTCAGATCTCAGCTTCCTGAGTAGCTAGGATTACACCGTGAACCACTGGTGCCCAGCTGCTGTGGAAGATTTTTCTTTGTAGAAGTTTAGTGTCCATCCCTCTGATGTGACCTCCAGGCGAGTGGCATTGCACGTGACACATAGCTGATCGCGGATTCTATCCACGGTGAGTGTGTGGTGAGCTCCTGTCCTCTCCCAGCCCTTCCGGCGGCCGAACTTCCCTGTTCTGCCCTCGCTAGCCCTGGGTAGATGGGCAAGATGGACACTGCTGGAGGTTGTGAAGATTTTGCTAGGGTTGAAGCTTTGCTGGGGCGGGGAGAGGAGGGCCCCAGTCCTGGGGTTTTCCCATTCCCCGGGCCTCTGCGCACAGGTTTGTTGAGATAATGCAACACAGCGACTCCACTGTCAAGTGGAAAGAGCCATTATTCCCTCCACTTGTCAACCCGAAGGAGAGACTCCCAGATCTGACGAGCACCAGACCGTGCTCACAGGAATCTGGGCCCTGTGTCCGTATCCCGTGCTCCAGTGTCCAGTGGCAGCAATCAGATAAGCTAAGGGGAGTCTGCTCGTGTCCTCCTCTCTCCAGCTGATGGAGGAGAATTTCTGTCTGCTCCATTTCCTACACGTCAGAGCTCCATTCTCCGGGAGATGGCAAGGTGGCTTACAGGAAGGGGACATTCATTAACTACAGTGTTCCCGAGACCCATGGGGTGGAACTGCGGAGCAGGCAGAGGGAGGATGGGAGCTGGGAGGCAGGGAGGCAGCTTCCGCTTCCTGTGGGAACAGAGCAGCCTGCATGGAGGCCTCGCTCAGGGTGGAGGAGGAAATGGCCATGTGCTGTACCTGTGTGCCCTCCCTCACTCTGCCCCCGTCAGTCTGCCCCCGAGGTGCCTGGCAGCACCCCATCCTTCACTGTCCTCCATGAAAGGAGAGCCAGGGCAAGAGCCACCCCTCCTCTAAGCCAGGCCTGACCTCCTCCTTCTTCTGCTGATGTTTGAGTCTGCCATTTTCCTGCCCTATCTCTTGCTTCTTAGCCCCGTGGTGAGGCTGAAAGAGTCTCCTGAATGAGGGCTGAGCTTGTATAGAACAGGTTGTGTGTCTGGGGCTATAGGAATTGTGGTCTGGGACACGTGACCCTGTGTGGCTATGGGGTCTGAATAACTGAGGAGAGTAAAGGGTAGTGATTAAGGAAATGCTCTCTTCTATTGGAGATTTTCCTTTTGAGATCTCCTAGTTTCTGTAAGTAAAATTTCTCTCTAGCTGAATGCTTGCACAATTCACATCTTTGACAAAGGCCTGCGTTCTTCTCCTCCGTGGCCTTCTCCACCCTCCTGGTTTCTCATAGGGAAGGCCAATCAGAGGGAACCCAGGGCACTGTAGCCACCGGGTGTGAAGTCATAGCCTAGCAGAAGGGGAGCCTGGGTCTCCAGACCTTAGGGTCTGTGCACACTGCGATCTCTAGAGAGCAGGAAGTCAGTTGGGGGGCAGAGGATTACGGATCAGGGTGGTGGCTTAATTGTGCATGAATCTGGAGTAATCATTCATGCCATACGACCTGAAATGGTTGGCCGGCCAGAAGAGCAGGAGCCTGGGTTTACGACTGACTGCTCCATGACCCCCCAGGGAGGCAGAAAGTCCTGGCACAGGCACAAGAGAGCCACGGCTCAGCGGAGTTTAGTTAATGCGTCGTCATCATCAACAACATAATTACAGTTATTATTAGTCTGTTTATTTGTGTCTCAGGAGTTCAGGCTCCAGCTTCAGCTGACAGAGCTGTAAGCTGGCTCCCATGTGAACCCCCTCACCCTGCTCCCCTGCCCTCCAGTCTGCAGGACCATGTGTAAATCCGGCACAGGCTACAGTTTTCCAACAGTCTGATAGTCATTTGAAGGGGGCCAGAGATAGAGTTAGCGTTCTGCAAGTAGAAACAAGCCCACATCAGCTTGGTGATGGGGCGGGGTTAGGGTCTTTGACTTAAGGTCACTCTTTCTTGTTGCTGTCGCAGTTCCTTCCTTTTCCTCCTCGTCACTCTTGGCACTGGCTCAGGCTCTCGCTATGGAGCCCGCACCAGTGGGTGCCACTCAACCCAAGTGACCCTGGGGCAGACACAGCATAAACACATCTCTCATGAGTTAACCATCTGGAATCAGTGAACAAACATTGGGTTGAAACCCTAGAACTGGGTGTTATTTAAAAGCTATCACCCACTCCCAGCCCTTCACAGAGCTCAGGGCTGGCTGGATTGTAATATATGTGTCTGTCTCATCCAGATCCACAAGAAGGGCCAACATTTTATCAACACTCAACAACCAAGTAAACACTTGCAAGCACTTACATGTCCCTGGCTTTACTCTGGGTGCTCACAGAGGAAGCGCTCTGGGAGAGAGAGTGATGGACACCTCAGGAGGAATAACCACTTGGTTCTGGGCAGTAGTGGAATGCTTGGTCCCCAGAACTGGCCCTCACTGCCAGACATCTTCGTGGATTAGAAAGACGTTTGCCACCTAAGTCAGTTGTGGTCATTTTCAGCTCGTGATTGTATGGCAGTTAACGTCATTGAGGCTGTGAGAAAGAGACGTTTCGATGCCTATAAAGTAGGAAAGATAAACAGAAAGCTCATTTCCTAGCCTGGATGCCAGACTCAAAGGAGCAGAGCGGATCTATAGTCCTATCTGTCACGCTGGTGAATGACACCTCAGGGGTAAGAATGAGACCAGGAAGCATGGCAGAGACAGCGGACCCAGTGAGTATTCCAGGCGACAGACCGATGGGGTCCATCCAGAATCTTTAACCCAAAACACTGCTTCTGCTTTGTGAAAGTCTCCAGGAAGTAGAGAGGTTGAGGAGGGGGAATGATAAAGGAAGATGGCTATGGTGGGAATGGTACCTCACTGTGAGCTCAGGAACTGAGCTGTCCTTCCAAATGGACTCTGCCCAGAAATGTCTGCTTGGGTTTGAGGTAAAATAATGGAAAAGATCCAACCCCTACAGTAAGACCAGGCAAGAGAGAAGGAGACCAGGAGCCATGTCTTCAGAGACAACATCCCACCTGGTAACTGAGAGCTAGGCTCTCCTCCTGGGGCAGAAGACTCACCAACTCCTGCTACTACAGGTATCCCAAAGCTGGTCAGTGAGAACCTGGGACCCCCAGGGCAGGGAGGGGCTTGAGGACACCTCTGTCTATGCATGATCTTGTAGGCCAAGCTTGGTCTACTTGGCTATGATTAGAATTTGATTAAAGCCTCAGAAAGCATAGACAACCAAAATGAAAGGGAGAAGTGGAGTTAGCTGACAGAAAGCACAGTTCTTGTCTTGTGCTGATGGTGATGATAGGTGCCCAGCAAAGAATCTTCGCTAGTTCTAAATCTGAGACATAGGAGTGACAGCTACTGGGTACCTGTGTTTGGTAGAATAAAAGGTTCCATCATTTCCCTTTAAAATCAAAATGCACATCCATCCCATCTCTGTCTGATTAGTGCTTTCTTAGGTGCCAGCAGATATCTGGGCACAACGAGTAAAGTAATGAATCAGAAAGGGATCTTCCTGTTTGCACCGAGCTGCAGTCGTGCTCAATACATTAGAATTAATTGAAGATATTACAACAGAGAAGTTTTATTTTTGGAACCACACCAGATCTCATAGCTTTTGGTGAAGAGTACACTAAGTTGGAGAGTAAGGCTGGGCTTAATCATGCAAGAGGTAAGGGAGGATCTTAGGATGAGAAGGTAAGGGCGAAGTTTGGCCTGCCCGCTCTCCAGGGCTGAGACTCTGTATGTCGGGGAACGAGGCCTGCCAGTCACTCCACAGTCACCTTAGGGCGACCCTAGGGTCCAGCGTGACTGGTGGTGCCACCACGTCTCAGCTCTTGCCTGGGGCTTGTTGCCTTTGGCCTTCTTCTAGGTCCTGTCCCCACGTGTCTTCTGGCTGGCGTTCTGATGGTCATATGAGGTCCTTTTCCTCAGGATCAAAACACAGTTGCTTGGCCAGCTGGCAGCATGGGCTGTGACCTTCAGGCTAGGATACTGGCAGGGACTCAGGTACCAGGATCACGTGGAGAACCCGCCTCCAGAGGAGAGCCCTCGGGGTCTTGAGAGGAGAGGAGAGGAGGCTTGTGGCAGAGAATTGGTCACTCTGGGCATGCAATGCCACAACTGGATGCTAAACAAAGCCATAACTGCCAAAAAGCCAGTCTTCTGGGAATGTCCAGGGCAGGGGCCAGTGGGAGTATCTGGCTGGGAAGCGAAGGGCCCTTCAGCCAGTGAGGGCACCATCGCTGGGTGAGAAGATGTGAGCTACTGAGACTGGGGCCCATGCCCCTTCCTCACAGCACTGCAGGCTCTCCTGAGAATAAGATATCACAGTGCCAGAACCTGAGCTCCATGGCTGTCACGTTGTGGTCAGGGCAAGCTTTTTCTGTTGTCATGTGAATGGGTCCAGTACACATCTCATGTCTGCCTTCTTCCCTCTACTTGTGGTAGGGAAATGTGGGTAGGTATGAGGAAAATTCATTTTCCCCCTCCTTCATCCACACCTCCGGAGAGAGAGAGTGTTGAAGCAAGTCCACTTGGCACTATGCATAGTTGTGACATTGACCCCCCCCCATCTCTTCATTGCTCCTTGCCTAGATAGGCTTGCAGGCCTTGGGACAGCTGAGACTCTTGACTGTGCTCTCAGGGGAATGAGCCCCCTTTGCAGTGGGTCTGTGGAGAAGCATTTGATGTGGAGCATGAGGCCAAATAACCAATTTCTCCATGGCAGCTGGAAAATGGGTGTAAGCATGTGGGGAGTTTTATGGCCCTAGGATTCCTTCAAAGACGTGCCCCCAATAACCTGACTTCCTCCCGCTAAGCTCCTCCTCCTCAAGCTCCTATCACTTCCCAATAGCACCCCCATCAACTGGGGAAATATCCCTCTCTGTGGTCTTTCAGCTTGCCTATTCTCCACATCACCCCTGAATGGGTTACAAAGGAGTAGCAGAATTCACTATGCTTTCATCCACAAAATGTCTGACCTGCCCACATCTCAAGATTCCTCCCTCCACGATCATGGGGGACTTTCCTGAGGTTGTCACAGGTGTAGTTGAGAAACTTGAAATTCAGGACACTGGGTTATGGGTACCCTCCTACGAACAGAGCTGAGCCTTCTGGCTCTGTTTCTGTCTGATCCCAGATGCCATTTCCCATCTCATGATAGATTATTGCTAAGCTGCGCAACCTTTTGATCTGGGGTTAGACAAAGAACTGCCTGTTCACCTTAATGCTAATCGATGTACCCGTGGCCTCCACCGAGTTCTACTAGCACTCCAGGCTCTGTATGGCACTTTCTTTTCTGTAGTGGGATGCATGGTGTCCCAAGCCCTGTGTATCTATACCGTGATTCTTCTGTATTGGGTCCATACGCCCGTTTCCCATCATAACTGTATCTTTTAGTCTGTAGATCATATGCTCTAGTGGGCAGGGCCGCATACACCATGGTAGGCCTCTGAGATACAATCCTTTCCTGTTTGGTGCCCTAGGGAAAGCTGCAGCCTTGTGTGGAGGGGCTGGGATGTAATTTCTTAGTATGTGAGTCTTCAGGACTCCAAGATGTCCTCCCAGACCTGATTGCCAGCTCTGGGAAATGGGGGTCTCGATTGCTTCTGTCATTATGAGAGGATATCCCAGCCCACCTCATCTGACCCCCAGGACTGAGCCTCCATTCTCTGAGGAGCGTGTCTCCCTAAGGCGTCCAATGCTCTCGTCACCGTTCCTATCTGCATGGTGGTATCGATGTGGTGAGCTCTGGGGTGTCTAGAGATGGTTTTCATCAGGAAGCACCGAGACTCTTTTGCATATAATAAATATTTAAACTTTGCAGAACACATATTCTTTGTTTCCTTGGTCTTTTTCTTTTATTCTTTTTTTTTCTTCAGTTTTTGCCAGTCTGGTGCCCTGGCAGCATTTTTCTCTTACTAAACAGTCCTTACAAAAGTCATGTTGTCATGTCACACTGCATTCTCACACCCATCTGTGCTACTCAATGAGGATGTGTCCTCATGTGAAGACTGGAAAAGGCACTGGCCTCGATCTCAGGGACTACTGTTGTCGGGGGTATCTGTTGGTGGCTGAGAAGGAGAGGGGTCATGATTTGGTTAGAGTCCCTCTGAGCTGTAAGCCCCTGTCCTCCTAAGCCATCTTCCCGGTACCTTGAGGATGACTTTATTGATTGAGAAGATCTTTGCAGGAGTAACCAAGAAAAAGATCTTCAGATGAGGCCATCCTGGATGACCCCAGTGAGCCCCAAACCCCGTGACAGGCGTCCTCAGAACACAGTGGGGAAGACACAGGCAGCGAGAGCTTGGGGTTGGAGAGTCAGAAGCCCACAGAGGCCTAGAGCCTCTGCAAGTCGGAGGAGGCAAAGAACAGACTTCGTGTTGGGTCTCCAGCAGCTGTGTGGCCTGTGGACACTCAAATCTCAGCCCCACTGTTTTCAGGTATCCATTTTTGTGCTCACTGGCTGCCACTGTGCTGCTGCACTGGGCCTTGGTATCCATTTCTCTCTTTCCAGTGGAGTGGGAAGACTCTTCCTTCCTCTGGGACCCCTGTCCCCAGTGCCTGGCACACTTATAAGATCTTTGTTTTGGTCCAGCTCTTGCCTGCCGTCTTTGAGGCAGGTCTGGGGGAGGGGGTAGAGACTCAGGTAGCCTCGTCCATGGTCAGGGGTTGATGCCCCCAGACATAAGGAGAGTCACATGTGTAGGTGACCCGGTAGCTGGGCAGGTTCCAGGAAGAAGGGAGGTGAGATGCCAGGCAAGGCCACAGGGAGCCCCCATCTGCAAATGTAGGGGCCGAGTCTCGTCTCCAAGTAGTCATGGAAACTGTAGACAAAGCTGCCGTCCATCCCAGAGTCCTGGCATTGATGTGATGCTCTCAGCTTTTCCTTCCTGCCACCAAGAGCCTGGAGACACCAAGTGTCTCCATGGCAAGCTTCAGTTTTTGAAAATGTCCAAAGGAATAATGTGCGTTTCCAGAGGCCACAGGTCAAGCTTGCTCTGTATTGCTGCTTCTCAGGAAGGAGATGGTTTTCTGTAGAAGGCTTCTGGGGCCTCTGTGCAGCTTTCTCCAGAAAATGCTGCCTTCTGGTTGGATTTAATCTCAGGGAGGCTTGTTGAGAAAGGAGGGAGGAAGGAGGAAAGAAGGGAAGGAAGGAAGGAAGGAAGGAAGGAAGGAAGGAAGGAAGGAAGGAAGGAAGGAAGGAAGGAAGGAAGGACTGACCGCAGGCAGGCTAACTTGGACACTAAGAAGCACTTCACATTCATGTTCAAGCCCTGATGAGCAGAGCCAGTCACATTCCCCCACGTAAGCACAGAGATGGCTGTGACAATGTGGAGAGGCATCCAGGGAATGTTTGACATCTGTTGTTCTAACCCTGCAGTCCCATTTGGGTTTCTTAATGTCCCAGTCAGAACATGGTGGGCTTTAAATGAGATGTGATTTATGTTTGATCTTGCTACCCTAGGCTGAGAGTTAAAAGAGGGTCTCTACTACTACTTGTGACTCTTCACCTTACCCATCACTGTCACTGCTCCTTGGAGAATGTCTTGCCCCATATTGTGATCCAGGGGTGTCTCCTGGATTCTCAGCACCACAAGAAGTGCCTTCCTTCTTTTCTCCTCAGCAGAGATCAAGGTAAAAGGTTATTGCCCAGCCTCCTGTAGGACAGCTCCAGGCAGACAGACATAGATGCCTGCCATACGATCCTGGCTTCTTATTGCAACCCAGGACCCCAGCCCGAGCCTTCAGTGATAACAGCATGGGTCCAGGCCACTCTAGGAAGCCCTCAACACTCCCTTGCTCACTTCCTGCTATGTCCTGGAAAGAGAAGAGATGACAAAATAATGGTAGAGATTCACGTTGGCGGATAATGTGAGACTCTCGTGGGTGTAGTTTTGGGTGTGCATGTGTGTGCACGCGTGCGTTGTCCTAGGTTTCTTCACTTAAAGTTGGCACTCTACCACTTGAGTCACAGTTCCACGTCTGGCTTTTTGTGGTTAACTGGACATATGAGTCATAGAGGCTCTTCTGTCCCGGCTGGCTTCAAAGCGTGGTCCTCAGATCTCGGCCTCCTGAGTAGCATGATTTACAGGCTTGAGCAATAGCACCTAGTTCCTCTGACCCTATCTTTGATAAACTGACCCATATTTCTCCTCATTTTCCAAGACATTTTTAAAGAATCTTTGTCGAGCATATAACCGACTACTTGATGTAGTCATGATTCTAAGGACACAGATTTCCCTGAAAGTGTGAACTTCTACTTCAATCCACATTTTGTGGCCTACAAAGTTTTCAGCATTGTGTGGTTTTGGTTGTGGGACTTGAACTCTGGGTCTGGGCGCTATCCATGAGCTCTTCAGCTCAAGCCTAGTGCTCTACCTCTTGAGCCACAGCGCCACTTCTGGTTTTCTGGTGGTTAATTGGAGATAAGAATCTCATGGATTTTAGTACCTGGGCTGGCTTTGAACCTCGATCCTCAGATCTCAGCCTCCTGAGTAGCTAGGATTACAAGTGTGAGCCACCAGTGCCCAGCTAGCTTTCAACTTTTGTACTCTTAAGTTTAAAAAAATAAACATATAAAATATGTCTTAGTCTTTTTAGAAATTTTACTAGGCACGTTGATAAGCGAAATGTAAGGAAGTGGAGATGTATAGATCAAGTTCTCTTAAAATACAGGAAGGCTCATCAAACGAAGGGATCATGGTTTACAAAACCATGAATTCTTTTTCCCCCCTGAGCCATAAGCACTTGCACAAAATAATTTGAGACACCCAACAATTCCAAATCATGACAGGGCACCCCCATCCTTAATTTCAAAGGAAATTGAATCCATCTGTTGTTCACTTACACTGAGCTCACCCAAACCCTCTTTCGTCAGGGCAAGGGGACATGCAGGAAGCTGCACAGGCCTGTTCTGAGGTCACATTGCCCTCAGCTGGGAAGTGGGCTTGCCAAAGCTTCTCTTGGACCAACCTCTGTATCCTCATACAGAGCCCACAGAATCCTAAGGAGCTGAGAGCTAGCGGAGGCAGACTCCCAGGTCTGCGAGGGCTCTGCTGGAGAACTCTGGTCCCTTGCAGGTGTTGGTTGCTGTTGAGAGTCCCCGTGACTCCAGTTTAGTCCTGGCTTCATTCTTCTCTGTTTCCGTGATCAGCATTGACCTGCTCCCTCTCCTGAACACTCCCCAGCTGCAGTAGGCACAGCTCATGCAGCACTCAGTCCTCCTGAGACCCTTGTCTCCAGTTCCAGGTCCCTCCCCCTAACCCCTGCCCTTAGTGGCTAGAGGCTGGACCTGCACCCAGAGAGGTGGAATCAGGAGTCCTCCCGGAAAGATGGACAATCAGCTCTCTCCCTGGAGAACCAGTGGGTGCAAATGTTGGGTTGGACTATCAGAGGGAACTGCAGAATCACGCCTGCCTCCTGTCTCATCTGCAGCCATCACGCTTCAGTTGAGCTGAATTTCCTCAAAGTGAGAAGAGCCTTAAACCTCGATCCTCTTTCCCAACGGCTGGAGAGAGAAATGGTATGGCCAATCCCCGTGCATCCCTCCCAGCCCGGGCTCAATGGCAGGAGGAGACACCAAGGGAAGGCACGGGGCTGTGTCCACACAAAGATGGTGTCACCAGTGGGAGGACAGGAGAGAATGGCAATGATGACAGTCTATGTTCTTGGCAAACAGCTCAGAGCAGACGCTGCTCGTGCTGGCCCTGTGGGCAAAGGATGGTGTGTGTTCTGCCACCTGGGTCTGCCTGACACAGGACAGTGCTCCACCAATCAGCACGTGCCACAGAAGTGACAGAGGGCCTGATGCCTGGATGACCACCGGCAGGCCTGAGTTGACACATTCTGGGATCGCAAGCCCATTGAGGGTGTGGAAGGTTTAGATTTGGATCCATGGCTTTTGCTAATCAGTTGGGTAAATGTGTATATAAATTGTAGATGAATGTAAATTTGTATGTACAGACCAGGAGGTGGGACCTGAGTGAGAGGAGTCGTCACCGCAGTGCATTGTGTCCCCAGCCCCTCCCTATCTCCCAGGCTGCTTCCTGACCTCCTTGAGGAGCCACTTGGCTCTACTTTGTGCTGTTCCAGCCTCCATGATCCTGCAGCATCTTCCTCACCCCAGGCCAACAGCGCAGTCAGCCGACCATGTGTAAATTAAAACTTATGAACTCCTGAGCCAACATAAGCCTAGCTTCCCTGAAGCTGCTTTCTCAGCTCTCCGTCCCAGCAACAAGAAAACCAATGTGTGCAATGGCCTTGCACAAATCACTTCCACCCCTGTCTGAACACCGAGAAATAAGTGCACTCAGATAGAGCTTTGAGAACCGTGCCCATACTCTCAAGCACAGTTCAGTCACCATCAGTCACCGCGGTGCGGTGTTCAGGCACAGGCTCCAGCTCTGGACATAGAATCTCAGACTTTTCTGCTAGGCGTGCCTTTGAGTTATGATCCTCTTAGTCTCAGCCTCTAATGTAGCCAGGCTTATGGTACCAGCCACCAGCAATGGGGCTCAAAGATTTAGTACTAGCATTACTAGTCTTACAAGTATTGTAATTTTTGGTTTATAGTGGTCTGACTGCGCCGCCCCTGAGCATAGTTCTTAATACGTGTGTCCTGCTTGAGGTCCGCTGGGCTTCTATGATCTGAATCCATACGTGGTTCACCAAATGCAGATCATTTCTGGTATTTTCAATTTTGGGGGCTACTTTCATTTTGGAACTCTGCTTGTCTGTGCATATTTGATATTATCCCTGCTGTTTGTTAAATTCTTTTTTTAGTTCTTTTTGCCCTTTAGTGTAGATATTTGTATTGTTTTATGTTTCACTATCCTTCCTTCTTCATTCTTTCTTCCTTCCTTCCTTCCTCCCCCTTCCCACACTCCATTCTTTCTCTCTTTTTATGTCAGTCATGGGGCTTGAACTTGGGGCCAGGGCAGTGTCCCTGCAGTTCTTTTGCTCAAGGTTAGTGCTCTATCACTTGAGCCACAGCACTGTTTCCAGTTTTCTGGTGGTTAACTGGAGATAAGAGTCTCACAGACTTTTGTGCCTGGGCTGGCTTTGAACCGCGATCCTCAGATCTCAGCCTCCTGAGAAGCCAGGATTACAGGTGTGAGCCACCAGCAACTGGCTTATCCATTCTTCTTTCATGTCCATTTTTCTATTAAATCTATTCAGTGCACGTGCGTATACACAATTTTAGTTTTTTGGTAATACTGGGGATTGAACTCAAGGCCTTATACTTGCTAGGTGAGAGTTCTACTGCTGGAGCCACACTCCAAATCCTTTAGCCTTCATTTGTTTTTTCAGATATAGACTTAATGTTTTGCCATGGTTGGCTTTTGGCCACAATTTTCCTGCCTGTACCTATCTAGAAGGGGATAACATTCATATGTCGCCTCTAAGCCTGGTTTGATTTTGAGATAAGGTCTTACTAACTTTACCAGGATTGGGCAATTTTAGCTCTAAACTTTAATTCCAAAATTTCCATTTTATTCTCTTATATATGCTGTTTCTCTAGTGAAATTTCTTTATTACATTTTTATTCATTGTCATTGTACTTTTATATATCATAGCTTTGTTTCTTTCCTGTTTCTCCTCTCTCTCTCTCTCTCTCTCTCTCTCTCTCTCTCTCTCTCTCTCTCTCTCTCTCCACCCCTCTCTCCCTCTCTCCCCCCTCTTTCCCCCCTTACCTTCTCTTTGGTCCTGGAGATTAAATCCACAGCTGCCTATATATTAGGCAAACTACCACTAAGCTATATTTCCAGTGCCATCAATTAGAGCTTTAATAGCTACTCAAGAGGCCGAGATTGTGGTTCAGAGCTAACCCGGACAAAAAAGTGTGTGAGATTCTATCTCCACTTAACCATAAAAAGCTGGAAGAGTAGCTCAAGTACTAGCCTAGGGACAGAGCCCAGACTCAGAGTTGAGGCCCCAGTACTAGAAGAACATAACAAGGGAGACAGACACACACAGAGCAAAGATGATAGGAAATCAGAATACCACAAGGAGAATACCACCGTGTGGAGATGGGGAAGGAGGCTGGAATTAAGTTACCACAGCCCAGGGGACTTCCCGGATTGTGAGCAGCTGGAGAGAGGTCAGGAGCATCCTTCCCCTGCAGGCTACAGAGCTGAGGATGAGTCTGTTGACGCCTTCATTTTAGACGGCTCACCTCTAGAAATGGAAATAAATGCACAATTTTCTGTGGTTCTAACCATCAAGCTTGTAGTAAGTTTGGTAAGAAAACCGATAGGGAAAAATGTATGTGTGATGTGGCTGTTTCAAGAAGCTGCTTTTAGGGGCTGGGACTGTGGCTTAGTGGTAGAGTGCTCGCCTAGCATGCATGAAGCCCTGGATTCCATTCCTCAGTACCATATAAGTAGAAAAAGCCAGAAGTGGTGCTGTGGCTTAAGTGGTAGAATGAGTAAAAGAAGCTCAAGTGCCCAGCCCCTGAGCTCCTTAGAACAATGTTTACATATTCCAAAACATATCCTAAGGAAATCAAGTGGTTGATTAAACGTCCCCACTTCCCTGGGTAAATATTAAGTAGAATCAGGAATAACTTATCGTGAACTACTCTCTGCTGAAATGCACCCTGAATCTTCAGCATCCTTGTCCTGGTGTCTAAACTTCGATCCAGGAAGCTCTCACCAGAGCTCTGCTGTCTGTCTCGGATTCCTTGCTTAAGCCATTGGCTCCTCACCAAATCTATACTTCTTTTTGGGTCCACCTTACTACAAACCCTTCTTTCAAAAATCAAGGAAAACAACACCTACCACCAGGAACAACAACAAAGAAATCTTAAGAAGTATTTTTAAGGGTTATTATGGTTACTTCACTGGAAACAATTAGTTCAAAGGCACGTAGAGTTGAATTTCCTGACCCCTCCCCCACCCCTCCCCCACCCTCCCCTTCCTGGCACTATCATTCCCTTGAATGAAAAGAAACTCGGACCACAGAATCAGCTTTATTGCATTTGTTCTTCTTTCACAGATTAAGAAAGAAAAAGGAAATGGAGATACATATGAAAACGGGAAGGGGCTTGATGAATAGAGGTAATCTTGCATAGGAAGTTTGGTACCTATCAAAACCAACAGGCCACTCTGTGGTCCATCCCAGTGGGTGACAGGGATAAGGCCACGTAAAGTCAGTGTAAAGATTCCAACACCCATCAACCTTCAGACACACCAGGCACAATGTGTGCTAAGGCAAATCCAATGCTAGTTTAAAAACTCATGGCACCCAGGCCCACTCATGGAAGAGACCAGGCATGTAGCAAGAAATGAAAGGTATGATCAGGCTGGTGATAGCCACATATACCCACGTAGCCTGAGAAATAGGCTGTTGCCTGATGGAATTTGGGATTTCCATTCTTGCTCTGACCCCCTGAATGTCATGAGGTGGTGTCCTACAGTGGGCCCTTCGGTATTGGAGGGTCTATTTATTAATGGTATCTTTCTGTAACTGAACAATTCCATGACACCCTACAGAAATAACTCCTCAAAAATAGACCCAAGTTGGCTGCTCTCCCACCTTCCTTCACTGGCTGCCACTTAATCCTCTGTCAGCTCACATACACAGTTTCCTTTTGTGAGCTGGAGTTTGTAGAAAAGGCCCGGATACAATCATGCTTCCTGTGACCACTCGGTTAGACCCACATCCTCGTTCTTCTAACATTCCTGCAGATGGGAGACACTCCTTCCTGCAACCTGCCTCCACTCACCTCGGGGCACCCTTCTTTTCCATAACATGGACTGTATTTTTTATTATAACAGTACTGGACATGATAAGCCAAGAGGTTAGATAATTACTTTGGCTCAGAGATGATAACTGTTGATTTCTAATATTTTTAAGAAAAATAGGTCAATATTGTAGTCATTCCCTTGGGGTCTAATTTTGAGTGTATTCTACGACATCTATATAGATATAGATACTTTTTTTTTACTTGAGTAGTTTTGAGGACTAAACTGAGATATCCTAGGATGTGGGGAAGTGTGGATGCTAGATACTGTCTTTGAATCAAAAGTTACAGTTAAGGACTATAGCATTTTGTGTGTTGATAAACAGTGGAGACTTGGAGATGAAGCTAGAAATCCTGGGATTCCCAGTTCTTTAACTCTGTCTCTCCAGTGCTAGCGAGACATATGAAGCCATGAGCCAAATTCTACCATGGAGAGTGGGCTGAACACATCGGAGATGTGTTCTGATTCAGGGTGACTTCAGGCCCAGCAGAGGATGGGAAAGGTCCTGTCCCCACCTAGTCAAAGCTCCCATGGTACACAACTCTACCCTGAGCAAAAGAATTACAGATGGGCCCCGTGTTCCCTTGGCAGTTCCTTTTGCCATTTATGGAAATACATTTTTGAACTACCCACTCCTTTTTTCTGTTACTAGTTGTTACTCCAAAGTAAGGGGCATGCGTCCATTCTCCTTTAGAAATGAGCATCACTTGAGAGTCTATGAATCCTTCCCAGAGGCCTTTCAGATTGGCTAAATAAATATACAAGCTCGTGGTTCTACTTGGAGATCATTCAAATTGCCTTGGTGGTTGTGTGATATCTTGGAAACAGTTGACAGCAGGGCATGGATGGTACCCTAACTATCTCCACACAGAGCCTGGGCACTGTCCCTGAGCCTCTGTGCTCAAGGCTAGTGCTCTATCACTTGAACCATAGCACTTCTGGCTTTTTCTGAGTTGTTTATTGGTGATAAGAGTCTCGCAACCTTTCCTGCTTGTGCTGGCTTAAAATGGCAGTCCTCAGATCTCAGCCTCCCGAGTAGCTAGGATAGCAGGCCACGGGTGCCTGATTTTTTTCTTTTAATAAATATTAGTGTCTAGTGGGAAATCTTTAAAATAAATAGACTTAATCCATGAATATTTCTTACAAACCTAGGAAAAATTTCCCCCAGGAAGCCAGAGATATAAAATGGCAGCTTGTTGTAGTGTAGAGTGTTTAACTGATATTCCCTACAGAATTCTACTAAAAATCTAACTAATTTCCTCTAAAAAGATCCAGCTTATAGGCTATTAGTTTATATTTCTTATACTTTTTTCCCTACCTTCTTACTGTGAAGACAAGAGTGTGTTAAGATTTCCTTAGGAAGTAAACAAACAAAACAATAAAATAAACTAGGAGTTGCTGTCAAACACCAATGCCTCAGGAAATTAAAGTCCTTTGGTCTTTCAAATTCTGATAAAGTTCTCAACCTATCATCTCTTTGCAAGTTTGAAATCTGGGCACTTCGGTATCTCTCATCAGTCACATTTATTCTGAGAACAGTGACTATCCACTGGCCTAAAGATTGTCTGGCAAGATGCTCTGATTGAACATGAATTCCACCTCACACAAGGCAAAGCTCAGCAGTGCGAGCTGCAGAATTTCAAGTGTAAATCTTCCCAAGGAAGAAAACGGAGTGTCTCTTAGATATATCCAGAGGCCAGTAATCAGAGGCTGGGTTGAAAGTATACAATACAGAACATGGAAACCCAGACTTGAAATGCGAACATCTTTAATTAAAAAAGAATCACATCCTAGAAAGCTTTGATAAAAATAACTGCCACTTCAAACTAGTTGTTTTAAGGTTTCCACGGGCAAAGCAAAGTCTAGCAAGAACAACCGTCACGACTGACAGTGTTCTTGGGTCTTGCGGTCGAAGGTCTGAACTTGGATCACAGTGAGGGCGGACAGAAACTAATCTATGGTGATCCTTTAGTCTCCTTTCCTCTCTTTTCCCTCCTCTCCTCTCTATTTTCCCATCTTCCTCTTTTCCCCTCCCTCTCCTCCTCTCCCCCAGCTCCTGTTTCCATAATGTGGTAGAACACCACTCTAAAAATACATCTTAATTTACACTTCAGGAATACTAAAATCACAATCAATCGAGACTAACAGTTTAATTTGGAGAAGGAAATCAAACAAAGTAGATGGTTCACTGTACTTAAATATTTGATCCACGATTGAATATTTCTCATCATTAGCCTGAATTTCTGGAAGTTCTCTGTCATATTTTATCCATGAGCCAAAGGGAATGACTACACGCCTCCCCCTTCCATCCCAGCCCAGTGTGACTGCTCACGGTGGGGCTCAGCTGGCGCACACGAAGGTTGGTCGTGTGGGGCCCTTGGTTTCCAGGTGCCTTGTTGATATCACCCATCCTGTTATTGATCTGCTACACTTGGCTCTGTGGTTTTCCATATCCAGCCTGGTATTTCCAAACACTCTCAAGGAGAAGGCCTAAAGCACTGGAAATGTTTCAGAACGAAGAATCCCAACTGGGCATGGCCACCTCAGCCTTGAGGAAGCTGAGAGAGGAAGATGATAGGAGGCCCATTTGGGCTAACTAGACAGACCTGATTTCAAACAAACAAGCAAAAACAACCCAGGAAAACAAACAAAAGCAAATGCTTTGGGGGCCAAATAACAACTCCATGAGTTGGATCACTTCTTAGTTGGATATTTAGCATGCGTCTTTTTCAATCATGAAACTGCTAGACAGGATCAAATAAATTTGCTCCTCGAATCCCTTGTTAACATAATGAAATGATGATGTTTTATACACAGTATTAATAGTTAGGTGTGTCTGGAACAAACCAATGACAACGTTAGAAGTACTTGTTGACGATTGTGTTGTAATAGCTTGTACACACTTCCACATGTGTTGGTTTCTAAGACATTCCTTATTGTGTTGCTCGTGGAAGATTAGACAAATCCCTGCGGATTTGTCTGCAAATGCTTTTCATGTGCAAATGAAAGCAGATGCATAAAGAGGTTTCTAACTTTTCCTTATCATATCCAATATACATGAACAAGATCACATTTACATCAACCTTAATCTAAATACTGCATAATGAATAATGTGACAGAGAGAATGTAAACATATCCACAACATTATTTTCTTGGTCATCGATACCACAACATACAATGGAATACACAAGCGTAATTATAAAATGGCTCTCCAACTACACTAATATCTACTGTACATGCCTACTTATATTTGTCAGTACTGAGGTTTGAACTCAGGCAACATTTTTAAAAGAATAATGATAAAAGTAAACTGCCACAAAATTATCAACAGAAAAATAAAAAACAAAAACCAAGAAAACACTCCTGAATGACTGAAGGCAGAATTATGCATGCAATGACTGATTAAAGACAAAAATGTGCTCTCTCTTAAGTGGGTTGAGATGATCCTTTAAGCCTTTACAACTTTACTTCCCTTATATTTACACTAGCATTAGATTAATCGAGTTCTAAGCCAGAGATTCATTTCCTTGTTTTCTGATGAATGCAGGGGCATGGGTTAATGCGCTAACACCATCAAGATAGGACCCGGCATGCTGTCACAGGCCGTCAGTGCACTGACAGCCGGAACGCAGCTGATTCCCCTAGCTTTGTCAAGTTCCGGTGCTCAGGGTCTTCCAGAGCTGAACAATGTGCCTGATGGTAGAGGGCCTTGTGGATTCCAAATGTCTTTCAGAGATACTTCCCATAATTGTGCATAGAGACTGGAGCGCACAATGCGTGTGTGTGAGTGGCGGGGGCAGGAGGGGAAAAGTTCACAAGTGTGTGTGTGTGTGTGTGTGTGTGTGTGTGCCTTGCCTGTGTGCATGCATGCTCACATTATACTTGAGTGGAGACAGAATCTGGGTGTGAATAAAATGAGCATCGCAATAGCTTTGGTGCACTTAGCTAACCCCAGCCCATTTAGCCCCTTCCCCGAAGACAACTGGGGCTCTAGACTCCTAGATTTTGCCAGAGGTCAAACACCACCTCTGTAACACTGAGTTGTATGAGCTGCATTTAAATACTAAGGACATTCTTTACATGTTGTGAGGTTATTGACTTTTATCTACCATCAAGAACCATCCTGGGTAGGACTTTCCTTACCCTTAGCTTCTCTTGTCCCTCCTGCCCCCGCCCCGCCTTACACTGGGCAGCATTCCAGCAGATTGCCGCATGTCCCTTAAACTTGTGTTGTGGTAAGGAGGATCATCAAGCTGGGTGCGGGTGAGGTACCACCACACTAGCCACTGTTCTTCAGAGCTCTATTTGCTCTTGGAATTGTATCCAGTTCCTTCAGGGGGCAAAGGAAGACAGCTCTCTGAATAAGGAAGAAGTAAAATAGCTGGAAGAAATATTGATTAGGCAACGATGACAGCAAAGTCGCAGGAAGTGAGCGTGTGACCTGGAAAACCACATCCAAGGCAGAGCTTCCCCAATGCCTGTCCATCCACACGTCACTGAGGGTCTTCTCAAGATGCAGATGCTGGGTCTGCAGGGTGGGCTATGGTCTGCTCATCTATGTCCCCAGCAAGCTCCAGGGGGAGTGGTGGCCTGACCAGAAAGCCTACGTTGGCTAGGAAGGTGCTCCTGCAGCCCCACAGCCAGCAGAAGCAGCCAAGACCCTGGCGTGGCACTAGGATTTGGGCCGGTCACACCGCTGCTCCTGGTTCCTTTCGTCATGCCATACAGCTTGTCCGTGGGAGAAAGATGCCTGGAGCGATCGTATGTTGTCAATGCAGTCTAAATGCCCAACTCTTCCTGGGTATTACTAGCTACAATATCAGCCTTGTGACATGGGACACCTTCTCTGCTTGAATCAAAAGAATATGGTGGAAGGCCTTGATCGGAATGCATACTGAGCCACGCTGCAATCCGCAGCCACGAACACCGTGGATACTGGGTCAAATAAATACTTTTATTTCAAGCAGCTATTCTTGTATAGGAATGCATTTCTTTCCGTTTTCAGCATCCACCCAGTAGGATGTCATTTTCCTCATCCTACATCCTCTTCCTTGAATGGCAGCTCCAATTTCGAGGATCTGGAGAGTTCTTTGAAGGAAGTCCCTCAAACAGGCAAAAGTGAATTTAGCCCCCAGACCCCGGTGTTCAGGCTGCACTTTTATCCAAATGCATCCACACGTGCTTCGCGCTCATGATCACCACTGTGCCGGCTGGTGACCTGGTGTGGCTCCACTGTGCAGCCAACCGAGGTCCCCCCCCTCCCCTCCCCTCCCCCCGCAGGTCACACATTGCTTTGCTGCAACAAAAGGGTGCGCAGTTCGCGGTCCCTCTGGTCCTCCTGCCTGTATTTCTCTTCGAGTTTCTGCTTCTCAATGTCTGCACAGTAAAAAGTGCAATCCGGGCTCTTCCGGATCTGCTCAAACTGACTGAAGTCGGCCACGTACTTGCCGTTTTTGGAGAGAGAGACCACTGGCACAAACTCAAAACCCCAGTGGATTTCTTCGGGGATGTAAGATGTGCGGCTCTGGCAGACAGCGCTGGTGGATTCCACGGTGGCGTTGAGGAGAACCACCAGCTCGAATTCCTTCTCCTTCAGGTTTTGGGGGGTGAGGTCCCTCAGGGGACTGGTGTCATCCAGCACGTGGTAGAAGGTCATGGGCAAGATGAGGAAAGGGCTCTCCGAAGAGGAGTCCACGTGGAACTTGACGGTGGCCTGGTTGAGGAGGATCCGCTCGCCCTCCTTGGTGACGCGGGTCTGCAGGAGCTTGCCCGACAGCTGGCACTGGATCAGGAGGCTCTTCCTCATGTTGGCCACCTGGATCACCAGGCACAGCTTGCCGTTCTGCTTGGTGATCACGGCGCAGTGGCTGAACTTGATGGTCTCCGCACGCTTTTTGGGTCTGGCGATTTTGGCCAGGAAGGTGCCCGTGATGAAGATTTCGATCAAGGTGGTGATGACCAGCTGGGCCACCAACAGGAAGATGGCATGGGGGCACTCCTCGGTGATGGAGCGGACGCCGTAGCCGATGGTTGTCTGGGACTCCAGGGAGAAGAGAAAGGCCCCCGTGAGAGAGTCCACCTTCATGATGCAGGGGGTGTGGTTGGAAATGGGCTCGCTGGGCTCCAGATCGCCGTGGACGACGGCGATGGCGTAGTAGAACACGCCAAAGAGAAACCAGGTCATCACGAAGGTGGCGGCGAAGAGCGTGAGCTTGTATCTCCACTTCATGTCAATCACCGTGGTCCACAGGTCCTGCAGGTACAGCAAGTAGATGCCGTCCACTTTGTCGATCCTCACGTTGCTGTGCCCGCTCTTGGACATGACTCGGGGTCTCTGGGCCTTGAGCCCGGCGTTGGCCGTGTGCTTCATGAGAGGAGTGCTGGCCATGCCCTTGTGAATGGCGTCCGTGCTCGTGTGCTTGAGACCACCTGAGGAGAGAGCCGGAGGGGGCTGCGTGAGTGTCACGTGTAGCCAGCCACTGGACGATAAGACAGGAACGATCCTGAGAAGCAAATCTGAGTGGACAGTGGCCCTGGGGACTGGACAGGGACTGGGCAGATCTGTGGACACAGGCTGTCATATAAAGTGGTGCAGTGGTGCAGTGTTTGCACATGAGCCCCCTTGCCCCCCACCAACCCTCTCCCGCTGGCTCCTGTCACCAAAGGCAATGTACACACTCAATAGGCTATTTGGTTAAGGGCCCAAAGATAAGGAAAACATCTTTATGTGTTCAGTACAGGTGCAAGTTCCCCTCATACTTTGAATCCATGACATGGCGTGATAACACAGAGGCCAACTGCACCTGGTTAGAACACAGAACTGTCTAGCCGATTTGTACCTGCAGAAGTCAGAAGGGAGAAAGAAGACTATGAGCTGGGAAAAACAAGTCTGATGATTGGTCTGTGTGACCCGCCACAGCTATTTAGTCTCTTTGGACCTCCTCTCCTTAGTCTTTCCATTGGGAATAAGTCTCACTTCTCAAAGTTTCTATGATGACTAAGAGTTAAAGTGCCTCTACAGAGCCTTATGCACCACACACACACACACACTTTCCTAATCATATATACTGCCATGCAAATATCTCACAAGTATTATTCATATACATTTATTTTCAGCTCTCATAATTTCCTACTACAGAATTTTTTTTTAAATCTCTGTGATCAAACTCAGGTCCAGAGCTGACATAATTAAGATCTATCATCCACAAGATAGTTCTTGTATGGTAATGGGGACTATTAGTATAAATCTTTAAAGCTCAAATAGTATGAGTAAATTTTTAGATTTTTTTAGTGCTGCCATTTGTATAATATTCTCTGAAGCCATTTTTCACTCCAATCTAATGCATGATTTTGTGTTGGTGATCTCTCTTAGTTCCTGAGCACATCTGGGGAAAATTGAATGACCAAACAACACAAACCACTCTGAGAGCAATGAATTAAGCTTTCTTAATGGCTGGACTGCTGTAATGGTTATTCTTAGAAAATTGCTCCCAAAGCTGGTTGTGGTGGCTCACGCCTGTCATCCTAACTACTCAGGAGGCTGAGAGCTGAGGATCAAGGTTCAACGCCAGCCCAGGCACAAAAGGACCTGAGACTCTTATCTCCAGTTAACCTCTAGAAAACGGAAAATGGGGCTATGGCTCAAGGGTAGGGTGGTAGCCTTGAGCTGTAGAACTCAGGGACAGTGCTAAGGCTGAGTTCAAGCCCCATGACCCACAAAAAAAAAAGAAAAAAGAAAGAAAGAAAATTGCACCCGATGGCAATTCAGGGCTGTCATGAAAACCCTTCCTTACCCTTCAGGTGAGGGGAGAAGTCGTAGAAAGGAGGGTGGTTTCATCTGGAAGAACACATGGGAAGGCAAGCAAGGAAGGGTAAACATCTAACACTGGAGCAATGAAAACCTACCAAGTGATAACGCTGGGTCCTGGCTCAACCCAGGAGACAACAGCCAGGACGAGCTGTCTGTGACAACCCCCGGCCCCCCAGCATCTGCCTGGTGGCAGAGGCAGACTGCCTTGCACTCCTTGGAAGAGCTGATGGGAGCGACTAAAGAGCAACCTTCCCGACTGATGTGGTTGGTTTTGTTTTGTTTTTTTCTCAGCTCACTGGTATTGTAAGAATTTTTTTTGGGGGGGGGCGGGTCATGGGGCTTGAACTCAGCCTGGGCATTGTCCCTGAGCTCTTCAGCTCAAGGCTACCACCCTACCCTTGAGCCAAGCCCCACTTCCCATTTTTTAGAGGTTAATTGGAGATAAGAGTCTCAGGTACTTTTGTGCCTGGGCTGGCTTTGAACCTTGATCCTCAGATCTCAGCCTCCTGAGTAGCTAGGATTATAGGCCTGGCTGTAAGAATTTGTTTTAGAGGAGTGAACATATTGTGGTTTATGATTGACATAGTAGTCTTTTCTGTGACAGGGACATTATCTCAATAAAAATTCTGAAACGAATCCTCCAGCATGTGGGTCAGCGGGCCCACGTTGTGAAGGGAGCATCATTTGTGGATCGCTCCTTTCAAGGGACTTTTCTCTTATTCTTGGAAAGACAGTTTTTAAAAAGTATTCATCAGGAGGAAGAGCTGCGGGTTACTCAGAAGTCCTATTCTTTTGCGGGGTCCATTCGGAAGGAAATGGCAGGATAGAACAGTGGGCAGAGCCTTCGTTGTCTGGCCTGCAGCAGCTTCTCAGAGGCAGCAGGCAGCCACAGGGAAGAGCACCGGTGCTGGCCCGCCCAGAGTCCAGACACGCTGGCAACGCGAGCTCTGCCAAAGACACACGGAGCTCCAGTACAAGTAACTGCATGTACATTCATTTTTTAAAAAACATCGTGCTGGGGAAAGTACATATAATAAAGCACCGAAATACAAACAGAAACTTAGTTCTTAAGTATGAATGATACTCAAATGTCCTGGGGACGCCAGCAGCCCCCTAACCATCTCCCACTCTGTCCTCTGAAGAGTCTGGAAACCTGGGTGTCACTTCTAGGCAGTCACCACCACAGGGCTGTGTTTTACTCTGTCCTGCAACTCAGGCCTGGGATAAGCTCCCTGCTCAACTTTCTGCTGAGTTCTGGCTGGCTGCAGACCCCCTCTGGGGGCTGGGGTTAGGGGCAACATCAGGGTTTGGTGACACAAGTCACCAAATGACAGCTACAGTTTCTACATGAGAGAGCAGGTGTCCACCAGCCCCTCTGGCCTCCCTGTCCCTTCCCTGTGTGCCCTCTGCCTAAAAACCCTTCACTACCGGGTCACTCACCCGCAGTCAGGGGCAGGAGTCTCCGTCAGTGCAGGGATGGTTTCCTGGCTCTCCTTCACCCACCTGGCTACCACAGGACTCTGCTCCCGCCTGCCAGAAGCTGGGGCATGTGCTGTTTGTTCCCAGGTAGTGAGAAAACACCAGCAGATCTGGCTCCTGGCAATTCCCTAAGGGTTAAGGCGGTGGCATTTACCTTTGGCTTCCTGGCCATCTGGCATGGTGCCCAGAGCAGGAGAAAGGCTCAGTACGTCCAAGAACGAAACCGAAGCCACCACCATGATCCTCATCAAGAATCCAGCCCCTGGAGGGAGCTCATTGACAAAAGGCTTGGGAGAGGAGAGGGGGCAGAGGGAAGGCGAACCCGCCCCACAGAGGCCAGGCTGCTTCAGTGAACCGAGGTCGGAAGGGGAAGTGCAGAGGAAGTAAACAGTGAGCATCGGAAGGGAAGAGTCCAGAATAGTTCTAGTGCCTGTGGAAACGCGTGGTGAGTCAGAAGGTAGTATGGAGAGGGCTGTCAGCTCTGACCCCTGATGGACACACGCCTGCCACACAGAGCACGGGCTGAGTATTAGTAGCTGGGAACGAGCAGAGGCCAAAGGCTTTGGTGCTATCTGGCCATCAGCTCATTCCCTGCTGCTGCATGAAAGCCAACGTTCTGCCCGACATCCTTCACCTCACTCCCCTCCTTCTCTGGTATTTACGTCCATCCTGTGCATTCACAGTAATCTCAATTCTCCGTACTGTGTTCTTTAGCAGTCTTCTTTGAAGAAGGCTTAGTTTTGTTGATTAACTCTCCAGTTTTATATATCATCACGTTACTACTTCTGAAAGTTAAAAAGAGGAAAGTTGTTCTCTCATTTCCAAGTTCTCCAGATAAGCAATATGCCATATGACCCACATCCAGTTTTCTTTAGTTTCCAGAAAGAAAACTCAGTTCTCTAGTTTGGTTGGAATTGTCATTCTCAAAATGGCAGTATCATCACGGAAGTCCTTGAACTGACTGAGCGAAGGTCAACAGTACCCTGTCCCACTTCAAGCCAATACACGATGCATGGGATAGTGGACTTTAGCACCTCTGCATGTGTTTTCTGGAGACAATGGGAAGAAACCACACACATTTCAGAAAAAACTGGACTAACGAGTATGCACATTGAATAGGGGCCTAAGCTACGTGGAGATTAGTGGAAGAGCTGTGTGAAAGGGGTTGGAGATGAAGCAGTGAGAGCGGGTAGATGGAACAGGAGTCCTTCATCCCTTCACCGCCGCAGGGGAGTATTCTGTCTAAGAGGCTGTCCTAAGAATCAAACCGAGGAGCAAGGAAACCAAACACAGCATGAAGGCCGGACAGAAGAACTCAGGATCAGCCAGGTAGGGCCACGGGTAGGTCTGGAGTTTCTCATCCATCATGCTGTGCCAGGTGGAGCAGGAGGCATTTCCAGCTCACACTGTTGCGTCTGCTCTGCACCCAGCATACCAATGACTGGTCAGGGTCCCCCATCCCTCTCTTCCCTTTAATATCCTTAACTCACGTCATTGCTTCAGCCCTGCGACGCCTGCTGTCACCTCTAGGAATGTGTGCTCCAAGTCTTTACAGGTGGATGTCTCCTAGTGACATCCACGGCAATGAATTTTATTTTTTTCATCAGTCTTTGTACTTGAACTCAGGGCACTATCCCTGAGCTCTTTTGCTCAAGGCTAGCACTCTACCACTTTGAGCCACAGTTCTACTTCTGCTTTTCTGGTAGTTAATTGGAGATAAGAGTCTCAGAGTGATTTTTCTTCCCGGGTTGGCTTTGAACCATGATCCCCAGATCTCAGCCTCCTGAGTAGCTAGGATTACAGGCGGGAGCCACTGGCACCCCGTGGATTTGTTTTGAAAGCAGGAATATATGGAAAATGTGATGATAACTATAATATGTATATTTATGATTTCAATTTCATATAAGTAGCTTATGGAATATGTAAATACAAAGGCTTGTCAAATTTACACTAAATAAATGAATATATTAATTTCATTTGAGGTCACCTATATATAAAATAATATATAATTCTAGCTAAATTTAAGCACAGAGAAATTCCCACAAATAATTGTTGATTTTGTTTTTTTCTAGGGGAGGGTCATACTGGATTTTGAACAAGGCCACATTTATGTTTGCTAGGCAAGTGGCAGGCAATCTACCACTGAAACTATATCCTTTAGGATTGTTACTTTGTTTTTCTATATAGGGTCTCATACTGTTTGCCCAAAACAGCCATGGAGTGTGATTTTCCTACTTCTAGCTCGTGCATAGCTGGGAATACAAGTCTGGCTTGTTGTTTGACATGGAAGCTTGGTGACATTTTGCTTTAGGTTTGCCATAAACCATGACCCCTCCTTCCTCTGCCTCCCAAGAGGCTGTGATTACAGGCCCTGTACGCCATCCTGCAATACATCTTTACTCATTACTTTTGCTAGTTAATACCTGGTTATACCTCCTTGCCCACACCCACCCCCTGCCATCTCAAAAATAGGATTCTTCATTTGTCAAATGGATGATTTTTTTTTTAAAGGGGAAAAAAACAGCTTAAGAAAAAAAAATACTTTCCTCTTAGTTAGCAAAACATAGAGACCTTAGCGCTCTGTGGGAAGCTTCCAATTTGTTTTTCCCAGGAGCTTTCCCCTCTGTGCTCTGTGGTGGCACTTTCATTTGCAGAAAATGATCAGGGTCGGGGACAGGGAGACTCCACAGGGGAACAGCAGTAACTCCCCAAAATGGAGTTTTTCAACCAGATCTCAAATGACCTCATTCCTTGTATCCTCAAAGGGGCAGTGAGACCTGAAGGAAGGAGATGGGAATGAAATGGTATCTTCACTTCACCGGGCTAAAATGAGAATATCCAAGCTCCGAGAAAACAGAACTTCCTGTTTGTAAGAAAAGTTGCTTAAAAATCTTTCTCACACACCCAATAGTTCTAACACATGGCTTTTCTGATGATTTCTTTTTGTCTCTCATCCTGAAGTACCTGCAGTGGATTTCTCTTTAAGTAGACACAGGCTTAAATATTAAATAGATGAAAATGCTGGACAAGAATCTGTTTGGGGTTCACTGAGCTTGTAGGTTTACAAGTAATTGCAAATGAACCCAGTGGGGCTTAGCTTTCCTTCTTTGGACCCTGTGACTCTTGTCACACAAACACATGCTCAGGGACCTTTGATTCTGGCCATGTGACAGATTTCTCCCCTGCTCTTAAACTCAGTCCATAATCTGCTTTAAAGGCTTGTCTGGAAGTTCTAATGTCATTTCTTGACTTTACCAGTGCCAGCTGCGGACACAGATGGCTTTTTCCAGGTGGCCTTAAACATGGACACCTCCCTCAGAAAAGAGTAAGGTGGCCAAAACTGACTCTGGACATCGCAAGGGTAGTTCTGTTTTGTTTTGTTTTTTTTAATCTCTTGGGGGAAATTACACTTACCTTCTGCCAACTCACTCTGTCCCTCAGGCACTGATGACTGAGGATGGCTAGAAGGAAAGCAGCCTTCCAACTAGTACCTTGATGTCATTGACTGCTTTCATTCCTGTAGGGACAACTGGAAGGGATCATGAACTCTCCAAAACAATGACAAAAGTTATTTTTTTTAAATCTAATCCTTCTCTTACTGAAAAAGAACTTTCTCTAGTTTGTAAATGAGGAAATTAAACTTAGAGAAACTCACAAAGGCAATGAGTGAGCAAACCAGATCAGTCTGCCTCTTGCCTGCAATGTGCCTGTCTGCACATTGCAACTAACTCGGGGCACCCTTGCCTTTCATGCAAGTGACCACTGCATGCTCACTGCAGAATCACTAGCTATGGTTGCTCAATTACCAATTCAATGGCAGGCCTCCCACAGAGCAGTCTATATTAATTTACTCACCACGTCAATTCTGAGATAGAAACAACTATCATTCCCATATTCCAGATAAGAATCCTGTCTGGTGTGTCTAAGTTGCTCATCTTGCCTGTGGTCCCTCTCACCCTCCTCTTCTTGTTCCATTTCGGGGTGGGGGCAGAATCATGGAGAGGGCTGCCTATGAAGGAAAATCTCTCTTTATTATAGTGTCGAGCTCAGCAGCATCAGTGTGGGCCAGGGGGCCCCACGTTCAAGTTCCCAGATGGTGTTTCATGTATGAGTCCTGAGAACGTTCCATCTCTGGAAACCCAGCACTAAATGAGTTACAGAGAATATGGGGAAAACGAGCATGGGCTGTGGGGTGGAAAGAGAGGACACATGCTGGGGTTGAATGCGCATGGATGGTACCTGCCAGGATTAGGGGTATTTTTGGCAACATCCCTCAAGAAGAGAAGCTCAAACATATTGTCTGGGGGCTTGAAGCAAAACTGCTGCATCTGTTCCTTGAATGATGGATCTAACCTAGGGTCCTGTCCTCCGAATTCTGGCTGAGAGGGAAGAGCTCTGCCTGGGGGGAGCTGGGGTTCCAGGGCTGGGACCACAGGTTCATGCTCTAGTGCATGATGGGACAAGCACAATGGAAGGGATTTGTTCTTCATCCTACAGTTCTACAGTTCTCCAGTGACCACATTAAGTCCTCTGGCCCACATTGTACACCCACATATCACAGATTGTCGAAAGTCCTACAAACTTATGTCATTATAGAGAGACCCTCGACCTGAATGTAACATTTGGAATGTTGTTGGTTTTTTTTTTTTTGCCAGTCCTGGGGCTTGAACTCAGGGCCTGGGCACTGTCCTTGGGATTTCTCAAGGCTAGAGCTCTACCACATGAGCCACAGCACCATTTCTGGCTTTTTTTCTGTGTATGTGGTACTGAGGAATTGAACCTGGGTCATTGAGCATGCTAGGCAAGCACTCGACCACTAGGCCAAACTCCCGGCCCTGGAATTTTTTTGAATGCCAGTTATGGGCTTAAACTCCCTGAGTGCTGTCTCTGGGCTTCTTTTGCCCAAAGCTGGCACTCTGCCACTTAATTCACAGCTCTACTTCCAGCTTTTTGAGTTGTTTATTGGAGATAAAAGTCTCATGGACTTTCCTGCCTTGGCGGGCTTTGAACTTCAGTATTTAGACTCCTGTGTGGCTAGACTTTTAGGTGTGAGCCACCTGGCAGCTTCTAGAAGTATTTTAAGAGGTGCTTATCTGGTCTCAAATCTACACTTTCTACGTAAGAGAAAGGTAACCTCAAGAGAGGGAGCATTTGTTCAGGTTTCGTGAGCCAATTACAGGACTATAGCTGATAAAAGCCTTTGTGATTCCAAATCTTTTAGTGGACACAAGTTGCTCTGTTGTTGTGAGATGTGGATAGGAAAAGTTCATCTCACTGGATCCTGAAGAGATGAAGAGTGGTCCTTCCCCCACCCAACAGCACCAGCCTGGCTTGGGGGAAAGCACCTTAGAAATGCACATTCTCAGGTCCACACATGAGGGACTGAGAATCTATCTCCCCAAACCTTGTGTGTTAAGAAGAATTTACTATCCCAAAGGATTATGTGGCTTCATAGGGCTCAGTGAACTAGAGGTTTTTTACTCTATCAGACATCTCAAGAGCAATGAAGTTTCCTATAAAGACAGTCCCACATTTCACATTACATGTGAGCATCTACTGATCCAGTTTACTTCTGCAATCAACCATTTAGCCTTTTCCCTGTGTTTCCATTCCATTATTATTGTTTCAAATTCCATAAGTACTGAAAAAAATAGTTCTTTCCGTCGTTCAATGTGGTTTGCATAGTTACACCCTTACTCCTCCATTCAGATTGTTTTGTTTTTTCATTCCATACAGCATCAACCCTTCTCTACTCAGCAAAGACAAGTTTAAACACATACGGAGTTCAACAGAAGACTCATTTTTCCATTTCCCATGGCAAAAAAAAAATCTGAGCACTGGAATAAGTCAGAGATATCATTTGCTGAATATTTTTGTAAAGACAGTTTAATTTCAGGCCCTTTGTTTGGGACAGGACTGCCTAAACCAAATATAACATTATACATCTGTCTGTTGTTACGAGTGACCAACTTGAGCTGAACATTATTCCTTAATAACAGTTAACTTTCCTATAGTGTAAGAATACGCAGCAGCTAAGGGCAGATGGGAATTTCCTTTGGTTTACCACCCTTCGTCTGTCCTGCTTCAACATGTGAGGAACTTGGGTAATAAGCATTTTCTCCTCTTTAATCACAGCGTGGCTAGGATGTGCATTGTTATAAGATGATTGGTAAAACAGGAAAATTTATGTCTGGAGGAAAAAAAACAAGGAGAATGGTGTTGTGTTAGCTCCCCCCCCCCACACCCCCAAGCATGCTGGCCTAAGTGTTCCCTTCAGGGAATACATTTTCACAACTGGCTCTCCCAGAGTCTTGCTTTCTGTTCTTGGCTGGATAATTCATACCCACAGAAGAAGGTGGCACAACCCAGTGCCGTTTGGTCAAGCAAATGGGAATGAATGCAGACCATGCGGCTTTATTTGGCTGTAACACGCTAGAGCTAGTCAGAGAGAGGAGAAGGAGATGGTGTTTGCAGTTAGTCCTTGCAAGGAAAATAAGGGTTCTATTTAGTGTATTTTCTTTCATGAAACTTCAGACTGAGCACAGTCACAGCCTGACAAAAAGAGACAGAGCCAAGCAAGCAAGAATGACCGTTCTCATTAATAACAGATAGGCGTTTTCATTGATGCCTGTCTTCTTGAGCTGGGGAAGTTGTGTGATGGATTTTTTTCCCCTACATAAATCTCTCATTGAATCTAGCACCTTTCCTCACTCACATGAATCTTTCCTAGGCTACATCCCCTCTTCCCTCCACAGTGAGGTGCAGGCGGAGAATCACAGGAAATGCACCATATACATGGGTACCAACCTCCAGCCAGCTTGATTTTCCAGTTTCCTGGTGTTTCTACTTTTGTTTAAAAACAGATTTGGAACCTTTCCTCCACAGCACTGAGCTGGTAATTAATGCTCTTTTGTGTGATACACCTGCGGTCTCCTTGTTGATTTTCATGATCATTTTTATCCTTCGTAGGAAGCTCATTCCAGGCGAAGAAAATCAGGACTGTGGTCTGATTTGGAAAATCAAGCTATTAAACAAGACCAGGATCAAAAAGTTTCCCAACCTCGTCTCCCTGTCAGCCTAAACTTTGACCACATGTCTCTGATAGAGCAACTGGATCTCTCAGGCTTCAGGGAGAACCGGAGTCCACCACAATTCTTACATTGTGGTTAACTGACTTGAAGGACTGGTAACATTTCTGAGTTGTTTGCTTGTCCTAAAGTTGAAAACATATACGCTTGTGATCGCTGAGTGATAATAAGACATTTTCAGATTTCAAAATACCTTCACATTCAATCAAAATCTCAGACCTAGCAGATCTCCATCAGTAAACAGTACAAGAAAACACATCAGAGGCATCTGTACTTCATTAGGTGGGGACTTATCGGCCCGATTTATGTGCCATTAGACCTGCCAGGTGTAGTACAAAATGTCTAGTGTCCCATTCAGTAATGCTATATGCCTACACTAAAGATCATTTGCTATTTCCCTGAATGCAAAGGCTCATGTGTACCTCCTCTGTCTTTCTAAATGCCTCACATGTGGAGAGAGGAAGAGGGAGAGGGAGAGAGGGAGAGAGGGAGAGAGAGACAGGGGACAGTGCTGCTATGTTTTTATTTGCTAACTCTGCTATCTTACAGGAGTGATACATTCATGCTCTAGAACAGCTCAGAGGCCAGAGCATATAAAAACTGGGTTTTTAACTCAGGGATAGCATTTTAGGAGATCCCTAAGAGGAGGAACTCCAAAACAAATTCCACCATTGTGGGAGGGGGTGCAACATTTCCTGTAGGTTCTGGGTATGTGGGTGGGGGCAGGGAAGCTAATAAGCTACTCTTTCTTTCTCTCTTTCTTTCTTCCTTCCTTTCTTTCTTTCTTTCTTTCTTTCTTTTTTTTCTTTCTTTCATTCTTTCTTCCTAAGATTTTAGTTCAAGGGATCCCATCCATTTAAAAATGGTTTTCATTATGGTCCTTTAAAATGGACTGGTGGGGGCCAGGAGTGTGGCTTGGTGGTGGAGTACTCGCCTAACATGCACCAAGCCCTGGGTTTGGTACCACATACACAGAGCAGACCAAAAGTGGTGCTGTGGCTCAAGTGGTAGAACACTAGCTTTAGAGCTGAACAGCTCAAGGACAGCAACCAGGCCCAGAGTTCAAGCCCACTACCGACTTAGACCACATTGCCCTCTATAAGTCCCACCAAGGGCTCCCACTGCTAATAAGACAAGTCCTGAACACCTCCAGGGGAAAACCGGCTACTTGTGAGCCTGGCAGGCATTTGCCTCTGCTGCGCAGCCACTGCCCTTGATAGGAAAGCTCAGTTCCAGCACACAACAGACAAACAAAACCAGCAAGGGAATTCTGCTCATACCATTTATTTCCAAGAGTCAGCTAGTGTCATCACAGGCTTACAACAAACAAAACCCAGAACACACCTGATCAAGAAGAAGAGATGTCACTGACCACAGAGGAATAACAGACAATTCTATTCTGACCCCACCACATTCTCATAAAAGCCACAAAACTCTCTCCAGTGTTTATATAGACATGGTTCAGAACACATGAAAAGGCTGAAAAGATATTTCAACACTTCAACATTTACTCATCTGTGCCACGAATTTATTGTGCCCCTCTGATCTGTTAAGTGTTGTGTGGAGAATTGGCGCCCAGCAATTAGTAGAGTCCTAGCTCTCAGGTAGTGTAGAAGTTGGTGAGGAAAAGAGGCCTAGCAGAAATCATCAGGCAACTGATAGAAAGATATCAGTGGGCAAATCTAGGGAGAAAGTCAAGGCCAAGGGCAGACCAGACTGTGGGTGGGGGACATGTTCGCATGTGGAGTTCCAGGAAGACTTTTCTGAGAAGGTGGCCTTGAGATGGAAAGGCAGGTGAGAAGGTAAACCAGGTAAGTGTCAGGGAAAGGAATGCATAGCATTCTCAAATGCTGGAGGAGGGGGGTTGGCATGGAACCTGGCCCCTCCAGGAAGTGAGGAAGACTCCACCTAGAAGATGGGGAGGGAGGGTGCGGGGAGTGGGAGAAGACAGAACTACACCTTTGCCAACTGCTATGGGCTGATAGAGAGTCGCTGTTGTCATCCTAAGAGAACAGGAACGTCTCAGGGCGGCTACTCAAAGGAAAGAGCATTGAGCTGGCTTGTTCATGGGAATGGACTGGGCACTATGGGGCACAGACTGGAAAAAGAAGAGCTGGGTGCTAAGGGTTCGTTTAGTGGTCAGTCAGCGATGGAGGGGGGAATCCCTGATGTTGGTGCGAGGATGAGGGTGGAGCCAGCAGCCGAGGGAAGCCGGGCTAGGACTCCTGTGTCCTGCAGGGTCAGCAGGTACCTCTGACAGGTGGGGGTGGAGGTGATGCATTAGAGTCTCCAACATGATGCCAAATGAGGTGGTTATGGAGATGGTCCCCATATGGCTAGACTTGTAGGTGGACTAAATGAATGGTGAATCTGGACAGGGCTCTGTCTTACACAGAAGTGGGATGCAGAAACAGCATGGACCTGGGGTAGGATCGAGCTGAGGCTGGGAAGTGTGGGATCCCCTATGCAGGGACAACAGACCGGCATGCCACAGAGAGGGCCATGAGCCAAGGGGGCCATCAGCACTCACTGTCCACAAGAAGAACTGAACCATGACAGCGGTGGACTTTCCCCTGGACAGGAAAACACTAGAACCACCCAGAGCAAGCTGTGCGGTCAGGCAGAGTAGAAATAATGGCAGATAAGACCAAAGTGGAGCAGTGAGACCAAGAAACAAAAAACACCAAATAACAAGAAAGATCAGGTGAAGAAACAAGTGGGCAGAAATAAACAGCTTCAACCGCGCATCTGATAGAGTAATCTGACATCATTTGGGGGCAAGGGTGGAGTTTGATAATGGATAGTTTTGAATGGATTCTCTTTCTGGTAAAAAAAAAAAAAAGTTACTTGGAAGAACGTATAAGAAGCCATTAGCCATGTGTGCGCGCGTGGAGAGCTCATACCTGTAGTCCTAGCTGCTCAGGAGGCTGAGAGCTGAGAACTGTGCCTCAGGCACACAAATCACAAGAGATTCATTTCCAATTAGCCAGCAAAAGCCTAGAACTTGGAACATGGCTCAGGTGATAGAGCACCACAAAATCAGAGTCAAAACACAAGGCCTACACATTAAGCCCCAGAACTGGCAAAATAACTAAATCGAGTATAAGCACGTACATTGGTGACATATAACAAAGTAAATGGCAAACTGTTCAGAGCTGGATCTTCAGTTCATCCCTTTTTTGTATCTGTCTTGAGGTGATTTAAAGAAAAAAAGCCTCTAGAAAGAAAACTGCAGTTCTCTCTCCAAAGGAAAACAAAATTAGGAGGGTTTTCAACCAGACTTTCCATTTTTAGGCACTTAATCTGAAAATTTAATTTCCCTAGCACAGATCGTTCTCAAACATTCCAGATTTTACTGTAAATGAGAATTACTTACAGTGTTCACTGAGAAAATTTCCACACACTGCCCCGGCCAATTCCATGAAATCATTTACTCACAGCTACCTTCTCGTACAGACTCAGCCGCCTGGCTGCAGTGAGCTGGCTGCGGGACCATTCCACATTCGCTTACAGCTTCCTTTCATGGGATGAGGAGTTTGTACTTCCCCGGGAAGAGTCTGCTGACAAAGCAGATCCCTTCACCTGTGCTTGGGCAAGTCCCCTCATTTCACATTTTCTTGGCCCTCTGCCTTCTGGCAAACTCCTACTCATACCTCAAGGCCCAGCTGAAATACCACCTCTGCTTCCAGATAAAGTTCTTCTTGCTTCTCTCTTCTGCCTTCCAAACGTGATTCTTGCCTCACCTCATGACAACATTTAACCTGATGCTGCCATGATTTGTTTTATAATTTGCCTTTCCCCTTCAGAGACGGACTGAGGGGGTTGAATTCAGCTTTCAACCTCTAATGCTGAACACAAGGCCCTGGCCTTTGTAGAGACCCCATGGTTGAAGAAGGACCAGGTAAGGCACAGATGCTGTTTAAGACACAGAGCCCTCTGGGTTCACAGCCACAGCAGTTCATTAAAAGATACCATCCACAATGTTCTAGATCTCTCTAGGCACAAAGTTGAAGGTATTTCACAGACTGGAATGATCAAACAAGAAATGATGATTCAGACGTCTTAATTTGATTCAGAACTCAAAGCATGTTCTTTAGTATCTCACTTTGAAGACAAAATTGGCTCGTATTTCTCAAACTGATGAAAACAATAAAAACCACAAGCCTAAATACAGTTCCTTTGAGCCAGGGAACTGCTTCTGTGAGTGCCTTGCTTCCTACAAGGCCCGTGTCGCTGTGTCCTGTAAGCCCCTTCTGACCTCAGTTTCCCTCCTTTGCTCAGCCATAGCCCAAGTGGGTAGAGTAACAAAATAACAGGATTGTTCCAATTTAGCTTATTCTTGGTCCTTATAAATAATACACTGTATACTTTCAATGTACATTTGTACTGAATTGGTTCAGATTGAATCTGTATTATTACCCATATGCTCCTAAGTAGTTTTCTGTGTCAGGGAGAAAAGAAGGGTTATAAATACTTGAATTCATGCTTTAGATCAATGCTTATCAAACTTTATCATACATACCCACTGCCAGGTGGTTGTTTAAAATAGGAGCAACTGGTTCTGAGCCGAGGTCTGAGACAGATGGCATTTCTAATGAGGCCCACAGGTGATGGAGAGGGGGCAGGCCCCGGGGACACTCAGAATGCCAGTGAGGCCCCTCGAGGAGCTGTGGGCTCTTTATCTGCCTCCCGACACAGGGTGCAGAAGTGACCCAGGAAACTGTGTTGTCGAGCCTCCTGAGGCCGCCCTAACCAGCACCTGTCCGGGGGTAGCCGTCAGTGGCGGGTGGGGTGGAATGTGGGGTTGCCTTCTCTCACCTAGGCTTGTGGCAAAGGGGGACTTGGCCAGAAACTCACACTGACCTCATGAGAAACCAGGCAAAGAGCATTTATAAATCACCACCCAGCGCTCGGAAACAACCCTGCTGTCAGCAGCTCTTTCCCAGAGGTTGGTGGTCATCTGGAAACTTCCCTTCTGGGAAGCACAGCTGGAAACCAAGGTGCTGAACCCTCAGGTCACAGCTTCTGGGGGCTGGCCCTGGGGGGAAGGGGGAGGGCGGTGGAGTCAGGACTCGGTCCACACCCCATGGTGTGTGTGTGTGTGTGTGTGTGTGTGTGTGTGTGTGTGTGTGTGTCCTAGAGCATGAACTTAAGACCTGGGCACTCCCCCTGAGCTTTTCCTGTTCAAGGCTAGCACTCTACCACTTGAGACGCAGCTCCACTTCTGGCTTAGTTTGGGTGGTTAATTGGAGACTTTTCTCACAGACGTTTCTGCTCAGGCTGTATTTGAACCACAACCCTCAGATCTCAGTCTTCTGGGTTACTAGGATTACAGGCACGAACGGCTGGTACCCAGCAGGCCCTAAAATGAATATTAATTCACAGGACTCCCCAAGTAATTCATGGTTTTGCATTCAATTACAACTTTCCTAAAGCTTTTTTGGTCTATATCAAAAAAGGACACTATACCTTAGCACCATTTTGAAGTCACTCGCAGTAGAGCAGGCCTGAGTGCTTGTCAATGTAATGCTTAAGTACTACATCCTTGGTGCTGTGGAACTGGTGCTAACGTAACATACTATATGGTTGAGTCAGACAGACTCTTCCTCTGAAGGCTTTTCTAGGGCCTGGCTGAGGCAGCTGGCTAAGACTTAGCCATCTAGCCAGTTTGATGTCTGGGAGAATGTGGCCAGAGTATTTGAGTACAAGAAGGAAGAAAGACCATCAACTGTAACACCTTGTTGATCAGTACCTAGCATTCTTCCTTGGATTCCTTAGTGAATCCACCCGTGAAATGAGACAGCAAAACCCTTGTCCTGCAGGTGTTTTGATTCTTTTCCCCATAAAGGTGAACCTTGAAGAAGAACCAACAGTGTAGAGACCTTCAAAGAGAACAAGACAACCCCTGACTTCATTTCCTCATGGCCTGTCGTCACACTTCAGCCAAAGAACTAACTCCTCTGCCAACACCTCACTGGTCAGCTACTAGCAGCAGCTCAGCAATGTACCTAGTCCACACCCCGTGGGCTCCCACAGCAGGGCAGCACACTGGCACATTTGCAGGCTCTCTCTCCACTGCCAGTCTTTCCTGGAATTGCCCAGGCTCCCTATCTCACACTATGAGCTTCTCACTGGACATACGCGCTCTCGTCCTGTATCTACCCACGTGGCATCCGAGACCACCTCCAGTCCCCATGAATCCTGGACTCACGTGTCCATCTCAAGTCTTGCTTATAACTGCTCAACCGACAACCGACTCCCTGTGATACCCACAGACACCTGCTCCCACATCATTGCCTTCTCCTGGGGTGCAGCAGGTAAGGTGTCAAAGGATGGTCAGTCATTTCAAGTTGGCCACAGGATCTTGAAGCTGCCACCTCTCTCCTGTCTGCACCCCTGGCTCAGAACACCGTGTATCTGTCCCCTGTACCTGCAGGACTGGTTCTGATAGCCCTGTAGGTGCTCAGGTACTCAAGTCCTACACAACAGGTACAGTATCTCTAGCTTTGCTGTCCTATGTAACACAAGGCAAATGCCATGGAAATAACCACCACACTGTATGGCGGAGGGAATTGTGACAGGGAACAAAGTCTGCATGTGTCTAGAACGGAGGCAGGTGTCTTAGCTGTAACTACCTAGTTTTTGATGAGGACATGGGAGTGTGAGCTCAGCCTGTGCAGAGCACTGCAGGCCACAGCTGCCCACCTTGCCCTCTGTGTGCACCCAGCACAGTGACTGATGGGTGCCACACTCACACCTGGCTCTTTGGAGTTTTCTGTCACTTTCTTCCTCCCTCAAATACTCTCTGCTCTTTCTTGACTGAGTCTTCAGAGGCAGAACGTGCAGGCTGTGAGCTATCTGTGCTGTTCTGGGCAGTTCCCAGGCCCGAGTCATCTTCCCTCTACATCCTTGTTACGGATGGACCTTCAAGGCCCAGCTCCATGGCCCTGTCTCCCAGGAGCCAAAGCCTCATGCTCTCCCCCTGAGGTAAACAGAAGTTTATTTGCAAGTGAAAGGCGTGAAAGAAAGCAAGGAAACCCACCCAGGTCTCCCTAGAGCTGAGGTCTGGTTGTTGGATGGCTTGTGCATGTGCCCCCTCTGCTGTGCTCGTTGGCTGAGTGGGTGTCCAGGGCATGATGGGAAGAAGCAGTATTTGAGTGGGTGCCCAGGACATGATGAGAAGAAGATGTGTTTGAGCAGGAGCTTTCTCCTGTGCCACCCTCTCTTCAAGGAGCAGCTGCTGCTTTCATGGCCCCACACCCAGCCCAGTGACCTCATCCCTTTCTACCTGTATCCAGGACTTGCAAAGCCCCCGGGTCAGATATGAGAGTCCTCCAGGTGATCCCAGGGGCTGACCCCTACCACAGGTTCACTGAAAAGTCCCTCCTTGTCTCCCTAGAGAGTGAGTGTCTCAGCAACATCCTTACCACCGCAGCAGAAGGCCAGCCCTCTGAGGGAGGGCACAGACTGCCCATCTGCTTCATGGCTCACAACAAGGGCTCCCACAACACTTTTATGACTCATGGCTCTAGAGATGAGCCAACTAATGAATCAATAAATGGAGTAACAGTAATCCATAAATTTAAAAAAAAACCTGAATGCATTAGGCACGGCTCTGACTATGTGAGTGGTTTCTGTGTGCGGGAAGTTTTCTGAATTGTTCTCTGGAAATGATTTATACCGGCACCTCGTTCTGTCTCTGTGGGAAACGAGTGATCACGGTGTTGAAATCCTTTGGGTTAAGAATGATGTTTTTTTATCTGTCTGACTCAGACCCTCTTGGAAGCTGAGCGGATCTCGGCACTGTGACTCACGAGCGCGCCGATGGAACACATGGATGATGAGAGACGGCTTCTACTTTCCCCTGTGAATGTTTCACTCCGCACATCCGTGGAGTCCTGTCTGCACTTATCTGAAGCGCTGGAAAGCTCTACTATGAGAATTTCTTGCACATGCACAGCAGTGTGCCATCCCCTCAACCTGCTTAAAATGATCATGTTCATGATGCAGAGTCCCTCTTTGCCTAGAGGCATTTGTTGATCACTTGAACAGCTTCATCGAGAGCTTCAAGAAGCCCAGGGAGATCACTTGGGAGTTACGGTAAGGTCGAGCTAGAAGGAAGGACAGCTCAGATCTCCAATTCTTCTGTATGGTTAAGCACTGAATCATCCATTTCATCTCCACAATTTGCTTTCTGAAATCAAAGGCTTACTCATTTGAGTAGTTAATGGAGATAAGAGCCTCCTGTGATTTCTTGCCTGAGCTGGATTTGAACTGCTCAGATCTCAGCCTTCTCAGTACCTAGGACTCTGGGGATGAGCCACCAGGGCTTGGCTTGAATCTTGCTAATTTTTTCAATTTTCTCATTTGCCTCTAACATGCATGATTGAAAATCACTTTTCTCAAGAAAAGTTAGGCTACTTCAGACTGAAGCCATACTCCTGGGCTTTAGAAGGCAATGACAGTCAGACCGAGAAATTACCTTCCAGCAGGCAGAGCGGATGTAGGGAGATTGCGAGGGAGAAGAGCAGTCGGGGGAAGTTCGTTTGGTTGCTGAATTTGGCTGGGAGATACATGAGCCCCGGGTATGACTAGTATATGGTTTCCAGGAGCCCACCACTGAGGAAAAACTGAGAATATTCAGGTTCTACAGAGAGTGTGGATGCTTGACTCATGGTTCCCATGAGCCCACTCGACTTTTGCTAGAGACACGCTGCCTGTCAACAGATTTACAATGTTCATGTGCATGCTTTTTGTTTTTTTGGCCAGTACCAAGGCTTGAACTCATGGTCTGGGGTGCTGTCTCTGAGCTCTACCACTTGAACCACAGCTCTATCTCTGGCTTCTTCTGGTTAATTGGAGATAAGAGTTTCGAGGACTTTCTGGCCCAGGTTGGCTTCGAGCCAGGATCCTTAGATCTCAGCCTTGTAAGTAGCTAGGATTACAGGCGCGAGCCACCATTGCCTGTCTTCTTCATGGGACGATTCCTGTAACATTTGCCTTGTGTTTTGGGAGGCACACTGCTGTTTTCACGGAATCGAGGGCAGGAAAACAGTCAAACACAACAATTGAAGCATAGCTGATGATAACACAGTACTGACCAGGAGCTTCTCTGAATTGACTGAGCTGTGTAATGCCCACTCGGGAAATGTTTTGTTTTGAAATTTCTTTTGATTTAAAGAAATTCATCTATTATTTTGACCGTGCTTGATTAAGACCATACGTACGCAATAAGCCCAGCGTGGTGAGCTGCCCACCCTGTGCCAAAAGTCTAGCTGGAAAGTAAAATTCCTACTAGATACCAACAGGTGACAGTGAGTGTGAGCAGGAAGGACTCTGGGGTTTGCTGCCTGGATGGGGAAGAAGGCTTGGATGAGGTGCAGAGGACCCTGAAGGCATGGTGGGGAGGCAGGCTCTAAGCACATGCACACAAAGGAGCCTACCGTGAACTCATGAGTCTGGTGGAGGGATGGCGGTCTGGCAACCACGGAACAGAAGTCTATGTTGGCCACTGAGATCCTGGAGAGCACTGAGAGGAGACAGTGGCTGGGGGCAGGGCTCAGAGACCGTCTATGCTGAAGGGAGGAGAAATGATTTTCCTGTAGAGGACTAAAGAAAGAGTAGCCAGGGAAAGTGGAAAACTAAGTAAAGGGGCAAGATCCACAGGCGAAAAATTTGCAAGGAGACCAGCAGGTTTGGGAGGGAAGCTGTGGAGGGAGTCACCTGTTTCCTTGAGTCAGAAGGGAAAAGAGCACAGGATGCATCTGTGCACATACGTTCATTCATCACCTACCACGTCCCACCACTCTAGACCGGGAGGCATGGAAGCACAGCAGGGCACTTGCCCTTGTGAGGTTTATGGGAACAGAAGAGTAAAGTAGCAGATTGGTGCCGCAGTGTGGAGGAGGGCAACCAAAGCAGTGTGACCCCGGTGAAGCCACAGAGAGCCCAGTGCTTTGGCATAGGAGATTGAATAAAAAACAGGGGTTGCTTCTTGGGTCACACATGGGAAGCAACAAGAAGCAAAGGATTCAGCCAGGAAGAAGGACCCGGGAGGCTCCACCAGCCACGCTTGGGCAATGCTGAACAGCCTGAAAGCATTGGTTGGTTGAGTATGAAAGAGGCGGGTCACCCCATCGAGGAATGGGCAAGATCTCCGTGGTGAAAGGTCATCAGGACATGGGATTGCAAACAGCATGTCAGAAACATAAATGTCTAGAAACCACAGACAGTAAAAGCTGAAGGTCAAACCACCGCAGCTTAAGTAATCTATTCAGTAATGGAGGCTTGAAGCAGCCTACGAACACCTCTATTTGGATTGAGAAGAGCTGTAATTTAGAATCGCTAGCTATCAATTAGTCCCCTTTTCCTCATCTGTGGAATGAGAGGTTTGGATGAAATGACCTTAAACCCTCCTCCAGCACCATCGGCGGTGAGCCATCAAGCTCTGTGGAAGTCTGAAATTCACTCAATGTTTGTAGTAAATGTTGAACGCTGCACCAGATTCCTGGCAATCAATCAGTAATGAGCCCAGAAAGTGTGAGTTTTAAGGACCATCCTAGTTTTCAAGTAAGTTGCTCTGAGCTGGCATCAGTAGCTCACATCTGTAGTCCTAGCTACTCTCTGGGCTGAGATCTGAGGATTGCAGTTCAAAGCCAGCTGGGACAGAAAACTCCCCAAGACTTATCTCCAGTGAGCCAACAAAAGCTAGAAGTAGAGGTACGGCTCACTGCAGGGGACATTCTGTCACCAGACCAGGAGGGCCTAGCAGGGCCCTACCCTAGGAAGTGGAAATCAGTCCTTCTGGTGGAGAGAAGCCTCTGTCCCTACCTCAGAGCAGCTTCCTACACTCACCTACCAGGGTGGAGCCCTGAGGCATCCGGGGCTTCTGCACAGGGCTCAGCCAGGTGTGAAGATGACAGGCGGCCTTCTACCACCAGGAGGTATTTATACCTGTAGTTTCTCTTAAGCTATTCAATGACAGAATCGACCAGGCAGAAGGAACACCTACAAGGCCCGGAAAGCACGCCTTCTTCATCCTTTCTTGGTGCTAGGAGACCTTAGGGATTCTCTCCCTTCCCTCCTCTACCCCCCTTCCCCGCTCAGGGTTCTAGAACCTCATGGAAACTATGTGGTAGCCTGTCACACTTCAGTAGTGTTTAAAAGCTGTGAGCTTGGTTGTGTCACCCAGCGTATTTTCAAGCAGCCCCTGTGATGGATGCTGATGGTAAGGAGACTGGAAGCTGGAGTGACCACCATGGTGGGTCACCCAGCCTAGGCTGACTTGGAAGGATAGAAAAGGAGATTTCCAACAGGAAAAGGCAAAGACTGAATTTTCCAGGAAAACTACAATGAGGTAAAACTCCAGCAGCTACTGCCTGGGGCCTGGCAAGGGCGGAGGGAGTGGAGAGGGGGTGAAGTGGGGGCCAGCAGAGGACAGTGTGGATGCAACCAAGACCACTGATACTCAAACATCCCTGGCCCTCAGGGAGACTCAGAGAGCCGGACCTGCTTGCTGTCCCCTTCCTCTGATTCACAGAGCCATGTGCTCTTCACCGTACCAGCTCCACAAGTGTGCAGGCCATGTCTACTGTACAGGAACTCTCCACACCCATCTGTGTTTTCCACTGAAGTCTGTACTTTCCTAGACCCACCCGGATTCCAGAGCAGAGCCCTGAACTTGGCTGCCGTGTCAAGTCCATATTCATTCTCCTGGTCAACTCTCTTCACCATGCAAAACACAAGAGAAAGTGACCTAAGGTTTCCATAATATTTCCTCCCGTGGGAAAAGAACCTCAGAAGAAGAGTCTGGTGACCCAGGCTGTGACCTTAGCTTCTTAGGAAGATGAAATCTGGGGATGAAGGTTCAAAGCCAGCTCAACCAGAAACATTTCCAAGACTCTTTTCTCCAATTAAACAGCTACAAGTGGAGGTATGGCTCAAGTGACAGCCTGGAGCAAAATCAGCCAAACAAGAGCTAGAGCCTGAGTTCAAGCACACACACAGCAAAGCCAGTTAACTGATTCTTTTGTATCTTTGAGGGTTTTTTTTCAATCAGTTTGAGGATCTTATCCCTTTGATAGTTAAAAAAAATGCTGCTCGAATATTTGATAATAGGACAGCTTTGACTCTGGAAGTCAGGCTTCCCTTCTGAAGTAGGATTTTAAAAAGTGAAACAGTGCAATGGAGAATTCGAGTCTTACTACTGGAGAAGGTGGGACCCCTTGTTGGTCGTTTTGAGAGTACCTGATCCCCACGAATTCAAGAAACACAACTCAGATTGGTTTCCCCCACACTGCCACAGAAATCTTTGCCTCTGACCATCCGGTCATCCTGGGGGTGGGAATTGATTAGGGTTTTAGAGATAAGAAGCTGAAATGTCAGATAATTTTCTCAGGTCACCCGGCCCACGTGTGGAGCTCTTACCTACCCCCCAGACTGTCTTTCTCTTCCTCCTCTGTGTTAAGAAAAAGCCCCACAAGGACTGTGAGGGAGCGGTGGGGGTGCTGAGAGCAGGACAGAGCCTCTACAGACACTTCCCAGCTGCCTGCACGGCACTGTGAACCCCAGGCTGAGCCTCTGGGATGGGCACAGTGTCTTCCCCAGGGATGCAATGGTGTGGAGTTTGCATGCCTGCAGTCTAGGGATGTGTCCCATGCCAGGCTCTGCCTCTCTTATTAGAATGACTATTTGTCTTGTGTCCACCATTGCATGTCAGAGCTGCTTCTCCTCCTCCATCTCACCTCTGTGTCTGATCAGATTTTTATTCTCCTACCTAGAACTTTCCCACACATCTGTTACTCATTCAGTCTTCTTTATGGGGTTTCTGTTGCTTTGTTCTGAGACAGCCCTCCTTATGCAGTCTGGGCTACTGTAGAATTTGTAATCTGCTGAGATTACAGGCGTGCTTCTGCGTCACAGTCGGCTTTTTGACATTTACTTAATTAGGCTTTAATTTTTAGAAAAGTATTGTGATAGGACTCTTTACATTTTGCCAAAGTTTTGAAAACCAGAAGAGATTTGAAATAGGTAGGTCATAGCTAGACAGCTCCTGCTGCTTCCCCTGGTTTCTCTTCCTGCTTATTAAGGTCTTTGTCAGGCCCTGTTTGTGTTCAAAAGGTTGCTGATCTTTTGAAGGAACAAACTTGGAAAGTCTTGCTTTAATCATAGCAATAATTAGCAAATTTGGACCTGGCATTATCTTCCTGTTTTTTTTTTTAAATTAGAAAAACATTCAAGATTCGGCTTGTAGTTTTATCCATTGTCTCAGAAACTTGAAGCACAGAGCTGGCAAAGTCTGGGTACTCTCCCAGTTCTGGTGAGCTGCTAGAATCTTTTTTCATGTCTCCAACAATTATCTCAGTTTATGTGACCGCAGGAGCTCACATGACCATCCCTCCAAGCTAAGGATATGCTCTTAACTTAGAGAAGATGTTCACCTATTGAATCATTTACTTGACTTCAAGGGAGAAAGAGCATGGGTTAGCCATGCGATGAATGCCTCTCACCACCCACAGTCTCTCCAGCAGCTCCTGAGGACTCGGCCTTGCCAGCCAAGGAGATTCTCTTCATGCTTTGGCTTTACTTCTGGAGTATGAATCACCCAGGACCAGAGTTCTCCTCTGAGGAAATTCAGCAAGGCTGTGTCTCCTCTGCAGACACAGGCAGCTCCCTGCAATTCCCAGCCATGCTGGGCCCAAGGGTGAATTCATCTATCCACGTCTTCAGGACACCTGCTCTTCCTGGTTAACAGTCTGGCCTTTCAAGTGCTTCTCTGACGGCCCATTGTCTCTCTGCTCACTAGGTTTTCTACCTCCTGCCTTTTCTCCGCCTAATCTTTCCCGATCTCAACAACACCTCCTCAGAGACCCATCCATGTTCCCACCATCCCCCAGGATGCTTCTAGCCTGGAACTAAATTGTCCAACACAAACCTCCTGTGAGTCTCCAAAGTCCAGTTACCTCCGAGTCTTTGGTGCCTGACAATGGCTTCATCATTCTCTCCGTGTCCACCTTTACATGTGTTCACGCCAATGTCCGTTCTTGGGAAAACCCTCAGATTTCCCCTTGTTGATGGCATTTCATGCACAAACCTCTCTTGCCAAGTACTAGCTTCAGTGTGGCCCCTGGCACAGGTCCAGAGTTCGTCTCCTCTGACTCAGCCTCTCCTAGCTACCACTTGGTGACACTGCCAGTCTGGTACTTCTAACGTAGACCTCGGAACCCCAATCCCAAGACCCAAAGTGCTGCTTCACTGCCCACCACACAGATGGGAATGTGTTTCTCCGAACCAGCCCGTGCACGAGTGCCTGAACCCAAACTCTCCTTAGGATGACAGCTCTCGAAGCTCATGACACTGTTCCCAAGACCAGATTTCCACCCTGTTCCGCCTCCCTTCCAATGCTGTTAATGATAAAGCTGCTGGAGGGGGCGTAAGGAGGCTGTTATTACCACGGCCTTGGCCTTTAGCAGAAATCAGCATTATCAGTCGCCCCTGCCTGTCTGGTTTCCCCACTGTCCCAGGCGCATGGCTGCCTCCTTGCATTGCCTTGTTGCTGACATGCCTTTGTGCCTGTGGTTCTGCCCTCCGAGCATCTCTTCCCCACCCTGACTCTTGAAGTCCACTTTGTTCTCTGAGACTCATCTTGAATGCCTCAGGATCTTTCCAAATCACTGTGCAGGATTTGCTTCGACTCTCTCTGACTCTTCCCCAACCTTTGTCAAGGCCACTCATTCAGTACCAGAGCTGTTCTCAGACTAGGAATATTGAATTACAATTTCTCCAACTCCATTTCTATCCACACCTTCTCCTACTGGAAGCCTGGCATTTCCCTGAGATCAGGGGCTAATCATCTACCTGAATCCTTGCAAGCCCACCCTCTTCCTGCAGATTGAGCCCTTAGCATGCACTAAGGTCAGCCCCTAGGTCTTCAAAACATTACAGAGACTTGATTTCAAAACTCATTAAGCATACCTTTCTACCAACCATAGCCTAGGCCCTTTCCTCAGATACTGAAAGCTAAATAGTATTCTAGGGAAAGCTACAAAAAGCTAAACAAAGTGCTCTATAGTTTAAAGAGCATTCCGGGGATATTGGACTAGACAACTTAATATCCATAATTATAAAATTTCATGTTTAAGTATGCAAGCCCTTTTGCAGGCTTAGATTCTATGCTGGCATGGGGTCTCTCAGTTAGGATAAAATGCATTTGATTATAATCACAGAAAAGTGGTTCTTATGAGTTTCAGCCCTATAATATTTCATCTTTAAAATGGATAAATCTAGAGAATTCTCTGCAAGTTTAAATGTGAAACACCTCGAGAGAGAGTCAAATACCTTTACTGCCACAGGTATGCTAACATAGCCATATCTAAACACAGCATTTGAAGGAGACCAAAATGATGTTAATTCGGTTGCTTCCTGGATTTTCTATGCTACACATCAAATGACCTCCTTTCTTCCCTAGGACTGCAGTTAATTCTTCCTTTCCTTTCTTTTTTGTTGCTTTCTTCCAGGATGAAATTCCAGCCCTGGCTTCCAGGCTTAACCCTGCTGTTTTATGTCTAGCATCTTTGTTTTCTTCTTTCCAAAATACTCTGCATGTTTCTTTTTTTTTTTTTCCTTATGAGGTTGGTATGACAACTCTATGGTAGGGAGCTACACCATTTCTTATAAAAGATGGCTCCCTCCATAATAGTTCCCTGCCTCAGGTTTAACAGCCAACCCAATAATTTGCAATATTTACCAAGGAGAAAACACCAGTTGCTGTTTTTCGGACATGCGCATTTTCAAAACATTCCGGATAAGAAGCAGCCTGATGTTTGCAAGATGTGATGGAGGTAGAGCTTTGGGCATGGGGAGAAGTAATGATAACAAAACATCTGCCTTTCAGATCTGTGCACCAGGTCTCAGTAAACATTGCCTAAGGGCTGCCTGTTCCCAGAGTGTATGGTAAGGAAGAATCAAGGAAAATCTCCACTATCACAGTTGGCTTCCCTGCAGAGGGAAACAAGTAGTAAACAGGCCACTGTGGAATGCAGCTACGTGAGAAGAGGCAATCCTCTGGACTGGGGAGGCAGCCTCAGAGGGGTCCACGGGGAGCCCCTCACCCTGAGGTCAGACCTGAACTAAACCAAAGAAGACAAACACATAGTCATATAAAAATGAACCAAGATGGGGCTGGGAGTTTGGCCTAGTGGTAGAGTGCTTGCCTAGCATGCATGAAGACCCGGGTTCGATTCCTCAGTACCATATACATAGAAAAAAGCCAGAAGTGGTGCTGATGCTCAAGTGGTAGAGCTCTAGCCTTGAGAAAAGTCCAAGGACAGTGCTCAGACCCTGAGCTCAAGCCCAGGACTGGCAAAACAAAAACAAAAACAAAACAAAACAAAAATGAACCAAGATAAAAGGACCTGCAGAGAAGAATGGGCATGGCCTTTCAAAAGAATTATAAAATACACTGCCTGTCTACCTGGATTCTTGTGTGTGTGTGTGTGTGTGTGTGTGTGTGTGTGTGTGTGTGTGTGTGTAACTAGGGCTTGACACATGATCTCGAGCTTCCTAGTCTGGAATGTTATACTTGCAGCCCCCTAGGTTCAATTTTAAAACATATTTAAAAACTACTTCTAGGCTAAGCCTGGTGGTCCATGCCTGTAATCCTAGCTACTAGGGAGGCAGAGATTGGAAGGATTGCTGTTCAAGGCCAGCCTAGGCCAAAAGTTAGCAAGACTCCATCTCATTTGATAAACCGGACATGGTGGTGAATGCCTGTGTTCCCAATGACATAGGAAGCTAGAGGGAAGAGAATAATCACAGCTTTGGAAGAACTAGGCAAAAGCTGACAAATAACCAAAGCATTGTCAGGACCTGGTGGCTTAGACCTGTAATGCTAGGAGGATGAGATTTGAGGACTGCAGTTCAGAGCCAGCCTGGGCAGGAAAGTCTGTGCAACTCTTACCTCCAACTTCACCCCCAAATGCCAGAAGTGGAGCTGTAGCTCAAATAGTAGAGCACTAGCCTTGAACAAAAAGCTCAGGGACAACACTCAGTCACTGAGTCCAAACCCCAGGACACACATGCACACACACACACACACACACACACACACACACACACACACACACACACACAAATAACCAAAGCAAAAAAAAAAAGACTAGGGTTAGATGAAAAGGTTTTCATTTCTGAATTCAAACTCCAGCCTCACCAAATCAACCAATCAACCAAACAACAAGAGCCTTTCATTTAGTTTTCAAAACCCAACAAGACTCTGTTCCTGTGGATGCGAGTATATTTTTATGGTCTATATAAATATATAATGCTTTGATGAAGATTTCATCAAATGACCCTGAGGAAACTTCCCTTCAGTTTTTTCTCTACGTATCTTTACTTTATGTTATGTGTATACATGTGTACATGTATGCTTATACATGCCTCTATGTCTTTTGGGGAACAAAGTGGGTATAAAGAAACTGTTTTTTTTTCTTGGAGACAAAAAAAGAAATTGTTTAGAGCTGATTGAAAGCAGCCATCCTAAGTCTCACCAGTCTCCTCCTGGGGTTGCATAAAGCACAACTCGCAGTCACAGAAGCATAGACATCTCTCTGCGTGGATCACGGGACACCCTGCTACCCCCACAGTCACAGCCAACCGAGTCACAGCTAGAGGGGTGGGAAGTTCTGGGAGACAGTTCCAAAGTCCAAAATGGAGGTGCAAAGAGATAGAATGAAAGTTCACTGGAAGTCACAGAATGTGTGTAGTGTAAGACATCTTGGGATGTAATGTAAGTTAATGACCGCTGGGGCGGTTCTGGAGATAAGTAAATGAAGAAAGCATTCAGAATCAAAGTGCAGTGGGTCTTGCTTCTTGCGTGGCAGGACTGACGTGACCCTCCTTGAACTCCCTGCTTACGGCAGAAGCTCCCAGAATACAACAGAGATGATCTGCTGTCAAACTTGATGTGTTTCAGAACCCCCCCCCCACCCTGCTTATCACTATGATCTAACTCCTGATTCTGAGCCAGGAACCCCTCTTGGAGAGGTCTCCCGCCCTCCCAGAGACACAATCTTCTGTCTGCAAGGGCCAGGAACCGGAACCCTGAGTGTTTCTTGATCAGATGATGGTAGCACTTCTGTTGCCAAGAATCCATTCCCGTCACGTCATATCCAACTCTTTTATTAAGGAGTAGTGAACAAAGAGCAATGTCATGGAAGTGACTTTTTCCAACTATCCTTCATATTCTTTTTGACAGTTAAACTTTCATAGAGATCTTAGGTCAAAATGACAGGTTTGAGATGTATTGAACAAGGCACTGAAAATAAAGTACCATTGTACCGTAATATTTTTGGCATCGGAAGAGCATTTGTCCCAACACAGCCATTCCTATTATTACTGTTCTAGCTAAATCCACACTTACTCTGTCTTATATCTCTGTGTGACATGGTTTATTATCTCTTTATAAATTATGGCCCTAGACTTGGGAAAATAGAAAGCAGCTGGGCAGAATTCTCATTCCTTCCTGTATTCAGTATGGCTGCTACCCCAAGTGGCCAGATGCAGCTGGGCGTTTCTTAACTCTGAGACCAGTCGGTGGGCAAGAGAGGGAAACAACGTGTGCAATCAAGTGTTAGAGACTTTCAAAGCGAAGGATCAACTTTTCCAGTTGTTTTCTTAAGATGTAGGCAGAGACATATGAGACTAACTTAGTAAGAAAGGAACATTTGGGGACCTGATCTTATAAGCTTTGGCAGAGAAGATAAGGACCAAAAACCAAGATATAAATCTGTAAATATTTGAGACCACAAACATCACTGTTCGAGAATATTATTTAGCCTGGTAGACTTGGGTTCTGCCAGTATTCTTACCAGGAGATGACTCTGTTAACTGCTAGTAGAAACTGGAAACCATTTCTAGCACCAATAAAAATAAAAAGGAGGGAAGGGCCCATCCCCTGCCAGGCACACAGAAAGTTCTTTAAAGGAGACATATATTATCCATGCTGGGTTCTAGGCTATTGCATGCTGGGCCCCAGGTTTCCAACTAGCAAAATGTTTTTTGAGGGTTTTTTTTGAAATATTAGAATTTTTATTCTATGCTATATAAAATATGCATAGTTCTAGTACATAATTCATTTCCACTTTAGTAAAAGAAAAAGACAATGAGAAAATGGTTTATAAATCTCTCGAGTTTTTTTTTTTAAGTTAAGGACTTTACAAATGGAAAAATGTGCACTCTTCATCTTAGTATCCACATCATCTGCTGGAGGTAAAATTGCTCTGACTATATCTTATCCTGGGGCCTAGATATACCTACGAGTTCAGCCACAGTACAGGAATCTGCTCTTACTGGCCAGAGCCAATGACATAAAATGCACTTACCACTGACCACTAGCCATGTGGGGTACAAATATGGGGTAGCTTTGCCCCGTATTGCTCACAAGTTCCTCAGGGGGCAGCTACCAATTGGCATTTGCATGTATTAATCCATCCCTTTAGTCAGCATGGGGCTGTTATGTCACAGACACAGAGCAGTTTCATGTAACGCTGCTGAGACTCTAGCTATGCGATTCCCATGTGTGCAAGCTGTCCTCAAAGGCATGCCCTGAGTTTCATCGCCATTTCAACCCATTTTCTTCAACAAAAGCCCCCAAATTATAGTTTTTGAGCTCCACAAAATCTTGGCCATTATCTAGCACTGGCGCTAGAGAAAATGCACCAACATTGAATCGCCAACCAACAGCCCAATACCAGGGCCTCTCTGACTGAACACAAGATGTGGAGAAACCCCAATCCCAGACTACTTGAGCCCTTCGGACACCTGGAACTGAGTTCCTAACATCCATGTTTCAAGGGTCACCACCTTTGGGTTCCCATAGACTCACAGGGACACAGGCACACAAGGGGTGCCATCTATCCTGAACCCCAACTCCCGAGGGAGCAGAGAGCAGCCAGGGCCCTGCGGTGACTGTGATCTGCCCGTGCTGTGCTTATGCTATTGAGCCTGCACTGGAGCATTCTAGACAGCTTTCATTTAATGCTGCAGGCTCGTGGGAGAAGCGCGCAGCTGCGGATTCTTTCCACTATCTCTCCTTCACATACACGCAAACGCTTCCAGTCACCAGTGTTCTCCTGGACACGAACCGGGTGTTTGGCCCGTGTGAGCTTTTGTGCCTCAGACTGAAACCTTGTGTTTCTTCTTGTATGTCTTCTACTATTACAAGCATACGAGGGCCATTTTAATTGGTCTTCGTATTGCAATCAACATACTTGAAATTTTATGCCATAGAGCTTTTTGGTGTAGAAGCACAAGTTAAGTTCTGGAAGCATGGGATTGCCTAGAGTGAAAATGAGGGAAGGAAATTGCTGCTGACATCCCCAGGGAAGGCAGGCCTGCCGTCTGAGGGAGAAGAGCTACCTGACTCCACGCTTGTCCTCATGGAAAAAGAACGCACAACGTGTGCACCTCTCAGCCGCATTGCACACACAGATCCCAGTAGTTTAATCCAGACAGCATTTACCCAGACTACTTTGTCAAGTTCAATGATCTCATCTTGCTTCATGGACGTCTTTCCTCTTTGTCCCACCCATCTTAACAAAGATAGGGAAAGCTTGTTTATTGAGTTTTTATTTATGAATTATTATTAGCTGACTCTCTCTCCCTTCATTCACACTTAAAGTGGTGGTGGGGGGGATCATAGGGGGCAGGATTCCTTTGTTCCTAGAGATTCTGGAAGATTTGACATTCCTGGGACCGCTTGCCCTGAGCTACTGGCAGCCATGCAGGTCCTTTACCTACTGGCACAACCCCAGGAAGCAGCAACCTGAGCAGACACAAAAAGCCAGGTACGTGGGGTCATACCTGGCCCTTTCAGGGCACTGTGTCCTTGCTAGACACAGAGCAGGACCTGGCCTTGGTCTCTTTCTGTGCCTGGTCTATGCTGGCCACCCCTGCCTCCACTCCTGAGTCAGCTCTGGGGGGAAGGGGGAGGGGCAGAGCAGGCAGACAGTCTCCAGAATTGCCTCTGTCTGATTCGTTTTGTGTGTCTGCTCATTCATAAGCAACAAACACTTTGTGGAAAGTGTACAAGCAGGCATTAATTCTTTCAGTATAGCTTCCTGGCTATTTTTGGAAGGGAGTTAGCTTTATTTGAAAGAAGAATGAAAACAACACACTGTGAGATGTCCAGTGGACTCCAGCATGGAGATCTGGAGACACCACAGGGAGTAAAACCTGGAGCTACCCTACCTTAAAGACCAAGGAAAAGCCTGGGAACTCTGAGCTGCATGCCCGCATTCCCCAGAGGCAGGGGCTGCCATTATCAGCTGTGCCACCTTCGTGGCAACTTCTCTGGACTGTGTCTAGGCTGGTTCTAAGATTCTGCTCTTTAGAAGGCCATGCCAAGTGTCTGACATTCACTAAGTCAGAAAAAGACTGCCACTCTCTAATCGGTGCCTAAAGCTACAAGGGCCGGGGTGGAATCCTTGTACGTAGCATATTGCTGTCATTCAGGTATATAATTACATACACAAAACACAGGCATGCATGAGCACGCGCACAAGTATATGTGCGGTGCCTGCACACACACACTCACAAAGAAGGAGCCACAATCCAAGATTTCCTACCCACAGAAGCAGATCAGGGTCTGTTTGGCCCAGAGGGAATAGAGCCAAAAGACCTGCTTTCTTTGGCTCTGGGCTTTCTGGAATGTGAAAGCAGGGTCTTGCTCCTTCTTGGCCCCCTAAATATGAGCTGTCTGCGTGGGTTCTGTGTATGAGGAAAGTAGGGAAATAACCCTTGGGACAAAATGACCGCAACCATTGGTGGGAGGAAGGAGCGGGAAGAGAGGAGGAGGACTTTTTAGAGAGAGGTTTTCCTTAAGCAGCCAGGATCACAAACTTCAACCAAGTCCGTTGCTCTAAAATCCCCACAGGAGGGACTTCTGCCTTCACCCAGGTCCGTGGAAGGCGCTTGCTCTGTTAGCTCGCTAGCATTTGGAATGGGTGAGTTGGTGAGACTCTCCTACTCCCCCTTCCTCTGAGAAAATCCACCAAATGACCTTTGGGTCACTTCCTGAGTGGTCATTTATTATATTGTAGTGAAGGAAGGAGGGAAAACCAGCCCCCACCCCCCAGGAAGGTAAAGCCAGAGGTGGTGCTGAAAGCCATGTGAGAGGTCTAATTGTTTGGCTAATAGGCAGTTTTCGCAGACAGATGACATTTCAAAGGACATTACAATTTTATGTGGCGTTTCTTGCAATTTTAGGATGCTTATACATTGGAGCGAGTTTGATTGTGAACTGATTGTTTCAATGTTCAGGAGACAGGAGAAAGTAGGATTGGGCCAAGTTATAGTTGATTGTGTGTGAAGGTTTAAAGTCTCCTGTCTCCCCCTCTCCCTGCAGCCCCAGAAAAGAAGAAAAGAACTGAGATCACTTACAGCTTCTTAGAAATCCTTGTACAGGTCAAGGGGAAATGTTACATGTGTCCAGATACTTTTTTTTAAGCAACAAATGGAAACATTTGAATTTTGTGCTCCAATCTTTGGTCTTTAGTTTTCTAAAATGACACATTGCTTTCATGGCCAGTTTTCTATAAGTAAAAGGGGTCCTGACACTGTAGACATGTACACGCTTATTTCCTGTGGACAGCTAGCTGCATTCCTGCAGCGAAGACAGACAAATTGGGTTTGTAGGAGCGATGTGGAAATCTCACCCGGCAGAACATTTATTAGCTGAGACGAGTCCACACTCAGGCGTAATTGTACACAGCTTATTAAAAGCATTATCCCTGGGTTGTGAATCAAGTTTCCAACGTTTCCAAAGTCAGAACTGTTTACATTCCTTATACCTACCACAAGAAAACTTACATAACTTTTTTGTTGTTGTTGCGCCTTTTCTCTCCTAAGGATAGGTAACAGATTTAAAAAAATATTCTCCTGAGGTTTCGCCTTACAGCAACTTACACTGATTTCTCCACTGACAAAGGAAAATACAAGCTAGAGAATTAGCCAAAGTCATTTACAAAGTCCGTCTGACAGACACTACGCTAGAAAAACACTTGCAAAGACAAGTCAAAATAATTCTCTTCCCAGTCTAGACCCCTACACCCACAGCAAGCCGGCGAACATCTGGATACTGTTTCACAGGCAACAAGAAAGTACTTCTCCCCTTTCCCCATCATTAAGGAAAAACCCGTTCATTTCCCACATGCAAAAAGCACTTGTAAATTCCCCAGATAAGCTTGGCGGTCTTGAATGGTTTAAGCAAGCTGTAAAAGAATCACAACTCTTTCCTTACGTTTAGAAGTCAAGTTTTTCCAAAGGCAAACTATGTCCAGCACGCCGGCTGTCCCCAGGTGGACGCAGTGAGCGCCTCTTACCTGCAAAGACCCCAAGGACCAAGGGTGTAGGCTCCCGGCTGGATGCAGGAGGAAAAGATCAGCTCATGCAGGTTGCCTTGGAAAGATAGGTGCTCAGGCTTCCACCAGATGAAGAAACTCTCCCTCGCTGCTCACTGTCAGTCAAAAACAAGTTGGAACAAGTTTGAGTAGGAATTACCTGAAGGAACTAACGAGAGAAAGAAAGATTGGGAGAGATTGGGCGGAGGAGGGAGGGACGGACAGGCGGAGGAGGGAGGGAGGAAAGGAGAGAGAAAAAAAATGAGAGAGAGAGAGAAAGTGAGAGAGAGAGAGAGAGAGAGAGAGAGAGAGAGAGAGAGAGAGAGAGAGAGAGAGAGAGAGAGAGAGAGAGAGAGAGAGAGAGAATCTGAGAAAGGAGTCCATGATGTCAGCGTGTGTTTAAAGGTCTTAAGGAAATCTACAGCCCGGCAGCCAGCACAGAACAGATTCTTGTGACAGCCCGTGCCAACCTTTCTGCACACCTGTATGAAACAAGAAACAAGCTAACACCCTTTTAAGAGAACACCAGCTAATCTCTGAAGAAACTCTGGCCACTCTTATCAAGGCTGTGATTTTTCTTAAATATATAAATAAATCTATTATCGTTTATAACAAGCCCTCCTTTACCTCTCCTTCCCTCTGCCTGCCTCAAATAAATATTAACAAGAAGTCCTGCCTGCCTAGAACCGCAGGGAAGCCCATACCTGGATCAAATATGTCTTAGTAAAGTATCACCCAGGGGAAACTCTAGGTGTATGCCCCACCACTTACAGGTATAGCCATTTTTTTCTATTGCCTTTGTTTGTTCTCATGATGAAACATAAAAGGTTCAGGTAATTAAAAATAGAACTGTTCTTCTGCATTGAGTGAACTCAGGGCCAGACCAGCGCTCTGATTGCATTGAGGATGAGTATTTAAATAGCTGGAGCTCAAGTGATCCTAGAATCTGGGCTCCAGAACTCTTACAGAGGCTGGTGTTCTGAAGGACATCTTTTGGGGGTCTGGAGATGGTGAGTGGTATCTTCCTGGCCCCCAGCTGTGTGTTCTTCCTACTCCAGGTGCCACGTCTATCGAGGTGGGAGGGGCCGGGAACCTGGAGGGGCTTGGGTGGGACAGAGGACAAGGGGACCTGGGAAGTCCTGAGAGAGAGGCTGGACTTTCCACAGAAGCTTCCAACAATGAGCAGCCCTCCATGGTCCAGAGGAAAGCTAAGAGGAGCAGTTTGTCAGAGGAAGAGGTGGCACAGATGGCACATCCTTCATTCAGTGCCCAAGTTCTTATCACAGGTCCGGCACTGGCCCTTTCCAGTGGGTCCCTGTCCATGGAGACCCACCCTCACTCTGCCCCTCCACTCTATCTCTTAGCATTCACCACATCTACCGTGGCTACTTACTATCCTCCGTCCAGGGACGGGCTGTGCCCTGGCACACAATAAATGAGAAGAAAATGGGTATATAGACATTTTTCCAGGTGGATGTAGGACATTATGAGTGGAGGATCTAAAGTAATAAAATGGAACTTTATCTTCTTCTCGCTAATGAGTATATCCAGTCTGATCTTCAATTATTTGAATATTCTTTCTCAGTGTAAAAAAACTCTCTCAAAGGTGGTAAAGTCAAGGTACAGACCAAACTGCAGGCCTGGTTAGTTGTTATTCAAACACAAGGAAGGGTGATTTTTTTTCCAAGTCACAGAACTGCAGAGTGGCTAGTGGAGACAGAGCAGCTCTCCTTGCAGTCCATGCCTTTCTCATCATAATGCATTTTTGTCAGATCAGACTATAGATGACGTACATATGCATTCAGAGACTCCTCTGAGCACCGGGCCTCCCACTACCGGAATTACACACACAGTCACCAGTGGTAAGTTTGATTTCTTGCAGGACTTTGTAGAGTAGGCCTCTTATCCATTCATAACCCCATCATAAAGACGATGAGAGGAAAAAGTAATACGAGTGTATTCAAATACTTAAATACTAAGATAGTATTCTTCATTTTAATGGTGTTTACCTAATTTGGTACCGTTTCAGCAGTTAAACCTTAAGGTTATAGATCTGACAGAATTTACCAAAGGAGTAAAGTTTTATGAAGTCACGCATGGAGGGTTGACAGGTGAGTGGGGGAGTTCTACAATAATCATCTCCAAGCCTTCTGTCTCAGAGGACAGGTTTTGTTTTGTGCGATTTGGTCACTGAATAATCTGCCTGAGTATCTCTGGAAATCTCTTAGACCAACTGAAGGAAATAGAAAATCTTTTAGTCCTCACAGCAATTATTTTGTGCCACTCAGTGTCTATCCCATGTAGTAGTAAAATATGTTTTATAGTCTGGTTTTAAAGGGCAGAGCCTAGAATCTTCTAGATCAGATCACACGAAATATTATTTTGCAATTGAAGATAGCAGGTGAAAACTTAAACTACAAATATGACGACTATTTCTTCCTTTTCTCCATCTTCCCTTTCTCCCTCCTGCCTTTTCTTCCATCCTTCATCCTCTCTGCCTCACTTCCTTCCTTCTTCCTTTCCTCAGTCTTTCACCTCTTCCCACTTTCAATCCTTGTTCCTTCCAACTTTTCCTCCTTCCTTTCTTCCATCCTTCTACTCTTCCTCCTTCTCTTCTTCCCTTCCTTCTTGCTTTTCTTCCTTTCTTCCTCCTCTTTTCCTCCTTTCCTTCTTCCTTTCTTTTCTCCCTTCCTCCTTTCTTCCATCCTTCCCTGATTACTTCCTTCTTTCCTCCTCTTTTCCTCACTCAGTTAATTACAAATATGACTTACATGGGCCAAATTTGAATAAATATATAAAATAGAATATAGAACATTGAGTATTAAATAGAATATAGAATCTGGATTTTTATCTAAAGTTTTCAGAGAACATCTGAGCACTGAAAAGAAAAATTCATAAGCACTAGCTCTTTGCAGAAGACTGATTGCCCAAGAAAAGAGAATTCTGTCGTGCTTCAATGTCCAGCTCTTGACACCTGTGGCAGAGGCCTGGGGAGACCCTGGAAGTGTGGGTACCAGGGTACCTAAGGTAACCCTCTGTTTTTGGCATGCCATAACACAGACAAGGACCCTTGCCTGCCCACAGGGGCCACAGAGTTAAAAGCTCTACTTGGGTTCAAGAACTAAAGGCAGACATTGAGTTGAAGACACATATTAAATTTGCTAAGGAAGTCATTTTCTGGAAGGAACCCAAAGGAAGCTAGGGGAAGCAGGTCAGAGAAGGGGTAGAGCCAGGATTCAACTACAGACCAAGGCCCATGTTCTGTCCCAGGCTGACCCTGGAGAGGAGATTCTGGACTGATGACATCATCCAGGACCGGAAGCTGCACTTTCCTGGCCTGCTTCAGTCAGTCTCTGGCTAAGGGATGCAGGAGGGAGAATATCACACCATCTCCCATACACTCTCAGACTCCAAGAAGCCTCACAGAGATGGGTCAGGGCTGCAGGCCTATGGCTATAACACACTAGGCATCAGGATGGTCTCAGGACTGGGGTGGGGGGTGCGGGGCATTACAGGACAGGGGCAGCAGTAGCATCCACCACTGCTCACCCCAGTGTTGCTGGGATGGATCTCTGCCTCTTGGTGCCAGCATAACCCTTGTCATAACCCATTACTCCTTCTCCTGCACTCCAGCAATCTCCCAAGCAAACGCAAATCAGGAAGCAAAGCTCTTGAATGTACAGAATTCATGATGCCACTGGTCATTTACTCAGAACAAGAGCTTCTTTTATTTCCTGAAGAAATCCTCTTGGTTGATATCATGTCAGGTTATTTTGATTAGGAATGACATTGGATGCCTTTACTTTGTCTTCTCTTTGCTGATATAGACAGCATAGTCCTCACACTCTGTCATTTACCACTGAGCAGAAAGATGGACAAGTATTCCACCGCCAGATAATGTGGCACATGCCATGCCACAGAAATCACCTAAGTGGCTTCCCAGAAGGTGACTGACTCTCCAGAGGTGAAACGGGGTTTCTAGACAAGGGAATAATTAACTGACTTCAACCTTCATGATCACCCTAGAGGGAGACATAGAAGGTTCTGGGTGTTCTAGGCAAGAGGACAGGAGCAGATCATTAAAGATTAATTAGGTGATGACTCAAAATGCCCCGTGCTCTAACCTGCAGGATGGCTAAGCACTGCAGCTCTGATCTCAGCCCCTCAAAGCTGAAATCAGTGAAGATGGTAAGAGTTACACGAAACGTGTCTGTGGTTACAGAATCCCAGCTCTCCTCTCGCCCCCAGATTCCCACAAAGGAAGCACCTGCCTGGGCCCAGCCTCTATTGTAACATATCATGACTCCATTATAACACATTCCCCACCCCTCTTTGCAGGAAACAGTGAGGTGTTGTTAGGGTTTGTTCCCTTGTTACTCTGATTAGATGGCACAAAAAAATTTTTTTAGCCGGGAGTTTGGCCTAGTGTAGAGTGCTTGCCTAGCATGCACAAAGACCCAGGTTCGATTCCTCAGTACCACATATATAGAAAAAAGCCAGAAGTGGTGCTGTGGCTCAAGTAGTAGAGCTCTAGCCTTGAGAAAGTCCAAGGACAGTGCTCAGGCCCTGAGCTCAAGCCCAGGACTGACAAAAAAAATTTTTTTAAGCACCTAAGTTTCCTAATAGAAATGTAATCTTCAGCTCATTCTTCTATAGAATGTCAAAAAAAAAAAGAATCATAGTTTTAAGGCTCAACATTCTAGGAAATCCCTTCGTCTCAGGAAAATTACAATAGCTGGTCCCAATCAGTCAGTTCTATAGTCTGTGTCATGTTAGAAAATGGCTTCAAAGACAAAAGTGCTATCCCATTATACTGCTGTTGGTGCTAAGCGAACATCGGCCAGGGCCACTGCAACATCTGACTTTGATGGGAAAATGTATTAGGAAGCGTGGGGATGTCTGCACAGAGCCGCCCCCTTCCTCTAAGCCTCCCTGGAGTTACTTGGGTGTTCCCAGGGTCTGTTGCAGGTGGATTATACACCTGGCTGGCTGGCACCAGGGTTTCCTCTGTGTTACTCAGACTGGACTCTGCTGCTTCCACCATTATCTGTGCAACATTATGCCACGTGTTCAATGTGCGTGTTCCAGTCACTTTAAACATGCTTTCACTAATAAAGTCTTGTTTTGTCATTGTTCTCTTCAAAGATGAATGCAGGATAATTGTGTCACTGGGAATTTGGCAAATAGAAAAGTGCCTTGTGGGGCTGAGAATTTGGCCTAATGGTAGAGTGCTTGCCTAGCATACATGAAGACCTGGGTTCCATTCCTCGCTACCACATACATAGAAAAGCCAGAAGTGGTGCTGTGGCTCAAGTGGCAGAGCACTAGCCTTGAGAAAGCCCAAGGACAGAGCTCAAGCCCTGAGCTCAAGCCCAAGACTAGCAAGAAAGAGATGGAGTCAACATGTCATGCCCACCACAGCCTGAGCCACCTGCCTTCTTAGAACCCCTGACCCAGCTGCTCACCCAGCCAGGTCCAAAGCAGCCGGTGTGAACTCAGCTCTTCTGTTCTCTTCTGTTCTGCTCTGCTCTACTCGGCAGCAACTAGACAGGTGATACGATCTCACGGTCAAGGGCTCCATCTCTACCTGATGGCCATGCTGAGTGGGTTCCACACAGCAAAGGCTACCAATTAAATACATATGACAGCCAAGGTCGCTATCACCCTGCAGGTAGATGAAAGTGATGACTCACGCTGCATTCTCTCCCTGGCTCATTTTCTTGTGTTTGTCACCTTGGCAGGTGACAAACCACACAGTGCACTGGAGTATCTTTCTTTCAGGTGGAATGGCATCAGGGGACAAGCACATGTGCCTGCTAGATACAGGCACTGCTCTCCATTGCCTAGACTCACACGTCTGTCCCAGAGCCCCTCCCTGCACACCTTCTCCACACTTTCCTCTTAAGACAGTTCTGCCCTGTGCACAGAGATGGCCTCTAGCCTTCTCCAAATTCAGTCCTGGCTTTTCAAAGAGTCTACCACGTACACAGTATATTGTTTTAGACTTGTTATTATTATTATTATTTTAGCATTTAGAAAAATTATCTTGCTGCAACTCTCACTAATAACACTCTGAATGCTTTTCTATGAATGTATGTCATTTCCTACCTTGAATAACCACACAGAGAATGACACTGTTTCTACACTGGTATCCTAATTTCTAGGCATCACGCAAGCAAGAATGCCCAGAAGTCCCAGACCACATTTAAAGTATTTATTATTAGCAGGAGAATGGAGTAAACAACTTGGCTTTTTACTTTGGAAGCTTTCCCATTGCAAAATTGTATCTTGTGCCAAATATTCTAGTTATTATGGAAAAAGTGAGCAATACAAATTGGCCAAATGCTGAAAAGTGAAAGATCTCAGTGGAGTTGCCATAAATTCTACAAGACTTCACATTCGAGGAGAACCAGGAGTGCAGGCAGACTGTGTCACAGGCTCCAGCGTCTCAGCTGTGAGCCCCGCCTTCTCCTTCACTTTCTTGGCTGAGAGGGACTGCTAATTTAAGACTGCTTAGAAAACACATATTAAACAAAACACCAGACTTGAAAAGAAAGCTGCCACGGTCATCTTGTTCTTTCATCTCACTCCTATTATCAAGTCTACATGTAGAGACCACAAAACTCCAAGAAAAACCACTATAACAACTACCTCATCTGCACCATATCTGTGTTTTTACTATCAAGAGAGTTCATGTTAGTAAGAGTTAATGTTATTAAGACTGCAATTTTTTTTGGCCAGTCCTGGGGCTTGAACTCAGGGCCTGAGCACTATCTTTGGGCTTTCTCAAGGCTAGAGCTCTACCACTTGAGCCTCAGCACAACTTCCAGTGTTCTCGATTTATGTGGTACCAAGGAATCAAACCTGGGTCTTCATGCATGCTAGGCAAGCACTCTTCCATTAGGCCAAACTCCCGGCCCAAGACTGGAATTTTTTTTAAAAAAAGGATTACCAATAGCCAGGACTACCAAGTGAAACTAGTAGAACTTAAGCAAATAAAGTTAATGAACTGAAATTAATATATTTTTTTAAGTCTCATAGAAGGCATTCTTTTTTTTTTTTCTGCTGGTCCTGAGGCTTCAGCTCAGGGACTGGGCAGTGTCCCCAAGCCTCTCTGCGCTCACCAGTACTCTACCACTTGAGCCACAAAATAAAAACCACTTCTAATTTTTTCTGAGTAGTTTATTGGAGATAAGAATCTCATGGACTTGTCTGCCTGAGCCTGAGCTGGCTTCCAACTGCGATCCTCAGATCTCAACCTCCTGAGAGCTAGGATTTCAGGCATGAGCCACAGACACCTAGTATAGAAAGGTATTTTTAAATTATGATTATGAAGCATTAAAAGCTTCTAGAAAATGATGAAAGAATCTTATTAGTGCCAAAACCAAAGTCAGACTATCGTAGGTTTCCTTAGTGTTTGATAACATTTGTACAGACTGGAAATGGAGTGAGTAGCTATTATTATTACTGTTATTGCTAATTATTATTAGTTAACTGCCCCACTAAGAGGCACTCCTGTGGGCTGGTTCATGCCTGTGTCTGTTCTTGATAATATTCTAGAGGATACTCTTGGACTCCATCCTTCATTCTGCCTTGCGGGCTCTGTCGTCATTGTGATGGTCACTCCCAGTGAGAGTTGAGTTATAACTTATTCTTGTGCGATTCAGTTTTACTGAAGAATTTCTCCTGACCACTGACAAGAGCTCACTTCCCTCTGAAGTGTGGATACACACAGCGGGTTGCAGTGTCTCCCAAGGTGTGGTGCTGTGATTTTCATTAAACAGTAAATAATTCCTACCATCCTGTAGAGCATGCGCCCTAGCTACCTTTTGTTTTCTGAATTTCTCAGTGGCAAATCTTATCTCACTCGTCTACTCTCATTTTACAGTGTAGAGACCAACAGAAAAACTGAACCCAGGATATAATCCTTGTCTCTGGCTGCTGAATTGTCTTGTTGTTTCTTCCTGGCAAGGAGGAGAGGGGAAGTACGGGTTTAGTCTCCGGTATGATGAGTTCAAGAGCTGCTTCTGAGACTGGTTTCTCTGAGATAGATTGTGTTTGGTGAGAGTAAACTTAGCTGCTTGGCTTTTTGTGCTGTCTGCATGTTGCAGGGCGGAGAAATTGCCTGGCGCCATCCGGCTTCTGTCCGAGAACGTCAGGGAGGGGAGCTCTGTGGTCGAGGGGTTCAGTCACCTCCATGGAAGGTGTTCATTTTCTTTTACCCAAACTCACATCAGCTGTGTACATACAGAAATACCTGACCAAATACCCAGGGTCTCACTTTTGCCTCTGTGCTTGAATTGTATGCCGAAGTACAATTTCAAGTACAATTTTAAGTGCAATTTCAGGACTGTGGGTCATTGCCAGCCTGAGCAGAGACCCACGAAGTTCTTGAGCCTGCAAGGATCTTAGACTTGCTTTCCTGGGAGGCCTTCTGCTTCTCCCAGGCTGGCAGGGAAGGCCTGGTATTTTCTAACTTTCTTCTTCTTCTTCTTCTTCTTCTTCTTCTTCTTCTTCTTCTTCTTCTTCTTCTTCTTCCTCCTCCTCCTCCTCCTCCTCCTCTTCCTCCTCCTCCTCCTCTTCCTCCTCCTCCTCCTCCTCCTCTTCCTCTTCCTCCTCCTCCTCCTCCTCCTCCTCCTCCTCCTCCTCCTCCTCCTCTTCTTCTTCTTCTTCTTCTTCTTCTTCTTCTTCTTCTTCTTCTTCTTCTTCTTCTTCTTCTTCTCCTTCCTTTCTTCTCCTTCTCCTCCTCCTCCTCCTTCTCCTCTTCCCTCCTCCTTCTTCTCCTCTTCCTCCTCCTCCTCTTCCTCTTCTGCTTCCTTCCTTCCTTCCTTCCTTCCTCCCTCCTTTCTCTTCCTTCTTCCTTTTTTCTTCTCTCCTCCTCCTCCTCTTCTCTTCCTCTTCTTCTGTTTCCTTTCCTTCCTTCCTTCTTTCCTTCCTTCCTTTTTTCTTCTTTCCTCCTCCTCCCCCTCCTCCTCCTCTTTCTCCCTCCCCTACTCTCTTATCTTCCTTTTTCCCTCTCTGTCTCTTTCTATCTCTGCCCCACCTTCTTTCCTTTATGTGGAACATTTAAGTAGATAAATAGTTTAGATTACTTGAATGAACAGGGTTTCATAAGCTTATGCCCAGAAAAATGATTTGATGGTGTTCATTTTTCCTGGAGTGTCTTGCATTGTAGTGATAACCTGCAGGATTTCGACCACTTAGTTAAGGGTTCTTTCTTCACTTTTTCAGACATGTGTATTCCCAGCAATCAATGTGGTTAACGAACCTAAAATGACATTTGATGCTCCTCAGGGGAGCCCTTTTGTTCTTCATTTACTAGCAGAATGACTGCAATTGTCCAATAATGCGTCATTCAGCAGGCTGGGCTGCTCTGCCGGTTAGCGTGGCAGTGTACTGATAAGGAGAAGACTCAAACCTGCCGTTTGCTGTTCCCTCTGAGCTGTATGCTCTTACTAGCAAGGAGAAGGTGAGAATGTCCATCACAGCTGTACAAACTCACACAGAGCCAATGTAGCCTACATGGGGAAGCAATGACATTTGCCAGTTCACTGAGTCATTGAGATGGGGTTTGAGTTAAGAGAACAGACTGCATCAGCACTTTCTTTCTTTTTTTTTTTTTTGGTGGGTCATGGTGCTTGAACTGGGTCTGGGCATTGTCCCTAAGCTCTGCAGCTCAAGGCTACCACCCTACCCTTGAGCCAAGCCCCACTTCCCGTTTTCTAGGGGTTAATTGGAGATAAGAGTCTCAGGTCCTTTTGTGCCTGGGCTGGCTTTGAACCTTGATCCTCAGATCTCAGCCTCCTGAGTAGCTAGGATGACAGGCATGAGCCACTGAGCCAGGCTTGCATCAGTACTTTCTAGTGTTTTTCTGGAAGCTGAATTTCTTCCTGAGATGGCAGCGCGTAAATGCGATGGGACAAGGTGAGGTAGGTAATAGAAAGATTTGTTCTTTCCTTTCATGTTGGACCACATGTATGCTTATAGGAAACACTGTATACTTATGGATAAACAAGGTGTCCAGACATTTGATAAACTAAAAATGATACGACTGGCACCAACCTTCCATCAGGCGGGAGCTCCATTAGTGGCCACCGAGGATAAGATAGTAGAACAGCAAAGAAAACGTCAGTAGTGACACATCTATCTACCTGTCTGTCTATCTACCTCTCTATTATCAATCTGCCATGCACCTGTTTGTTATCTAACATCTATCAATCACCCAGCTTCCATCTGTAAATATTACTATCAGCTATCAGTCTATCTATCATCCATCCGTCTGTTGATGCCCTCATTCATCCATCCTTCATTTTCTAGTTTTATTATCTGACTTTACCTTTCTCTTAAAGGTGTAGCCGAGAATAATTTCCAACATCAAATGTCCCCTGTCAGAAGGGCTCAATTCAAGTTGAGTTCTCACACATGTATTTAATTCTACTGTGAAGAACAAATCACTGTTAAATGTATATAATAGACTGGACCCGATATTACTAGCGCCATACGTAGACAGATATACACGTCACATACCTACCCAACATACACTCCCCTCCCCCCACCCCAGACATCTTAGACTTGCCACCAGTCTACAAGTATTATAGCAGTATTTAGGGTGATATAAAACATAATTTACTTTATAAACAGTCCATGGAAATTATTCGTGATTTAAAAAATATTTTGTTTGGGCCGGGAGTTTGGTCTAGTGGTAGAGTGCTTGCCTAGCATGCACGAAGACCCGGATTCGATTCCTCAGTACCACATACGTAGGAAAAAAGCTGGAAATGGTGCTGAGGCTCAAGTGGTAGAGCTCTAGCCTTGAGAAAGTCCAAGGACAGGGCTCAGGCCTGGGTCACTTGTTTGATTTCATAGCTTACTATCAGGTATAGCCTTATGAGGAGATTCTCAGGTGAAAGGTGTGGGGAAGGAAGCAGGAACCTTCTCTATTTCTTTCCAGGAGTGTTTTCTGCATCGTGATAGGAGCATTACAGCAGTAATCAACAACCCTGACTGCGCATTAGACTCTCTTCTAGATTTTTTTATTTTTTTTGCCGGTTCTTGGGCTTGAATTCCAAGCCTGAGTGCTATCCTTGGGCTTTCTCAAGGCTAGAGCTCTACCACTTGAGCCACAACACCACTCCCAGCCTTTTCTGTGTATGTGGTACCAAACCCAGGGCTTGGTGCATGCTAGGCAAGCACCCTACCACTAGGTCACACTCCTGGCCTTGGAGATTTTTTGAAAAAAATCAATTCCAAACATTTAATAATCAAGTAAAACATAATTTTTAAGATTTCATCGGTCTTAGGTAGGGGCTGGACGTTAATTTGCTTTTAAGTCAGGGTTGAGAATGAGGTATGTAGATGTTCACAGAGGGCTTTGGGCATAGAATCAAGAATGTGAGTCCCTGACGCCTGGTCTCTCAGGCCTGAGCCTCCTCTCAGACTTTCTGACGTCCACAGCCCCGAGGTGACAAGGTGACGCCTCCAGAGACATCTCCCAGGGCTCTGGAGCTGGTTGTGCATTTTCCTTCAGGTCACGGCTGAGTCACCACCCTGTAAAGAGGTCTCAGACCAAAAATGTGCTGCGGTCCTTTACCTCCGGATGAGTACAGTGCCTTCATCTGGCTCCAACCCACAGCCCAGTGACTGAGATTTCCCTCATTAGAGAAGCACAGAGACCACTCGCAGTCCAGGACACCCACTGGTAGCATCCGTCCACAATGAGACTGTCTACCTCTGTCTCCTTAGAGTCGTTGCTCCTGGTCCCTGCTCCTGCCCCCAGGCCTTTGCCAGGACTGGGAGGAAAAGGACTCCTTACTTACACAGGGGGACTAGAAGGGAACTGGAGATACCGATCTTTCTAAAATTGCTAGAATTAGCTTATGGGGTGGGGCAGGGGGTGCAGTTGAAGATTAGGGTCTAGAAAACAAACAGGCAAGAGGCAAGTGCTGTATGTGTGTGTGTGTGTGTGTGTGTGTGTGTGTGTGTGTGTGTGTGTGATAACAAACAGGCAAGAGGCAAGCGCTGTGTGTGTGTGTGTGTGTGTGTGTGTGTGATAACAAACAGGCAAGAGGCAAGCGCTGTGTGTGTGTGTGTGTGTGTGTGTGTGTGTGTGTGTGTGTGTGATAAAAGCCCCATCCTTGTGGCAGGTGGTTTGGTAATAATCTGTTGAGGAAAGGAAATTTGCCTCCGATCTTCAGGAGCTTGGGATTTTGTGCCAACTCTGGAATGTGGACTCCACTCTCGGGGTCATTTTAGATTTGCTGTCAAGGGACCAAAGTCCACCCTTCATCCTGCCTTGTGTACAAGGATCACTTGCTCTGAGGCCGGGGTGACTGAAGGAGGTACAATCTGGTTTCCATTACACATTGATCCCTCCTCAAAACACGTCTAATCTGGTTCAATTCTTCCTTGCTCTTCTAGAATCTCGGGGGTGGGAAACCAGCTTAGCCACAAGGAGCTTAGTGAGTTGGTGGTGGAAGCTTTGTCTGGGCTTAGTTTGAGTAAACAAGATGGTCACCAAGATGAGGTACTATTTTTTAAAGGAAAAGGAAGCAGGAAAAAAAAGAAAACAGTGCCTTAGGACATTTCTCAAGTGAGTCAGGTTTTATCAAATCTAAAGCTGAGAAGTAATGAGTCAAGCTTGAAAGTCACCTAACAAGTCTCTACCCGAGGAACCCTGGCCCAAACAGAGGAAGCCAGCTGGCATTTGTAGGAAATGGCTATTTCATGATGATAATCCAGCAGAGGGGCCATCAAACTAAGGCCCCAGGTCAAGTGCCTTCCCCCCACCCCCCACACACATGTTCATGGTTTTATTGCAACACAGTCGTCACTTTGTTTATGTTTATAAAATTGTCCTTAAGGAGTTAGACAAAGGAGTAGCATTCAACGAAGCAGTTTATGAATGCAATGTATGTCAATCATTATCACCCCTTTCCTCACTCTTCTTCCCTGCCCCCTTTATCTCATGGTTACTTTCCTGTTAAAGTGGCTGATTCCTATAATTATGGCATTATGGCAGAGAAAAATTGTTTTAAGTCAGAAAATATTTGCTCTCTGGACGTTTACAGGTTACAAAAAAAAAAGGTTGCCACCTCTTGGTATAGTAATCAAAGAACATAACGCATACCCATTAGAACCGCATTTCCAATGAAAGTGAGTTTGTCCAGGTAGAAAGCAAGAGCCTGGGTTCCTACAACGTACTTCTCCCACTTAACTGCACTGTTAGAAATGATGCTCATGATAACAATATTGCTTACTGATTATCCATCAAGCTTTAATTAAGCATCTGTTATGGGCTGGCACTCTTCCCTGTATTTATGAAGATAGCAGTAAACAGAGAAGACTGTTGGTCAAGCAGAATTTGCTTTCTTTACCTTGAGTTTATAAACAAGCTTGTAAATGTAAGTGCTGGGTAAAAGTAGAGCAGAAGGAGATGAGGAACTAGCTGGAGAGGCATTGCCTTAGAAACAGCCATCAGCCATTGGTGAGGACAGAGGAGTAAGCCAAGCAGACACACAGGAAGCCTCAGTTGAATAAATCCTCTCTCTTCAAACTCTTTGCCCATAGATGCCTGCTTGGTTTGTCATCCAAGGGTAGAGTGCATGTTTGAAGGGACAGCTATGGGCTGGGTTGGGGGGCGGTGAGGGAAGAGACATACACAGCTCCCTGATTAGTCCTAGCTCACAGGGAATGTCCATAGAAGCAGCCATAAGAAGAGAATGTATTTAGGACCCACTTAGGAAGCACTTCATTGTCAATCTCTGCTTTACTGCTTGGATTTCTGTGTGGATAACATTTAGGAAAGAAAAATGTCAGCTTTCCCATTGAAATCTTACCTGCACAAAGCAAAATGACCAGTGAACACCTGAGTTAGATGTGACAAGAGACCGGGGACAGGTAGTCTTTTCCCTGATCACACACCACGTCGGGATACCACGTGTGCGGACACAGAGATGTAAGACCTCGAGTCAAGCTTGAAAGTATTTGCCCTGAAATGTAATCTAGTCTGCTCAAGTTGCTCAATCGTCCATCACTGCCAGCTCTCTCTAGGTAGTTGCTTTAACACTTCATTGACCACTGTAGCAAACTGGCTGTGATTTACTGATTTACACAAGATGGACGTTCTGAGCATGCCCAGATCTCCACATTTACTGACAGACTGGGGAGCAAGGGCTGGGGGTCTGCTCTGTCTATCTGGATTTCAATTTGAACTTCAATATCTCAACCTTTGCTGAGACATCTGGAACAAAAGCACTTACCACCCCTCCGTCTCCGCACCAGGGGAAGGTGACCGGATACTCTGCACTTGGGCAAACTGCAAACCTGAACATTCTCAGCAAGAAAAACATGTCTACCAAAGCTCAAACCAGACACTTGGCACTCGTTCTCTGTGAGGCAGGGCTCCCTGACTGGCAGGAAAACCACAGAAAAGAACTGATTATGCTGCTAGAACACATTCCATGGGCTGTCCAAGGCTATATTTATTTTACAATAAGGTACAATATGTTCCATGATGTTCTCTCTCCTGGGCACTTTAAAAGAAATTGTATCTGCATATGCATTAATTCTAGTAACTCACAGAGTATCTGTCAGTAATTGAAATCCATGCACCTTATTTGGGTGGGTTCGTTAAACTCAACAGCAATTGCAATATACACGTGTGATTTGTATCACATGTGGAAAGCTTACAGCTGGTACCACCTGTTGTCTATGGAAGCCATTCACACAAGAGGCTACTTCTAGATGCTAAAAGTTTATAGATCAAATACTCGAGTATAATGCTCAGCGGCAAAATTAATTTTTTTAATTTTAAATATTTTTGAAGGGTCAACTTGGAAAACAATATTTGCACAAGTGTTATTTACTCAAAAAAAGTATAAAACCATCTAATGGAGCATCCCAAGAACTTTACCCATAAGAAAAGAAACATCTCTGTTTTAACTTAGACTCCATAAAAATAAACTTGTTTTGGAAGAAGACATGGCTTTCCTGTAACATAATGGATATCCAGCAGTACAGATGCAGTTTGAGAACAACTTTCCATCCACCTCAAAAAGGAAAACAGACAAGGGGTGTAAAGTTACGGCTGCAGCCCAGACCATGCATGAAAACTGGAGTTCAAGACAAACTTCCTTGCTAATGTCTAACCTGTTGCCACAACCACTTTTGCTTTTCCAGAGTTGCTAGCTACTTTTTAACCATTTCCAGTCCTACAGAATACAGCCAAAGGCAGTGGTGAGACCCTGGGAGGGAGGAGAAGCTGCACTTGATGCTCTCGGCAAATTCCTCCGTGTTTTGATCCTCTGTGGACTTTGAGAAGTCTGGAGGTCAAGGGATGATGGTCAACCACCTGACATGCCTCGGTGAAAGGTTACATTCCTGGGTGCCTGTTTCGAAAACCGAAAACCAGGTGGGGCGAGTGTAGGGGTGAGGGAACAGAGTAGGGTGCTTTGGGAAACAAAGCAGAGGGCAACAGAAAGGAGCATGGGGAATTTGTGGCAAAGAGAAAGAAGGAACCCATCCTCACACACACACTAGAAGCACTTGAAGAGACTGCAGCCATAAGAAATCTCATTTATGCAAATTTACACCTCATAAGAAATCATAAATAACCCAAGATTCTTGTCCCAATTTTTTTATGTCGACTTTGCTGATGAGATCAGGACAGAAGCCAAGCATCTGCATCAAATGGTAAATTCACAGCAGACAAGCCCTTTATCCACTTCTGGGCAGTCACAGCAAGGCATGTACACACACACACACACACACACACACACACACACACACGTGCACACAAACACATGCGCACATGTACACTGCATCCACATAGAGCCCAGATGAGGCTCCAGGATTCATTTACCAGGACAGCACGAGTCGCATGTTAGGTCGTTTGAAATCCACATTTTAAGATAAAGGTACTGGGCTTAATCTTTCTCACATCATCAGCTTGGTCACTGGCCTGCAAATGCGTCTTATTTCTATGTGATACCTTGTCCACTTTTTAACTATTATTTTATTTATCTTTTATAGAGTACCAAAAATGTAGTTGAAGTTAATAGCTGTTCTGCTTTTCCAGCTTCTATGGAAAAAAAATGTTTAAAGCTCTAAAAAGGAAAATGGAGAAGAGGGGCTAAAAAATAAGAACCCCAGAAGAAACTCCTGAGATTTAGTGTGTTCCAGTTCTTTGCTGTAGAACCCTTCAATGGGTAGCGGGTCTGTCTGTAGAGAAATAAGATTTCTTAGCTGAGTACCCTGAGTGGAATCCAAATTCTCCATTCTTCCCAGCTTGATGGCTCTATCATCCTGGGTAGAGTAGATAGCAACTTTATGAGAACTATGTTAGCAAAGTAAAGTTCAGATGAAAGGGATTTCTGGTTGAATCCTCAGAGATAAGTGTGAATAAGACTCCAGGAACATCCTGCTTACTAACTATCAGAAAACTAAGGTGGGGACTGGTTGCTCAGTCTGTAATCCTGGCTCCTCAGGAGGCTGAGATCTGAAAATCACAATGTTAAGCCAGCTTGGGCAGAAAAGTCCATGAGATGCTCATCACCAAAAAGCCTAAAGTTGAGGCATGACTCAAGTGGTCAAGTACTAGCCCTGAGGAAAAAAAAAAAAAACAACTAAGCAAGAGCATGAGGTCCTCAGTTCAAGTCTCAGCATCCGTACAAAAATAAAAGAATACAAGTAAGGCAAAACTAACAACAGCCCACAGGAATGCCTCCCCGTCAGCACAGCCTGGAGGGGTTGCGCCTCCCCAGGAAGAAAAGGCCAGTAGAGGTTGTGCAGGCTCACTGAGCCATTGAGCTCCACGTAGAAGCAGAGGCAGCCTAAAAACTGACTGCTGGATTTGCACACCTGTTGGTGAGATCTTACAGCCCCTCTAGGGCGACGTGCTTACATGTCAGACAGATACACGAGGAAGAACGAAGGAAGGTATGACATCGATTGAGTTGCACTATACTCACTTACACGAATTGAACCCCTTTGCACAACTACTCAAAGATAATAAGATAAAAACAGATCAATTAAAATTTAATTTAATAAAGAAATGCGTTCAGAGGGAAAGCAAGTTAAGAAGGATATAGAGGACCAGAAGAGACATTTTTTTTCTTTTTCCCCTTATACCCTGGCTTTTCCACACCAAGCCCTTGACTGCCCTGTGATGGAAAACTTTTATCTCATCATTCTGACGCTTGCTCCCTTTTGTCCCTTCCACTGAGGAAAATTCTTCCCCTCATGAATAATCTTTCAGATGCCATTTCTCCTAGTGCTTAACACATTACAGCCTCCAGCCTGGAAGCCAGAATTTGGCTGCTTCGCTGGTTTTATTTAATTGTGTGTTTGCTTTGGCATTGAAATGAACAAGAGGCAGCATGTTATGATCAAGTTTTGAATGTCTGTATTTACATGCTTGTATTTCTAAGTGAACACGGGCCAGGGTCATATTGGGCCCTGAGAGTTGTCTCTTAGCTTCCTTCTCCTGATTTCCCATTGTCCCCTGTGCTTCGGGGGTGGGGTGGGGAGGTTACTCAACCCAGTTAGTGACAAAAATGAGTGAGTGGACAGCCAAGACCCTTTTCATGTACCAGTAAAGAAGAGCTCAGGAGGGACAGGATATTGGGGTTTTTGAATCTGCTGCTACTTAGCTCACCTCCATCCTCAACTCTGCACTAGCATCTTCCACTGGGACAACTCAGTCAGTTAGGAGGTAGTAGCTGAAGAATCTTATGGCAACCATGTTTGTATCAGCCACTTTTACTTACTGTAACAAAATATGGGACGAGGAGTCAGGAAGAATAAAGGTAGAAAGACCTGTTTTTGGCTCAGGTGTTTCTGAGCAACGGACAAATATCTTGGAAGCCAGTATGGTTAGGGGAGAGGCTGAGAAGCAGAGAGACAGACAGAGACAGTGACAGAAAGAAAGACAGAGAGAGATAGAGACAGAGAGAAACAGAAGCTGGAGATAAAGATACTCCCAGTCTGGGAAAGCGGCTAAGAAAACCCAGGACTCCCTTCTTTGGAGTTCTAACCCAAAGGCCCCTGCCTCCCCACCAAGGTAGTCTCTTTCGCTTGATCTCTCAAGCTATTTGGGGACCATCTTAGAGCTTGGCTTGCTCTTCAAACAAAGCCTCATGGTGTAAGTCACAGTAGCCCAATCACATTCTAGTGGAGGGGTTCGCTGTCCTTCTAGTGATCTCAGGTCCACGAATGCTGTGATGAGGCAGAATAAACTAGCATCAGAATAAGGATCCTGCCTACTTCCTGGTAGCTAGGAGAGGAGAGGAGGGGGGGAGAGAGCGCAAGCGCTCAAACTGCCAGGTTAGAATGTTCTTTCTTTCTGCCTATTATACTTGCCCTAATTCCATTGGTGATCATGGATCAATCAACTTCACATGGTATGGAGTAACACACTGTTGCTAAGGAAGAGAAAGGAGAATGAGAAGAGGAATGAGGACTCCAACAATCTAATGAGCTAACTTCCCAGCCCCAAGTAGCCTGCTTCTGTATTTCTCAAAACCAGAAAGTCAAGCTCATTTTCTTTAGCAACTTGTAGCTAAAGATAGTTTCAAACCTAAGAGTGAATAATTGAATCATTTTATGATGTCATAGATAGAAATCAGCGTTTTTTTCCTGGAATGTAAACAGGTTAAAAAAATCATAGGCCTTATACCTTCAAACGAGCCATTCTCAGTGGAGAGTCCTGACGTAAATGGCAATTAAAGACATTTTCTGGGCTCAACTCACTTGAGGGGAAGCAGGATTACATAAAATCACAAAGAAGATCTGCCCTGAGAGTTCAGAAATGTTCTAAAAACTAATGTAACATCCATCTTTTTCTCACTATAGTGAAGTGCTGAGACAATCGGCTTAGCAAGAATGAAGACTGTTTGGCTCATAGTTTTGGAGTTTCCAGTCCAAGGTCTGGCAGACCCACTGCCTTGGGTCTTGGTATCTGTGGAAGCTGGCTAGAAGCCAAGGGCCCAGGGGCAGAATGGCACTAGTTATTGTTGAGTACCCCTCAAAGGTCCATGTGTTTAAATAAAGACTTGGTCCCTAGAGTGGCACTCAAAGGAGGCAAACACTTTATGGGGAGGTGCTTGCGTGATCAGAGGCTTAGAGGCATGACCTTGAAGTGCTAGTCCTCTTTCTCTTTTTACTTCCTGGCTAGTGAAACACTGGCTTGGCTCTGGTGCATGCTCCCTCCATGAAGTGCTGTGCAGGCACACAGAGAAAGTGACCCAGCAACACACCTAACCTGTCTGACAGGTATGCCTCTGCCTGAAGGCCTTATTCACGAGTCACAACACACCTTGTGGCCAGCTCTGCATGGCTTAGGTTCTTAGGCTTGCCTCACTTAAAATGCCATGCCCACTAAGTTTGTAAAAAGCGTTTGCTCTTTAACATCCCCCAAATAGCTCGTATGTATGCATAAGCAAGTATTTCTTGAACTGTTTGTTTAGACATCAAATATGTCTCTGCTACTACCCACGGTAGGCGGCGTGAAAGTTGATTCTTGCTAACCACAGGTAACCTAACACTGAAGCTGCAGTGGTGGTTACAGCGCACCATTTAGCTATCCCAAAGGGATTGCCCACTGTGAAATTGTCCTCAATGCCTTGGAGAGGACCTTTGGACACAGTCTATAACCAGATCGCAAAGTTATGAAGTCCACAGATTGGGAGATTTTCACTAGCAATACAATAGACCAAGGGCCTTATATTTAAAATATACTCAGACACAAAAAAAGTAAAATACCCCAAAACAAATACTCAAAGAAATAACCATCCCATTAAAAAGTGGGCTAAAGATTAAAAAGAGACTGCTCTGAAGAGGAAATAAGAACAGCTAGTAGACACATGAAGAAATGTTCAACATCTCTGGCCATAAACAAACAAACAAACAAACCTGTAAATCAAAACAGCTTTGAGATTCCACTTCACACCACTTAGAATGGCCATTATCAAGAAATCTAATAACAACACATGCCAAAGGAGAACACTCCCACACTGTTGATGGGAGTGTAAAATTGTCCAACCATGCTGAAAAGTAGTATGGAGGTTCCCAAAAGACTAAACAAAAAGGGGCCGGGAGTTTGGCCTAGTGGTAGAGTGCTTGCCTATCATGCACGAAGACCCAAGTTTGATTCCTTGGTACCACATACATAGAAAAAGCAGGAAGTGGTGCTGTGGCTCAAGTGGCAGACTACTAGCCTCAAGAAAGCCAAGGACAGTGCTCAGGCCCTGAGCTCAAGTCCTAGGACTGGCAAAAAAAAAAAAAAAAAAAAAAAGACTAAGTTTCAAGCTCCCCTATGATCCAGCAATTCCACTCCTGGGCATTTACCCAAATGACCACAAACAAGGCCAAACTAAAGCCACCAGCACAACCATGTTCATTGCAACACTATTTACCATAGCTAAGATATGGAACCAACCCAGATGTCCCTCAGAAGATGAATGGATCAAGAAGATGTGGTACACAATGGAGTTCTATGCCTCCATCAGAAAGAATGACATTTTCTTCATTCGTAGAAAAGGGAAAGTCCTAGAAAAATTATATTAAGTAAACTAAGCCAAACCCAAAGAAAAGTAGTTGCATGTTTTCCCTCATTTGTAAGAACTAGAATGTGTTCACAATTCTCCTAACAGGGAATCTCAACAATCCATCTGCTTAATACATAGAACTATACAAGGAAGTGTACCAACATAAACTCCAAGGTATAGAAACAAGAGGTATTATTATGTCCTATACATAGCCCTTTATTTGTTGTATTTTTATTTTTTTTCTTTCATATCTCTTACATTTCTGTACCTGTGTCTTATACAAAATTATTAGCCAGTGACCTAGTGGTAGAGTGCTTGCTTAGCATTCATGAAGTCCTGGGTTTGATTCCTTGGTACCACATACACAGAAAATGCTGCAAGTGGAGCTGGGGCTTAAGGAATAGAGCATTAGCCTTGAGAAAGACAAACGACAGAGCTCAGGCCCTGAGTTCAAGCCCTAGAACTAGCAAAAAAAAATCTAACAAAATTATTGACCAGAGGAAAGAAAAGGGAACCACAGAAACAGCAGGTGAAAGAACAAACTAATGCAGCAATGACACTCACCTGACATTAGCTTGGATATCAACATTGCAACTTGGGGAGGAGGGGAAGAGGGAGGGGCAAGGGGAAAGAATGGAGAATGGGGCAACATTGTCTAGAAACTAACGTACTCATCACTTTACTTGAATAACTGTAAACCCTCTGCTCATCATCTTTTCAATAAAGACAATCAACATTAGAAAAAGAAAGAAGGAAAAGTTTCTTTTGGATGTTGCTCTTTGGTCTGCTAGGAGTCTCCTGGCTGTGGTTATCGTAACACATTTTTTTGGTACTGTATTGCATAGATTTTGTTGTTGTTGAAAATATATACCGAGCTTATAACATAAATAAATGTGTTACAGTTGACAGTGACAAGAGAAAGGAGGCAGGAAGAAGCTAAGTTATACTGGAATACGGAGATAGTACTTGATAACTTGAATGTACAGGTATGCCGATAAAGAAGGTGAGTATAGCAAGTTCTCTAAGCACATATTTCCTCTCTACCCTTTTCTTAGGTTTTTTTTTAGAAAGATAATAAACACACAAATTGGTAACTATAACAACATGTAATTGGGTTTACACCAAACTTGGAGGTGGCTGGATGGATGACTAGATAGATTGATAGATAGATAGATGATAGATAGATAGATAGATAGATAGATAGATAGATAGATAGATAGATATGCAGACAGATAGATAGAAACCACAGAAAAGGGAAAATGAACATACAGAGCTACGTAGGTATGATGTTTATTTTTACTTCACTGGTATTCAGTGTAAAGTGAAAACCAATTATGGAAAATTAAGATACAAAGTGTGAGTCTTACACAACTCAAATATTTTTTAAATAATTAAAAGAATTAATATGCTACATTAACATACTTAATACAAAATAGAGTAATGAAAGGACAGAGAAACAACATGTGGCATTAGACATAAAGAAAATAAGCAAAATGTAGACACAAATTCATTGAAATAAATAACATCAAATGCAAATGGCTTAAACAGAAAAGTGAATAGGCAGAAATCATTAGACTAGAAAAGAACACATGATCAGCTAGGCACACTGGTGGTTCACAACTATAATTTTACCTAATCAGGAGACTAAGTTCTAGAGGGTTGTGATTTTGTGCCAGCCCAGGCAGAAAATTTCACTAGACTTCATCTCCAACTAACCAGCCCAAATAGGGCTGGTTGTGTGGGACATGTGGTAGCACACAGGCTAGCAAACCTGAACCCCTGAGTCCAAATCCTTGTCAAAAAAATTCCACCTGATCTAATTATCTGTTGACCATGGGAGGCAAACTTCAGGATAGAAACAGGCTGAGAGTAAAAGGAAAGAGAAATAGGTGCCATGTAAACTCTGGTCACAAGAGAGCTGGAGTGTTTGTGCTGCTTTATGCAGCATATACTCAAATACAAAACTGTCATCAATGCCAAAGAGGACAGTTAAAAATGATACAAGGATCAATCTTTGAATAAAAACCATAGCAATTATAATTATATATGTGCTTAGTGTCCCCAAATACATGAAAAAGCTAAAACTGGCAGAGTTAAATAAAAAAGCAACTGAACACTGAGGAGTTTCCGATCATGTATAGACCAATTTGAATGAAGATTAAATAGTACACAGATCTTGAACAATGCTGTAAGTACATTAGAACTAACAAACACTTCTAGACTACCTCCCTCCACAGTACAATATCTGTTCTTCTCACATGCACATGGGACCTTTTCCAGAAGAGTCCATATGCTAATCCTTGAAACAAGCTGAAATAAACTTAAAAGGTCTGAAACCATGCCAATTATGTTCCCTGGCCACAATAGTGAAATTTTTTTAAAAAATTGAAAGAAATAGGTAAAATTCGTAAGTATGTGGACATTAAGCAAAAATAACCATTGAGTCAAAGAAGATAATCTGAAAGAAATTAGACTATCCTTCAAAATATATTAAAACTAAAACACAGCATACTAAAGCTTTATGATATGTAAAAGAAAAATTATTAAAAGAATTATTAAAATTATTAAAAGAAAATGCATAGCTATAAACACTTACTTTGAAAGACGAAGCAAAACTTCAAATCAACACCCCAAACTTCTTATGACAACTAAGAGAAAATGAAACTTAAAGTAATCACAAGAAAGCAGAGCACTAGTTAATGAAATCAATTTTTTAGAGTTCATAAACAAAATTCACCAAATTTTAGCTCATCAGACAAAACAAGAGTGAGAGAGAGATGACTCAAATTATTAAAATCAGGAACTAAAGAGAGAATATCCCTGTTAATCTTATAAAATAAAAAGTACAAGAAAATAATATATATATAATATCTTAAAGAAAAATTCCTAGAAAGCCACAAACTATTATAATTGACCCAAAAAGAAGCAGATAAAAAGAAAGTCTGAATAAACATACAGTAAGTAAAATGGTTGCGTTACTAACTAAATCTTCCGTCTGAAAAACTGAGACCCACATTACTCTCTAGTGCATTCTGATAGTATTTAAAGGAGAATTATTAAAACTTCTAGCAAATAGAAGAAGGAAAAATTCTCAATTCATGTTTTGAAGCCAGGACTCTATAGACAAAAACTAAGAAACAAATACTTCAAATATAAACTTCAGAACAATCCTACTATAAATATAGACACAATAGGATAAGAGTAAACCAAATCCAGAAATGTCTACAAAGGGTTTCACAATACAGCCAAGTATAACCCATCAATGTAAGGTTGGATTATTATCAAAACATCAATTAATATAATATCCCATATGGATATAATAAAAGATTAAGATCACATAGTTGTGCTAATAGAAGGAAAAAGCATGTGACACAATCCAGAATCTACTCATGATGAAAATATTCACTAAACCAGGAACAAATGGAAAATTTGTCAGTCAGAAAATGAGCATCTTTGAGAAAGAAATAAAGGAAAGTGCTCATGTCTGACTTCATGGGTAGTGAAAGCCTGAATTTTTCTCCGGATCAAGAAAAACATGAGCCCACAGAATTGAGAAGAGTACCAGCAATACAGCAGAGTAGGGCCTAATGTCCAAAATATAGAGCTCAAAAATAGTAGATAACCAGAAAATAAACCCTCATGGAAACAACAACCCAATGAATAAATGACTTGAAGAGAGACTTCTCAGAAGAAGTAAAAATGGTCCATCAACATCTCTGACCATAAAGGAAATATAATTCAAAGCAACAGTGAGATTCCACCTCATCTCAGTTAGAATGGACATCATCAAGAAAACTAACAATAACGGATGGTGGCATGCATATGGCCAAAAGGGAATGCTGCAACACTGTGGGTGGGAATGTAAACTTGTTCAACCACGCTGGAAAGCGGCGTGGAGGTTCCTCAGACTAACCATGGAGCTTTCCTCTGACCCAGCATTCCCACTCCTGGGCATTTATCCAATAGAACAACAACAAGGCCACACTAAAGCCACCAGCACAACCATGGAAATACTTGAACAAGGGGTTTTCGACTGAACATGCTCATGTACACACACAGAGCGTGTGAACTGGATCAGCTCTTCCACCCTTTCCCGGCACCACAATCCCACCTCTACCACTTCAGCAAGCGTCCTAGCTCCATTTTCATGTTCCTGCATGGAGCGCTGGCACTGGGTTCACACACTAAAATGGATATTACTGGTACTCATGCTGACACAGGTAAAGAATATTCCATGGCAATTGAAAGAAAAGCTTTTTGCATGAAGTTCCTTATTTGGGATGACTTCGCAGGCATGTGATTGATCCCACCACTACTTAAAGATCAGAAAAGAGCACTTGGGACACGTTCACCATGCTAACACCCCAGGAGAAAGCTGAAAGCTGAGTGGGAATGATAAACCTTACTTGAAATGGGAGAAGGACACAAGGGGGCCCCAGGAGTCAGTCACTGGGGCAGGAAATGCCTTCCGTCTCACCCAGGTCTCATTTTGTCTTTTCCAGCCTATGCAATTCAGACAGGCAAGACAAATGCTGGTAAAGACATCAGCTGTGCTCTGAATATGCGTAAGGTTTTTTTTTTCTCCTCTCTTCTGGTAACTAAATCCCCTGTGACAACAGTTCATCTGGAAGTTCTGCCCTGTCAATAGATTCTCTAGTCTCTTCTACAGGCCTCTGGCTTCAAGTGTTCTGATGACTTTTGCCATGTATGAAGGAAAAAGGAGGCCTTGGGAAAGACAGCTATGATTACACAGACCATCAGACACATAGGTTCTTCTGTGCTCACGTAGGCTTATCATTTTTCTTTCTGGAAATCCTAGAATGTCCATGCTGATGGAAGGGGGGCAAAGGAGGGTGGGCGGGGGAGAAGAGGAGGAGGAAGAGGAAAAGGAGGGAGGGAGCAAGAAAAAGAAGCAGTTCGTAGGCCTATATATGCCTATTTTTCACTCCTTTACTAGTATTTCTTTTTAACCTAAATCTTTTGTCATTTAAAAAATACTTTATTTTTCTGATTGTCTTATGATCTCAGGTACTTGTGGTTTTAATTCTGCTATTGATTTTTGTGCTTGTTGACCTCCCTATCAGGTGTATTTTGTCTTGGTGTATGAACATATATACACATATACACATTGTATACAAACATATAATACACACATATATACTATACACATACACATATGCATACAATACACATAACACACATACACATGCTTACGCACATGCATACAAACACATACACACATGTATACATACATGCACACATATACACAGCTGCACTGGAAATGATCATATAAGAATGAAAGGTATACTATGTAGAAGCATATCCTTATGAAAAAAGATGAATTACAGTGTTTTCTTTTTATTTATTTATTTTTTTGCCAGTCCTGGGGCTTGAACTCAGGGCCTGAGCACTGTCCTTGGGCTTTCTCAAGGCTAGAGCTCTATCACTTGAGCCACAGACTTTTTTTCTATGTAAGTGGCAAGCACTCTACCACTAGGCCAAATTCCCAGCCCAAATGTTTTCTTTTATTTCATATTTTGTCCCAACCCTTGGCGATTTAGTCATAGACTGACTCAAAGTGTTAGCTGATTTATTGAAATGGTTGTGTTTTCCCCTGAAGTCATGAGTTATATACAAAATAGATTTTTAAATTTTTTATAACATGAACATAAGTGAATTTGTAATTCTGTATCTTTTCTCGAAATAACCAGTAGTAAAAAAATAATACTGGCAAAACTAGCTCAGAATAAACCTTGCTATGCATGGTGACCCCTCATGTAGCACAGTACCTAAGAAACTGCCACTGCCCCTTGCTCCTTAGCAAGCTGACCCCTGTTCCAACCTACTCTGGGAAGCCTCTCAGATTCCAGGACTTCATCGGACAGTAGCTCTTCCTTAGTGCCTTTCAAGGCACTTTTCACCTTTGACCCTTTCCCTTCTGTAGTCCCTTTATGACATGGTACAGTCAGGGAACCTGGCATGCTGAGAAATTGGCTTGAATTATTGAAGCATGTCGATGTACACTGCATGGACTTTCCTGGCCCCACAGGCAGAGGACAAGGTGCCAGACTGACCTGGATTCAACTGCCAGCTCTGTGTCTACTAGTCAATGAGTTGTTAAGCAAGTTCCAAATCTGTAAAAGAGAAAAACAACACTCTCCCTACCAGACGGCTGATAGGGGAGTGGGGGCAGAACACCACGGGTCTAGAGATGGGGGATCACAGGGACCAATCCGCTCACTCATGGATTAGTAATCACAGTAGAAGGAGCAGCAGTAGCCAGAGAATGAAATACCACAAATAATGATGATAGTGACATCTAAGTTCCTGTAATATCATGGAAATACGAGTGTCCATCACAGATGCACATTTGAAAAGCTTCATGCCAGGGGAATGCTGGTGGAAGGTGACAAATGGGAGGGCCTTCGGAAATGTGGGGGAGTATCTTCCAAGGAGACTGCGAGAGACTATCCTTTCCTGTCCCCGTTTTGTCCTGGCTCACGGAACGCTCTGTTTGCTCTTCCCCCTTGCTGCTGCAGCCCTGGTAGTGCAGCCCCACCACAGCCCCCAAATCACAGCCCCACCTGCTCTTGTATCCAGAGCCTCCACGACTGCTAGCCAAATGCTGATCTTTTTAGGTGAATGTCTTCATGTGCTTCATTATAGCAACACAAAATTGAGTACATATACTGTGCATTGCCTGCTTCACTGACTCATCCTTCAAACCATCACCTTCCATGGTCCTTGATTTCCTGCCCCCTTTCAGCAGAGGGAGAAACAAGCCTGAGGGGTTAATTCTGGGGTACAACTCTCAATATACTGCTGGTACAATTGTAAAATCATGAAGCTACAGTGAGTGCAGCCAATTCTAAGCTTATATTCCAAATAAATAAAAACAGGTTTCATTTCAAACATAAGCAATCAACATAGTGACTAACTAACACACAATGGAATATTACTCAGTGCAGTACTAAGACATGGCACAGCATCAGTGAACCTGGAACACACCATGACAAGTGAAAGAGCTACCTACCTATAGATTCCACTCAGAGAACAATGTCTAGAGTAAGAAAATATAAACATAAAGTCGATTCAAAGTTTTCAGGTGTGATGACTTTAGACATACAGTCAGTGGAAATGTGTGTGTGTGTGTGGTGTTAAAGAAAATATTTTAAAATTAGTAGTGATGATTGCACACAACTCTGTACATATACTAAAAACACCCTGAGTTGAAAGTTTTCTAAAACTAAATTAATTGAAAGATATAGACGTCAATAAAGCTATTTCTTGAAAAATTCTAGAAAAGAATATCTTATTTCCTGTGCTGTCCGGTGTTCAGGTGTCTCCTCTGTGCTAACTGTGACAGCTCTGTCGCCAGCCCTATCAGGTGTCTGAATGCAGTCGATTCGTGGTGATTGACTTAGATATTTGTCTTTTTTGTTCTGTGTGTGGCAAGTATCTGTTCGTTAGTAACGTGGTCTTTTCATATTTTATGGCCTTGGTCCTATCCTTTTCTCATTTGCATCTATCCAATCTTATAATTTATCGTTGCTATATCTTATTTCAAAATTTAATTTCTTTACCTTAATATCACAGAAATGATTCTACCTATTTCTGTAATAATTTTCATTTTTCATTTTATACATTGGAGTCTTTAGTCCATCTGGAACTTATTTCTTGTGGGGTATATGGTATATGTAATGTTTATCTTTTCCATGTGGAAAATGAAGTGTTTTAATGCCATTTATTGGATAGTTAGCTCTTTACCTAACCACTTTTAATCCTACTACCTTTGTGATTTATCAGATTCTAGAATTTGCACACATGGAGATTACTAGATTCTCTGTTCTATTTCTCTTAGTTACCTTGATTAGCTGTGTGGAAATACCACATTTGAAAAAATGACTCCAGTTTTATGGTAAGTCTCTTCATCTGGTGGAGTACTAGAACCTCTTCCTCCTGCTTCTGGGTCTTCTGTGATGTATCCTGTGATGAATCTATCATCCAGAGTACCCCTGGGCTCCCGCTTCTGAATAAATGAGGATCAGCCCATCATTTTCTTTTTTTTTTTTTTTCTTTTGTGGGCCATGGGGCTTGAAGTAGGCCTGGGTGCTGTCCCTGAGCTCTTCAGTTTAAAGCTACCACTCTACCCTTGTGCCAAGCCCCACTTCCCATTTTCTATAAGTTAATTGGAGATAAGAGTCTTTGGGTCTTTTGTGCCCAGACTGGCTTTGAACCTTGATCCTCAGATCTCAGCCTCCTGAATAGCTAGGACAACAGGCGTAAGCCACCACACCCAGCTTAACCCATCATTTTCTAAAAAGGGGTGGTTTTTTGATTAGTTTACTAGCTATGTCCTTTGCCATACAAAAGCTCTGCAGTCCCATTTATCCAGCCTTTCTCTGATTTGTTGTGATTCTTGGTCCTTATTAAGAAAGTTTCGACCTGTGCCAAGGAGGCCTAGTGTATCTCCTATTCCTTCTTGTAAAGTTTTCAGTGTGTCAGCTTTTACCTCCAGGTCTTTGATCCATTTAGAGTTAATTCTAATGCAGGGTGACAAAGAAGGATCCAACTTTAGTTTTCTGCAGGTGCTTAACCAGTTCTGCCAGCACCACTTGTTGAAGAGGCTGTCTTTCTTCCATTCTATTTTTTTGGCTCCCTTGTCAAAGATTAGGTGGCCATAGGTCTGTGGTTTAATATCTGGGTCTTCAGTTCTATTCCATTGGTCTTCAGGCCTGTTCTTGTGCCAGTACCAAGCTGTTTTGAGAATTATAGCTCTGTAATAGAGTCTAAAGTTTGGTATTGAAATTCCTCCAGCGCTGTTCTTTCTGCTAAGAAGTGTTTTTGCTATTCGGGGTCTTTTATTATTCCATATGAAATTTTGGATTGCCTCTTCTATTTCTTCAAAGAATGACATTGGGATATTAATGGGGAAGCCTACAGAGTGGGAGAAGATCTTCACCAACCATACAGCGGACAAAGGCCTCATATCTAAAATATATCAACAGCTCAAAAAATTCAATCAATCCAAAACTAATCTCCAAAGTAACAACCATCCCATTAAAAGATGGCCAAAGACTTAGAGTCTTCTCTGAAGAAGAAACAAAAATGGCCTATAGACACATGAAGAAATGCTCAACATCTCTGGTCATAAAAGAAATGCAAATCAAAACAACTCTAAGATTCCACCTCACTCCAGTTAGAATGGCCAGGATTAAGAAAACTAATAACAACAGATGCTGGGGGGGATGTGGCCAGGAGGGATCACTACTACACTGTTGATGGGAGTGCAAACTCGTTCAACCACTATGGAAAGCAGTATGGCAGTTCCTCAAAAAAAAAGGGGGGGTGGTTTTTTTGTCTTAAATTACTCTAAGTTCATATAATAGCATAAGCCTAGTTCCTCCTTTAAGAAATAAGGTTTTATTTATGAATATCATCACCTCTTTATGTGGCTATCCTTTGGTAAAGGACATTTTTGTAGTTTATTTACTATTTCTATAGACACTGTCATACTCCAACATTGTTTATTGCATACATAATAAAACAGGCAAATATATATGATCTGCCCCCGTTGTTTACAGACTCTGTACTTACAAATTGGCTTACTTTGCTAAATTCCTGGAAATCTCAACTCGGGGTGATTCAATCTCTCACAGTCTCTCCCAGGCACATGTACATATGGATCAAGGGATCCATATGTTTGAGCAGAGGCTGAATGAAGAAGGCTGCTTCCAGCTTCTGTCTTCTAACTTCCTGCTTCTGCTCTATTAACTTTCTGCAGCTGTCCACTAACTTCCTGCTTCTGTCCTCTAACCTCCTGCTTCTATCTCCTTCTGATTTCCTGCTTTCATCACCCTGTAACTTCCTTCTTCTGCCTTCCATCTATAAACAAGTGTCCTTTTCTATCTATGCACTGTTGTGTCTTCCACATCTTAGCACTTCTGTTTTTCAGAGATTTCATTGCCTAAAATGCTCTTTGGCCCCACATCTAGTGGCTATTGCTTCTAAGTGCCAGAGGGCCGGGCTGCACCTTAAGGAGAAAGTAAGGGACCTTAGATTGGTTCAAGTCCAGGTTATAGTGCCGTTGACCATGAGTTCAGCCATAGCAAAATAGTACATATGAAACAAATATAAAAATGATGTGACTTTAAACAGAAGCAAACATCAACCAATGGTTTTTGCTGATTTGTTAATGAAAATGTTGACTAGAGGCTTGAAGACACCCAGCTGTGTATTTTCTGCAGAACAATTATACACCCGTGTACAATCTAATCCGTGTAGATACCATTATAGCACCTCAATGCCTGTGAATAATCTAGTCTCTACTGTATGAAGAACAAATGATTATTAAATGGGAAGGGGGAATGGGCTAAAGTTTGTCCCCCCCAAGAAATCTTGACCCCCCAGTACCTGTAAATGAGACTTTCTCTGGAAATAGGCTTTGATAATTATTGAATAGAGATGAAGTCATTAATTTAACATTCGTAGCCAGTCTAAAGAACAGAAATTTAGAGAGACAGACATGCCCAGAAGACAAATGATGTGAAGGCACCCAGAAGGAAATGGCTGCCTACAAGCCAGGGGATGCCTGAGCCTATCCGAACCCGGGACAGTCTTTGAAGCAGGCGATTCTTCACAGCCCTGGGAATGACCCAGTCCTGCTGAGTCCTCCATCTCAGAACTGCAGCCTCCAGAAGGATGGGACGGTCCATGACTGCAGATCCCAGCCTGGGGCATCGTGTTCTAGCGGCTCCAGGAAAGAGGCAGTGGGGCAAGTGGCTTCTCCCACTGTGACACGAGCTGAGTGCCATCCTCGGGCCTGTGGGAAGTGGCTCTACCCAAGGTGCTGTGCCAGGAAGATGAAGCCTGGAAGTAGTGGTGTACTTGGGTGGTGCTGGGTAAACACATCCCTCCTGGTGAATGACTGGGGCACCAAGAGGCAGATGTTTGCTTTTCCATTCCGGTCTATGTACTTATACAACAAAGTACATAAGCACCCTACACGTCCAAGAAAGCACCATTTCCCCAGCGATTTACTCTAGAGAGTACAGTGTGTTCACACCCTCATCTAGACCCCTGCTTTAGTGATGGCCACTGACAGCTCAGGGAGAGGAAGCCCCTCCTCTACTCCCACCGGAGGATTGGCATGCCCCCCCCACCCCTCTCCCATTCTACTGTCCCTAGAAACCTTCTAGACATTTTGCTGCAATCAAGATTTGCAGAGATTTCCATGGATCTCCAGGGAGATCTAGGACTCTGTCCAGCCCTCTCCATTTCTGCCTCCTCCCTCCCAATCCTCCTAAACCACTTTCACTCCAAGGTACTGATACAGATAGCTTGGTTATCCATCTCTTCAAGAAATAGCTGCAGAGGACCGATCACATGGCCTTGGCCATGTCTGCACTGAGGCCACCGCACACTCTCTGTGAGCCTAAGCCAAGAATGAAATTCCAGCAGCTGTGGATTTTTAGAGACTTCCTGGGGTCAGATGGCAGGGCCTGCTCAGCTAGTAGTTGAGAACTTACGGGGCAGGGCTCTGCTTCCCTTTCTTTCTCTCCATGGGTCCTAACAGTGGTGACTGAACATCTTGACAAGGTGGTTTTACACTCTATGATGTACGCGATGGGATGTTGATAGATTTAATTCCATTGGGAAGGCTGAGCCAGGGAAAGTGTGATATAAATGCAAGATAAAGTGACAAGAGCATGAGCAGCTCGTTCTGAGCAGTTGGGGGAATTGGCCACATCCTACCACACGGCAAGTGATTTCTCCCCAGGCCAACAAGTTGCCAAACTGCATGAGTTTAAGAGATAATATTTTAAAGTGATAAATCGAAGACTCATGTATAAACTGATTATTTCTCTAGGGGAAGAGTAGCTCAGAGCAACTCTCAACTTGGCAAAAAGCAAGTTTCCCAGTTTCCCACTTTCATAACGCCCTAAAGTTCTGTGTAAAGAAATGAATGTTATCTCTTTCCATTTCCATGATGGGAGCACAGTCTGTGAGGAATTACCATTAAGTTCTTCCCGTCACACTGATTTTTTTTTTGTCAATCATAGGGCTTGAACTCTGGGCCTGGCACTGTCCCTGAGCTCTTCAGCTCAAGGCTACTGCTCTACCACTTGAGCCACAGCACTGCCACTTCTCACACTCAATTCTTTCAGGATGCAATTTCAAGTTGGACAAAGGAGTTCTTGAGTTTGTGGCAATGGGCATAAAAATTAAAATTCACTCTGGGCACCAGTGGCTTCTGCCTGTAATCCTAACTTTTCAGGTGGCTGAGATCAAAAGATCATGATTCACAGCCAGACTTAACAGGAAAGTCCATGAGACTCATCTCCTATTAGCCACCAAAAAGCCAAAAGTGGAGCTGGGGTTCAAGTGACAGAGTGCTAACTTTGAGCAAAACAGCTCAGGGACAACTCCTAGGCCCTGAGTTGAAGCCCCAGGACTGGCTATAAAAATAAAGTCCAAGAGGTCAAGGAAATACCATCTTTCATTTCTGTAGTGCTAGATAGAATTTACACTTCAATTTTATTTGTATATGCTTTGTGGATATTAATTTTCTATTTTATATCCTATGTATGTGTATTATTCTTATCTACAGTATCATTTACATTTACATGCCACATATTTTGTATTTAAAATAGAGCTAGGCTGTGGACTAGACACACTCAAAATCTTTATAAAATTTTCTTATGTGGGGATGGCAGATGGGACCTCAAATATTCTAGACAAGTGCTGTACCAGTGACCTACATCCCAAGCCTGGATGAAAAACTCCAATAAATGTTTAAGATAAAGCTCTACACTTCAAAGAAACATTGCTTGCAATGGGTGTCTTACGAGGTTGGCCATCTGAATACTAACTGATACCAACATGATTAAATTTAGGGAAAAAGCTCATGAGAAACCATGAACGGGTTAGAAGCACAATTCAGTTACATTCTGAGCAGCATTGCAGAGTGATTTTCATTTTCTTCTTGCCATATTTGTCTTACTCCTATTTCCTACAACAAACAGGTTATGTAACCAGAAATGTATATAATTCTCTGCCAAACTTTCCAGGCAGTTTCTATTTACTTCATTTAATTCCATTCCTCCAGTCACATCAACTTGATGTGAAAAGCTCTTGTTAAAACCATCAGCAGTGGTCCTGAGGATCGCACGGTTCGACATGGTGAAGAAGCCATTTCCCTTCTTCTGGCAGGCTAGTCCATTCAGCTTAGGATCTGGCTCTCAAAGTCTTGTTTGCATTTCTCACCAGCAAGTGTTCCTCTCTCGGGAAGCACAGTCACGTATGCATAGCTCTTTCATCATCTGGTGAGTCACTAATGTCAATTCCAAGAAACGGTGCAAGACGGGGTCTCGGAAATATTTGCTCTAGTTGTTTCGAAATAGCAAAACTACGTTTGATCCTCCTTAAGCTGTCTGCATTGTGGGATAGGACCAAAGAGTTCAAGGAGTGTCTTTTCTTGCCAAGGCTGAAATTGTAAGCTCGCTCAAAGATTTGGGAATACCTAGAAAATTGGAACCCAGCTGTTCTGATGCCAACCGTTCATGCCAGAGGCCTGCTCCTGAGTCCCTCCATCTGAGGAACTTTCTGAAAAGAATGGCGGTGGCCCCACTTGACTGGCTGCAAGGAAGATGCCAACGGGAATGCCCCCTCCCCTTGTTATTTTAGGAAAGACTGTTAAAAAGAAACTGGAAAAACAAATTCCTTTTTCCCTCCCCTGGAGACTTTCATTAGAGTGTTTATTCTTAGATGAAGGGGATTAAGAGAAAAGGTATTCAGATGTTGGTTTCCTTCCCGATATTGAGCTGCTGGCTCTCAGCTTGTGATGAAGTGGTTGTAGAATGTGCACTTTGAGGAGAGCTGTTCCATCTCCCCTGGTTCGGAATCTCACTAACTGGAAACAGGCTTCCTTACTGACATTCCTGCCCATTGCTCTGGCATCCTGGCTTTACATCTTCTCTCTCAAACTTCAGCTCTTTCTTGTGGGGAGATGGAAGAGACGGAAGGGTAAAATCCCAGCATAAAAAGGGAGCTAGCCAAAAGGAACACAGCGGGCAGGTCCCAGCATGCTTAGCAGTGCTGGTCCTGGCCTCCCCACCCCAACATGGCCAGATTGGGTGATGCATGCTGCTCTGGAGATGATGGCAGCAGCTCTAGCACTGCCCTGCCTGTCTGGACCATGCAGCAGGCTGAGGCTTAGGAAGGTGGACAGAGGTCCCCAGTCCAGCACTCGCAGGTGGAAGAGGTGGAATCGAGCCCAGGGGGTGTTCAAAAGCCTGGCATACCTGCCACCTACTCGGCTTCCTTGTCTTTTAAATATAACCAGAAGAAAAGGCAAAGGAGGGTACACATCCCTGAAAGGAGCTCTTTGGGCAGCATTGTAAGCTGGTTTTATTTCATGCAGAGATCAGACTTGGAAGTTGCCAGCCTACATTCTTAGAGCTTCAAACGAGGATAGGAACAGATTCTTCCTGCCTGTTTCCAAACCATGCCCAGGCAAGAAGCAAAGCAGGAGGGGACACATAGGATGGCAGAGTGACCTCCAAAGTGCATTCCTAATAGCTAATAAAATGCTCCTAAGACCAAGCATAGAGCAGAGATCTGTCCATTACTAAGAACCAGGGTTATTCTTAACATCACCACTGTTTTCAGAAAGCCTGGCCTTTGCAAAGGTGCAGCTCAAAAGGCAGCCAGAATTTCTGCACAACTTGAAAGCGGAGGAAATCATTAATTTGGTTCCTTTAGGCAAGTAATCCTAATTGATCAGAATTCAAAATATACAGTCTGGATAGTTTCAGTTGATAAAATATGCAAGTCATTAACTTTTCTTTATCAGAGAGCCAAAGTCACTAGAATGAAATTAAACAGGAAGGCACAGAGGTTCTGTCTTACGTGACAAGCCACATCCTTAGGACCAGAGGACCTGGGGGCTGGCACCCCAATTTGACCTTGATGACTACACCTTTGTCTAGAGAGCCATGTAGAGTCTTTATCAGGCGCTCAAGCAGGTAGAGTCCACAAGAGGAATAAACAATACTTTTAGCAAGTCTGTGTCCTAGGGAAAGGGATGGGGATGGGGAAGGCTTATTGGACTTTGTGGGACAATGGGAAGAAAAAGGAAGTGGTACAGATGACAGGAAGTAGGGAACTCTAAAAGGGAGTTTGAGATGGTGGTTCCCACAAAAAGGTAAAAAAAAAATCAGTCAAATCTCAGTGGCTTGTATCTATAATCCTAGCTACTCAGGAGCCTGAGATCTGAGAATCTCAACTCAAAGCCAGCCCAGGCAGAAAATTTCAGGAGAACTCTTATCTCCAATTAATCATTTAAAAAGCCTGAGGAGCACTGTGGTACAAGTGGTAGAGCACCAGACTTGAGTTTCAAAAGCTAAGGGCCAGTACCCAGGTCCTGAGTTCAAAACCCAGTTTTTAAAAATTAAATGGTAAGACTTAGAACTAAAGAGAGAGAATCTGAAGCTGAGGGTTTTCAAAAGACCCAGGGAGAAGTAGTGGGAATCAAGTTGGCAAAGCCTTGTGTGGCAGTGGAAGGAAAGAGATATCTAAAGCCGTGTGCCCAGATCCTTGCCTTCTTCTTGGAAAAGTTGTGCATCGAATGTGGGAGGTTCCTGTGATTCTTCACTGAGTTGATTTAGTGAGGAGGGACACAGCGAATACTTCCTTAATAAAGTGGTAAAGAGAAGAACGGGCTGTGAGCACAATCTCTTAATATGATGTTTTGGAAAGATTACATGACCTGAACTAATCAACATCCCTCTACAAAGTTATTCTTGTCCACCTGGAAGCCCAGAGTATGATCTGACTTAGAACTAGGTCTTTGCAGGAGTCATTAGTGATGGGTCCACATGAGTTCGTATTGGATTTTGATGGCTTCTAAATCTAATAACTGGTCCCTTAAAGAGAACACTACAGTGAATAAGAGGATCAAAAATATGATGGAGTTTTACATAGCTATTAGAAAGAAAAATATGTCATTTGCAGGGAAATGGATGGACACGTTAAGTGGGGTAAGCCAAGTTCAGAGAGACAAATGGCACATATTTCCTCTCATATACTAAAGCTAGATCTAAAATACACCAGACCATGATCAATTACACAGGACTCTTGGCACTGACACACCGTGAGGCCAAAGGATGACACTCTTACAGGAGAAACACAGAGGCTCCATGCCTCCGTCCCTCTGCTCATATAATATATATTGAAATGGAAACAAGAGTCTTTTTCTTCTCTTTCCTTTTTGTCTTGTTTGTTCCTTTATCTATCTTTGGAGATAAGGGAGACATAGAAATGGAGAGACAAAGGTTGAACAAATGCAGCAGTGAGACTCGCTAGATATTATGTTGAATGAACTATAAAACTTATGGATGGAGACAGGAGGAAAAAACTGGGAGAGGAAGGGGTGGCATTGTCCCAAAACATGCATTCTTTACTTGACTTGTGAAACAGTAACCTTTCTGCACTTAACTTTTATAATAATAAAAAATTAATTACAAAAAGTATAGGAAACACAGGGAAGAAGCCATAGGAAGATGGAGGCAGAGATTGGTGTAGCACAGCCATAAACCAATGGATGCCACGATTTGCTGAAACTCTTGGAAGGAGCATGGCCTGCCAATACCTTCATTTTGGACTTTTGGCCTACAAAGCTAAAAGAGTTAATATATTAACCACCAGCTCTGTAGTAATTTACAGACAGAGATTTTCACAACAGCCAGAAGGATCCGGAGGGTCAAAGGTTATTCTGGCTCTGAGCCCCTTGAGATACTGCACTAGCCTCTAGCAGATAGGGGGAGAGTCCCAAGTCTCAAATATGGGCTTCACTAGAAAGAGAAGACCACGCCTTCAGGTCATGATTTTTATATTTCATGACATGTCTTAGAAACCTGTCAAGTACTAGATGGACCCAAAGTGGACTCAGACCTTTCAAGGACCTCGCTAAGGTCCTTCACACTGTGTTTCCTGACTGTGAACAGTGTAGCTCCAGAAAGGAATGGGGGGCTAGTAAGGGCCACCCCTTGTTTATAATAACAGGAAAGAATTGCAGTTAAGGGACTTGTGGTACCTTTGTCATGAGTAGAAAGATAGTAATTCCTTTAGCTCTGACTGAATTTCCTGACTAGAGTCCAAAAATCAAAATCAGAATTTGACACTGCCAGAATCCTTACATATTGTGTTTTTCATATTCAAATTCTGTCAATGTTCTAAACAATATCATCTATAGCTCTTTCTGCCCAGCTAAAAGGATCTAAGCCACAATCAGATGTTATACGGGTATACTGTGACTCTTGAGTCCCCTTTATCCTTGGGAAAAAAAAAAAACAAAGTGACATTGATGAAGACACACTGGATTCAGAAACTTCTTCGTTGAAAGGCAATTCTTTTGTAGAACTACTTAAAGATTAAATATATATGTACATATATATATATATACACATTTAGAAAGGAATAAAACAGTGTTGTGTTCTCCTCAATGCACTGTATTAGAGCCACAGGAGCCATAGCTTGTCCTACTAGATTTTTTGTTAAGTTGGTAGGAAAATCTCATGAACGAGCTACATATGTGATCAAAGATCCATGCAAGTGGTCTGCTAAAAGCTACAAGTTGCATCTGCTTGCTTTCACAAAACTGAAATGAAACAGCAATGCACTGGAAGAAAAATGAGCCACAGAAGGCAGGAAGGGCAGAGAGGAGTCTAAAGTTTTCTCTGCTCCTGCAAATGTCACCTTCCCCCCCCCCCCTTTGAGGTACTGAGGCCAGCCTTTTAGAACCCATTCCACTCGCATAATTGTGCCTCTTGTGGCTTCTTTCAGCAGAATCACTTAGCCCCTGTATGTCCCTTACACTCTTCTAAGGCTGTGCTGATGTTCTTAGGATTGTTCTGATTTTTTCCAATAGGCCCTGTGGGGTGGTCACAGAGTAGGGCTTCACAGGGCCTGGAGTGCCACTCCTTGTGTGGCCACCTTGGGTTGTACACCGGCCGGGTCGAGAGAGAGCACCACACTGGCACCTATGCTGATTCGAGCCCTGGTTCTCTTGTTTCATGCAGAGACGGAAAGAAAATCACCCTTGGCTGTTTCATTTGCAAGATGATGATTATCTTTTCATTGTAAATCCCTTAGTCGTGCATAAACAAAAGCCAGATACAACAGGTGCTAGAACAAAGCAGTGGCTCTCCCAGTCTCATTTGAACAAATCTATCATCAGATGGGCTGCAGAGAAGCCACAAGTGAGAGTGGTCAAATGACTTGGTCAGGACCAGAGATGAGAAGGCGCACAGAGGCACAGAGCCTAGCTCCCTGCAGTGGACAAGACTCACCGTTCCCCTGCATGGGGCAGAGGACGTTACTAGAACCTGGCCCATCTCCTCACAGGATGGGGAGCCTCCAGGCCTGCTGGGGATCAAAGGTCTCCTCACTCAGGAGCCCCACTAAGCTGTCCCTGACTCTGGTGAAAGCCCAGCGCTCCCAAGGCCAAAGTCTCTTCCATGTCTACCACTTGATGTACTTTCACTGTGTTAGGGAACCACAGACAGTAGCGTACTCACTCTTTCCTTTAGCCACCATTCTGCTTGGCATCTATAATAGCACTGGACGAGTGAGACATGCTGTCCACTGAACAGGTTGATGGTAAGGAAATAAGAAATAAGGGCTTGCAAGGAGGTTTGCTGTTCTCTCCCTGCCCCCTCACATTTCCCCCCCCTCCCCCCTGTTCTCAGGTCCCGGCTCATAGCACCAAAGCCCAGCAGGAAGCTCCTTTCCTGATGTGGCCCTGAGCCTCCCAAGCACACAGCACTTGCTTTCCTTTATCAATGCTCTCTTCACAAAGAGATTGATCAACATACTGCAGATTCTGCTGGTTACTTCCAGCTTGTTTTAAGAATACCAAGCACCCTCCCAACTCTCCCAATATTCCAGAACATACAACTCCCTGGAAGTGGCTGCGTCCACAAACAAGGACTTCCCATGATGCTTTGCTTCTTTACACCCTCACTGACTTCAGACCCAGTTTGGTTTACAGATGTTTGAGTAAGTAGAGCTCTTACAATCATTAGAAGCCAGTCTGGCCTGTGTCTTGTCTATGCCAGTTTTCTAACTCCAGGGAAGAATTAAGCAGGTCAAGCTTCTGTTTACAAAGCAGGGCTCCTGTTGACTGCCCCAGGCATTGCACAAGTTATTGCTAGTAGCCCCCTAGTAGTTTTTGTTGGTCCTCACAACTAGTGAAGGAGGCATGGTACCCCCGCTCCTTTCGGAGCTCCCAGTCCCCCAATGTCATCAGGAAGCCTCATCTGAACATAAGAAGAAGGTCACATCCCTGCCCTGTGCAGTGAAAGGTGAGGACTCTGACCTTCCTACCCACCCCACCCGTCCTCTTTCTGATGACACCGGCAGTGAGAGCCTCCTGGCTTGACTCAGTCCCCCGACTGTATAGCACAAATATGTCAAATACACAGAAAAGGTTAACGAATCTAATGAACATTTACATTGTGGCTACTTTGTTGGCAATTTGGTGATCTTTCTTATATTCTGACTTTGTGTCTGCTACCAGTCACGGTGGCGGAGACTCAGCCTATCTCTGCTCAGGCCAGCACTTGTCCTGCAGCTGCATGTTTAGGAGGGGAGCCTTCATCTGACTGGGCATTCACTGGATGGCATATGTGTATGACCAGGCTGAGTCACCCGGCAACAGCCAAAGGAATGAGCAAATGCATGTGAGAAAACTTCAAGCACAGGGTCTCCAGCTCTAGGACACTACTGGTGATCTTCTTTCCACATGACTCAGAAAACAGGGGCTGGAGGGTGGGGGCATCTATCCTGGTGGAAAATGAGGGTGGAAAGTCTTGGAAATGTCTCACGGTCTCCTGTGGCCTCTGAAGATGAAGGTTTTCCTGATGGATCGCACCGCTGTTGCACATGCATGCATACACAGACATACACACACAAACACATATTCACACATGCAGGGCTTCATGCACAGCTTCATATGCATGCCCGCACATGTCCTCGTGCGCAGGCAGGCCTACCACCCCTAAACCCCCATGTTCCTCATTTACAATCACCCATCTGGACCCTGCAACATAGCTCTGGCCAAACAGCATTGCTGTTCTGGGAATGGTTACGCTCTGCTCCAGTTGCAGTGTCTCACGTGGCCTGGGACCATCCGAGCAGGTGGTACATAGAGTGGCTGCAGAGGAGGGGCCTGCTCCTGCCCCAGGAACTGGAGAGTCCCTCCCTCCCAGTCCCCACAGCCCAGGGACAGTGTCCTGCCACCTGAGTGGGTACAAAATCCAGCTCCACTACTGAATGTCTTCCTGGCACCCTCTGGGAATGGCAGAGCTGCTTCTGCTATGTCACACATGGCTTTCTCCCGTTCTCCTTTGGGCTTGTAAATAGGGTGATGGTTCAGGAAATGTGCTCAGGGTGCTCTCTCGAGTTCTGCACACTCAGAGAGCTGAGAACAAGAAGCCATGCCATGCAAATGACTGAAGACATTCAACAGAGCCAGCCTGGCTCTGTGCCCACCAAGTAAAAAGGCAATTCCAGGCGGAAGGGGCAACTCTTGTCATCACTTTTCAACTTTTAATCTCTTTGCAAAAGATCATCCTTAAAGTACCTGGAAGAACTCCATGTTAAGAAATTTAAAAATAATGAAAAGCCATGCTTCAGGGAGAAATAGGCTCCTTTACCCTCAGGCAATGAAAAAGAAAATCACTGGTCACATTTTACATGCTCACAGCATTCTGCTTTATTGTTTCATTGCTGGGGTCAGAAAAAAAATCGTTCTTGCCCAAAATTAAGTTGACTTCCATATCCATTCAAGAAAAAAAGGATGGATGAAAAACAAGTCGCATGTAGTTTTTTTTGTGTGGTTTTCTTATGGGCTCTTCAACTGTCAAAAGGATTGCAGTTTTTAAAGGAGTCACACAGTCCTTGAATTAAACTTTAATTTCTATTTTATTAACTTAAAAACTATGAATAGACCTGGAGCGTGGCCTGTTGGTAGGGTGCCTGCCTAGCATGCATGAAGCCCTGGGTTAAATTCCTCTGTACCACATACACGAAAAAGAAAAACAAGCTGGAAGTGGTGCTGTGGCTCAAGTGGCAGAGTGCTAGCCTTGAGAAAGCCCAACAACAGTGCTCGGGCCCTGAGTTCAAGCCCAGGTCTGGGGGGAAAAAAACCAAAAACTCTGACTACTAATGAATATTCTTATGCTTGAAACCATAAACTGTTACATTAAAATAGATAAAGCCAGGGCCTGGAGTTTGGCCTAGTGGTAGAGTGCTTGCCTAGCATGCATGAAGACCGGGGTTCGATTCCTTGGTACCACATGAATAGAAAAAGCCAGAAATAATGCTGTGGTTCAAGTGGCAGAGTGCTAGCCTTGAGGAAAAAGCCCAAGGTCAGTGTTCAGGCCGAGTTCAAGCCCCAGGACTGGCAAAAAGAAAGAAAGAAAGAAAGAAAGAAAGAAAGAAAGAAAGAAAGAAAGAAAGAAAGAAAGAAAGAAAGAAAGCAAGCAAGCCTTTTCAATATCCTGTAACTCACAGCTCAACGAAATCTTAGGTCTTAGGCTTGTGGCGCACGCTGTCATTTGAAGAGAGTGTATCCACATCCCTAGGGAACAGTAAATGTATCAGAGTGTAGAAGTACACTTTTTGTTTGTTTTGTGTTTATTCCTTTATTTCTTTATTCCTACTCATTTCACTCTACCAGATAGGTCTTACTGATAAGAGAAGTGAGGCCTTAAGTTTAAAGGAACTTAAAATGACAAGTAGAAGCAAAAGTACCTAAGTTCTTATGTGATGTGCTAGATATTTAGACTTCCACCCTTCACCTATTCTGCCAAGTCCTGTAACCCCCCCATCCGTCCCTCCTCCTTCTTTCCATGTCCTCTTCCTCCCTTCCTTCTTTCTCTTATCCTGTATCTTTCTTCTTCCCTTTAGAGCTTCCCTTTCTCTTCCCGCCTTCCTTCCCTCCATTCTTTCCTTCCTTTTTCTTTCTTCCTTCTCCTTTCATTTTTTTTGTGGGGGGGGGGGTCACGGGGCTTGAACTCTGGCCTGGACATTGTCCCTGAACTCTTCATCTCAAGGCTATCGCTCTACCCTTGAGCCACAGCCCCACTTCTGCTTGCATTTTCTAGAGATTAATTGGAGAAATGAGTCTCTCTCGGCTTTGTATTGTCTGGGCTGGCTTTGAACCTTGATCCTCCGATCTCAGCTTCTTGAGTAGCTAGGATTACAGGCGTGACCCTCCATGCCGGGCTTCTTCCTTCTCCTTTCTTTCCAATCCCTTCCTTGTTTGCTTTCCTCCTTCTCTCCAGCAAACACTTAGTAAGTGCCTACTGTGAGCCAGGCATGTTTTCAGGCATTGCTTTAAATAGTGAATCAGACCCACAGGTCTTATTTTCACAGCATCTCTTCTTGCATGGAGGAAATCAGAAATAGTAGACGGATATGACGTAAGTACTACGAATCAAGAGACTGACCAGTCTCATGGAGTACCTACTTCATGCTAACTATACAAGGCTAGCCTTCCTAAAGCAGTGGCATTTGAATGACAGGAAGAAACCAACAGGGGCTGTTAAAAGGTAAAAGAATTCCAGGTAGATAGAGTTGCATTTAACTCTCTTACTTACTGAGACAAAAAGGATTATTCTTATTGTCAAAATAAATAGAAGACCAGGTACATTAAAATACCCCAGTTGCTGGTTGCTAGTGGCTCTGCCTGTAATCCTAGCTTCTCAGGGGACTGAGATAGGAGGATTGTGGTTCAAACCAGCTTGGGTTGGAAAGTCTGGGAGATTCTTATCTCCAATTAGCCACATAGAAAACCAGAAGTAGAGTTGTGGCCGAAGTGGTAGAAGTGGTAGAGTAGTAGAGTTTAAGCCTCATGACGAACTCAAAAAAAGAAAAAAATCAATTAAATACCCCACGTCACAACCATATATCATCAGTATGCTTAGTGTGTGGGTCGGTCACAAACATGTTCAATGCTAAAAAGGTAATTTTCACACGAGAAGAAGCTACTGCCTATTTATAGACACGAAAACATACACTTGCACAAAAGCACACACACATACATACACAAAGACTCACGTCTATACACTCTCAGCATGTGCTAGGTATTTATCAAAAATTAAGCATCCCTTGTAAAAGATTGCCTAGCAGTGCATCCTTGCCCTCTGAAATCTATTTTGACAGAAAATATCCCACACAACTTCAGCTAAAAATGTCCATATGGCTGGAGCTACTCTTCACAAGAACGACCAACCCTCCTAAAGGGTGGCCAATAAAAATGATTTGTTTACAAACAGCCAGCTTGACTTTATTGAGAAGTAAGTCTCCTACAATAATATAATGTCTCCCCAGTAATATAATGTTTGACTGTTTGCTTCAATAATATTTTCTTTCTGAGAGTGAAATGCTTAAGCTATTAGTAAGAGAAGTTCACTTTTCTCTGAGAAAAACAAGGCCAAAACCCTTTGGTGAGCGTCCTGGGACAGGCAATGCTGGGTCAAGGGACTTGGAGCCCAGAATGGGAACCTTGCCCCCTGCCCAGAGCCCCTGGCTGGCCAGCCTACAATGGAATCACCAGGAAGGGACCAACAAACAAATGGCATAAAGCACCATTTCTTTTTGTTCCATTTGTGAATTTTTCCATTAGAGGACACTGACTCTCTGCATCAAGCATTTTACGTGGAACCCTGCCTATTGTTCTGTTTTGTCTGGCAAAACCTTTCCCATCCTTCTATTTCCCTTTCAGCTTATACTAAAAATCTGTAAGGAAGGCCCAAAGCCAAGATCTGCTGGTTCTCTTTTGTGAAGAAGGGTTTTTTGAATACAAAAAAAAAATAAAGTTTGTGTTCCAAAAACTTTCCAATGGAATCCAATCAAGGTCAAATTTTAATCATCTGCATTTAACATTCTTCATCTTTCTAAAGGTTGGAAAGATCAGAATAGAAAATGCAGAGCAAATAAATGGCCATCTCTGTTACTTTGAAATTTCAAGTTTATTATTATTTAGGTTGTATGGGAGACCATTGCTTGCCAGCCCCCATGGTACCAGCCCACCTATAATCCTAGCTACCCAGAATGATGAGGTCCAAGGATCAAGGTTTGAAACCAGCCTAGGCACACAAATCTGAAAGACTTAGATCTCGAATTAACCAGCAAAAAGCCAGAAGAAGTGTGGTTCAAGTGTGGAGCGCCAGCCTGAGTAAGAAATAAGAAGACAAAGCAAAAAGAGAGGGGGGGGAAAGAAAGGAAAATAGAAGTTTGCTAAGTATACTTCCCAAAAGGAAGGGAGACACCAGCTTTTCAAGCCACCCAGGGAAGCCCAAGGGTCAATAAGAGGCCGAAGGGAGCAGGGGGACAGCATTAAATTCATACTGCAGCTTGGGAGTGGGTGAATGAAGCACTGAAAAATCAGAGCATGATCTACCAGTGGTAAGACTTCAGTGGACTCTGGAGCACAGGGTGGACTTTTGTCGTCTGTTTCTTCATCCAGAGGTGAGTCAAGCAGAGAAAGGCTGCCTTCTGGGATGTAAGAGTCAATAAAGGGACGAGTGGAGCGTGTGACTGCCAGCTCTTGTAAAGTCCAGCAGACTCCTACAGTCCCATTGGGCATTGGAATAATGCAGTTCCTTCTGGTTGGGGGACTGAAGTCCCTGTTTCTATTGCGCAAGCAAGAGGTGTCTCAGCAACCAAGTCACCCTCAGGTCCTGGCTACACAGCTACGAAAATTGACTACTCTGATGGTGCCTTGCTTTTCCCAGGTCTGTAGGACATTGTAGCCCTCTGAATTCTGTCTCAGCCTTCAAGAACACAAGCACTGCCCATACAAGACCAGGCCCATCCAGGAGTACAGTAACACAACTGCTTAGCTATGTTCATTGCATCTGCAAAAAATTCCTTCTTCTCCCACTAGGGGACTTGGTGCTAAGGGCGGATTGAGAGACAGAAGATAGTTCGGGAAAGACAGTGAGTCTGGAAAGAGTGGTCCTTTCCCCTCTCCCTATGACACATCCCCAAATTCTATGAAGATTCCAAACTCTGGGGTCACCTACATCAACCATCTGCTGCTACAATAATTTAAAGAGGATCAAAAAACTGGAGGTCAGTAGCACATAGCTGTAATTCTCCCTACTCAGGGGGCTAAGATCTGAGGATTGTGGCTCAAAGCAAGCCTGGCAGAAAAGTCCATTAAGACTCTTATTTCCAATTAGCTACCACATAGATGATGTTTGGATGGATGGATGGATAGATAGATAGATAAACTATGGTCAAGTGGTATAATGTTAACCTTGAACAGAAAAGAAGTGACATCACCCAGGCCCTGAGTTCAAGCCCTAGAACTGGCAGAAAAAGAATTTTTTTTTAAAGTGGTAGGGGTAAAACTACAGAAAGAACATGTAAGTGCCTACCACCTATCTGCATTTCCTAGGCAGATTTAGACTTGTAATCTTTCTCAGCTTTGCTTTCCATGCTCAGAGCCTCTCAATTCACTGTTGTATGCCGTCCAAGAGTAGAATGTGATTCTGAGCTCTCCTATAAAGAATCTTGACTGAGGTAGGAAAAGGCTATGTTTACTTACATTCCTAATTGATATGGTCCCCTCCTCATCTCCCACCTCACCTTTGAGCCAATTTTAAAGGTCAGTTCATGATGAAGCTTAAATAATCTAGGAAAATTAGGTCAATTCTGGCTTCAATCCAGAGGGTTTTGATCTGGTTTAAAAGAGCTGAATTTATTTAACAACTTTCAGTGGACTTTCATCTGGAGTTATCAAAATAAACCAGCAGTTTTCCCTGGGTTGTTTGGCATTGGCGTGATCTAAGGATTTTTTGTTGTCATGATGGGTGTGGGGGTCACTACTGGTCATTCACTGGTGGAAGCCACAGATGCTTTCTGTCACCCTACTGTGTGTACCGTGAGCCCTCATGGAGTCTAGCCTCAAATATCAAGAATTCTGAGGTTGAAAAGTCCTGGTCTAAACCAGACTCTGGGCCCACCTGGGAAGTCACAGACGGCCAATCGGGTCCAGAGCCACAGCCTCTGCTGCCTGCCCAAACCTGCTCTCCAGACAGGACCACAGCTCCAAACTGGCCCTGGAGGACTGCACTGAAGAAAGTTCAAGATCCTAGATCCACAAATCTGTAACCCCACAGGAGGAAGACAGGGCAGCACTGTGTTGGGGCTCTGGAGCCCACAGCTGAGCTGCCCCCACGGGGCCCACTGGCTTCTGGGGCTGGTGGGAAAGGAGGGCCTGAGTCCTGGTGATTACCACACTGGAAGGTCTGTGTTCTCTAAAGAGGAAACCTTGATGATGAGATAGGGCCCTGTTTCACTTTTCGGAGGAAAATGCAATCAATTGTCGAGTGAATTGATGAAAAGGATTCTGTTTAAGGGATGAAAATATAGGCTGATTAAGGCCAAACCAACTTAAACCAAAGCCCTCAGTGACTTAGGTGCCTTGCTCACAAGGAGCCCTATCTCGTACAAGTTTGTTAGGTAAGTTCCAGAAGAAAGAAAGGAGAACAGAGAGAAGTGTGGAGGGGACAGGCAGGAAAAGACTGAAGAAGGAAAAACAAAAGAGCAGAGAGAAAGAGAAAAGAAGGAATCAAGGGAGGGAGGGAGGGAGGGCAGGAAGGAAACGTACCAACTATTTTACTTTGGGCATGGCACCCTGGGGAGGGGAGAAAGCTGTGAGTTGTGAGACTGAAGTGTTTCTGTGGTTCACATCACTGGGGAAGACAAGGGGTACATACTTGTTCTGTGACCTTGGATATGGTTTTTTTAAGTCTAGACCCAGAATGACAGGGTATAAGGATATGTCTTCCCTGTGTCCTTGAGCAGGTTATTTAACTATCTCAAATAGCGATAGCCCGTGAACAAATATCAAGTAAACAAATATTTATGTGATATTTAGAACAATGCCTGACCTTCAGGTAATGTCGCCTAAGCGTCTGGTGAGTTCTAGGTCTTTCTTTAACGAGGTATCATGTGAGGCAATCAAGATTTTCTTCCGGACTTGTCCCTGTTTCTACAAGATGGCAAGTGAGCTTCTTTCTTGGGGTTTCTGCTCCTTCCTGGCTCTTATGTAAAGAGAACAATACTCTTGTTTTTAAATTTATTTTACTTATGTGGTACTGAAGAATCGAACCCAGGGCCTCATGCATGCTAGGCAAGCACTTTGCCACTAAGCCACATTCTCAGCCCCATACTAAAGCAAAAGTATGATTTTGTACAGAGACGTTAGTGCTGGAGAATATTCTAGAAGAATACAGAGTTGGTGAAATTGAATGGCTCCATTTAGCATCTGGAGCAGTGAGAGACAAGAACTGGCAGCCTGGAGTGACCACACAGCCCTCCTCACTCCAAGTCTCTTCAACCCTGGATTGCACAGGCGAAGTGAATATTCCCAGCCAGCCCCTTCCAGGTGAGACAAAAAGTAGTCCAGGGCTACCTCAGGATCAAACCACAGCCTTTCCTCCCCCATCGTGATTAGTCTAAGGCGGGGGCTGGCAGGGATGGGGAGCCAACGTGGTGCCCTTAGATGACCCATTGCCTGGCCTTCTTCCTGCTCTCACAGCCTCCTCTGCTGGTGGGAAGGGACAGAGGCTCGTCACACAGGAGAAGGCAGTTGAACCACTTCCACGTGTCCTGGCATAGTCATTAACAGGATCATGAATTGTATAATTTATCCTATACCCAACCAGCATCTACTGAAAACTTGCATCTACCCACATGCCCATATGTAGCAGGACACTGAAGCATCCGTGAACACAACAACAGGAGGGAGCCTGGCAGGGCCAAGGCAAGGCTGTGCCTGGACCAGGTGGCAGAACAAGGGTCTGCCCAGGTAAGCCTGCTGAGCCAGGGCCCAGGGTCCAGTACAAAGCCCTGCATCCTCACCCTCCTTTCCTCGCCCAGGGGTAGCCTGTGGCACAGCCAGAGGTAGGACATGCATGACAGGGACAGTGCATGACCAGATCTGGTTTGCAGTGGATGAAGGTGGATGGTGGAGCCTGGCAGTGTGGGGAAAATGGTATGCAATGCCCTGAATACTGTGTGGACTATGAATTAGGCAGACATGGACCATTCTGGGCCTGGGCCTTGGGCAGCTTGCCCAAGGTTCGATTGTCCAGGGATCGAGTTTGTGTCCCATTTCACGTCTTTGCATACCCAGTCCTTTAGATTCACTGACGGGAGCTTGCATCACAATCATGGGCCCTTCATGACTGCTGCTGTGACACTGCCACCATGACACTGCATGCCCACCGCCAAACCAAAGCCCCAACCCTGGGCAATCCTGGTGCAATTCCCTGGGAGGCTCCCGGCAGTTTCTGCCTCAAGCCACCCAACCGTGAGCAGGGGCTCTTCCCTGTGTCCCCTTAGCTGTTCTGCTCCCATGGGACTGAGCAGGCCCAGTGCACTGAGACGTTATGAGTCCCATCTACTCTGCAGGAGGCCCAAGCGTGGAGGCGCAGGAAGAGAGCGGAGCAGAAATGGGGCTGGAGCTGGATGAACTCCCCAGGCCAAGCACCGAGGCTGAGAATGGCATCACAATGTCCAGCACTGCCCTCCAGCATACGTCACCAATCAGGGTGTTTATTCAGGTGTGACTGCCACACTCCACTACCACTCCCTGAGGACAGGGAGGCCGCTGTCCCCCAGTTGGGGGTGACAACCAACACTGGAGGCGACCCAAAGGAATGACATTTCCTTTCACCAGACACCAAGGTGTATCCATGGATATAACGTATGGTGTGTGTCCATGGGGTGTGCAACGCATGCACCTTATCCTGCACACTGCAATTGTGTGCTGGTAGAACCCGCAACATCTCAACCCAAGGTGTTGCAGTATAATGTGTCATGAATGTAATATTTACGGTGTGACATTGTGAGAGGCCTGTGTCAATGACATACTATGGAAAGGACACATTTACTATGGAATTGTGCATCCGTGTGATAGGTAGTGTGCATCAGTGTAAGATGTGATGCATTCAGATACGATCGTATTAACTAACATATTAATATTTATTCATATTAATCATTTATCATGTTTATTGATATGTACAGTGTGTCAGTGATCGTGCAAATGTGCACAGATGTGATATGTCCTACTATGCAACAGGCATCGTGTGATGAATAGAATATACTATCGAAGTGCTGCATAGCCTGTTATGAAGGCACATGTAAGAGGTGCCCACACACACACACATTTTCAAGGAACAATTACGTGTATCTCACTTGGTTATAGAGTTCTTAGAAGTTTTCTAAAGCTTTCACAATAACAAATGCTTTAAAAATCCCATTTTAAATGCCAAGGTGTTCCAGCAGTCCTCTGGGAGCAGAAGAGGGAGAGAGAGCCCTAGCTAGCTAGATGGATGGTCGATAGCAGCTGACAGACAGAAAGATATTGAGCTTGTGCAGGGCTTCCTCTTCACCCAACTTCCCACCTCCACCTGCAGATGCTTGGTGGGGGGAGGGGTGCCGGCCCAGTAGGAGACGTGCAGCGAGGTCATCTCCTTCAGTTGGGACGACACAAACTGCTCAGAGGCCCCTGCCCAATGCAAACCATCCCCAAGTGCAAACCCGAGTCCCTTTTAAGCCAGGCACTGGAGCTCAATTCTCAGAGATCCACGGCCTCGGTTTGAATCCTGACTTCACACTGCTAGTCTGGACCCAGTCAAGCTCACCTGGACATGAAGTGTGGCTACAGCAGTTAACACATCCCAAAAGTGTATTTCTTTTTACTCCAGAGCACCAACACCTCAGAAGAGAGAGGGAGAGAAAGCAGCCAAGAAGAGAGATGACGAGAGTGAGAGCCTCTGGTCCTGTGCTTTGCATCCCCTGATCCTGGAGATCTGCCATCTGCTAACAGCTCTGTGAATTAGACTGCACTTAGGAATCACCGATTGCTTCAGTTACCAGAGTGGTCAACAAGGGAGACATGGTCCACAAACTATATGTGTGACATCTGCCTGCTTTCTTTCCCAGTCAGTACATGAGATTTATTTCCTGTTGTACCGTTCTTGGACCTTCTCTCTCCTCCCCTCCCTTCCCTTCTTTCCTCCTCTTCCTCCTCCTCCTCCTCCTCTTCCTTCTTCTCTCTCCTTTCCCCTTTCCCCTTTTCCCTTTCTCTGGCCCTCCCTGCTCCCATTCCTTCTCCCTGTCCCCCTTCCCCCTCCTTTTGCCTATTCCTCCCCACCCCCCTCCCCTCTGCTAACCTGAAGAAGAGGCAAACATTTGACAGCAGCCATCCTCAGCACAAAGCCTCACCATTTTGGCTGCCATCAGAAATTTGGAATATGCCAATAATGTCTAAGTGTGGGTTTGCTTTCAGGATTTATGGCTTTCCTCTGGTAATTAATTTGCACCCTTGAGAGCTTGCAAGGGAATAGTCCCCTTGGATGTATCCTTATTAAATAGCTCCAAACCATAGAGAACAGCACAGGAAAAACGATACTACATGCCTTCTGGTGTACAAAGGGCCTCAGCTAAACAGTTTTTATTTTTCAGGCATGAAAGTACAACACTCTAATGAGAAGAGCAAGTAGGAGTGTGTGTGTGTGTGTGTGTGTGTGTGTGTGTGTGTGTGTGTGTGAGAGAGAGAGAGAGAGAGAGAGAGAGAGAGAGAGAGAGAGAGAGAGAGAAACACAAAATCCAAGTTCCCCAAGAGAGTCCCAGAAGTCTGCCTTTTCCTCAAATCTGTAATTCCTATGAAGAACAAGGAGCTCAGGGAAGGTCAGTATCGCCATCTGGACTCCAACTGACTTGGCAAGTGAAATGCAGCAAGAATCCTGCTCTTTCATACAACTGATTGCTCTTGGCGTGCAGATGAAAATGAAGGAGAAGGAGCCAGGTTTTCTGATTGTGGGTGAATCTGGAGATGACCAACACTGAGATCTCTGACTCCTTTCCTTCCATGTATCACCATTTGTCCTGTTCTGCCCCACACAGCTGTGGGGTGCTGAGCAGATGGAAATTAGGCTGCAGCCCACAGGCAGGTGAGAAACACATGGCCCGAGAAGAAAAGAGATCTGAAGGCCAAGCAGGGGTGGAAAGGTGCCCAGGCCTGCAGAGCAGCCCACCATTTCCTGGCGCCAGGGCTAAGCCAGACTCTCAGGGGCTGTCCGGGGGGGAATCTCTGCATAGTCCTTGTGTCACAGTCAGAATCAGGGCACCTGCTGCCTGTATTTGTCTATGAAGAAGCGTGAGACCAGATGGTGTGAGGAGAAAGGGAGGCAGAGAAAGTTGCTGGGGCTTTGGGTGCGGGCTTCTGGGTGACAGCCAAATAAAGGTCCTAGGCCTGTCCGAAAGCCTCTCAACTATAAGGACAGGGAGTGCTTTGTGGTCCCATTCTATCTGGATTTACTGTTTTGTTTTGTTTTTTTTTGTCTAATATGTAGCAAGGAATGGGACACCCTGTTTTCCTCTTGGCTGCTCCCAAGATCCTTGACATAAAATGTGGGAGTACATACATAATCACCCTAAAGCACTCTAATTGTAATGCGAGGTTTTGGTGTCATCAACTAGCTCCAATTGGACGAAGGGCCCCAGACCCAGACATCAGTGTCATAGAAGCAAGCTGCTTTGCTCTCAGAGGGTCCTCAATAAAATCTTCTGGATTTAATACCATGACTTATGAAACTCAATCAAAGAGAAATGGCTCCAATAAAACTAGATTTAAGACTTCGTTTCTAAAGTGCAGAACTAAACCCAGTTCCTCCTTTTCTGCCAGCTTCCATTCTCTCAGTTGAGGTACCAGACACTTAACAGCTCTGAGATAGACAAATCTTACCCAGTGAATTGCTTGTCTTTGTGTCATTTCCTTTTAAGATGGGTTGTCAATAACTAAGGGAAATAGGAAGCATGTGGCTCATGCTTTTAATCTTAGCTATTTGAGTGGCTGAGATCAGGAGGATCGTAATTCCAGGCCAGACCAGGCAGAAAAGTCCAGGAGACTTCATCTTACCAGAAACAGTTAGGTGTGGTGGTGCCTCATCTATGGTGGGAAATGAAAGAGTTAAGAGGATTGTGATGTAGGGGCAGGTATCTCAAACATAACAAATGTAAAACAGCAACAACAACGACAACACATGGCAGGAGGTTGACCACTTCAACAAATGATCCTGGGAAAACTGGATATCCACATGCTGAAGACTGAAATTAGGGCCCCTCTGTCACGATGTACTAATGTAGTATGGGAAGCCTTAGAGCTTGTGTAGACAGCAGCTTCCGGAATAGAACTCCATAGCTCAGCAAAGAGGGACAACTGACTACAAAACTTCTGGACAGCAAAGAAGTGAAGTCGGGAGGCTGAAAACACAGCCTGGAGGATGGTATTAAAAACCCTGGCTAGTGTACAAATGACAAGGGATTCATTCCTGGAATACACATGGAGCTTAAAAATACTCCCGAGAAAGCAACGAAGGAGCGGAAGATGCTTCCTGAAAGAAGCCCGGATGATCCGTGAACAGTGCAGAGAAGCTCTGCCACCCCGACCGTGCGGCAGTGCAACCCAAAGCAGCTCTCCAGGGAGAAGGGTCGCCGTTAGGCCCCCCACAACGGCGGATGTGGGGGAAAGGAGCCACTCGCCGTGCAGGGTGCGGGTGGAGGCGAGTCCAGCCCCGGTGGAAATCCGTCTGGAGGGCCTCACACCGTGAGGGGTCTCCCCAGGACCGGGGTACGGCGCTTGGACCTTGTGTGAAGGCGCGACGGCGCGTCATACAGGTGGATAGATCGACGGCATCTGCTCACCAGATGGGTCAGGAAGCAAGGGGAGGCGGGAGGTCGCCCCTCAGGCCTCCCACCTGACACCCCTGTCCCAACACTAGGCCCGCTGCCTATAAATCATGGTGTCTCTGCTGAGGGCTCCAGCTTCTAGGGCAGCTGCCTCTGGGCGCAGTGCTGGGCGGGGCCCTGAGGAGCGGGGCGGGGCCCTGAGGAGCGGGGCAGGGCTCTGGGGAGTGGGGCGGGGCCCTGAGAAGCGGGGCGGGGCTCTGAGGAGCAGGGCGGGGCCCTGAGGAGCAGTGAGGGGCGGGGCCCTGAGGAGCCGGGCGGGGCTCTGAGGAGCGGGGCGGGGCCCTGAGGAGCAGGCGGGGCCTTGAGGATCACTGTGGGGCGGGGCCCCAGGTTGGTGTGGAGACCACAGTGAAGTGGACATAGGAGGTGGACTTACAGGGTCTTTACCACCACCCCACAGGGTTGAGAGAGCAGCTGTGCTTTGTAGAGGGGACAAGTCTTGCCATGCCCAACATGGCTGTAAGTAGGAACATGAGAATTTGATCACAGCTGCTTGATTTTAGATCCTGAGCTCTTTATTTTCCACTGTGCAGTCATCATCTTAGAGCTAGCTCCATAATTTGGAGATCCACTGTTCACATACTGTGAAGAATTTCAAGACGGCACCTGAAAACGTTCAGCCAAGTGTCGGGCCGTGCTGTGTATGGAGTCCTTGTAAGACTGAACAGTTGAACACTGATGAAGACAGTCTTGAATTCCACCAATCCACACCTCAAAAATAGATTGTAGGACCAGGAATTTAGACTAGTGGTAGAGTGGTTGCCTAGCATGCACGAAGACCCGGGTTCAATTCCTCGGTACCACATACATAGAAAAAAAGCTGGAAGTGGTGCAGAGGCTCAAGTGGTAGAGCTCTAGCCTTGAGAAAGTCCAAGGACAGTGCTCAGGCCCTGAGCTCAAGCCCAGAACTGGCAAAAAAAAAATAGATTTGTTCCCCTTAGCATATGCAGACATTGTGAAGAAAATCCACCACAGGGCATAATTCAGAAGTCGGGCACTTCAGCGGCCATCCATAAACTTTATCAAATGTATGATTTCTGCTCAGTGAGAACTAAATTGGAACATTAGGTAAGCACAACCAAAGAAATTTTTCTCAAGGATCAAGCTTTAGGAAAAAGCTTTTCTCATGACAGCTCCCCAGGGTGCTGTTTCTGAATGGTTTGTTTTGCCTTTTAAAAAAAAATTGGTTGTTTTTTGTTTTTGTTTTACTGTATGTGGGTTTTTTTTTCAGGCAGGTGTGGGTCTCATCTAATGCAATACTCCCCAGCTGACTTCCTGACTGGAACTCTGAGAACCTCAAACTAAAGGAAGATGAATGGAGCCCAAGGTTCTTTGAAAAGTGATTTACCAGAAACACAGGACACAGGATGTTTGCACACAGGTTTCCCCTGAGGGGTGGGGGAGCAGACTCCATTTCCTTAGGAGAGCACTGAAAGGAGCTTCTTGGAATGTAGTGGAGTTTTCCTGGGGAGGCCAATCAAAGAAACTCTCAGTGGTACAAAGCGCCACATCCTTTATGCCTTTGGCTCATTCCATACTGTGGCTGCTGCCCTCCCAGGCCCCTCCTCTACCACAAGATCCTCCCTCCCTTTCCTTCCCAGCCAGACCCCCCCTGGCATCCATGGAACAGTTGCGCCTTATGATGGAGATGACACCCAGCACCTCCGCCATGCCCACTGCACCGTGCACAATGGAGGTTCCCATCAGTGCACCTCACGCTGCCCGAGTGTCCATTCCTGCAGATGCCTCCCAGAAACAAAGAGGGCAGAGTTGAACAGTTCTGATCACTTGCTGTCTTCTTATTGGGCTGGAGGTTTCATAACCCTGAACTTTCCGAAGATTCCTCTAGAAGCTCACAGCTTGATGGGAAAGGAGAGAGCCTCCAACATACTTCCACTGTCAGTGCAGGTTGAATTATCGTCTAGGGTAATGGTTTTTAATTTTTTAAATTTACATTTCAGTGGAGTGTTGTTTTATTTTTAAATTCATTTGCCTTATTGTTCTTATAAAGGTGATGTACAAAGGGAATACAATTACAGGAGTTAGGCAATAAATGCATTTCCTTCCATAGTGGCTTCTGCCCCTCACTCTTCTCTCCCAAATTTTAAAATTCAACCATGAATTCATCCTGTATGCCTGAGACATGACGCAAAAGGACTAGTGCCCTCCGTGGTAATTCAGATGCAAGGAGTGTCTAGCACAGGGTACAATGTCACACTGATTCCTGGTACAACCTAAAGACCCCGGGACCCTGCATGCCCTGCACACGGTTAGTTCCCCTTCTCAAAACAGCCCTTCTGCCTTGGTCATATGCTATGTTCTGGGCAAGGCAGATTAACCTCACCCCACTTTCTCCTCCAGTTCTCTCTCATCTGCTGATCTGGGGCATCTCGTGCTTCATGGGGTTAGTCACCTTCAAATACAACAGTGAGTTAATTCCAAGCTGAAATTCCACACGGAACCCTGTCTCACTCAAGAACATGACTCTGTATGAATGAGATGTGAAAATTCACATATCCCGTTAGTCTCAAAAGGTCAGGGACATTTCAAAGGACGGACCCATCTTTCCTCTACATATCCATTCCTCTTCTTTCACTCCCAAGAATACTGTCTACTTCCCAGGAATTGGAGGAAGGATACAGGAGAAAGTGGGCTTGGAAAGTAAACAGAGTTGAATTACACAAGCCGAAATGGAGCACACACCAGCTGTCAGTCCCAGAACTTGCTTTCTGCATCCCCCCTGGGATGGCAGGGCCACCATTGCCAGGAGAAGAACCAGGGCCCTACTGGTACCCATTCCCAGCTTTCTCCTCTAAGAAAGGACCTCAATTATTTGATTTTCCTTTCAAGAAGTGGACCGAGCCCTCTGGCTTTTCCATGGAATTGGCACCCCCTAGTGGCGGAGTGGACCTTCCCTCACAGTGGAAGTCTGGAGAAGACACAGTCCACTACCTCTGACCTGTGAGTTAGGCTTTTCCAGTTGAGCCTGCCCTTGATTGTGAGGTCACTGAGAACTGAGACCCAAGGGTGCAATAGAAGCAACACCCCTCACTAGCAGACATACTATGTGCCAAGAGTTTCTCCCAGAGGGTTCTAATAAGAACTTAAAAATTGTGCCGGAGAACTTCTATCTGTTCCCCAGCTGTACATTACCTGAGGTACACTGCGTGTCAGGTGGTTGGCCAAAGCCATTCCACTGGTAACTGACACACTCAGGACACAAGCAAGGGTGGCATTCTTGCAAAAAGCCCAGGCTACTGCAGCGTTCTGCAGGAGCAATCAGACAGCAAGGACCAAGGAAGGATCTGTGGATCGCCATGCATGTGGGAAGAGCTGGGGGTATTCACTCAGGTGGGAGGACCTAGGGGCGCCCCACAGCCAGGCAGGAATGGAGGACAAGCCTGCTCCCTGGGGCCTCTGCAGGTACCTGTTTGCCAAACTGACAAGGCTGCCCCATGTTTCCTTTTGCCAGGACTGCTGAAGCTCTGACTTTTCTGAGATGAGCTGTGGCCCACTCCTGTAGCTTCTGCAGGTGACACTCCTCTGACTCAGTTTCCCCTCTGGGAAAATACTTCTGACAACACGTTGTTTCCAATACCTACAAACTCGACTCAACCACACATGTATCAGTCCTTTTAAAATTAACAGAAATCCAACTGTGGTGTGATTGTTCTCTTCTTTTCCTTTCCAAGTTTCCCATCACCTGCGTCAAGTGACTCTCCACACCCAGGCAGAACAGCCCTTTATGGTCATTTGTGTCTACATGGAAATTGGTTTTCATACAGAAACAATGCACCCCTCTGTCCTGAGTGGGGGTGAGGGTTGAGGGGGTGGGGATGGGGTGGAGAGGCCACCTGCTGCTGGTGGGAATCAGGGCTTTAGAATGCCAGCACTTGGGGAATCTCCAACGGGGACTTCAACTCTCCCGACAAGAGACGTGTGGACCACGCACTCTGGTCACGTGGGGGGAGAGGACACGTGGCTCTCCAGGTGTGCACAGGAAGACGTAGAACCAAATACTAAGTGTTTGTGTGGAGCCCTGAAATCGTTACCAGGAGTCCATCTCCTTTTGTGAGAATATTTAGTTGCAGAGGAAAGGTTCTGTCCAAGCTAGCCTCACTGTATGTTCATGAGTCCGGAATGGTTTCACATGTTTAAAATGTGTGTTTGTTTGAAGCTGTCATACAAGGGGTAGCCATGCAATGTGATCATTCATGTGCGCAAAGCATCTTGGTCAGTGTCACCTTTTCCTTCATCCCCTCCCCCATCTTTCCCAACTGAACCCCCCCAACTGGGTCCCTTTTCCCATATGTACACTGGACCGGCATGTGTGAGGGGAATGACAGGCTCGGCCTTGCCTGGACAGTACCACAGATAGCCAGTGTGTCAGCCCCCGGTTGAGGAGTCCCAGTCCCCTGAGAAGCCACAGGGGGTGACAGCTGGGGAGGATGGAGAGAAATGGCCAGGCTCCTTCCAGTAGCACCAGGATGTCCCTGCTGCCTGCAGGCGGGCATTGGCTTCTGACCACACACACCAGCTTCCGACGCCACTCCTGGCTACCAAACAAGCCAGAGCAACCGAGGCTTCTGGCTTGAGAAGACAACGCCTGTGCTCTGCAGTCAGCAGATCTGCGACGGAAGAGGTTTTTCATCTTGGAGATATTATTAGAAAGACCAGTGGCTCTTGGAATATTTGACATGGCAGATCTAGCCCCATAACTACACACTGCACACAGAAAACATAGATGGAGATGGAGCAGTGTTGGACATTTCTTGGGCTATTGGGGTGTCCCATGGGAATGAGGACACCAGCTCCAAAAGGAACCTAGCCAGGCAGGCACAGCATGCTTCTGCAGAGGAAAATGCTGCTGACAGGAAACCAACCAAACAAACACACACATGGAGTGGGAAACCCACCCAAGTTGTATCCCTGTGTTACTGCTTCTTGTTCTGATTGCGCAGAACTCAGGTTCACAATCTTGCACAAATGGCTAGTTTAAAAGAGGGGTAAAAATTTGTCCAAGCAATCCCCCCAAACCCAGGTACCTAGGCAGGACTTCCTACTCAGCTGGCACTCTACCATGTTGGACTATGCCCCCAAGCCTCCAGAAATACGATTCTTAGAATGTGGCTTGACTGAAATAGTTTCCTTGGAAGATGGAGGCTACTCTTAAAATGGCAGCGTTTATGTCAAGCAACCACTTTGACAAGAATCTACCTCCTACAGCAGACAAGCCTTGCTAGGAGCCTCTGCCCAGGGGTTGTTCACAGGGGGAGCCAGCACAAACCCCAGTGCCACAAACGTGTGCACTGTGAGCCTCTTAGAAATGAGGCAAATCTCCACCAACAATCAACCAAACTCATCACAACCCCAGATTCAATCATTAGGAAAGAGAAATTTGAAGTTCTGGTTTTCTCAGTCACTGATTGTGGAACTGTAGCACAGCATTCAAACACTCCTAGTAAACGCCCAGTCGCATGCTCCCCCCATGCTCCCCCATGGAACAGAGCAACAGCAGGAGAGTAGAGGGGAGCAGGCAGAGTTTCCTCTTCCTTCACCCCACAAAACCTCCCTGGACCTTAAGTTAAAGGAATCATCCCCCCTACCCCACTTCCAGAGCTCTGAGTGTCCTGGATAGCAGGTATCTAGTTTGAAATAACATTTTTAGCAAAATAGTATGTGCACATGTATACATTTTGTGTTTACCACTACTTGCTGCTGCGTCATTCTTCATCTTCTCTTTCTGAACCTGTATCTCTACTCCTCTGGATTGCTCAGAAACGAACCAACCACTCAACACTGTAGAGTTTCCAGAAAGGAAAGCCCCATCCTCCCAGAAGCGTGTCAAAATATGATTGCTTTGGAACAGAGAGTAACAGGGTAGAGGAGTCCCTCTGCTTTTCCATGACCCTAAACACAAACAGGCCGAGCATCGATTACCTTCTCGTGGACTCCTTTTTCTCGTGGACTCCTTCCTTGCTGGGTGGCCATCCATTCTCTGAAGCCACTGTTGACCACACGGGCTGATGGAGTAGGAACAGGAGCTTTGGGGGAGCTGCCCAGAGTGACAGAAACAGGGATCCAAGTCTTCCATCTCGTATGGATAAGGAGTCGCCAGAGCACAAGGTCATCGCAATGACACTTTGAGGTCTCCTCGGGAGAACTTGAGCCATTGCTTTAAGTACACATCAAGTCTCAACTTCCACCACTCCGAGGAATGTTCCCCACGCAGTGTCCCAGTTTTTTCCCCTAAGCAGCACATAGAGCAGAAATGATTTTGGAAACCCACACAAACAGATTCTCACTCCATAGCTGCGAAGATTATTGTAATTTCTTATTAAAGCTTGTTTTGGTAGCTAGTGTGGCCAACCCTGCCTGTGTTTAAATAATCTGCAAATCAGATGCAGATTATTAAGCTTTTGAAAATGCCTAGCACATAGGAAAGATGTTTATGCAATGAGGTACTATAAGAATTTTTATTGATGACAGCTTTGCAATGAAGTGTACATTCACTAAATATGGAAACAAATGAGAACTAACAATACAAGAGTTCCAAAAGAAATGCCAAGGCACGAACTAAAGAAACTCGTGCTGGCCTGGGGCTTTAGGTCTGGCATGGCTCCTCATTCCAGAATGTTCTTGATTTCCAAGGTTTGTCTGGAAAAAAAAAACAAAAAGCAAGATAAAATTGTTTTAGAGCAAATGATTCGTGGTTCCACTGATATGGGCAAAATAAGTTATTGCGTTGGCCATTCCTTCTCCATTTGGGTGGAATCTTGGTGGATAAAAGTCAAGAGATGCATTTAGAGTCTCCCCACATAAGTCCTCTGCTCAGCTGTCCTCAGTTCTGCTGTTTCCATCATGTTTTGGTCATTCTTATTCTGCTTTATGACTGAGACACTTACCAGCTCAAGCATCCTCACTGCCAGTTTCTAAATTCCTGTCCTCCACTCCTCCTAGGAGCTGCAAGAAAATGAGGCATCAAAAAATCCCCCAAACCTCTCTGCCTTTCTTATCAAGTATGATTTTACAATACCTTATATCCTTACACCCTCTGGTACTTTTCTGTACTAATTTCTAAAATAAACACTGACCTATTGCTTGATTCTATTGGAACCTGCTGCTTGTTTTCTGCCACCGTGGAGACAGAATGACTGGCATGGATGTTCTCTGGCAGACCTTGAAAGCTTTAGAAGGCTGTTGCTTAAGCAGACACCGCTGGAATCTTTTCCTTCCTCTCTCTCCTCTTTCTCCATTGCCTCACATCCTTATTCGCTGATTCCTTTTCTTTCTTTCCTCATTGATTATTCATATCTTGAGTTTTCATTCCTGAAACTGTGCTGGCTGTGTTATGTGGATTATCTTACCCAACCCTCCATATAAACTGTTGAGCTAGACCTTTCATACCAGACAAAACTGACCCCTGAGTGCATCCTCCACATAGAATATAACTGGTCTCAGCTTCACATGATGTTCTAACTTGAAGGCAACTTCCCCTCACTGTTTTTCTTTTTGTAGATCTGACTTCCTCCCTATTGGATGTTGATGGTCACTAGTCTTACTCTTTAAAGCTCCCGAGCAAAGCCAGTAACAAAGACATCCTGGTGATGGGGATCTTCTAAATTAAAAGGAGCCTAGAAATGAGATCTAGGGTCATTCTCCCACTTACACAATGTAAGCAAATAATGCTCTGACAGGAAAGATTGCTTATCTGAAGTCATAGGTCAGCAGCTCCGACTCCATTTTACTTTTAGTGGCTTACGAGCATGGAGGGCTGGGTGCCTGGATACCCACTGAAGGCTGCAGTTCACCATAGCTTTGGGGCTTTTGTATATTCCTACAGGGCAGTGATGCTCTGGGAATCTCAGCTCTCATCCACGGGGTTGTGAATGTAAGGAAATAGTTGTTGCTTTGTGTTGTTTGGTTGGGGGGATATTTGTTTCATAATAATGGATATTGGGCCAATCACTGATTCAGAATCTGAATATCATAAACCTAGGTATGTGTGTTATATATATATGCAGGTATGTACATATGTGCATACATGTAAGTGTGTGTCTTTATTTTAAAAGAAATATTTAAAACAAATCTCAGTCTATTTGAGTTTTGAGATAATGATTACAATTATATAATTTATAAATTATAGCTTATACAATTGAAATATGAATCTATATACTGTGTGAAAAGTATATAATTATAACTGATTATATAACTGTATAAGTAGATATCACAGAGCTGGGATGAACCATTAATAAAAGCTTCTCCTTGATTTACTTTACAGATCAAATAGACCATAATTATACTTAATTGTACTCTTGAACTCCTCACATGAATCTTTTTAAGCACAAAAATTCCAAATTGTGAGGGCACCAGGGATACAGGCCACTGACCTGCAAGACACCTAAACTAATGAAGATTCAGCTAACATTAAGAATACTCAATTTAAACGGTCCCTGAAAAGCGTTTTCTCTACGCATAGGTTTAAAAAGTCTTAATTGCCATCATGACTTTATATACAGCATTCTTACAATGACAGGTACAGCAGCACATCCCTGTATCCGTCTAATGGGTCGACTCTGATACATGAGATTCAGTGCTGTCACCCCAGGTGTCATGTCACAGGCAATGCAATGCTGACAGAGAACAGAGGAGACAAGGGAAAATTACAGGTTAAGAAATCCAGTGAACTAAAGGCCTATGAGACTTAACTTGACTGCCAATTTTCTGCCTTGGAAGAATAATTTAAGGGGAACCCAAATGAGCAGGAGCTCTTTGAACGGTATTGAGAGAGAGTTAAGAATGCATGGGACGCAGCCTCAAGAACAAACAAGGTGCCTCTGTGGTTAACCCTTCTCCAGCACAGCCTGCGGTGGGCTCCTTCACTAAGAGAATTCCTCATGCTACGCAATGTTCGTGTTTGGTTACTGATGACATCTTGGCTCAAGACAGAACAATCAGAGGAGTGAACTAATGGTACTCTACAAAGCAAGATAGAGAAGATGGAAGAAGTTCTTCACCATGAGGGAGGAAACAAGGTGAATGGGTTACATATTAATAATGAAAATTGTGGAAGTTATTATGCCGTGCCCCCAAAATTCCATATCTGCCCCCTCCCCCCATCCACACCTGCAGCAGAATTTTTCTCTGCTTCACATTACTTCACATTGTTCCTTTGGGATTTTCATTTGGTTATTGGAAATAACTTCAAAACCTTCAGATTGGAACTTGACCCAGACAAACATCAGTGCTGCACTAACTTGAGAGTTTGGCCTAGTGGTAGAATGCTTACCTAGCATGCCCTAGGTTCAATTCCTCAGTACCACATATACGGAAAAAGCCAGAAGTGGCTCTGTGGCTCCAGTGGAAGGGTGCTAGCCTTGAGCAAAAATTAAAAGTGTCCAAGGACAGTGCCCAGGCCCTGAGTTCAAGTCTTAGGACTGGAAAAAAAGAGCTTGGGAACCGCCTAGAATACCTCTATGGTTTAAGAATACTATCCAGGTAAGTGGTTCATGTTGCCATAATGGTTAGTCTCATAAGTGGGGGCTCTGATATGTCGAGGAAAGGCAAGAATCCATTCTTTGGACACATAGGTGTATGGCTGTGTAACCCTTCTTAAAGACAGAGCCCAAATAAGGCAATCGTGAAGTAATTCTGAGCATCTCTTAGCTTCCAAGAATCTAAAGTAAAGCTACCGCGATACACAGAGTGTTCACTTCTTACAGCTCTTATTAAAGCCAGCTGATTTGGCTCACAGTGTTAAGACTCCTGTCTCTGGATGACAAGGGCTTGTTTTGCTTGCTTTTGTTTTTTGTATTTTGCAGGGTCTGGGTGCTCTCCCACCGTTGTTTTCTGTTCGTTTGGTTTTGCTCAAAGCTGGTATTCTACTGCCCAGGAGCCACAGCTCCACTTCTGGTTTTTGACTGATTGGTTGGAGACGAGAATCATAGAGCTTCCTGCTGGGCTGGCTTTGAACAATGGTGTGCTCAGATCAGAGCAGCTACCCAGTGTACTGTGCTCAGGGAGGCACATACTCTTTTACGAGCTGTTCTGGGAACCCCTCCCTGACAGAAATATAATGAGCAAGTTGTGGTATTAAAAATTCAGCTTAGAAAAGAGGAACTGTTCTAATTCACTTGGAAATGCACAAACAAAAGGAAAAAGAAAAGGCTTGCACTTCCCCCCCCACCCCCCCGATCTTATCAGCTGGCTTTTCTCCCTTGTAGAGTTTGGTATCTCATTCTTTGTTTGGCAGCAAATTAATCTGGGTAGTGATCCTATCATCAGGTCTTCCCAGTGGTTTAAAGGGCTGATTTCATAACAACAAACTTAATTCTTAGATGCCTACTGGGAGAACGCAGAGTTGCCAGCCAGAAAACGCAGCCCATTCTGCACACGGCCCATGGCCCGGGGAAGCTAACGTGTATCTGGATCTGGAGGTGAGGCTGGGCACAAAATCCTTTCCCCATTTTCTTTGGCATTGGAGATTATTAACTGGATCAATCAAGTAGCCATTAATTGGCTAGGAAAAGATAGAGAAAAGTTTTGTCCTTGGTGTCTTCCATCTTTTATTTCTGAGTGTGCATGGGGGTGGGGTGGGGGGATGTTTTCTGTGAGCTGTCTCTGATCCTCAGGTACCAATTCTTTACACAGTGTTATTGGCTCTCATCATGAGAATTCCTCGAACACATCACTGCCTTCAAATCTCTTGCTTACCAAACCCTGAATCCTGTCACCTCTGCATTCACCAAGTCATTTATCCCTGGGAAACATTTCGGCAAGTGTCTCAGACACTGATGCTGTCATTGTACCGTCAAGGAATGTGTGCATTTCATAGAACAAGAGACCCCAAGGATGTTGCATTGTAATCCCAGAGAGATGCCAGCACAGAGGACCATGGCTTTGGAGTAAGACTATAGAGACTTCCAGAGACAAATATTTATTGTCTGATGAAATTCCCCTTTGAAAACTTACATCATCAAGAGATAAAGATAGTTTCTGTATCTGAATCTTTCCCATCCATTTCCTTGTAAGTATTTTACTAGCAATCGAGGCAGACAGGTTGTGGGTTACCAGAGGAAGAGTCTGGCTTACCACAGGCTTGGCAAACTGCTTTGTTGAATTGTCATCCAAGATAAGAAGAAGAAAATGAAGACTTATGAATCCCCTCTATGCAATCCCACAAATGGGAAATGTCAGGAAAACTACAGGGAGAATTCTGGAGAGAGGAAGAACATTGAGAATCAAGAAAGAGGGGACAGTACGGCTGGGCAAGGTGACCGAGAGGGGAGTGGAAAGCAGTCCCCCCATCCTAACCTGGCTTCTGGGGTGAGGAGAGCAGACACTGAAGTCACAGTGCTTGACTCCCTCGAGTCCAGTGTGGGGATTTGGCAGGACAGGGACTCTGCGTGTCATGTCAGGCTAGCCTTGGAGAAGAAAGCCATTTCATCACTCCCCCTATCTCAGAGGACTCTAGCCAGGCCCCACTTTGAAAGAGGGCCCGTTGCTGAAGAGCCCGTGCTACTCTATGGGCCTGAAATCAAAGGCCGGCGCCCAGCTGAGAAGCCACAGGCACATTGCCTGAGTGTCTGGGTGGGAAGCAGCCATCGAATGCGTCCTGGAGAGGAGGACGGGTGGGAAGGGCCCACTGAGAGGACAGCTGGGGTCCTATGGACGCACGCCTGGATTTCCCCGTGAGAACTGCCCAGCCCAGCACACTGGCCGCCCTGGGCACCCACGGGCGTGGAAAGAGAGGGGGGCCCTGGATGACGCCAGGATGACAGGACCCAGAGGGGCCTTCACTCTTTCCCTTTCCCCTTATTTTCATGTGTAAAACAGTTTTCCTTTTAATAAACATTTTTTTAAATGTTTTTGTGGGTTGTGGGGCTTGAACTCTGGGCCTGGGTGTTGAGCTCTTCAGCTCCAGGTTACCGCCCTACCCCTTGAGCCACAGCACCACTTCTGGTTTTCTGGTGGTTCATTGGAGAAAAGAGTCTGGCTTTGAACCTCGATCCTCAGATCTCAGCCTGCTGAGTAGCTAGGACAACAGCCTATTTTTCATTTTTACTCTGATAATTTTTCATTTCATTTTATTTTCAGTCTTTTGCGTTTCTCCTACTTACTGACTTCAGTTACCTGTTCTCATTCATTTTATATTTACATGTGCTGAAAGTTTTAAATTTCTTGTACTTCACAGCCTCACAGGCTTTGATTATTTTTTTTCCCTTTCCTGTTCCCATCTTGATCTTGTTGTTGATTTTACTTGTGTTGATTTGCAACTTTTCTGTGGTCCTTGGTGACATACTAGCCATATTCAGTCAGTTGCAATTGTCTTCCTGTACCAGGTTTGTTTTGGTGGTGGTGTTGCTGTTGGGGTTTGTTATTTGCGCTCTGAGAGGACTCATCCCAACAGATGCACAAATCACAGCACACACACACAGAAATAAACTGAACAAACTCACGATGCCCATCTGTGCTGGGACTCCATCTTACTCCAGACAGAATGGGTGACATAAAGCAACAAAAATCTGCTAGGAAGGTGGGGGAAAGGAAACCCACACACGATGTTAGCACAGCTACTATGGAACTACAACTACCATATGGCCCAGTGAAACAATGTCAGTCCTGCGTACACATCCCCAAAACACCAAAGCATACCATAGAGCGCTACTCACAATAACAGCTCAGGTGCCCTTCAGTGGATGAATGCATCAAGAAAATGAGTGCCTATACACAATGGAGCCATAAAGCATGGAATCTGTTGGCAAGAAAATGGATGGGAATTGGAGCTCAGTATGTTAAGTGAAATTCGTCACACTTACAGATATAAAAATAACATGGTTAATAGGTAGAATCTTTATTTTTTTAAGAATACATCAAAAAATGAAGAGCGATTCTTTGGGAAGAAGAAAGGGACTAAAGGAAAGTTGGAGGCAAAAGAGTAATGATCAAACTGTTTTATTTATGTGTGGAAATACAGCGGAAACCCATTGTTTTATATCATTAATATATGGCAATGAAAGTAAGAATTATGAAAACACTTTGTCAGACCAGGCAACCATAATATCAAAGAATAACATCATTCCCAAATCAGGCATTTAAATGATTAAACATCAAGCTATTGTTTAGACATTCAATAAATAGTGTGAAAGACTTAGAAGTAATAAACAAGTGACCCATCGACTAAGCCTGGGCTCTGCTTCTTGTTGTCACTAAGTATTTTCAATTGTAGAAAACAGACTAGATTGAACAAACACAAAGGTTAAAGCGTGACTCAAGTGGCAGAGCAACTTACCTAGTAGACATAAGGCTTTAGATTTATTCCTCTGGACCACACACAGTAAAAGGGAGAAAAAGGTAAGTTTACTTATTTTAATAGTAACTGGGTTATGAACATTTTTATTGTTTTTGTAGTAAGTTTTGTTAAATTATAGCCATTAGAAAATTCCTCAGAGTCATGTTCTCTTGTGATATTAAAAATCTTTATTGTATTTTGTAGGTATAATATCCTTTCCCATTCTTCATGTTGTTTCTTTACATTTTTATCTATATTTTTCTGTGATAATCTCACCAAAGGTTGGTAAGGTTTATCAATCTTCAAAAAACTAGCTTTTACTTTTCTTGATCTTGTCTCTCTTTTTCTTCATTTTCTGGCATTAATCTGATTTTCGGTCTTTTATCACTTCTCTCTAACACAGAATATGAGTGCTTTGTGCCTCTCACAGTGTTTTCTCCTTAGATGTCATTATACAAACATGAAATTTAAGGTCAACAAATATTTAGATGAGGATGCCTTTTGTCTTGATGAATTTTAAAGCATAGTTTGATAAAAACCATACACCCAAAAAATGATGGTTTCAACCAGGCATGGATTGCCTTGGAAATGTCACATTTCACAAGATAAATAACAAATGTAAGAGAGCATTACTTGAAATTGAGAACACCTATTTATCCTCCTACAGTAAATGCCCGTGTTTCTAAATTCATTTCTTCAACATTCATTCTACCACTATTTGCACAGTGTTATCATGGTTCCAGAGCTTCTCTGGAGAACAAAACCAAACAGTCCCTACCTTTGTCAAGCTTGTATTTTTAGAAAGGAAATAGATAACTAAGGAAATAAAAATATTAATTTCAGATGGAGCTAGGTGTTTTGAAGAAAGCGCATCAAGGTCAAAGAATAGAGGCCCTACCCATGGGCCTGGACAGTGTCCCTGAGCTCTTCAGCTCAAGGTCACCACCCTAGCCCTTGAACAACAGTGTCACTTCCAGTTTTCTTGTGGTTAATTGGAGACAAGAGTCTCACAGATTTTTGTGCCCAGGCTGGTTTTTGAACTGCTATCCTCAGATCTCAGCCTCCTGCGTAGTTAAGATTACACGTGTGAGCCATCACACCCAGCTGCAAGTGAAAAATTATTGAGACATAGGCTTTGCATGCTATGGGCATCCAAGAAATGGCAAGATAGAAAGGAAACAGAAAATAGAGCTGCCACTTGTCAGTCACAAACAGGCCAAACTGGGACCATAGCCCTGACCATGTCTGACCCCAAATACATAAATCACAGCAAAAGATTACAAGATTCATAAGCAATCAAGACAACAAACCAAACCCAATAGCCAATAACAATCCAGGGAAGGACTCCAGTGAGAATGGAGAAGAGATGGAAGACAAAAGAACCATTAAAGAAATGATGCCAGAACCAATCAATAAAATAAAAGGGGAAATACAAAAACAACTTCAAGAGCCCAAAGAAGAAACAACACAGAAAATCCATGACTCCCAGAAATGTACAAAGAGGAAAATAGACATGCTATACACTGCATGAAAAGATGAACTGGACATTATAAGAACTGATCTCAGAACCATAAAAGGTTCAATTTCCTAGGTAACAGAATAAGTGAAATGGAAAATAGAATTTCTGAAGTCAAGGATAAAAACAGAGGAGCTAAAACAAAAAGTCAAAACTGGGAAACAAACACTCAGAACCTACCAAAGAGAAGTCCAGGAGTTGACAGAATCAGCTAAGAAATCAAATCTATGCATAATAAGGACCAATGAGGGGGAAGAAATTTAGTAATAAATACATTGGAAATCTTTTCAGTAAAATAATAGCTGGTGAGTTCCCCTCCCTTAAGAGAAAAATCTTATCCATCTAATAGCAGCATGTAGAATCCCCAGAAGACTGGATCCAAGAAGAAACACTTCTAGACACATCATAGTAAAAACATTAGACTTGAAGAGCAAGGAGCTGATTTAAATGCCACAAAATCAAAGAAGGAGCTATATTGCAATGGAAAGAAAATCAGAATCACCACACATGGCTCCACACAAATCCTCCACTCGAGGAGAGGCTGGAATAGTGTAATCCAAGGATAACAACTGCCAACCCAGACTGGTCTACCCAACGACGTTTCATTTCCATTACGTGGTGAAACCAAAATCTTCCATGATGAACAAAAATCAGAGAAATTCATGATTTCCAAGCCAGCATTCGAAAAGAAGGAATGCATTTTGGAGAAAACTATCAATGTCGAAAAAACATATTAGACTAAAATCACTAAAAGATCAATTTAATACACACAGAAACAGGAAAAAAAGTACAAGAAATCAAGAAAATTGCTGGGTACAGTGGCTCACCCCTGTCATCCTAGCTACTCAGGGGCTGAGATCTGAGGATCGAGGTTCAAAGCCAGCCCAGGCAAAAAGGAACCTGAGATTCTTATTTCAGGCTTGGCTGAAGGATAGGGTGGTAGCCTTGAGCTGAAGAGCTCAGGGACAGCACCCAGGCCAAATTCAAGCCCAATGACCAGAAAAAAAAAAGAAATCAAGAAAATGGCAGGAGACACAACACATCTCTCTACAATAACTATAACATTAATGGACTCAATTTTCTCATCAAAAGAAGAATAGCAGATTGAATCAAAAAACAAGATCCATCCAATGTTTACATTCTATTTGGGGTTATTTTTTAGTGTTATTTTTAATTGATTAAAGCTTCCACTAATTATGCCATATGTCTTTTAGTAGATTATCTGGGTGTCACATCTACTGAGTAAATAAATGATATTAATCTCTGATCTCAGATAAAAGAATTCAGATACCAACCTTTACACAAAATAACATACCCTTAAATATAAAGAACTGCCAAGAACATCATAAAGGCTGTCAACTAACTTATAATAGAAAACAGCCCTATTGTGAAAGAGAGAGAGAGAGAGAGAGACAGAGAGACAGAGACAGAGACAGAGACAGAGACAGAGACAGAGAGACAGAGAGAGAGTCTCTCTCAAGATGGTTACCTTAGCTCTTGCCTGAGCGCCTCACCTGCTGACCTCACTGGAAGATTTCAGACCTGCTAGTCCCCACAATCAAGCAATCTGAGTCCATAAAACAAATGTCTTAAAATGTTAAAAGAATATCAGCTATCTACCCATCTGTCACCTCTCAGTTCCTCGCGGTTTTGTGTCTCTGGAAGAATGTTCTTGGTCTGTTTCAACATGGAAATATTACTCACAGGTGGTAGATTCAGGAGATGGCCCCAATATCTGCTGGGGATGACTTCTGATGCATATTTTTAGGGTTACCAAAAGATGCCTTAGCTGTAAAATAAGGCCGAGCAGGTATGGATGAATGGGAGGGAGCCTGCGTGCGTCTTCCTCGGGGAAATCCTCCAGCCTCTAATAAGAATAATCTGGCAGACTGGCAAACCCACCTGACCTGCCCGGCTTCTCTGTGCGATGGTGTTTGTGGATCATGAAGAGGCACAGCCCCCTCAGTCTCTTTAGGTCCCGCTCTTTCCCAGCTGTAATTAAAACCTCCCCATACCAGGAACTTCAACATGAGAAAGATTTTCTTATGGGCAGGCAAGAAATGTAAAGCAGCTCAATTTTAATTAAAAGGAAGGATCTCATTACCGAAATGAATAAACTATGGTGCTGATAACTATCTGCTCAAAGCCACATAAATGCTAATTTCGGGCAGGGAAGAAAGTACCAATTCACTTCATTATTTAATCCATCAAGTTTTAATTTCCTTCTTCATTCTGTGATTGAGGAATGGCTGCCAGGTTTGGGGAGAGGGCACTTCACTAATATGGGAGGATCTTTACTGGTACAGGACTGACCAAAGCTGCTCTACTGGGCTTCCTTACATAGATTTTTCTCTCCTTGCTACTTAATCATCCTGCTCAGAACAAGAAAGTTCATTAACAACACACTGGGAGAAAACAGGCCCCGTGTGGAGGGGTGGAGAACGTTCCTCTCTGTCCTGCAAGTGAAGGTTTGCTGCCCACTCCGGGATCAATGTCATCTGACTTCTGTTCTGTCTCAATCATTCTCCATGGCTCAGTATCCTCGTCCAATCAGAAAGATGTTAACTGAGGCCATGTAAAGTCTCAAAACAATCATGGCCTACCACAAGGCAATCCTTGAGCTCAAACCATTTACCATGTGAATTAGAGAGGTCGGGTTCACTTCCTGATGCTATGTGGTGAGAGCCAGGAGAGCAGGTACAACCTTTACTACACTCATTCTACTTTGCCATGCTGATGTACGATAGAATTACCCAGAAAAACAAAAACAAAAAAACATCATGTCACCACCAGCCACTAAGATTCCCAGATGCCATGACATCAGACGGCTGGCTGTGTTTTGAACCTTTATATTCCCCACTGTCTCAGCTACTGAGATCGTTAATGATACCCTCTTTAAGCCCAACAAAGGTTTGAAGGTGTTTAAAATGAAAACACCTTTCCCTCCATTCCAAACGCTCAGGATGTTTATCCCTCAGGATAAAACACGGCCACCATTTAAGCAGGGTTAGCCGCTGCAAAAGGTCAGACAACCCAGGAGACAGCAGACCACTGGCAATAGAGCACTAAGGCAGCAAGCTCTCTGTCTATCCTAACGAGGAGTTCTTCGGAGCTAAACCATCAGGGTATGACATTTTGGTGGGTATGACACCACAAGGCTTGGAGATCTGCTGTGGGTTATTCTTGGAAATACTGATTCTCTTGCCAGCCAGCAGGGCTTCTGCCATGTAAGGCTGGCTGCCATTACCTGGGAGCTGTCCCGGGTGCTGGACAATGTTTCACAGCACTGTTGGCCACATTGCCAGTGGGCTACTCACCATGTGAGATGATCAAAAATGTCCTAGGACACTGCGGGATGATTCCTAGATTACAGCACTGCCTCCACACCACACCTGCTCAACTGGAACACAAGCAAGGAGCAAGATCAGAGAATGGCCTTGTGTTTGGACCACAGCTTCAAATTCAATTGGAAATATACTACCCAAACCTTCAAGTGCTCCCCCTTTTCTGCCCTTTTAGAAATATCTGGAGTTGGCCACCTGTTTGTTTATAGCTGGACCCCTTCTCGCTACTGAGAAGTGTGAGATCTGTGGACCACAGTTTGAAGCCAGTACAGGCAGGAATGGCTGTGAGATTCTTATTTCCAATTAACTACCAAAAGCCAGAAGTGGAGCTGTGGCTCAAGTGGTAGAGGGCCAGCCTTGAGTGAAAAAAGTCAGGGACAGCACTCAAGTTCTGAGTTTAACCCGAGAACTGGCACGTGTGTGCACATGTATGCATGCACACACACATGTAAAAGAACATATTTATTTCATAAAAGTTGTTCTGAAGTATGAACATTAACAGCATTTACCTCTGGAAGAAATGCACACCTGGAAGATGAAGGAATTTAGCCTCAGTTAAAAAAAAAGTGGCACAAAATAAAATTGGTCTGCCATAAAGGTGAACAAACTATCTTGAGTTGTCCTTTGTATATAATTATACCTAGAGGTATGGATGATTCCCAACTGGTAGGCCCTTCTTCAAGAACGAAATCTCCAGTTTCTTTCTAGCCCAAAGTTTCTTGACCTTATCATTCACAAATTGCCAGATGTGGCATCTGTTTAAAGACTTGAGAAGTCTTTCCTCGCTGCCAAAGTGACTTTCTCTGGACAGTCTGGTTGGTTGCTGATATTTTAATGAGTTCAATTAAGGGAGACGTGAGCCCAGAGAAGGAAAGCCTCTATTGGGGTCCGTATGAGCGTGATTGCACCTTAAACGGCTAAAAATCCCTTTGCTGATGTAAAGAAGTTCCGTTGTCTATGCCTCTCATCTGGAGAGCTTGAGGTTTATAAAGTTTTAGGACATAGATGGAAGTAACCACCCATAAGACTACTCTGGGTTGAAAAAGCAAAGGTAAAATATCAGCTGTAAGTCTCTAAGTTTACAGGTTCACACACACACACACACACACACACACACACACACACACACACACACACACACATACACGCCCATTTCCTGAGAAGGTGCAGTGGACAGGATAGGATCATTTATTATCAGTGTCACTCGCAATATCCTCTTCCCAACACTGTCCATCACATCTCCCATGAGCGCAGAACAGTGTCAGAGCCTCTGTAGGCACCCGTGGGACAACAGACCCGTCCTGCAGTGACCTGGCACCCTATAGCATGCTATACACACTCTCAGGGAGACGCCTGAGCACACACACGGCTACCACCCCCACATCTAGCCTTCATTTCCTGAAAGAACTAAGGTCATCGTCACCATCTGGTGACTCTGACAGAGTGAAGCTTGCCAACACCCTAGGTGGCTGGAAATTGGGCCAAAGGAGTCCCACACCCTGCTTTCCTGGCATGGCTCAGAGCCCAGTACCATCACCTAGCAGAACCAGAAGAAACTGGCAGATTCTCCACACTCACGGAAAGAAAATGGACACAGAGACACTCAAGGGCTTCATTCAGCATGCTCAGTGAACAATCCCAGGCAGAGCAGACATTCACCGCTGAGCAATCAGCCTTTCCTCGGTCCAGTCACTGTTCTGAGATCTGCTTGGCACACAAAGACACAAAAGAAGCATAAATTATGGACTCTTCCTGGTAGACACAATGCCACCCCAAACACAGATGTGATGTTTGAGTAAAGGGTGAGAGATGAGAGATGGAAGTGGATGACAAGGCTTTCTGAGGCAGAATCAGCTGAGCATCTTGACAAGATTGTAGATAATTCCAAGATCTGTTGTATTTACATGAGAGAAAAAAATCCTGCTTGCTGCTTGGCAAGTATTGGTGGTTCCTGCCTCAGCCAGTGCCGCTGTGGGTAAAAGCATCATGTTGTCTTTTATCTGTCCTCCCTGGTACACTTTCCATTAAGTCCATGCAGGAGAGAGGAAAGAAAAGAGAAAGTGAAGTTAAAGAAAGGAGGTGGAGGAGGGTGGTGGTGGTTTAAAAGGCGCCATGGCTCATTTTACGTGTCCACTTCAGTGGGTTGAGAACCACCAAATGTGGTTATTGTGAATGAGTCTACGAAGGTGTTTCCAAAAGAGACCAGCATTTCCTGTGGTGAAGGAGCCACAAATGTCACCACTGCAAGTAAGGCCACTGTATAAAGAAGATGGAGGAAAGGCGGAGTCTGTTTCTCTTTCCTCACACTGCAGCATGCACCATCTGATGGAAGATATCTGTTTCTGGCCCTTGGGCCTCAGGACCCAGGACTCATCCCCTGGGCTCCCTTGGCTCTCAGACGTTTCATTCAGACTGAGAGAATCCGATTCCCCGGTTGTCCCACCTCCGATCTCTGCCAGATGGATGACTCCTGGGGCTTGCCAGACCTGGGGCTTGAACTCAGGGCCTGAGCACTGTCTTTGGATCTGGTCTGCATGCATGCTAAGCAAGCATCTCCCAGTAGGCCACACTCCTGGCCCTGGTAAACAAATTTTGATACAATAAACATTTGGGTGTCAATATACTATACATGGTGGGCACGGGGGCGCCCGCCTGTAATCCTAGCTACTCAGGAGGCTGAGATCTGAGGATTGTGGTTCAAAGCCAGCCCAGGCACTAAAGAACGTGAGACTATTATCTCCAATTAGTCACTAGAAAATGGGAAGTGGGGCTGCGGCTCAAGGAGTAGTGCAGTAGCCTTGAGTTGAAGAGCTCAGGGACAGTGCTCAGGGCCCAGAGTTCAAGCCCCACAACCAACAACAACAAAAAATGCTGTACAATCTGTACATTCTTGGTTCTCAAGAATCAACTGGAAGTCTCTCAGGCAGAAATCTATAATTATTTGGCATCTGGAATCCAGAGAATGACAGAAACAAAGAAGACATGAAGAAGTGGAGGAAGAGGAGTAACAGTGACCCTCCCTGCACCCCAACATTCCCTTCCTGCCTGGCCACACAGCCCATCTCCTGGTAATGGGTGCTGTTGGTAGGTCAGGTAAAATGAATCCCTGAAGATTCCACCTGGACCATGGGTATTGTAAAGAGACTCATGTCTGAATTTCCTTCCCCAAATCTGAGAAACGTAAGTGACAAAGTCACCTTGAATTGTTTATTTTATTGCCTTAGATGAAATTAGACTGCAAATATACGCAGAGATTTCAGATTTTAATTGGGACTAATTATATTCAGACTCACAAAATAGCAAAACAACACCTGACATCAAATTACAAGAGAGCAGAGCTGTGTCTCTCAAGAGCAAATCTGCAAACACGCTCAGCTTATGGTCTTAGAGCACATCTGTTTGTTACCTGGCAGAGACAGGTGTGGGGGGTGGGTGGAGGGGTGGGGCGTCTCAAGAACTCTGCCACAGTACCTTGACTGAGCTTGTCACCAAGCTCCTGAACTGGCCCCTGTCAAAGTTCAACCTGTTCCCCCTTTTCTTGTCTAAAAAGTGCAAATGGAAGCAACCAGACTGAATTGGTCTATGCAATACTTTCATATACAGGGCATCCAAGCACAGAACAATGACCCCATCTGTGAGGCAGGGGACAGGAAGGGTTGGGGGGGCATTTTACTAGAGGTCAACAAGTTGCCACTCTTCTCTGCCGCTTTTCAGAAATGAGGAAGACATTGGAGAGGTTCTGCCTATGTGGTGTTGTGCATTTATCTATCTGCGTATTTTTACATCTCAAAGGACCTTTCTGGCTCCCTCCTGGGGCCATTTTTACAGAAAGTTCAGGCACAATATGGCTTGGATCTGCAAGCAACGAGCCCTCCTCATTATCTGTCCTGTGCCTCCCAGGAGACACTGCCAACCTCCTTCCACATCGGTAAGTTCCACAGTCATTAGTCAAACCAACCACAGGGCAAAAGATCTTTAAAATTCCCATCTATTCTGATCATATGAGGACCTTCATTGTTGCCTTAAATACCATACTGTCTAATCACAATTTACATTGCATTTACATTGCACAAGGCCCTCTAAGCAAATCTAGAAATGGTCTAAAGTAGCTAGGAATGGAAGACATGTGTAGACCCCATACAAAGGCCACATTATTTTGTGGAAGGGACTTGAGCACCCAGCCAGGTAAAGACAACCAGGGAGCATGCTCAGAGCTTAGCGCTCCCCAGAATGATTGAAACCAGCGAAGACTAAAATGTTCACTCACCTTTTCCAAAGAAAGCCCATAAAGATTCTGTCCTCATCTTTTGGGTTGGTTCCCGTCTTCTGCCACCTGCTCATCCTTTATGAATGAGCAGCCTGAAGCCCTGGTCTCCTGTTGACAGCACCTGTGAGCATAACGAACTGGTTTCCTGAGTCCCTGCCAGGTTTCCTCATGCAGCTGCCCTTAGACCAGCATGTAAGAAAAATACAAGGGCTACGGAGCGAATGAAATGAGCACTTTTTGAAGATTTATACACAAAATGCTGTGTGCAATCGCAAGGAATCAAATACAGATGGAATCTGCCTTCCAGATCGGAGAAAATCTGATCATAAGAGAAGGAGCATACACAAATGAGAAGGTGGAAATGGTGAGTGCCATCGATGAACACAAATGAAGGGCGGTCAGCCTCGCCCAAGCCCTGAGCCCAATGGTTGAAGCATACACAACACAGGGGTCAGATGGGAGTTTATTTCCTAGACAATACTGAAAAGCAATGTATTCTCATTAAAAATCAGTATGGCTTCCAGACGGCTTGTATATGGTTAAGGTTTTCACCAATGGACCCCTGGGGGAAAAGCCTGGGGCCTTTGTACCCTGCAGTTAGGAGTCTAGCAGGCATAACTGCTCCAGAAAACAATATGAAGACTCCTAAACACTTAAACACAGAATGGCCACAGGGTCCAGAACTCATGTCTGATTATCTTCTCAAAAGAACCAAAAGTAGAGATTGGGGAAAAAAAGAGAGAGAGAGAGAGAAAGAAATGTGTGTGTGGACTCGTTTACTGGAAAAAAAATAATCATGATAAGCAAAGGGTAGAAGCAGTTACCAGTGTCCATCTTGTTAAACAATATGCTTCTCCACACAGAAGAATAGCAGTCAAACTCTCATGGCGAGATATTTTCAGCATGTGCTACAACGTGGGTGAACCTCACAGAGAGATCATGCTAAACAAAAGAAGCCCCACACAAAAGCACAAGTGGTCCAATGAAAGAGGGAGATAGGGAGATGGAATCCACAGAGACAGGCAGAGAGTGCTGCCTTCCAGAGGCTGAACGGGCGAGGCAGGGGAGAGATGCAATGCTGTCATCAGGACAGAGTCATTCTAGAAGGTAAAAGGAATTCCATTATTAAGTGGATTTTAGTGGTGATGGTTGCACACCAATGCCTAGATACCGAAGGTAACTAAAGTGCATACTTAAAAATAGTCCAAAAGACCAATTTTCTGTTTTATATGTCGAACACCATTTTTGCAAAACAAAACCTTAAAAAAGTTTCAGGTACAGAAGAGGGATTCCAGAATACAGTAAAAAATAGTTAAAATGACCAGTAATTCAGTAAAATGGAAGATAAAAGCCAAACTAATATCCATGTGTGAAATAAGTAATTCTACATTGTGATAATAAATAGTAAGCAGATAATAGCAGTCAGTTTTCAGGAGCAATGACCTCTAAATCCTATAATAAATGAAATTCTTCAACATGAACCCAGAAAAAGAAAACTCAGCTAAGGCAGAGATGTTAATAGTGGATAAATAAATAATCTGTGCAGGTGCGCATGGTCCTAATTATCTCTTACCCTGGGAGTGGAAACCAAAAAGAATCATATAGGTTTATATGTGTATATATATATATATATATATATATATGTATATATACGCTTGTACTTAATGGCCCTAGCTCTTACCAGTAGCGCTTCTGGTCTTGGACTTTTTGATCTGCAGGGCTAATAAGCTTGAAGAGAGATTCATGACCCTCACGTACAAGAAATAGAGTGGGAAGTCAAATGCATGTGATAGGGAATAAATTAATGATGAAAAATGCTACATCAGGCGTAGCCCTGACAGGAAACAGATGGAGGCTGGGCTGAGCTTAATGAGGGATGATTATGAAGCTGGGGTGAGGCAAAGGGTAATGAAGTACCTAGAGGCAGCAACCAAAGGATAGCTGTCACCTCTGCTAAGAGTGGGGGGACTGTGAGGGTGCAGGGAGAGCCACGGGGTGTGCTATGAGGCAGGGACGCATACATACAATCCTTCTGCCCTCTGTCTGCCCTCTTTCTGTGGTGTCTCCTGGGCTGAGTTGCATAGGAAGTCAGGCAAAAGAGCCCGGCTCCTATGAGGAGCTCATGTTTGGCTCTCCAGACATGCTAGAGACGCAGGCAATGGATGTGGAGGGCAAAGACACAAGACCTGACATATCCCTGCTGAGTCTTATATCCAGTGCTTCTGAACCAGATACGAGAAGGTCTATGTTGTTGATTTCCCTTGGTTCAAGGCCACAGGATGAGCAGAGCTGGTGAAGCACGAGGTCTGGTGTGTCTCTGGCTGTGTTTCTGGAAGAGATCACCACTTCTTGGCTCTGTCCTCACTGTGGTATATAAGCAGCATCCAGACCACTGGGGCGTCCATAGAATTGTCTCTCAATGTGGGGGAGTTGTCTGTGCATTCACTTAGGAGGAATAATCACTTAAGTATATGAATGTGTTAGAAAGCGAGTGAGATGAGAGAGACAGAGACAGAGACAGAGACACAGAGTCAGAGAGGGCAAGGGAGAGGAGAGACTGTGTGCTTTTCAATTATATATATTATGAAGAACAAAATATTCTAAATCGTTGATCAGAAAGAACTCTATGAAGAAAATGACTCATAATTGGTACTTACACAAAATATTTCATGGACTTTTTTTTGCCATCCCCTCCTTCCCATTTCACAGACATTTTATTGCCATCTCATTTTTTTAAATTTAAGTATAATTATGTTAGAGACATCATCTGGAGTTTTCAGTTGTGTCGAATTCCTTGCTGGTAGCCAAATTGCTGTCTGGGAAGATCTATGAGCCAGACCGTATTTTCCACAATGACTTTCCAAGGAAGTATTAAAAGTAAGAGAATGTGAACTACTCATAACCAACGATGGTGCAGGAAGCATCATTTTAGAGAATTATTGAATCTTTTGGGAAGGGTAAAAAAAAGCAGGTCCATAACCAGTGCTATCTGGACTGAAGGAAATTACCTGTCTTACAAGAAAATAAAGATGGATCAGGTTTCTTTGTTGCTGCTCAGGTAGGCAGAACTCAGGAAATGCAAGAAGTAGACATCTTAACTGTTTGCTTTTCATTTTCCAATCTCCGTAACTTACCCCTCAGGTCACCTCAGTGATGGCACGTCTGGGGGTAAAGGTCATATTACAGAGGGTGACAGTGGCTCACACCGGCAGTCCTCACCACACAAGAATCTGGGATCTGCAGATCACAGTTTGAAGCCAGGCAGGAAAGTCTGCAAAAACTCTTAGCTCCAATGAACCACCAAAGAGCTGAGGCGGAGTTGTGACTCAAGTGGTAGAGCACTAGCCTTGAATGAAAAAAAGCGAAGGGTCAACACCCAAGCCCTCTCAGTTCAAGCCCCAGGACCAGCACACACACACACACACACACACACACACGCACGCACGCACACAAAGCTCACATCACTCTAAACATAGAGGCTTCACCAACACTACAGCTCCTTCTAGGCCTGCCTCCAGTCATCCATCCTCTTACCCAGGTCAGCACAACTCATCTCTGAAGGGCATCCAAGGTCACATATTTCCCACAAACTCTCTTTCCTCCTGCTCCCTTGATTCCTCCCATCCACAGAGACCCATCTCACAAGCAATCCCCAATAAAGGGGATTCCACTCAACAAACCACTTATAATACAATGAATCTTGATCTATGTCACCCCATCCCTGACCAACCTAACATCCTCCTTCAGTTTTAATTTTTGAGGTCGGGCCCTCTTTTGTGCCCTAGCCAACCTGGGTCTTGATCTTCTTATTTACATTAGGATGGCAGGTGAATGCCACTGTGACTACCTGTCTGTGGGTGGAGATGAGGTCTTGAGAACTTTTGTCCAGGCTCAATCTTCAAACTCAATCCTCTGGATTTCCACCTCTGAAGTAGCAAGAATTTCAGATATGAACCACTGGTATCTGACTCTTACAGACTCACTTTTGTTAACTACTTTTCAATCATCATTTTTAAAAAATTGAAATATGACATAAATCCAAAAGCATGTTAAAATCTCTATGATTATTCATGTTTTGTCAACAGAGCCTGGTTTTATTAACCATATGTGCAATCCAATACTAGTCTAAATATTATCATCAAGGTATTTTGTAGATCTGGTTACGCTATACAATTGGGGAACTTACAAAAAAGGAGATTTTGCTTGATAATGGGGTTGAGCCTCAGCCAGTCTGTGTCGAAGACCTGAAGAGCAAAAGTGGAAGTTTCTGAGAAGAAAACAAAAAGATCTTCCTAGTTCCCACCAGCCCCCCCCATGGGTGCTGAACTTGCCACAGTGACCTAAGCAAGCTCCATGCCTGGCGTGGCTGCTGTGTGTGTGTGTGTGTGTGTGTGTGTGTGTGTGTGTGTGTGTGTGTGTGTGTGTGTGATTCCCATCTCTCAGGACAACCACTCTGATTTTCTCCAGGAAACCCTGTGTTCTACACCATAATGAAAAAAATACTGATGCCTCAAGGAGTCTTAAAACCCAAGGCCATCAAACTTCCTCAGTGGAAAGAGGAGAGAAGAAGAAAACAGGCTGGCATCTCTGGGAGAACAAATATCTCCATGAAAGGAAAGCATACAGTGACCCAGAGGCCTGGGGACAGCTCCACTCAGTTGAGCTCAGGAGTATGAGGAGAAGATGGAGTGGACATGAGACCTAAGCTCTGGGGACTGCTGGTGACCTCATACTCTCACAATGAATCCTGAGTCCTGGGTTAACCGCAGCCCCCCCAAAGCTCTCTTAGTCAGCTGTGTTTAGTGGTCTCAGGTGTGATCTGAGATGACATTTGGTCTCTAAAGGTCTGAACACTAAGGGTCGGCTTTCTTGACCTGCCTTTTAGCCTTTCTTTAACTGTCTTATTGCTGTGGGCATTGCCTGGAACTTACACGTGCTGTGTCAGATCAACTGTGCTTCTGGGGTTCAGTGGTGGCCGTTCTTTAGCAAAAACATCTGAATGGAAACCATGACATGATTTACTGCCTGAAATTTTAATTTAACTCTAGGCATTAATCATTCATATCCTTATTGAAATATTGATTAATCTATACAGGGTATGATGAATCTACTATGTATTTCATTATAGATTCTTAGAAACTGGAGGAAATTTGAACCAACTAATCTTTTATTTGTATGCACAAGAATGTTATCATTCCTTGGTTCATATAAGAGCTTACTCTCTCTTCCCTGAAAGAGGAGATTAGTAAGAAGAAACGTTGCCTTTTATCCATCCATTCCATGTCCCTACCTGGACCTTGAGCCCCTTTTATTGTTGTTGGATTTTTGTTGGTTGTGGGGCTTGAACTCTGAGCCTGGGTGCTGTCCCTGAGTTCTTCAGCTCAAGGCTACCATCCTACCCCTGGAGCCACAGGGCTACTTCTGGTTTTCTAGAGGTTAATTGGAGATGAGAGTCTCATGGACTTTAGTGCCCAAGCTGGCTTTGAACTGCTATCCTCAGCCTCCTGAGTAGCTAGGATTACAGGCATGAGCCACCAGCACCCGGCCAAGCCTTTTTGAGTTTTGAGGGCAGTTTTTTTTAAAGACTGTCTGGACAATGTTTGGACTGTCTGGACTGTTTGACAACGTTATCAGTGACACTGAATATCCGTGCACAATGAAATGGAATCATGAAAACTTGTATCACACCGAGAATAAATCATCCTACAAACCGAACACCTGATAACCCATATGCAATAAAATATACATTCTGGTGCTGTCCCGACTCAAACCTACAAAAATACACCCTGCCTTAACAATAAGAGACAGTATTAGGAAAGACTGAAGGGGACTCATTTCTGAAATATAAAGACTTATTGCATGTAATGATGTCATTTTTCTGAAAGCACCATTTAGCCTTGCTTTTATACTTACAAAACCCTTTCCATTCTGAGCTGCACAAATAGACTGCCACAAATTCTTCCAGACTTTATAGGTATTTGATTTTGAATTTGAAGTTTTAATCCACTTAGTATTTATTGGTATCAGAATAGAGATTTCGGCTTATTTTGTGATGTTAATTATACTCATTCTTTCCTCTAATTTATTATTTAATTCCTTTGTTCCAACAATCTAGTCTTATGTCAGAATCACCTGTTTTGATCAGGTTAAGATCAAATAGCATTTCTATACCTGATCCAGCGATTCTCATCTATTTCCTCTCATGTTTCAACTTTTCTCAGTTTGATTTATAAATTTATTTTTCTAAGTGAATTTTAGTTTTATTTGTGGACATTTCAGAATAAATATAAAGGGAGTTCATATGTGGTTACGTTAATTCTATAAAACAATTTGGAAAGGATTAACATCCCCCCAGTATTCAAAAGTGGGCTATTTTGTATTTCATGTGATTTTTTTTGGTGTGGCTATCAAGTTTCATATTTTGATTTGGGGCTGCCTTTGTAACTGTGGGCCAAATTCTACATAAGGTTATGACGGGCTTAATATTTCTTGTGTTCATTATAAATGGAAAAATTGTTTTAGCAAATATGATTTTTAATATGATTAAATATTTGTCATTAATTTTTGTACATTCAGCTCTGCCTCACCACTGATTTTTTTAAGTGAGGGGAGGGGCTTCTAGGCAGTGAGCCATCATATAATCTAAAGGTTTAAAATGGCACAGCTCTTCCCTTTCCCAGTGTTGGATATTTCAGTGTGCTGGCTGTGACTTTCAGAGTTTCAGACGATCACAGTGGTAAGAAGCACCCTGCCCTGGCTTCCTGGTTCTCAGTTGTAGTGAGAATGTGTCAGTATTTCATACAGATGCATTGTTGGTTGTAGATGGCCTCAGCTCTTGGTTTTATAAAGTGCTCCCGTCTCCTGATAAGAATAAGTGTTTATTTTCTCCACTCTGTTCTGCTTCTCCCACCCCCACCCCATAAGACTAATAATGAAAATTCAAATATTAGTCATAACTGCTAATGGTTATGGCGCTTTTGTTGATCTTGCACAAGCTGAGAATATTCATGCTGATGTCTCTAGAGCAGGCTGTTATCACCAGTTAAACTTAGGGAAGCAGAGGTTGAAGCAGGCTAACTTCCCAGCCCTTTGCTCCCATAGCTGCTATGGGCTAATAGTCTGAAGTGTAATTGTGAGTGGGCTTTCCATCAAACCAAGACCTTGCAGTTACCATTCTTCCTGAGTCTCTCCCACTGTCAACGCTTCTCTGTGCACCGTGAGGCTGAGCCCTGCCGACTGCAGCCCCGGGATCCCATCTAGATGTCTTCTGATGGGGTCACTAATGTACTAGAGGAGGAGGGAAGAGGAACAAAGGGTATGTCTCCCTCTGTTCTCTCCTTGCACAGGCGTGGAATTTTCAGGAGTAGCTGACTGCAAAGTAATAGTTACTCTACTTAGCTTCAGTGCTAGGTTCTAGCACTATTTCTGGTCCCCTTCATCAGTCTGGGGTTGGAAAGAGAAAGAGCAGAGAAGGTGGTAGAACAGTGGGGATGGGTGCTAGCTTATCAGGAGGGCTAGACTCAAAGTTCTCATCATCTCTTGGATATTTCCCTAAAATTGTCAAACCTGTTATGACTGATTCTTTCATCAAGTCTCTATTTGAAAATCCTAGAGGAGACCATCACTAATTCAGATCTATTTTTTATTAAAAATATATATCTTGTAGAACTCTAAGAAGATAACATAGGAAGAATATTGAAGTGACTGTGGGCTTGGCAATAACTTCTTAGATCCACAAAGAAATATAGTAACAAGTAGGACTTTATTAGAATGATAAATTTCTATTTGGTAAGTGTCACTGCAAAGAAAATAAAAACATGAGCCAGACTTGGAAAGAGATTTTTCAGAAAACCTATCAGATAAAGGTCCATTATCAAAACGTATGAAGAATTTCTAAAACTCCTCAAGAAAAACAGCAACCCAGTTTTAAAATGAACAAAACATCTGAACAGATCCTTACCAAGCAAGGTAAAACAGAGAGTAAGTGTGGACGAAGGTGGTCCATAACCTTTCCCGGGCATTAAAGACTTGCAAGTTAAGACCATGAGATGTCATTACACGCTATCAGAATGACCAAAATCCAAAACATGGCTGGCCCCAAATGCAAAACAGCAGAAGCTCTTCCCAAGGCTGATGAAAAGACAAAACAGTACAGCCACACCAAAAGTCAGTTCAATGGTTTCCTACTAAACTAAACAAGCTCCAAACAGCACATCCCCTACCCCACCCCAACCTCAACTGAGCTGCAAACATCGATCCAGGCCAAAACCTTCACAGGAGTGATTCAACAGTTCTCTTCATCACTGCCCAAACTTGAAAGAAACCCACATATCTTTTAGCAGATGGATGGATAAATAGATGCATTTATATCCTCATCCAAGTAGTAGATGGTTATTCATTGACAAAAAGAAATGAGCTGCCAAGCCACAGAAAGACAAGAGGAAGTGTTCATTTATTTTGTTAGAGTCAGACTTACAGGAAATTGTTTCAATTTTCTTATAGTTTGTACGACTTGCTTTATATCCTAAAACATGATCTGTTTTGGAGGAAACTATGTTTTGTGGAAATGCTGGATAAAGTACTCTGTAGATGTTAACTTGGTCTTTGGTATCATTTAAGATCTATAACAAGAAATTAAATTGAAGTGGTAATAAAGACTCTTTCAACAAATAAAAACCTACAACCCAACAGATTCACTGCTGAATTCTGCCAGACTGTCAAAGAATAACTAGTAGCAATATTCCTCAAAAATTTCCATGAAATAGAAAGAAAAAGAATATTATCAAACTCATTTCTATGAAGCCAGTAGTATACTTATTCCCAAACCAAATAGGATACAACAAGAAAAGATGATTATAACCTTTTTAATAAATCACCAGACTTAAAAATTATCAGTAAAGCACTTTAAAATTCTTAAAAACTCAACAACATATTAAAAAGATCATACACCATGATCCAATTGGTTTCATTCCAAGGATGTAAGGATGATTCCACATATATAAGTCAATAAATATAATACATAAGAGGAACAAGGGCAAAAATCACACCATCATTTCAACTGATGAGAAAAAAAAATTATTTGGCAAAACGCAGCTCTTAGCTCTGAAGCATGTAGGAGTGTAGAAAATGAACCTCCACACCAGACAGACTATAGTTGACAACCCAGTGTGTTTTCCAACATCACACTAAATAGTCAGAACCTGAAATCCTCCCCCACGCAGGAATGAGACGTGGAGGCCACCTTACTCTCATTCAACACAGTGCTGGAATTCCAGCCAGTAAAAGAGGCATGAGAAATGAATTAAGGAAACCCAGATAGAGACGGACAAAGACAAACTACTCCTTTTGGCAATATAGAGGATAGAAGGCAAACCTAGGGAAACCTATAGCACCGAGATGGCAGTGGGCAATGCAGACGCCAATAATCCCGATAATCCCAGATACTCAGGAGGCCAGTCTTGACAATCGCTGTTCAAAGCCAGCCTGGGCGTCTGTGAGACGCCTTCCAAATAAGTACCAACGCTGGAAGGGTAGTTGGGGCTCAAGTGGTTGAGCACTAGTCTTGAGCAATAAAGCTCAAGGGACAGTGGCTAGGCCTCAAGTTCAGGCTCAAAGATTGACACACAAAAACAGCTTTCTCAAATACCATCTGTGAAAGCACTGAAAAAGAAATCAAAAGCTGGGCATGGTGGCTCACATCTGTAATCCTAGCTACTCAGGAGGCTGAGATTTGAGGATCAAGGTTCAAAGCCAGCCCAAGCACAAAAGGACCTGAGACTCTTATCTCCAATTAATCACTAAAAAATGGGAAGTGGGGCTTGGCTCAAGGGTAGGATGGTAGCCTTGAACTGAAGAGCTCAGGGACAGTGCCCAGGCTGAGTTCAAACCCCATGACCTACCAAAAGAAAGAAAGGAAGGAAGGAAGGAAGAAAGAAAGAAAAGAAAGAGAAAGAAATCAGAAAAGTAATTCCATTCACAAGAGCCCTGCCCAAAAATATTAAATACATGAATGTAAATTTAAACATGGAAGTTAAAGACCTCTAGAATGAAAACTATAAAACTTTGAAGGAAACAAAAAACCTCAGGAAGACACCAGAAGATAGAAAGATAGCTTCCTTTCCTACATCTATGGGTTGGCAGAACTGATATCAGGAAAATGACCATACTGCCAAAAGAAATCTACAGATTCAACAATATTTCAATTTCAAAATGTTATCAATAATGGTTCCAAACTTTAAAACTGTATCTAGGGCTTTTCCTTTATCTGCCACAATTTGCACCTTTGGGAGGGTTGCTTTGCATAAATGTAATACATGTTTGATCATCTTTCTCCAGAAATATCATGGAAATGACCACTTCCTGGTGCTTTAACGACTAGCTCTCACCTTTACAAATGAAGTGAGGATTTGCTTTGTCTGTATCTCTGGCTTTCCACGGTTCTTATCTAAGTCTCTGTAAATGTTACTTTTGTTGATATCTGGTATGCCTTATGATGAAAAAGCCAGAGGTCATGATTATTTTATTTAAATCAAAGGCAGATTGACTCTTCTGTCCTAAGACTTGGAGAGTGAACATTTGCCTTGAGATTTATAAATTTCACAAAGGTTTCTCCAGATACTGATCTGTGTTTTTACATACCTAAAAATACAGTTTTTGTTGTTTTTTTTTTCGGTTTAAATTCTTTGGACAAATACCATGCTCTTCTATTTTAGATTCTTTTAATGTCCTATTTACTATGCACAGTTAAATTTATCTTTCCTTTTTAAAATCATATTTTGCTTTTGGATTTTTCTTCTTTGAAAAGTATATTCCCTTTGAGAGTTTGCCAGATTTCAATTTTACATTCATGTATCTTGTTATTTGGAATTTCTTCTCATGCTGAGTGTTTACTCTTGGATTGACAGGTCCAGTTACCCAACCACCATTTACAAGAAAGACAAGGGCTTGATTTTCCTAATTGTTTCCTCAAGTTCTTCAAGCCCCAAATAGCCTTGTGAATAATAAAGAATGCATGTGAAGCCAGGCATGGTGGCTCACGTCTGTAATCCTAACTACTCAAGAGGCTGAGATCTGAAGATCAATGTTCAAAGCCAGCATGGGCACAAAAGGACTTGAGACTCTTATCTCGGGGGTTGGCTCAAGGGTAGGGTGGTAGCCTTGAGCTGAAGAGCTCATGGACAGTGCCCAGGCCCAGAGTTCAAGCCCCATGACCCACAAAAAAAAAAAAAAGAATGCATATCCTCAGCTATGGTCCATGAGTTTGTCAGCTAATGGAGTGCTTTTACACTATACTTCCACTTAATGGCAGATTTGACTGCCCCTCTGCTTCCAGGGTGAGGGGCTGCATTTTCCCATGTGCCCATTGCAGTCTTACGTTGTCTGTCCTTCTTTCTCCACCGGCTCTGCAGTTTAAGGGTATTCTGTACAGGGATTGCAGTATTCATTTTACTTTTCTTGCTGTGGGTATTGGCTCCTTTTCTCGCTCTCCTCATGCATCTGCTCTAGAAGGAGGGATGGAGATTTTCAAATTTAGACCATGGCAAGCAAAAGCAGTACACTTCAAAAAATGTCATCCACAACCAGGTAAGACACTAGAAGTTCACAAGTTACAATGTTTTTTTTGTCTCACATCGGCTTCCCCCTGTGAGAAATGAGAGTGGCTGTCATCTGAACCCTGACCCCAAGAAATCTCTAACCTACTTGATACTTGTCACTGGAGACTGGCAAGGAGAATGAGTATATTAAGTGTAGATGAGAGAATTCACTGGACAGTTCTCCTCCACATCACTGTGCTATTGCAAATGCCTATGTGTGTGGACTAAGTTAACTACGCCAAGGGCCCTTTTCCTTTAAAAATGTGTTGGAAATCAAGAAATGTCCCTTTAAAGAAAACACAAGAAGTTTCTGTTCAGTCTACCTACAAAGGAGGTAAGAGATACTTGAAAACTCTCAAGTGGAGAAATCTCATTTTGAAAATGGCTTTGCTGTCCAGACAATGAAAGCAGAAATGAGGAAGTGGGAATAGGCCAGAATACACGGTGTATGCATGGTAACAGGGAAGGAAGCAATGAGATGAAAAGGCAGTCTCTGTGGTAGAAAATATATCTGTGAACCACATTGGAGCCATGTCTCTGATAAGCATTCAAGATGCATAATTAACTCAGACGTAATAACAAAAAATGAATAATTTAAATAAACATTGGGCCAATGACCCACACAGACATTTCTCTAATGAAGACATATAACATGGCCAAGAAGATTGGGAAAAAAAAACTTAACCACAAATTATCAGGAAAGTGCAAATGAGAACCTCGCTTCCCGTCATGTTACTCGGGTTGGCTGTTACCAAAAGACAAATGGAATGCTGGCTGCAACGGAGGCTGAGCTCTGAGGAACAGGATTCAAAGCCAAGCTAGGCAGAAGTGTCTCTAAGACTCTATTTCTAAATAACCAACAAAAAGCTGAGCCGAGGCATGGCTCAAATGGCAGAGTGTCAGCTAAGCAAGAAAGCCAAATGAACTTGGAGTCCTGAGTTCAAGCCTTGGCAATGATGTAAAATTCAAAGAAAGAAAAATAATAACAAGCATTGTCAAACCTTTGCATGCTATTGGTAAAAATTTAAGTTGCTACAGCCTTCCTTTACGGAAAATTGTGTGGAGAGCCCTCGACATTTATGAAAATACAATTAGTAACTCATCTAGCAGACTCTCTCTCTTTGTCTCTCTCTTGCCCTGCCTCTATCTCCACCTCTGTCTATCTGTCTGTTCCTTGTCCAAATGTGTTCCCCTACTCATCACAGCACCATCTGTTCACAATACCCAAACCACAGAAACACTAAGTGTCTATCTGGCCAAACACATAAAGAACAATGCCAGTCAGGCTACGAAACAATCCTAGCTGGGCGCGGCAGGACCCACCTGCAATCCCAGCACTTGAGAGGCTGTACAGGAGGAGCACGTGCAAAATCAGACGGTTCACGGCAGCACCTCATCCACAACATGGATTATTATCTCTGACTTACTTTGAAGCCTTAAAGGAAGAGATCCTGACATTCGCAACTGGATGAACCTGGAAACAAATATACCAAGAAAAATACTCCAGAAACCAAAAAATAAAAGACTTTCTGCCTCTTCTATGGAGAAATTCAAATAAACATCAAGTTTGCAAAAACAGAGAAGTTGTTACCAAAGATAAGGAGCTGGTGGGGAGACACAGATCAAAGAGCCCAGGTTATGGCCAGAGAGGATGAGGGAGCCAGAAATCGAATGTACAGCATCAGTAAGTGAGACTCTCGAATTCCTTTATGTTATTCATGGTTTCTGTTTCTAAAATGCCACACGCTAGTTATACACTAGTAGTGAACAATCATCAGGAGTATCTGAGGAGCTAGATTTCAGGTCTCCTTACTGTGTAAAATGTAACCCTGTAGGTGGCAGCTATATGAACTTACTAATCATTTCCCTAGTGCATGTATATCAAGGCATCATCTTGCACATATTAAACATAAGCAATAAAATGTAAAAATAAAATAAAGCCCGCTGTCTCACATTCAGCTGGGGTTGTTATAGTACTGTTTTCCACATTTCTAAATGCCTGTTTATTAAGGAAATGAGTGGGTTCAGGAAGACTGCTTTTGCTTTGTCTAATTGAAGGTGAGCTTCTGGGAGTAAGACAGAATTCTGTGAAATGAGTTTCCATGGAGATAGGCTTTACAGGATTTTTTTTTCTTCTTTCTTTTTTTTTCATCTCAGAAAGTAATTACTATCTTTAGTCACATAATCATTGTTTTTCTCAAACATGGCATTTTTTAGGCTTCCTTTTTGACAAGATTTAAAAATTTGAGTCAGCATTAAAAAAATGTTATTCATCCCCCATGGAATATTTTAACCAAATTGACTCAACATTGTCATTTTAAAAATAAAGTAAGTGGCAAGGCTCTGGGAATATCCCAGGGTGAGCTCCCCCGCCCCTGTCACCTGTGTCACAGGGAGAGTTTGCCTTCTTCCTCCTCCTCAACCCCTCAGCCCCCCTTGGCAGGGAACGCTGCTCCTTATCACCCAGAGCTGCCTCTGCAGGCTCTGCCCCAGCTCTCTCCACTGCCCCTGGGGTTTGCTTCCTGACACTACTGCCACCACCCTCACCCTCAGGAGCCACTGCCTGGCTTCCTGGGGAGGGGGAAGGAGGGAAGAGAAGGAGGGGAAAGAAGGGGAAAGAAGGGGGGGGCACAGTCAGCCTTTTCTCCCAAACCTTCCCTTACCTACCTCAGCTACCATCTTGCTGCCTCCCAGTGGGACCAGAGTTTGAAGTGAGAACCAACCACACCCTCCAAATCACCTAAAACACTTTCAATGCTTTTCTATTTCCCTCCCCCTCCACTCCCCCTCCCCACCCTGGTAACTGCTGGAGGAGAAGCATTGGTGCTTGGCTTTGACCTCCCCCCCAGGGTCTGCGGGAGGACTCCTTGCTGTCATGTAGGCTCTAAGGACCCCCCTCCCCATTCACAGCCTCATTCCCCATCACCACAAGTGCTCCCCCCCCACGCAGCCTGGTACTGCGTGGAAACTTCCATCTGGTCTTACCTAAAGAGTCATTGGCTTTTAGACTATTCAAAGTGCATTCTCTACTCAATAACCTTTCCCATCGCATCAGTCCTACTTGAAGAAGAAAAGGACAAAGGATGGTTCCAGAAATAGGTCATCTGTGTAAGTTTTAAGTTGCGTGTGGGTCACGTGGAAGGTCTGTCCGTCCTGTCCCCACCCCTCCGGGGTCCCAGGGTCAAGTCACCCCTCTGTCTCTGGTGGCGACACTGCCCAGCTCCATGCCCACTGGCCACTTAGTAGCCATCTTAATGTTCAGACGGACTTTATGATGTTGCGATGCTGGCATCCAACTTACCCTTCCTTGCTGGAACCGTCTGTCCCAAGTCAGGAGAGTTCTAATTGCTGCTGGCAGCTCGGATCTGCCAAGAGTGCTTCCTGTAAGCCTCATTATCATCTCCAGACAAACAGTACGGTGAGTACAATGAGATGCTTGAGTGAGAGATGTCACATTCCCATCAATCTTATTTACCGGGCATTGTTATAGGACTCGTGTCTTCCTGTGCCTGAGGTATGAATTCAGCTCCATGGTGGATGTACACACATACAGGGATTCACAGTGCACAGAGGACTGGTTGTCTGTGGCCTCAGGAGGCCGGGTCAGCCTTTGGCATGGCCCTTGGGGCAGGGCTCCATCCCCACAGGTGCCAGCTGAACCAGAAATGACTCTTTTCTATCCATTACCACTTTCTCAATGAATACTCACCTACCCCCTTCTACATGAGAAAGAGATCCTTACTAGCCACAAACTGGGGGTCCACTCCTGCCCTGCGGGCCACAGGGACCTGCACTCATTTACTCCTTTGTTGAGAAATAAAGACATTTTAATGTTCTACATTCCAAACTTCTTTCACAACAGCTTTGTTGATAGGTCAATCGCCTCACCTTCTTCCATCATCGAGGGTAGTCATGTGGGGTCAGATCTATTGAATATATAATAATGTGTTGTCAAATTTTATGCAAGATGTCTTTCATTAAAAAAACTACACTCAACTAGTGTAACATTTCTACTTCAATAGCTCATTTGTCGAGTATATTTATTTTGTGCAACAATGAAGACTAACTCATGGACTTAACTGTATAACATTCAGTTCAACAAGGGGAAAGAATCGCTAAGAAAGAAATCCCTGGCCCACCACGAGGTAGATTGGTTTGGCACTGGTGAGGGCCTGGCTGCTCCTGCAAGGGGAAATCAGGAGAGGACAGATGGTCTCAAGAGACCTAATCTTCAGTCAGTATTTTCTCATGGCACACTTGGGTTTGTTTCTTTCCCCCTACGCCTCATTCTTCTTTCCACCTTATCATTCAAACCCACGTTACGACGATCAGTGCCTCCCCCAGTATCATCTCAGGGGGCAGGCACCGGTCGTGAGGGGGACCACGGGTTCATGAGGAACACACTCTGGTGACATGCTGAGAGATGCCTCGGTCACAAGCAGGCGGGAAACAAATGGATGCTGCCATTTTCACCCCTGCTACATTCTTCCTTTATACAAGTACTTTTCACCTTAAAAAAAACTATAAGGGTTAAATAACATAAAGTACCCCCCTTCCACTATCTTTAGATAACCAACATACTAAAGAGCGAGAGAGAGAGAGCGAGAGAGCGAGAGCAAGAGAGAGAGAGACAGAGAGACAGAGAGACAGAGACAGAGAGAGAGAGACAGAGACAGAGAGAGACAGAGAGAGAGAGAGAAATCCTAAGCCCCTAGGAGTAGAAAAGAATGAAAATAAAAATAAACCTGGAAACGAAGAAGCAAAAGACCTTGCTGAAAGCGAAGCCATCCCCCAACCTTGTCAAGAGCTCACTATGAAACTTTGTATCAACTGAAATCTGAGGATTGCTGTTCAAAGCCAGCCCAGGAAGGAAAGTGGTGGCTCAAGTGGTAGAGTGCTGGAAAGCCCCAAAGCGCAGGTGCAGGCAGCTCAAGGAGCACTGGGAGGCTAAGTCACAAACAAGCACCAACCTGGATCGCACTGGAGATAAGGGGAAGAAATCTATAAAGGAAATAGACTTGGATTTACACAGATAGGATGCATTCCTTGCTCTTCGGCTCACTAACAAGAAATATCGGACTTTAGCTTCATTAAATGTTATCAGTTTTCTCATTAAAAAAGGATAGAATGACTATCCTGTGGCTGCCTCTTTCTTGTGTAACTGCCACATTCTCCAAATATGACAAGTTGTAATTATTGGTGATTGCATCCTCCTTACCCACCAGAGATCTTAAGAACAGCTTTCTAAGCAAGGAGCACCTTCGGGATAGGATTAGTCGCAATTCTTTACCTAATGGATGAAAAATTGGACACTATTTTTGGTTTAAATGGGAACAGATCTGATGTTTCCTGGGGAAGATCAATATAAAAGCATAGAACAGGGACGTGGTGCTGTGGCTCAAGGGATAGGGCAGTAGCCTTGAGCTGAAGAGCTCAGAGACAATGCCCAGGCCCAGAGTTCAAGTCTCATGATCAAAAAAAATAAAAATAATAATACCACTGATGAGGCGATATAAAACCAGGCTTGCCCTGCAGATCCACACAGAAAAAAAATTAGAAATATAAAGTCTCCCAGAACTGTGAAGGAGGCATCTGAATCGAAGAACGATGCATTCTATTTTCATTTTTGAAGCTATCAAAGACAAAGGATGCTGGCAGAAAGAAAATGGAACATAGAAAAAGTAGGATTTCCTAAGAGCAGAACTCAGACGAGCAGATGACATTTACGTGGTGCACTGGGTAACAAGCTCTTTCCACTTCAGTTTCCTCACCAGCGGCTCCCAGACTTCAGTATATTTCAAGACTTTCCCCATTTGCTTGACATTGATCATGGCCAAACAGTTATTTATGATTCAACCTGCTAACTTTTATTTATTTATTTTAATTGTAAAAAGGGTTACATGATATTTGCCAGATAGAAGGTGCATTAATTCACATACATTGATACCCTTTCACATGTCTTGGTACCCATTTCCCTCCTCCCCCCACACACCCCACCCATCTTGGTTTTCCCCCCTTCCCCATCAAATTTCAAATATCCAAATACAAATAAATTCAATATATCAGATAACAAAGTGAGATACTATACCAATATGAGATAACCAAGGGACAGCAAAGGAGATGAGAGACAACATAGTACATTAAGGACAACAATCGTTCATTATATGGCTTTTGTTTCAATATCCTGGAGGTCCTTTCAATTAGCTTCACATTATATGGCCTTATGTATCAAGATTTTGCTCTATTGCAGATCTCTGCTAGTAGAGCCCAAGGTTTCTACTGATTATGATGAATGAGGGAAACCATTGAGCCTAAGTTCCTTTGAGTCTGGCTCACTTCACTTAATATGATTTGTTCTAAGTCTTTCCATATCCTAACAAATGGGGCGATGTCATTCTTTCTGACAGCAGCATAGAATTCCATTGTGTACAAATACCACAACTTGTTGATCCACTCATCAACTGAGGGACATCTAGGTTGGTTCCATATCTTTGCTATGGTGAATAGTGCTGCAATGAACATTGTTGTGCTAGTGGATTTAGTATGTCCTTGTTTCTGGATGGTTGGGTAAATGCCAAGTGGTGGAATTGCTGGGTCATAGGGGAGTTCTATGTTTAGCCTTTTGAGGCACTGCCACACTGCTTTCCATAGTGGTTGAATGAGTTTGCACTCCCACCAACAGTGTAGTAGTGATCCCTCCTGGCCACATCCCCTCCAGCATCTGTTGTTATTCGTTTTCCTGATCCTGGCCATTCTAACTGGAGTGAGGTGGAATCTTAGAGTTGTTTTGATTTGCATTTCTTTTATGACCAGAGATGTGGAGCATTTCTTCATGTGTCTATAGGCCATTTTTGTTTCTTCTTCAGAGAAGACTCTCTTTAAGTCTTTGGCCCATTTTTTAATGGGATGGTTGTTACTTTGGAGGTTAGTTTTGGAGTGATTCAATTTTTTGAGTTGTTGATATATTTTAGATATGAGGCCTTTGTCTGTTGTTTGGTTGGTGAAGATCTTCTCCCACTCTGTAGGCTTGCTGATTAGTTTACTAGCTATGTCCTTTGCCATACAAAAGCTCTGCAGTTTAATGCAGTCCCACTTATCCAGCCTTTCTCTGATTTGTTGTGATTCTTGGTCCTTATTAAGAAAGTTTTGACCTGTGCCAAGGAGGCCTAGTGTATCTCCGATTCCTTCCTGTAAAGTTTTCAGTGTGTCAGCTTTTACCTCCAGGTCTTTGATCCATTTGGAGTTAATTCTAGTGCAAGGTGACAAAGAAGGATCCAACTTTAGTTTTCTGCAGGTGCTTAACCAGTTCTGCCAGCACAACTTGTTGAAGAGGCTGTCTTTCTTCCATTCTATTTTTTTGGTTAACTTGTCAAAGATTAGGTGGCCATAGGTCTGTGGTTTAATATCTGGGTCCTCAGTTCTTTTCCATTGGTCTTCAGGCCTGTTCCTGTGCCAGTACCAAGCTGTTTTGAGAATTATAGCTCTGTAATAGAGTCTAAAGTTTGGAATTGAAATTCCTCCAGCGCTGTTCTTTCTGCTAAGAAGTGTTTTTGCTATTTGGGGTCTTTTATTATTCCATATGAAATTTTGGATTGCCTCTTCTATTTCTTTAAAGAATGACATTGGGATGTTGATGGGTATTGCATTGAATTTGTAGATAGCTCTTGGCAAGATTGTCATTTTCACAATGCTGATTCTTCCAATCCAGGAGCATGGGAGGTTTTTCCATTTCCTTAGATCTGCTTTAATTTCCTTTTTTAGGGTTTTAAAGTTTTCGTCAAAAAGGTCCTTTACATTCTTAGTTAAGCTAATTCCTAGGTACTTTATTTTCTTTAAGGCTATTGTGAAAGGAGTTTCTTTCCTGATTATTGCCTCGTTCCTCTCACTGTTGGCATAAAGGAAGGCAGTTGATTTGTGAGGGTTGATTTTATGGCCTGCTACTCTTCCAAAGCTTTGAATCAGCTCAAGGAGCTTGGGAGTAGAGTCTATAGGATTCTTTAAATACAGAATCATGTTATCTGCAAAGAGGGATAGTTTTATTTCTTCTTTCCCTACTTGGATCCCCTTTATGCTTGCTTCTTGCCTTATTGCACTGGCTAGGAATTCTAGTACTATGTTAAAGAGGAGTGGAGAGAGTGGGCATCCTTGTCTCATTCCTGATTTTAGAGGGAATGGCTTTAGATTTTCACCATTAAGTGTAATACTAGCAGTGGGTTTCTCATACAGAGCCTTTATTACATTGAGGAATGTTCCATGGATTCCTAGTTTCTCCAGAGCTTTTAACATAAAGTGGTGTTGGATCTTGTCAAATGCCTTTTCCGCGTCTATTGAGACAATCATGTGATTTTTGTCCTTGCTCCTGTTGATGTGTTGAATTATATTAATTGATTTGCGTATGTTGAACCAGCTTTGCCTCCCTGTGATGAATCCAGTTTGATCATAGTGTATAATTTTTTTGATGAGTTGTTGTAGACGGTTGGCCAGTATTTTGTTGAGAAGTTTTGCATCGATGTTCATCAAAGATATAGGTCTATAGTTCTCTTTCTTTGATGAATCTCTGTCTGGTTTGGGGATGAGGATTATACTGGCTTCATAGAATGAGTTTGGTAAGGAACCTTCATTTTCAATTTCGTTGAAGAGCTTGAGGAGTATTGGTGTGAGCTCTGCTTTGAAGACCTTATAGGATTCAGCTGTGAATCCATCTGGCCCTGGGCTTTTCTTAGGTGGAAGTTCTCTAATTGCCATTTCTATTTCAGAGCTTGAAATAGGCCTGTTGAGTTGGCTTAGTTCTTCTTGGTTCAGTGTGGGTATGTTAATATTGTCTAGGAATTCTAGGAATTCATCCATTTCATCTAGATTCTCAAATTTGTTGGCATAAAGGTTTGAGAAGTATTCCCTCATGATATTCTGGATCTTGGTAATTTCTGTCGTGATATTACCATTTTCATCTGCGATTTTGTTTATTTCGATATGCTCTCTTCTTTTTTTGGTAAGATTTGCTAAGGGTTTGTCAATTTTGTTAATTCTTTCAAAGAACCAACTCCTTGTTTTGTTGATTCTTTCTATAGTTTTTTTGGATTCAAAATCACTTAATTCTGCTTTGATTTTAATGATTTGCTTTCTTCTACTGGGATTAGGGTTGGTTTGTTGCTCTTTTTCCAGGAGCTTAAGGTGAGACATTAACTTGTTGGTTTGCAATTTTTCCAACTTGTTGTTGTAGGCACTCAGCGCTATAAATTTTCCTCTGAGTACTGCCTTTGCTGTGTCCCAAAGGAGTTGGTATTTTGTGTGCGCCTTACTGTTAAATTTCATAAAGTGTTGGATTTCTGTTCTGATCTCTTCGATGACCCATTGGTGATTCAACAATGTGTTGTTCAGTCTCCATGAGTTACAGGGTTTTCGTTGGTGGAGATGTGTGTCCAGTTCCAGTTTGATGCCTTTGTGGTCTGAGAGTGTGCATGGAATAATTTCAGTGTTTCTGAATCTGTCCAGGTTTGTTTTATGGCCTAAGATGTGATCTATTTTGGAAAATGTTCCATGTGCTGCTGAGAAAAACGTATATTGTGTTGTTGCTGGGTGGAATATTCTGCAGATGTCTGTTAGATCTAGTCGGTCTATATAGTTGTTCAGTTCTAAGGTTTCTCTGTTGAGTTTTTGCCTTGTTGATCTGTCCATAGGTGAAAGTGGTGTGTTAAAGTCACCGGCAATCACTGTATTTCGATCTATGCATGGTTTCAGTGTAAGTAAAGTTTGCTTGATGAAGTTTGGCGCTCCGGGATTGGGTGTGTAAATATTTAGGATCGTTATGTCTTCCTGGAGGAAAGATCCCTTTAGTAGTATGTAGTAACCTTCTTTGTCTTTTCTTACTAATTTTGGTTTGAAGTCTATTTTATCTGATATGAGGATGGCAACTCCAGCCTGTTTGTGGGGGCCGTAAGCTTGATAGAGTTTATTCCAACCTCTCACTTTCAAAAGATGATTGTTTTTTTGGGTAAGATGTGTCTCTTGAAGACAAACCTGCTAACTTTTAAACACTCAAAGAGCTCATGAATTTTTTTTTTAAATTGAAGCCAGCGCAAAGCCAAGCAAGCTTCAAAAACCCTTTTGTAGTAGTTCAGGGTAATTTCCAAATGAAAATTTTGAGTAAACAGCAGCTTTTAAAACACGCTTTTTAGGCAACAGTGCTATGTTTGGTCTTCATCCTCCAACACCCTAAGCCAGGAGAGATAATTGTGTTTATCCTCCTGTAGATGAAGGCCCCAGACTGCCTTGTGGCATGGCATCCACTTCCCTCAGCTGTGAATGCTCAGCGGACCTGCGAGTTCCCACTTCCACCTTTATTTAGGCAGCTCAGGTGGTGGTAACCAAGGACAGGAGGCTGGAAGACTTACAAACAACACTTATTTCTCATGGCTCTGGGACCTGGAAGTCCAAATTCAGCGAGACAACCACATAGGGTTCTGGCTGGAATCCCTTCCACATGGTAGAAAACTGCCTTCTAGTGTCCTCACCTAGAAAAAAGAAGATGAAGGGTATTCCTTCATCAAGACCTTCCCCACCCACGGAGATCCTACCACCAACCTCTTCCCAAAGGCCTCTCTCCAGTATCACCAATCTGGCAGGACGATTTCAGCATAGAAACAGGTGGTGAGGGGCAGGTTTAGTCTAGTCTACAGCCCAAAGTCACATTTATTTCCTTTTACTTGCTGTGGTCGTTTTCCTTTGTTGGGATAACACCTCTGGGAAGGTCTTATCATCAACCATTCAAGCATTTTAATTCAGTCTTCTCATTTGAGATCACTAATCTAATCTGCTTCTTTAAGAACTCATTTAAGGAAAGAATTCCTTTAGTGTTCCTTTCTAACTTGTTCCTAAAAGATCTCATTAAAACCTCTCAGCAATCAGGGGCAGGCAATTTGCTTAAAGTTAAGTCATCCCTAACTATCTTAAACACAGTGAATAAAGTCTTTCTTATTCCCAATCTTGGAAATCAAAATGAAAGGACAACTCTTTCATCCACAGCTCTTCCTTACTCCTTGACTCTATTATCATGGCTCAAAACCCATCTGTTAGAATCTAATAGCATTTTACTTCAGTTGGAATCTGGGTTATAAGGTAAGGTACCCAACTCCACTCCAAAGCTTGCAGTGAATGCCTTTAAATGCATAGAATAGGTAGATGCTTTACAGGTTTGAGGCAAATCTCAGTAGCCTTTTGGGTCACCAGTGCTCTCAGTGTACGAGCCAGAGATGGAATCCTGCAGGAAATTCCACATCACTCAAGCTATGCTAAGCAGTTGGATGGTATGGACAACATGGCTTTCCAGCACTGCCGGATTGCATTCTGTATTCCACCTGTGCACCCTTCCATCACCCTTCATGCCATCTCAGGGACAGCCCTAAGGCAGGAAGAGGATATCCGCACATACTGATGTCGTGTCCTGGTATCTGAGCTTTGTCAATTTTGTGTGCAGGCTCGTTAGCAAAGGGACTGCTAAAGTGTAACACCCACAGCCATTTGCAACATCACAGATTGTTTAAATGGCGATGGGCAGAACTGATAAACATTTACATAGCATTAAATTGAGTTATCACGCCTCGTTTCTAGATGATTACCCAGAACTTGCGGAATGTTTTTAGAGCCTTTTACAAGCTCTCTATCCATCGTCCTTTGGCTCTCATAACAATATACTGAAGCAGATATCATGGGGAAAAAATGAAGAGAGAAAAGGAGAGAGAGAGACAGAGACAAAAGAGAAAGACAGACAGAGAGAGACAGAGGATGCTGGGAAGAGTCATACTGAACACCTCGCCTCAGAAACAGAGTCTTGTGTCTATCTGGACCTGTGTGTGTGTATGTGTGTGTGTGTGTGTATGTGTACATACACACACACACACACATGCATGTGCACAACTGGTCATGTGCCCTTGTTTGGCTTTTTGGCTAAAGTTGGCACTCTAGCACTTGAGCCACACATCTATCTGCCTCCTGTCTGGACCTTCTCCATTCTCCTCTCTCCACTTTAGCTTAACACACGGATGGAAGCCTTCATTTCCCACAGTGCTCTTTGCTGCATTATCTCTTCCATTTTTAAAACTCTTGGGCTGTGTTCATCAATAATGCATTGAGGGTTAAGAGCCTATGTGAGAAACTTCTAAAAGCTACCGATTCATTCCGTAGGAAATGCACACAGACACCCTCCGTTCTACATCGTCTCGGAATGTGCTGTATCACGACCCCAGTAGGCAAAAGCCTCCAGACAGCAGGCCCTGCTGCTGCCCCCATGGCCTGTCCTCCCCGCAGACACCGCTGCACCCTGCTCGGATTCCCTCCTGGCTTGCACATGCGTTGATCACGGTGCGTGGTGATTCTGATTATTTACTAGATTTCCCCAGCACACACTGAGAACCTTGAGAGCCAGACCAGGCATCACCTCCCTGATGTTTGTTCCCTTGTCTGTCACCACTAAAAAAAATATAATGGCACCTCAAAGCTAGCAGGAAGGATGGCTGTGCTGCTGTGTCTCTCCAGGAAAGCTGGTTGTTTGGAAACACACTTAGGATATTATGTTCCAATTCAGTGTCTTATTTTGAACCATCTTTCTCTCTCATACAGCCTGCTGCTACATCCACACCAGAGAAAGAGAATACATGGAAAGGAACAGAACTCAAGGGTCAGTTATACTCTGCACCTTTACAAAGTTAATATCCTGAACTTGTACATTTAGAACATGTTTCAACACATGAGGAAATGCTGTAATGAGAAGCAATAAAGTCCCCCAAGCCAGAGAGGAAATGAAAATGCTGGTTTATAGCTGTTATCCCAACAAAACTGGTGACTTGTCTGTTTACCAGATAATTATCGTCTTCTCCAGTTGCCTATACAAATGGACCCAGTGCATAAAATGCAGTCCCTAGGAACATCTGGTAGGAAGGTTTGCTCCTTCGGTGTATATGAGGAAAGATGGAATTCATTCATGGCGAAAGCTTGTCTTGTTTGCACAAAATTTTCATCACCTAGGAGATGGCCTCAATAACTCTCACGGGCAGAGAACTGCACACATCATTTTAGCTCCTGGCCAATCGCAGAGGAAAAGATTTGTACTTCCCCCTCAGGTAACTTGAATTTTTCTCTCCTAAGGGCTCCTTTTATTTTTTTCAAGGATGTGAGCCAGAGAAAAGATACCCAATCCTCTCAGCCTCAGCTTTAGAAAAGATGGATCTCAACATGGGAGAGTATTCAACTACAATACCCAGAGGTCACATGGTGATCAGAGTGGGCATCGGGCTTTAGAAAGCCACTCGCTTAACTTTAGGTGTAAAGGCGTTTGGTTTCCAAAAGAGCACTTTCCTAGGAAGGTGGGCTGGAGCCTACGGAGGTGCACACTGACCCTTTCATCATAACTTATAAAGCACAAGTAGGTGAGGCGAGAATATCTGGAAACACGTAAACAAATGGCGGAACAAGGAAATAGGAAGGAGCCACCACACCAACAACCCCCTGGAAATAAGCTTGCTAAAGTTGGTCTTGCAATCGGCTTTTTCTTACTCATCATGTGCTATGATGAATTCTTAAGGCTGGTCAGTATGGATTTCTGTTGAAATACCCTTACCAAATAGCTATATATGAATGTGTATAATGGTGTATATACAGATGTATATTTGGATATCTTCATTTGTGCACGTATACTCACATACATGCATACACGGATTATTATGCATGCATGTACATATGTATAGAAAGCACATCCTGCCTTGTTGTGAACATATTTGGAAGTGAGAAGCTTGACAAGACTCAAATAAACATGAATTTGGGAGCAAACAGTCACATACACACACACACACACACACACACACACACACACACACACACACTCAGCTGTTCTATTATGGCTATAGAGAAGGGTAAAATAAGCAACGGATCCTTTAGGCACACTTAATTTAGGTCTCTCTACTTTGAAAACTGCCTTGATTTCTCACAGCACATTTAGCAAGCCTTCATCTATCACCCAGTCTAATAACATTGGCTACGCTTCATAATTAGCCATAGAAGACATCTTTTTGCCAAGGCCACAAATTAAGTTGGAGCTTCAGCAGTATACAGACTGTCAGCTTCAGAAATGGCCTTTTCCTGGCAGTTCACACTGTGCATTTTCCGTTGCCTTGACAACTAGTTGGCTGCAGATTCTGCCTTAGAGAATGAGGATGCCTTTGCCTGATACAACCCCTCAGAAATTGTGATGAACTCCAAGCAAACTGATGCTAATCATGGTAAGTTTGGCTCCATAAGTGTCATAATTCTCTCTCCATTATATCTACAGGGAGGCTGGGGGGGAGAAGGGGGACAAAGAGGAAATAGAAGGAAACAGGAAGGGTTGTAATTATTTTTAATTCAAGTTAAAATTAAGCCAACAGGACCTACAGTCCACCCTGTGAGGAAACTACGAGGTGCACAGAACCATTGAGGCTTCTTCTAATAGCTTTGTTGAAAAATAATCCAAGCACATGGAAAAAATGCTTTGCAGGGTAAAGAAAAGCCTGGGAGGAAATGAAAATTTTATTCTGTTTAGTCACAAACATTTCTGCCTTGGCTTTGTACTTTTTTTTTTTTAAATTTATGTGCCTTCCCTTTTCAATCCCTCAGGGAAGTGGTTGTCATTCTTGGTGGGAACACCCCGCCTGACTAGCAGATTTGGCCGCCCCCACCTGCTCCAACGAGAGAAGTATGGTCATGATTTCACTTTTCAATTTGGAAAGCACACAATGTAATTTAGCTTTGAGGAGCTCCTGACAGCACTGAATCACCCAGCAGCTCTGGGGCTCCTTGGTGTCTTACTTCAGAAATGACTTGTTTATAGTGGTAAGTACAAAAAAAAATTGGTCTCAAAGTTTACCAGCTTTCCTTGCATTTCAATTTTAAAATGCATAAGGTAAAAACCTATGTATGCTAAAGCCTGGATCTGGAATCTCCCTGCCAAGGTCCACGTCTTAAAAGCTTGTTCCCTCGCCCGAGGCATGAGCAGAAAGCTGCAGGAGGTTTAAGGGGCTGCTCTCTAGAGAAATGCAGATTCTGGCCCCTTCCTTTCTCCCTTGGCTTCCCCATGAGATGTACAGCTTTGCTCTGCCTTATGCTCCCTGAGAGATCTATCACAGCTCCCTGAGGCCAATGGGCTGGAGTGAAACCTCCTGCACTGTGAGAGAACAAGCCTTATCTCCCATTCCTGTAGTATTCCAGGCCTCTGTTGCAGCATAAGCAAACTAACACACCAGGGGACAACAATACCACCAGTTTGCCTCCCTAATTCTCCCCTTAGTTGCACAACCAAAGCCTGTGGGTCCTGCTACCCTCACTTCAGGGGCTAGGAAGTGAGGTTTGCATGTGGCTGGAGTCTTGAGGGACCTGGGAGGTTTCTTTTGGGGGATGAGATTTTGACTTACAGAGCTGGACTCTTGGGGTTTTTTGTGCCACAAATCAGGATTTCCTGATCAGTTTTATGGGTCAATTTAGCCAGGCCATAATACTAGAATATCTGATCAAAGACAGGGGTAAGAGTGGCTGCAAAGATTGAGTTTTATAGGTAAGATTCCATAATATGGGCAGGTCACAGTCAATCACTTGAAGTTAAGTGGGAGGAAAAAAAGCAGTTTGCTGGAGGAAAGTGGGGGAAGGAGGCACGGAAAGCAGACAAAACTGTGGGTGGAGTCAGCAGTAGACTGTTTATCTAGCATATATGAGGCCCTAGGCACATTCTCAGTGCAATTACAAAAAAAAAGAAAAAATGGAAAGAAAGCAAGGAAGGAAGGTTTTGGGGGTTTGTTTGTTTATTTGTTTATTTATTTTTGCCAGTTCTGGGGCTTGAATTCAGGGCCTGAACACTATCCTTGGGCTTTCTCAAGGCTAGAGCTCTACCACTTGAGCCACAGCCACTTCTGGCTTTTTCTATGTATGTGGTACCAAGGAATTGAACTAGGGTCTTTAGGCATGCTAGGCAAGCACTCTACCACTAGGCTAACGGCCCAGGGAAATTTTTAAAAACAAAGAAAGTAAAAGGAAAGGAAAGAAGAGAGGGAATAATAAAGGAAAGAATGAAAAATCAAGAAGGATGGGGGGAAGAAAAGAGAGATGGAGGGAAGGAGGAAAGGAAGAAGGGAAAGAGGGAAGACATGACTGAGTTAGTTCTTAGCTGTTTTTCTTATGGACCTAAATCAAGGTATCAGTTCTGTCCCAGAAACACAGGTTTGAGGGTCTGATTCCAAATCCATTTCAGTTACAGACGAATTAAGGTCCTTGGGGCTATGGAACTGAGACTTTCATTTCCTGTGTGGTTGCTGTGTAGGTATCACCTCAACTTGTAGAGGCTACTCATATTTCTTGGCTACTGGCTTCTTCCTTATCTTCAAGACCAGAAAAGGAGCTGGGTATTTTGTGGCTCCCACCTATAATCCTTGCCACTCGGGAGGCTCAGATCTTAGAGTTATGGTCCAAAGCCAGCCCAAGGTCCAGATATTGTCTCCTAAGTTCATTTTGCAGTAGAAGAAATCAGAGCTTATGGAAAAGTGATCAATTCTGAGGCTGGGTGAAAAATACACAAGCTAAATGGAGGATTTGTCGTGTTGGAAAATAAAGAAGTCCTCAAACAAAAAAGAATGAATGCAATCTCTACCAGAGTTCATCTGAAAGATATTCCAATCGTCAAACTGGGACACATTGAGGAAATAAAAACTTGAGTAATTGTCATATTTGATTATTATTATGTAAGTACCCAAAGAATAAAACAATTACCTCCAGGGTTGGACTGTTAATAAAGAATTGAATAACCACACATGGGGGAGATGGAACAGTAATTCCTTCCAACAAATTTCAGCTAGGAGAGTCAGGAAAAATGAGGAAAGTGGAAAATCACCAGAAGAACCTCACAGTAATAAAAACCTCTCCAGTCAAAAATCCCCTAATTAGTCAGGAAACTTTGTTGTTATTGTCTTCAAATAGTTGTGCAAAGGGGTCAGATTATGATACAGTGCATCTTGATCAATGTTACCCTTTCCATCAACTCCCCACCATTTCCCCCAACTTCACCCCTCCCCTCAAGTTACCTGGATCTGTTCTCACATATGGACAGGAAATATTACGATTACATTTGCCCATCCTTTCTCTCTCCCCGACAAAACTTTAAGAAGCAAGTGAATTATAAAGGGTCTCCCTTAAAATAGTTGTTTGTTAATCACAAAGGGAAACACTATAACTTCCAGTGAGGAATCCTGGCAGACCCCACTCAGCTTCTGGGTCAAGCTAGCAGGACCAGGGGTAACAAAAGCACTGTGGGGTGGGACACCTGACATAGCTCACTGACTAGGCCTCATCACCTCCCGAGTCGACCTCCCCAAATACGCATGCTCATCCTCACGTGAGGGAACAGCAGACCTCCTGAAATGGAGGGTCAGGGATCTTCAAAACTATCAACATTATAGCTGAGTACGGTGGCTCCCACCTGTCATCCTAGCTACTCAGGAGGCTGAGATCTGAGGATCAAGGTTCAAAGCCAGCCCAGGCACTAAAAAGTCCATGAGATTCTTATCTCCAAATAATCACCAGAAAACCAGAAGTGGTACTGTGGATCCAGGGACAGAGCAGTAGCCTTGAGCTGAAGAGCTCAGGAACAATGCCTAGAGTTCAAGTCCCACAACTGACCCCCCCCCCCAAAAAATGTCTACATTGTGACAAGGTAAGAGAAACTATCATCTCTGCAGAGGAGCCAAGGAGATGGGAAAAACAAATACAGAGAATCCCGGAGCAGATCTGTGACAGAAAAGATGAGTGGGGAAATTACTAAGTCCCCAGTAGTCTTCAGTCTACTCCTCTAGCAATGTACATGCCTTAGCCGTGATCTTGGTACAGTTCTTTGCTTTTGTTAAACAGCCTCAGAAGATCTGAATTCAGGGGGTATACAAAGCGTACTATTTTTGCAACTCTTCGGCAAGTCTAAAAAGAAGTTTTGAAGAAAAGAAAGTGAATGATTCATGTTGAGTAGAAAATGTTTTCATATTTGCAAACTATTGATCTCTACAGTGAGACACTCTCTCTTCAGAAGCAGCTTTGATTTTTACCTGCTATCCTGCAGACACTGTGGCTGCTCTGGGCAGATGCAGTCTTCTTCCATCTCCTGAGATTCCCGTGTTCACTAGCTCAGTTCCCAGAGGGTTCACGCTCATCCCAGCACAAGCAAACACACAGAAGGCGTTGTCAGGATCTAGCTCCTACATATAAATCACAGGTTTCATACAATGGGATTTGGGGTGGTGTTATGACGCATGAAAGCAGACAGCTATTTTAGGGATTACTTAATTAGAACTTTCAGCAGAGATAGATAGGTAGACAGTTACATAGATACACAGTGATTTCTATGTGTCTATGTATCTATAGATACATAGAGATAGATAAGTATGTACGGGTATACATCCAGAATTATGAGTCAGCTTGAAAGCCTAAATTCAGAGGGATACACAGAGAATGCACCACTTTTCATGATGGCTGCACAAGAGGTACCTGGCGAGAACAATGCTCCTCAGTGCAGCGGGGAGTGTGGACCCTCTGCCTGACCCACACCATGGCTCTGTGCTTTCTCACAGGCTCATGAAGCCCTAGATAGCAGTGTTGGAAAGAATTACGTTTGATGTCACTAGAGTCCCAGGAACTTCCCAAATTGAGGAGGAGGTTCAGACACTCACGTGTGCTAGGGGCAAGGGAACAGGCATCCTGAGATGATGAAGAACCTCACAGGTGACAGGGAAGATCTTGAAGAGACGTTTACCTCTTGCCCACCAATGCATCTAGGCTGAGACCTCAGAGCCTAGACAGCTGCTCCTCAGCCCATCTTCCGATCAAACCCCAAATGACAAATGGGCACAACTGTTTGGTGCAGAGTTGACTCTGCACTGCTGGTGTAGTTGTCCCTGCGCTGCTGGTGCAGTGTTGACCCCGCCCTGCAATGAGCATTGTTGGGTCTGACACAGGCGGATACTCTCTGGTGCTCTTCTGCGGTAGATAAGCCAGCAAGCTAGGACCATCCCCCAGGACCTGAGTGTAATAGTTTTAAACGCAGTAGCAGAGGACATTCTCACTAGGTGGTTTATATGTGCATTATCTTATTAGAGTAAGCAAGAGAAAAGGGGTAAATGGATCTGCTAATAACCATGTTTTTCAGAGTCTAGAAACGGGATAAACAAACCAAATGAACAGAAGGGAAAAAAAACCTAGATTTTTTTTTAAAAAATAAGAGCCCCTGAACTTTTTGCTTTAAGCAAAGAAGAGATGAAAAGAACGAATGAGAGGACTCTGAACTAGCAATGGAAGCAACCACCGACCATCTATGACAATTTTCATCACAGAGATTTATGGGTCTTGCTTACTATATGCCCCGAATACCAGGACCTGACCTGCCATGATCCTTGGCTTGCTCATGCTTTCTGTATGTTGACAAGTATGCATCCTCATGCATTGTTCTTCTTACCACTGACTTTCATAGCTGTTGGTTGCTTGTCTAAAAACCATTCATTCATTGCTTTGGGGAAAAGGTCTGCTTTGTTCAGACAGTTAAGGTCTGGATTACTGGGGCATTTTGATTTTCATCATGGTCCATACCTTTTGTGAGACAGCCCTACAGCTGAATGGGTATTGGTGGAAATTCTGTTTCTCTGTTCTGTTCCTTTATCATGATGGGTGTTTGGAAAGGTGAAGCTTCATCTCCCTGACCAGAGATTCGATTTATGATTCTTAGCTGTGCCCCCCAGGGGCTAGTTTGCATCGCCTGGGGGACATTTCTGATAGTCACAGCTTCGGGGACGGAAGCCTTGCATGCTAGCATCAGGTGGACGGCTCCACTTCCCGTCATGCACAGGAAATCCCCTCACAACAAAGATGGCTCTAGATGAAGGCACCACCAGTGCCATGCTTGGCATGGAGGAAAAGCATGTCTCACCTATGTGCTGATTTCTCTCCTGGCAGCATAAGGGGGTGGAGAATAGAAGTACCATAGAGAAGGCACAGGGGGCCAGTCAGAGATGGGCCCCAGGAGTCTCCTCCTTTTCATAACCATGTAAAAATCAGCATCCGTGGCCCAAATATCACGTGCACACCAGCCTCTTCCTCTCAGTCCAAAGCAGCCATGGAACTCTGCTGGACTCTCCACACAGAGCAAGCGCCTCTGAATGTCCCTTCCTCCTTTTCTGTCTCTCTCCTTTTGCCTGCTAGCTTCCCTCGTCTTTACCATTCTCCCATCCATCACTGGCATCATCCACTAGTGGGTCCTTGGGATTCTCATTATTCCTTTTCCTCCATCACTGCTCCCACCATCTGCCAAATGGACTTGTCTAAAGCAAAAACCTGACCATTTCAGTCCTCTACTTAAAGGTGTTAGTGACTGCAGGGTGCCTGATGGGTCAATTCCAGAGGCCTGGGGGAGTCTTCAGGCCCCACGGAACTGTAACTGAGGTATTTTTCCCCCGGTGTTCTTCTTATAGTCAATATTAGGGTCGCCATGAGCTTCTCAAGGTCATCAACCTCTCTTGGCTATTTCTTATCTCACAGCATTTGCTCCCACCACAATCTCTACCAGGAATTACTAACAGGCAGGCACATAAGAGAAAGGAGACAGATAGACAAGACAGAGGTTTCCTCTAAAATAATTTTGGTTGTATTTACATGGAGTAATACAAAAATATCGCTAAGTACAATTCTATTCCTAATGGCATAAGTGAACACACAACACAGTGTCTTCCGGAGACTTTCTCGCTTGTTTGCATCTCTGGGCCACACTGATCTGATGACGATGACTCAGTGTTCCCATGGGTAGGTACACCTCTATCTCTTCTTTACACTCTATCCTCCTTAATGGCAAAAGGACCACACTGCATATTTCTTGTCTAGCAGAAAGCACAGTGCCAAAACCGAGCTGGCACAACATTTATTCATGGAGTTAAGTAATTGAATAAACATTTATTTTGCTCCGAACACTTCAACAAGTCTTGGCTTAGTATATCTTTGGAACTGAAAAATCCACCAGTCTGGCTTCAGTTTGTCATAGCCTTGTTTGTAGCATGTGAAAGATGAATGTACACTAGGGCTGGCAGATATATTTAAAAATAATCAATACACCCTCACCACAGAAATAAAGGCCAAGGAAAAGCAGCCATGTGAATCAATTTTCTTCATAAATTACACCATTGCTTCCAAATACATAGTCAAGCAAAATCTGATTCCATAGGTCTCTCGGAAGTTCTTAACTATGAAGTAATTTGTAGTGTTCCATTTATGCGTGTAAGTCATTGTTAGTTTTATAATTAATAGCAAAGCCCAAAGTATCTAATACCTATTAACACTAGCTTGATATATAAGTATGTGCGTATTATATTTCTGTTCCCAGATGTAACCAATAATTCAACACTGGCTATGAAGACTGATTATCTATTCATTATTCCTTTAGGAATGAATTTATTTATTCAGCCAGATCTTTGGATTATTACTTCAAAATATAACCAATGGCTCAACTGGGCAAAAATTAGCATTCTACAAGTTTATTTCGCAATACTTCACATAAAACATAAATAAGAAACTCATAAAGGGAAAACTGATGATCTGGGTAGTCCTTGTCCAGGAATTAGTCCCAGAGGCAGAGGTATTTGGCAGGATTCTGGGCTCACAAGCAATAGGTTTTAACTCTGAATTGATGAAAATAATGGCAAGAGCTCATAGCACCCACAGGGCAGACTAGCTTGGAAATAGGATGGGGAAGTGGAGCTCAGGGAAGCCCCAGAGCAGAAAAAGCCAGGTCAGGAACCCAGCCACCCACCTCTCCTCCCTTCAGTTCAAGATACACTTAGGGGATAATGTGTCCCACTGACTCAGACTGATTGGCTCACACTGCTCATGAGAGAAGAGCAAGACGGCGTGTTACAGGCAGACCTCACTTAGACTACCATGACAAATCAGCATAAAGTGGCTTACACAAGGCAGCCTCATTCTCCCAGAATTCTGGGAGCTGGAAGTCCCAAATCCAAGGACCAGCAAGGCTGGATTCTGTCAAGAGGCCCCCCCTGAATCACAGGTGGTTATCCTCAGGGATCCTCACATTGGAGAGAAAGAGAAGGGGGTGGGGGAATGAGAGGCAGGGGAGCGAGCACAGCCTCTCTTCCTCTTCCAGCTTGAACATTAATCCCCTCATGAGGAACTCACCTTCATGACCTCATGTAACCCTCACTACCTCCCAACAGTCTCCTATCCAGTGCCGTCACCTGGGGTTAGGGCATCAGTAAACAAAGAGAGAAGGCATAATGCACAGCATAACTTTGTTATGCCAAGGGCATGGATTTTCTTGATGGGCCTTCAGATCAGAGGAGCTGAATATACCAGGTACCTTGATTTTGGACTTTGGATCTGTGAGAGCAGGAATTTCTGTTGTGTTGAAACTCCAGTTGTGGTAATGTTTGCTTAATAAAGGCACTCAAAACTTAATGTAGACATAAACCTAGTTCCTGAACAAACGTTTCTTCAATTAGACAGGAGCTGGCTTCTCCTACCTTCATTTCCTGCCTTGGCTGGAATCAACCTGTAGATTATGATGTGCTTCAAAGCGTGGGTGAGATAAGATTGCGCATGAGAAAGTTCATCTGTCAGTGAAACATCCTGAAGGAAATTTAATATTAAAATGATCTCAAATTGTGTGTTCAGCAAAATAAAACACCAGGAAGCAGGAAGCAGGTACTGCAAAGGGGTGGAGGGGTTCAAAGGGAGAAGGGCAGGTGAATGAAGAGGAGAACAGGGAAGAAAGGCAGACAAGAATCCACTGTATATCTGCCAAAATTTTAAAAAGTTAAGGAAGGGATGGGGTAGGAGAAGGGATGGGGGAGAATATTAAAAGAGCAGACACGGATTAAGATATATTGCTTTTGTAAACTGCTTTGTTAAATGGCAACCCCTCTGTGTGACTACCTAAAGATGACAATAATAATAATGAGAAATAAAATTAAAAAAACAAAGCAATAGAGCCAAGGACTCTAAACGATCAAACACAAAGAGGGCTTGGAGAAGACTGTGGCTTGGTACTGTGTCTGACAAGCTGTCACCCCCTCTCCCTATTAAGACAAGGGCTTGCAGCAACAGTTCTGAGATGCTTCAAACCGGATGCATCTTCACTTTGGGGGCATGTGGTGTGGGTTGCAGGATGTTGAACAGCATCCGTGGCCTTCACCCACTACAGTCCAGTGACATGCCACCCTTCCATTACAGCAACCAAAAATGTCCGCACACATTGCCCAGTGTCCTTTGTGGGGGGCCTCAGAATCACCCCAGTGGGAAGCACTGATCCGGTCCACAGCCTATTCCCTCTCTTGGTCCATGCAGCACCAGCAGAAGCAATGTCTTCCTGAAGCCTCAGAACAAAGAACTCCAGTGTGAGAAAATAGACACAATCTGAGTGCACGGCAGCGACAGAGCCTCCATCAGGCACAGGAAACTGAGCTGAGCAGAAGAGGTGGTAGAGGGGGAATTATCAGTGAAAGGTGGGCCCAGGGCTTGATTCTCTGAGGCTGAAGGAAGTCTAGGGAATGATTTTGACCAACTGGCTCTTGTGATGGAGGCAATTTCATCCTCTGTTTGTACAACCAGAGCTACACTGAGAGGTATCAAAATAATCAACTGTGAAGAAATAGACAACAAGGCCAGAGTGACTCACTTCTGTAATCCACGTACTCAGAAGGCTGAGATCTGAGGATCTCAGTTCAAAACTAGCTGGGGCAGTCAAGTGTGTGAGACTCTAATCCCCAATTAACCATGAAAAGAATGAAGATGGAGCCATGCTCCAGTAGTAGAGTGCTAAGCTTGAGCATAAAAGCTCAGGGACAGCTCCTAGACCCCCAGTTCCCACCCCAGGACCAGCACAAAAACAACAGAGAAGCCTCCAATGAAAGAAAGATTAATAACAACTGCTTCAAAGGAGAAGATGTTCTTTTGCACAAACAGAAAAATACAACTTTGGAATGTTCTATAAAATAAAAAGTTTGTCCTGCCTATCTGCTTACCAGAATCACTTATTTCCAGAAGATACTGACTAGCTGAGATGTTGCCACCAGCACCTAAATTTCATATTCAAGTACCCAACAGATTCTTCCTTATAAATCATACAGCCATACAAAGCTACCAAACCTTACTGACATAGAGCAGTAGTCTAAATGATTCACATCTAACTCTTCTGTGGTCTGAAGTGATTCCGATTCTTTATAAAGCAGATGTAGGATTTGCATAGAATACTAAAAACCATCCATGACCCCCCCCAAGTATCCTAATGAGACCATCATCAAAAGTTTAGTAAAAGTAGAAGTAGCTGGGAGCTGACGCCTGTAATCTCAGCCACTCAGAAGACTGAGATTCACAGATTAGAATTTGAAGCTAACTTAGGCAAAAAAGTCTCTAAGACCAGAAAAGTCCATGAGAATCTTATCTCCAATTAACCAGCAAAAAGCCAGATGTGGAGGCATGGCTCAAGTGGTAGAGGGCAAGACTTGAGCAAAAATGCCAAGTGAGAGCACTAAGCCTTGAGTTCAAACTCCAGTACAGGCACAATAAAAGAAAGGAAGAAAAGAAGAGAGAAAGGAAGGGAGGTAGAGAGACAAGGAAGGAAGGAAGGATAGGTGTGAGGGAAGGAGGGAGGGAAGGAGGGAGGGCAAGAGGGAGGGAGAAAGGAAAGAAGAAAGGAAGGAAGGAAGGAAGGAAGGAAGGAAGGAAGGAAGGAAGGAAGGAAGGAAGGAAGGAAGGAAGGAAGGAAGGAAAAAGTGAAAGCTATGTTGAGAACTTCCTGTCAAAGCATATGCCTCATTTTCAGGGACTGGCTTTTAAACCCCTGAATGCCTCCCACCTGCTCCCGTCCCTGAGGATGTAGACTTTCTGCAGTGACTGTCGGCTGGCATTTGTGCTATGCCTGCATCTCAGCTGAAGCTCCTTTCCTGACAGCTTGGGTGTTTTAGATGTGATTTTTTTCTAGGTGGTGTAAAAGGGATCTCAGACAGGCATCACATCTACCAAGGGAGTGCTGAGACATAGGCTTGCTTCTTCTTGGTACTGGGGATTGAATTCAGCATCTCATGCTTACAAGGCAGGTTCTCTACCACCTGAGCCATCCTCAAGCCCCATTTTATTGGCTGTTTTGGAAGCAAGATGTCTGCTCAGGCCACATGGTTGTTCTTTCCTGTGGCCCTGGGGATGACAAAGGTAGCACTGTGCTTCATCGATCGTCATTGCTTATATGATCTTGGTTAAGATGAGGTCATAGTGGAGAAGGGTGGACCTAGGACTCTAAGCTGTACTTCTTGGGAGGCTAATGGGGGAGGATTGAAATGGGAGGATCACAATTAGAGGGAGATTTGGTCACACACCAGAAGAAAAAAGTCAATGATGCTGAAGGTGGAGACTGCAGTGTGCTGCCACAGACCAAGGAGCTACCGAACCAGTGACACATTCTCCCTCCCAGCCTCAAAAATAACCAACTTGCCAAGACCCCAGTCTCAGAATCTCAGACTCCTGCATTGTTCACACAGCTTATTTTTTTCATATATTTTTATTGTAATTAATAGAAGGGTTACATTATATTCACCAGATAGAAGGTGCATTACTTGACAAACATTGATACCCTTTCTCATGTCTTGGTCCCCATTTCCCTCCTCCCACCCCCGCCCCTCATCTTGTTTCCCCGCCCCCTTCCCTATCCAATTTCAAATAACCAAATAAACATGTATACAATATATCAGATAGCAAGATAAAATACTATAACAATATGAGATAACCAAGGGATGAAAGATAACATAGTACATTAAAGACAACAATCACTTTTTATATAGCTTTCATTTCTATATCATGGAGGTCCTTTCATTTAGTGTCATACTATATGGCCTTATCACACAGCTTATTTTTTTAAGCATTAAAAAATGCATGGGTATATATTAACCACCTGAGAGTTTTTCCTGGTGATATTTCCATACAGCACATGTAGTCTACTTAGATCAATTTCACCCTCCCTGACTGATACCAGCACTGTGTATGGACAGTGGAGAGTTTTCTTTGTCATCCCTTGTGGAACACTGATTCTCTGCAATCAGTCAGAGCCTTAGGACTGCTAGATGTTCTTGTTGCCTTGGGATTAGGGGGACAATAGTAGGAAGTTTGAATTCAGGGCCTCATGCTTGCTAGGCTGAGCCACGCTTCCAGCCCTGTTTTTCACTGATTAATTTTAGAATGTGGTCTTGGTTCCTGTCAGGAAGTGTGTCTGAGATGCAACACGCCTTCTTCCTGGCTTACTGGCTTCCCTGCCTCCCTGGGTCACAGGTACAGGACACGCATCCAGCATGGACTTCGGGCCTCCCAGACTTTTCTGCCTCTGCTGGCCTCAGGCTGCAATCTTCCCATTCTGACCTTCACAGGTAACTAGGACGACAATCAAGAGACTCGGGCGCCCAGGCTCCTACTGCCACATATTTTAGTGTTTCCTTTCTAAGGTCAAAAATTATTTGTATGACATTATAATGACAGTTTAAGCAGCACGGACAACTGTTTATGTGCCTGTTTAACTTACAAGTGTCTGAAAAGGAGATTTCACGTTGAACATGCTGCCTGTCGTAGTAGAAGTGTTCTTGAAAGATCCGATTGTAACTGATGCTTGCGCTGATGGTTTTCCAGTGGATGTGTCCAAAACCCACAAAATTATGCTCTGAACTGACCCAACCATCTTGATAAAATAGTAATTTGGTTTTTCTCAGCCTCCCACTGCTTGAGAGATTAATAGTATGTGTCAGAATAAGATGAAAGACAAATCACCAGGCCAAGAACTTGAAGAAATGTATGTGCATGAGATTAAAGCACATTTTTCCCTTACTGAAAGATTTTGCCCTGACAAGGTACATCTGTTTAAAGAAAAGCTTCTATCCTTAGAAACTAAATTTTTATTTCAAATAATGTCATCAAACAATGCATACATAATCATACTCTTTAGCTGCTCCTGTTAAGCCATGAAATGTATACCTTTTAGGTGACAAAATGTCATTTTCTCAGAGAAGTTAATTACATGATCCCCAGAAAAAGGGTGTAAACAGTGATTTGCAAGTGACATTGCAGCATGAGGAGCTCAGGCTTTGGGGTGACCTGGACACAAGCAGTCTCCCATGACGTGGGGTGATATCCAAGCACCCTCCCAACTCATACTCGGCCGGTTGTAGTGCCACACTTTTTGATTTTCTCTTAGTCAGAGTTCCCATTTACCTCTTTGGTACCAAATGAGCTTCCTCCATCCTGGATCTCTTTCTAATTTTTCTGATGACCTTGCAGTTATCAGTGGGCCAGTCAACCTTGCAGTGATAACATATTTACACATTTATAGGTTAGCTTTGATGTATCCGGTTTTCAATACTTACGTATAGTGGAAGGGAAATGACAAATTGAGGAGCTAAAAAGCGCCCCGATTCTGAAGCAGCAACCATCTTGTTTATATAAACTGTGAGTGACCCAAAAGTGCACATAAATTAAAGAAACAGAATTGTGGTGCCATTAAGTCCCAGGAACTGACCTGTCTGTGTTAAAATTAATCAAAACTCACGTAAATTCAAGAGATGGCATTTGTTTTCTAAGCCATAAAACTACCCTCAGACAGCTAATTAGGACTCTACTGACATGGTAGCCTCTCTTTAGCTTCCAATGCCCTGAAATGTCCCTAACCCCCACCTCATCTCACTCCAATAGCTGATTGCTGTGTTGATGTAAATCTGTGGTCTTTGCCTTTAAAAGCCCTGTAAAACTTCAGCTCAGTGACTCCTCCCAAGCTCCTGCTGTATGGGTGCCTAAGACAAGACCCACCTGAATAAAGCCTTGCTTTTGCATTTCGGATGTCTGGCTCTCGGTGGTCTCTTTGGTGGTCATCCTGAGACTTGGGCATTACAAAATTATACAAATGGGAGATATGCTTTTGTGGGTGGAATCACAAAGGTAGAGCCACTCAATTTACTAAGGGCATTTACCACTGAGCTACCATCTCTACATTGTAGCCAGATGGGATGGTCACACAATTCATATCACAAAACACCTCACACCTCTTTTCTCCCTCAAAGACTTGCAGCTCCCAGCTTGTGTGCAATTCTAAACCTCTTGTTTCCACTTACAAAAATAAGATTACCCAAGCTCACAATGTGGGAATCATTTATTAACTTCACCCACCTCTAAATATTGAACTAGTCAGCTAGGAGCTGAGAGCCTGCTAGGAAGTCAGAAACGAATCCCAGGGAGCACCTAAACCATAGCAGCAGAATTCAGAAGGAATTCTGTGAGCTCCCAGACCTGAGATGCCCCTAAGCAGCCTGAGAAGGGCCAGGGGGCCTCTGCCCCCCCTCACCCCCGTCCCTGCCCACCTCCAGTCACTGAGCGAAGAGAATTCTCTGCAGAGCTGCATCTCATCTCCAGCAAATGGTGGGAGGGAGAGTGCAGAGGCCTTGCTGATCCTGAGGAGGAAGTTTCATTAGTAAATGTCCTTTTATCTGTGTTGCTCATAGATTAAGAAGGGAATTTCATTAGAGCAAATCCAGTAAGAAGCCATAAACAAAGATGATTTTCTCTCCGCTGAAATATAAGCACTCAGGAGAGTAGTTATTTTCTATTTGGTCCATGCTTGGCAGCTGCTGGGCACACAATAACAGTTTGTCAGGAGAAGGAATAAAATGAAAGAAGGGAGTGAGGGGGGGAAAGAAGGAAAGAAGGGAAGGAGAGAATGAGGAAGGGAGAGAGGGAGGGACCAAGGGAGAGACAGAGGGGAGGACAGAAAAGGGGATGGAAGGGGAAGGAAGGAAGGAAGGAAGGAAGGAAGGAAGGAAGGAAGGAAGGAAGGAAGGAAAATCTCCCTCTCCTTTGTGGCCAGAGGGAATCAGTAATCCTGGTTAAACGAATCTGTGAGGTGCAATGTCTAGAGTGGCTGCCAAAGACTAGAGATGGGAAAAGGGGGAGGTGGCGGGGAAGGCAGGACCCAGACACCTGTACCATGTCCCCCAAGCCAGGACTGTTGTCAGGAAGTGATATTTGTATCCCTGTGTCTGGCTCTGCCTTCTGCCTCGGAAATGCCTTCAGGAGTGAGGCGTGTTCGTTATTGACCTGAAACTCTCGCACAGAGAGCGTGAGGAACAGAGGCAGACACCTAAGCTGGGAACCTTTGCCAGCAAACAAGGCTTGGGTAAGGCGGAGGGGGGAGGGAGAGAGGGAGGGAGGGAGAGAGGGAGGGAGGGAGAGAGGGAGGGAGGGGGAGTCTGCTCAATGTCTGCTGGGAACCGGGACCCATGGCCACCACTGTCACCTCCATCATCCCATAGGGCCAGCAGCTGGTGTTGATGGGGACTGAGCCCCCAGCCCACCTCCACCCAGCCCAGGTCCTGGGGTGGGGCGGGGGCAGGGTCTGTGCTGCTGCTGCTGCTGCAGCTTTGTAGCCTCATGTGAATTGCGCAGTGGTGGCCTGTATATCAGACCCTTCTTGATGATGGCTGCCTTGTCCTGTGTCACGCAGCCAGGTCTGTAGACAGGAGTTTTAACTGATCATCAGCAAGCTCTTCCGGCTTCCTGGGCATGGCGCTCTGCAGTCCTGTCTGGATCCACCAAAGGAACTGAGTCACTAAGGCTCTAGCAGGTGAGTGCTCAAGTGTCAATGAGTTACAGCTAATGCACAATCTGTACTATGTGCCTGCTCCAGAGACTTCCCGATGTGACACAACATGCCCTCCCATCACCGCCACCATCCCCACCAAACCACAGAACTCCTGCATGGCAAAGGACAGTGCTAGTGAGATAAATAGAATTCCCACAGACGAGCCATACAACAGACAAGGGCCTCATGTCTACACTATATTGACAGCTTCAAAAATTAAATCCCCAGTGGGCTAATGACTTAAAGAGAGACTTCTCCAAAGAGGAAAATGAAGGATTGAGTAACAGACTTTAAAAACAAATGTAGTCATTACCATCCTTATGTAAATGTAACCCACTGCTCATCACCTTTTCAATGATGATTTTAAAAAAGAAAGGAATGTCAAAACTAAGTTTTCAATGTCATTTTTAGTTGTGTGGGAAAGAAAACCATCTAATGTCTCACCTGTAAACCCAAAGATTAGACGTGCACTCAAAAGTCTTGCATTGAGTGTGGCCTAGTGTTAGAGTACTTGCATAGCATGCATGAAGCCCGGGTTCGATTCCTCGGTACCACATACACAGAAAAAGCTGGAAGTGGTGCTGTGGCTCAAATGGTAGGGCATTAGTCTTGAGAAAGCCCAAGGACAGTGCTCAGGCTCTGAGTTCAAGGATTGGCAAAAAAAAAATTCCTGCATTGAGTGACTCAGAGGCTGGCAATGGTGGTGTTGGTGGCAATGAGATGACGATGGTGGTGGTGGTGGTGGTGGTGGTGGTGGTGGTGGTGATGGAGGTGATGGTGGTGGTGGTGGTGGTGGTGGTGGTGGTGGTGATGGAGGTGATGGTGGTGGTGGTGGTGGTGGTGGTGGTGGTGATGGAGGTGATGGTGGTGGTGGTGGTGGTGGTGGTGATGGAGGTGATGGTGGTGGTGATGGAGGTGATGGTGGTGGTGGTGGTGGTGGTGATGGAGGTGATGGTGGTGGTGGTGGTGGTGGTGGTGATGGAGGTGATGGTGGTGGTGGTGGTGGTGGTGGTGATGGAGGTGATGGTGGTGGTGGTGGTGGTGGTGGTGATGGAGGTGATGGTGGTGGTGGTGGTGGTGGTGGTGGTGGTGGTGGTGGTGGTGATGGAGGTGATGGTGGTGGTGATGGAGGTGATGGTGGTGGTGGTGGTGGTGGTGGTGGTGGTGGTGGTGATGGAGGTGATGGTGGTGGTGGTGGTGATGGAGGTGATGGTGGTGGTGGTGGTGGTGGTGGTGGTGGTGGTGGTGGTGGTGATGGAGGTGATGGTGGTGGTGGTGGTGGTGGTGGTGATGGAGGTGATGGTGGTGGTGGTGGTGGTGGTGGTGGTGGTGGTGGTGGTGATGGAGGTGATGGTGGTGGTGGTGGTGGTGATGGTGGTGGTGATGGAGGTGATGGTGGTGGTGGTGGTGGTGGTGGTGGTGGTGGTGATGGAGGTGATGGTGGTGGTGGTGGTGGTGGTGGTGGTGGTGGTGGTGGTGATGGTGGTGATGGAGGTGATGGTGGTGGTGGTGGTGGTGGTGGTGGTGGTGGTGGTGGTGATGGTGGTGGTGGTGGTGGTGATGGAGGTGATGGTGGTGGTGGTGGTGGTGGTGGTGGTGGTGGTGGTGGTGATGGTGGTGGTGGTGGTGGTGGTGGTGATGGAGGTGATGGTGGTGGTGGTGGTGGTGGTGGTGGTGGTGATGGAGGTGATGGTGGTGGTGGTGGTGGTGGTGATGGTGGTGATGGTGGTGGTGGTGGTGGTGGTGATGGAGGTGATGGTGGTGGTGGTGGTGGTGGTGATGGAGGTGATGGTGGTGGTGGTGGTGGTGGTGGTGGTGGTGGAGGTGATGGTGTCAGGAACGTTGCTTTTTAGGTACTCAGAAAAGCATATGCACCTAATCGAACCATGAGGGAAAGAAGCACAGATGAATTTTGTTTAAAAACACCAAACAGCCAAGAGCCAGTGGCTCACGCTTGTAATTCTAGTTATTCAGGAGGCAGTGAACTGAGGATCAAGGTTCAAAGCCAGTCTGGGCAGGAAAGTCCATGAGATTTCGATCTCTAATTAACTGCCAAGAAAAAGAGCCAGAAGTGGTAGAGCACTAGCCTTGAGCATAAAAAAAGAAAGCTCATGGATAGCTCCCAAGCCTTGATTTCAAGCCCCAAGACCCCCCCGCCCCCCCCCCACACACAGGGAATTCTGTTCTGGAGGCTAGACAATGATCTCATGATAGAATTCCCCTGCCAGGACAGAGCTGGGCCTGTGGGAGGAGAAGATAAAAGCTAGGCAGATGTGTGGGAGGTGACGGACTCACCAAAATCACTTTGACCAGTCAGGGTGCTTGAAGATACAGAGCCAACAGGATGTGCCTGGCACTGACAGATGCAGTGAGAATGAAGGATGGGGGTGGAGATTACCTTGGAAATTGCTTCCAATGATGATAGGACTGACATACTCAGGCACTGCAAGACAAACCTGCAGGCTGGAGGCTGCGGTTCTTGGGACTGGGCTGGGTTCTTTGGTGGGCCTCTGTCTTATCTCTGAAGGCTCCAAACTGGTTTTACGAAGCCTGTGCATCTCATGGACAGTTATTTGCCTTGCTCAACCCCCCCTGATAAGGATGTGCATGTCATCTAAGAGAAATACTACATTCTAGTGCTTTAACCAACCACTGGCAAAAAATGTCAACTGCGCAAAGACAGTGACTTCCTTGGGCCTAGAGAGTCTAAGCTGCCCGCAGAGGTGAGACCCACAGCTCCCAGAGCAGGGACATGGAAGCATCCACTTCAGCTTCCGCTGGGACTCGTGCAATGATGGTTTTCAAGAGTGGAAAGCTGACACTAGAACTAGAAGGAAATGGCCCTGGGGCTCCCAGGTCGTGGCAGTCCCTCCACAGTGCAGGGAGCTTGATGACGTTAGCAAGCTGTGATGCCCCTGGAGACGGCCCCCGTGGGGACTCCCAATGCTGGCCAAAGGGGACACAACTAAGATGGGGTAGAGACCATGGTGACTTCTCGCTTCCATGTGCAGCAGGGCTTCACCAATGCCTCCAGTATTTCCTTCCAGAAAGACAACAGTGCCTACAGGTGAAACGGTGCCCTCGTTAACCTCTTACAGGGATGAATCTTCAAATGTGCAAACTGCACAGGTCATGGTGTCCTGGGGTGGACAGACTGCAGCAGAGGTGAAAGGACGAGAACTGCCGATGTCTTCTATGGCCTCCAGCTTTCTCTAGCCTCAATTCGAAGGGCTGTGTGTGGGGCCAAGGTCCACCAGTGGCAGTCTTGAGACATGTGCCCCACCTGGGACAGCTCTTCCAGGCTCTGGGGCTGGTGGGAGACTGAGCCTTAGCATCATGCAAACCCCGGAGCTCCCACAGCCCCTTCCTTACCCTTCAAAGCAGAACACAGGAAACAGCCTCTAACGTCCTAGAAGCATCGAGTCCATTGGGGCAGAAGGCAGCCCAGTTCACACACAGGTGCTGAAAAATACAATTCTAACAATAAGTTCTTTAAAGATCTGGAGGAGAACTCTAATTTCATTGAATTGCCATTTAACATGTGGAAACAGAGTGCTGGACATGGCATCTCACGCTTATAATCCCAGCCACTCAGACTGCAGAAACTGGAGGATCTTGGTTAGAAGCCAGTCCAGGCACAAAACCCACTCTGTCTGAAAAAGAACTGAAGCAAAATAGGGCTAGGGATTTGGCTGGCAAACATAAGGTGCTGAATTCAAGCCCTTTCACTACCAAAGTGCACAGCTGAGACTTTGATCCTGACTTTACAATTTGGTCTCTACTCCAATGACCAAATTATGTGAATTTTAGCTTATGAGATTAGTGAGCACGAGTCCTCTGATTTCTTCCTGGGAATTTGTGTTGGTCCTCAGGATTCCTTCTGTCATCCTCTAGCCATGGAAAGAAGTGGGGCTCAGGGCTGACATGACAGGAGACAGAGACAATGGCATCCATTAAGGATGAAATTTTGGTCAGAGACACTCTGTTGACCACAGCCACCAAAACAAAGGCCACGGGAAATAGAGCCTTTGGACATAAACCTTCCTGTGTGAAATCACTGGGGTCTATTTGCTGCTGAAGCATAACCCAGCATGTTGAATAAAAGAAGGATTTTCTGTTTCACTTTGGGTTGTTGACATTTTATTCCCAGATCATCTTAATGTTGGCGTTTAATCACATGACAGAGATTCATAGAGCTATAGAGCTACACCAGCAATAATTTTAGGAGGAGAAGTGCAAAGGAATAAAGAAAAAATAAATCCCCATCTATGAGTTCAGGATGACTCCAAGATAACTTTGACCTACAGATTCACTTGTAGGAGTAAAATAGTCCTCGCCCAGAAGCAATTCCAGGAAGGTGTCCCGACTCAAAGCTGGAAATACTGGGGAACAGGCTAACCTAATCTGCAGCCCACTGGTATAGGGCACGACCCTCCCAGCTGACCAGGGCATGATAGTGGCTGAATCATACACACAAAAGGGCTGCCAGGCCAGAGCTGTTCTGTTTGGATGTGGGGGAAATACTGTTCAAGTGGCTCAGGCGGCCACTCAAGTTTTTCCCACCTCGCCATGGAGTGTTGTCCCCACTGGAGGTGACCCACTGGCTTATGCCCCACGAGTGGGCAATGCTGAACCCCTAGAAGACTGTGGGAATTCGATTTCTTTCCTCCCCTCTCCTCCCAGGATCAGCAAGAGGCAAAGGCTGATTTTAAGATGTCCAATTTATCCTCCGTGGGTGCCTCAAAAAACAGATGAGGACAGGGACAAGCAGGGAGGTAGAAACCCCGTCAGGCTGTGGGCCACCAGTACCCGGCTGACTCTCCGCTGACACTCATGTCATTGTCAGGTGTTGACATGGAGTCAAGGAAGCTGTGCCATCTTCATACAGATGTGTGGACTTGGGCTGCTTTCCCAAGACTCTGTTTTGTATATGAAATGCAATACAGTTTTGATTTCCACTGTATATTACCAAATTGCCAACCAAAACAGATGATACAACCACCTCTCTATTGACTCTGGGTTCCACTTCTCATTCTCTGCACAATAGGGTTTTGCTTTCCTATATTAGCCAATTTAAAATTATGTGTCTTTCCATTGTTTGTTTGGCTGTACACAAGGCTTTCGGTGAGATGCAGTCCTGTAACTTTCATCTTACTTTCTGTGCTATTGCTAGCTTTGAGTCCAATTCAAAATACTTATACTTACATCTTGAGGTGTTTTTCTCTGTGTTTTTCCTCTAGTAGTTTCCATGTTCCATTCACATCTTACATTAAGATCTTTGGGTGCACAGTGATAGAGATCTACACTCAGTCTTCAATGTGTACAAATCCAGTTTTCCTGACACTGCTTCTATGAAAGAGGCCATCTTCGATCCAATGTATGGTTTGGTACCTCTGTCAAGAATGAGATGGCAGGGCCAGGAGTTTGGCCTAGTGGTAGAGGGCTTGCCTAGCATGCAAAAAGGTCTGGGTTCCATTCCTCAGTACCACATACATAGACAAAACTGAAAGTGGTGCTATGGTTCAAGTGGTAGAGCTCTAGCCTTGAGAAAGCCCAAGGACAGTGCTCAGGCCCTGAGTTCAAGCCCCAGAACTGGCACATTCACAAAAAAATAATTAGATAGCAGTGCCTGCTTGGGCCTATCTCTGGATACTCTCTTCTAATTTCATCAGTCTATTTGTCCATTTTTATACCAGTCCCATCCTATTTCTGTTACAGAGTAAAGAGACAGCTTAGAAAATGAGTGACAATTGTCATCAGATATTCATCTGACAGAAGATTAATACACAGAGTAAATAAGGAACTCAAAAAATTAAACAGCCAAAAAGCATATAACCCAGTTAATAAAAGGGCAGAATAAGACTGAACAGGTATCTTCAGATAAAGAAGTATGAAGTCCACACATGATATATGAAAAATGCTCATCTTCAATGGTCATCAGGAAAATGAAAATCTCACTCCACCCCAGCCAGAATAAATGCCAGTCATCCAAAAAAGAAACAATAACAAATGCTGGCTATGAATGCAAGAAAAAATAACACCAATCCTTATCACTTCTGGTAGGAATGTAAGTTAGCCAACCAAGATGGAAATCAATATGAATGTTCTTTGAAAACTTAACAATAGACCTTCTATATAGTGCCCCCTTCCACTTCTGGGTGACACCAAAAGAATCAAAGCCAGCTTACTTTAGAGGTATCTATAAACGAAGGTTATCGCAATGGGCAACGACTGAACCACAGAAAGAAAGTGTGTTACGCCTGCCAACAGAGCTTTACTCATTCATAAGGACAGGTGAAGGTGGCTCCCTTGTTGGAAAATGGATGGAACTGTAGATCATCATGTTGCGTGAAATAAGCCAGTCCCACAAAGTCAAGTTCACCAGCTTTGTGGTGGAACCTGGGAGGAAGAAGAAGAAGGGTAAGGGACAAAGTCATAAAAATGCCAGGGAGGCAGAAGGGAAAGGGAAAAGAGGGATAAGACAGTAAGAGAGGAGTGAGTAAGTCAAACTGTCAGTCCATAGAGCTGGAAGCAAATAACTGATTTGCTTGGTGCTGTTTATTTTGGTGTCACTTGTTAGGCCATCAGAGGAGCTGACACAGGACTGCTTTCCTCATGACACTGTGTTCTACACACTTGCCCTCCTGGACTCCAAAAATTATCTCTTTAGACACTGCACTTATCATTGTTCTATAATAGACTTGATTTTCTTTTCTTTTTTTTGCCAGTCCTGGGGTTTGAACTCAGGGCCTAACCACTGTCCTTGGGCTTTCTCAAGGCTAGTGCTCTACCACTTGAGCCTCAGCATCACTTCTGGCTTTTTCTGTGTATGTGGTACCAAGGAATCGAACTCGGGTCTTCGTGCATGCTAGGCAAGCACTTTAACCACTAGGCCCAACTCCCAGTCCCAGATTTTCTTAAAAACATTTAATGCGTTTTAATTCCTACAGGACATGCCATTAGTCCATACTTTACAGTATCACCAGGACTATTTTTTTTGTTTGACCATGGAATTTGAACTCAGGGCCCTGTCTCTGAGTTCTTTTGCTAGAGCTCTAGTGCTCTATCACTTTGAACCATGCCATGAAGACTTCTCAGTGCAGGCTAGCTTCAAAATAAGATCTTCAGACCTCCTAAGTTGCTAGGATTATAGACATGGGGCACTGACACCTGGCACTGACGACCCTGGAGTCGTAGGCCTGGGAAATCCTTACACATATCCATCTACCACAAAATGAAGTAGAACTTCACTTTTTAACACTTTAAACCTCAGTTTACACATTTAATTTTGAAAATGTCAAGAGAAATAAATGACTTATGTATTTTCTCCCAATCTACAGCTGCATAAAATTCTACTTCTGGTATACATTATTATAAAAGTTTTCCTTTTTTTTTTGTAAAAACAAATATATGTCAGATACATTCACAATGGTAGTGCCCCTAATACATCCTTCCCAGAGGAGCTGCTGCGTCATTCAGGACCCTAACAAATGGGAAAATTGTTCCCAGAGTACTAAAGTGTGAGTCAGAGCTAAGGTATGCTCCCATTCACATCACCATTCTGCATATTTCTGAACTGCAACAACCAAAGTAGGCAACTCTGAGGAAAAAAACCCTAGAATTGGATCCAATCAATCAGAACAATCACTACCTAAATGATCTGAAGAGATGGATCAATACAGCTCGAAACACTGAAAGTAGGCACTGAAGCCAGACTCCTCCTTGGAGGAAACAGTAATGCCTACACTCTATCTCCAGGGCTAGCTTTCTCCCTGCCACTCACCCACCCCTACCAACCAACTGTGCTCTGAAGCTGCCTCTTAAAAAACTGCTCTTCTGATGCATCTGTGTGGATCCATTTAGAACTCTTTCTCTCATTCATATCCATCACAGCTGGTTAGAATTCACTGGTGATGTTGGCACAGCTCCTTTCTGTCAGCTCTCATGGCCTCTGGGAAATATGAGCACTCTTAACAAGTGGTTTGCCTGATTGATTGCTAAGAAAACAGTCTGGGGTAATTCTTCAGAAGAAAGAGCTCGATGTTAAAGTAGGACACTTCTCTCTAGTATCTCCCCACGCAGTGAGCCTCTGTCACACTGCACACCGACATATGAATGATTTCCAGAGCTCCCTGGATTTTAGGTGGAAGGGGTAATCACTTCTCCAGCACACAAAGAAAAATCAGTAATAGGATTATAGTAGGTGGTTTTGGTGAAGAAGGAAAGGACCAGGTACTCCCCTTCTGTCCCTGGGGGAAGGGTTCCATGGTGATTTTCTGAACACTACACAGGGACCTACTAAAAGGACATTGTCCCTTCTGTGTCTGGGCACTCAGGACTGGCCCCACCTGCAGAATCAGAAGCAGCTTTCAGTTCAAATCCAGGCCCCACCACAGGCAAGTTCCTGGGTGCTGGTGGCTCCAAGTTGCCCTCTTGATACTGGGATATAGATAATAAAGTCAGCTTTGTACAGCTGATGTGACATTTAAGTGCCCTTTCTTTTATCCACCCCACAAAACTAACACAAGGCCTGGCACCTCATGAGTTCAAGACCTACTTTTTTCATCATGATTAATAGTGTGCTGAAGGTTTCCACACCAGAACACATCACAAAGTTTGTATTGCTCTAATGTTAGTCTTGGTTATTGTGTTCTCATCATAAATAATAAATAAATAAATACCACAGATGCCTGCTTGTGAAGTATGGGTAGCCAGCCCTAGTAAAAGCAGGAGATCCCATCTGGGCAATAACTAAAGCAAGAAGAACTGAAGGGCACTGCTCAAGGAATAGAACGCCCGCTTACCAAGTCCATTCTTCAGTACCACAACAAAGAAAGAAGCAACAGAGCCACTAGAAGTTAGAAGAAGTAAGGAAGGAAACTAACACAATTCCCAAATTTGTAACACCAAAAAAACCTAGAGACAGCAAAATAATCATTTAAATTCATCACAGCCACATAGACGACAAGGAGTATTCAACGTATAAAACCAACAGCAGCCATACATTTGTAATACGTGAAGAACTCATATCAGCAATAGAGAAGTAGGCAAGACATGTAAAACAGGGCAGCCACAAGTGGTCAGAAATTAGTACCAGAGATACAGGACAAAACTAGAGTGTAAAACCAGCACCTACTCAAGAAGGTCAACAAGAACCCAACAGAGCACACTCCATAGCAATGAGAGAATGAAATGACAGAAACATACACACATACGCACACGCGCACACACACGCCCCCCGGCAGGGTACAAACTGATGGTAGAAAGCTGACGTTCTTTGCTTGTGGTAAACATGAACACCTGTCACCCAGGTGTTCCTCTTCTAGATAAAACCCAGTGAAAATGTGCACAGGTGCACAGAGTGTTTCAGCAATACTCACCTCAGTATACAAAACCAGAGACAACCTGAATCTCTATGAACAATAAAAATGATAAACAAACTACAGCATGTTATAAACAGTGTAAATATACCCAAGCAGTAAACAGCAAGGAACGATATAATTTTATAAACTGTAGCTCTATATGACAACATAGAATGTCAGAAACCTAGAGAGGGACAGACACCAGGATACAAAGGACATACATTATAATAATATGCACATACTATATATAATATAGAGAATATTTATTTTTACTCTCTTCATCTCGCAAAGGATTAATACACAGAATACCTAAGAAACTCAAAAACTAAACATAGGAAAATAACATTAAAATAGACTAATGATGAAAATAGATACTTCCCAAACGAGATATATAAATACCAATATGTCTCATCATTGGAAATTGTAAATCAAAGCCTCAGCAAAAGATCACCTCACCCCAGTTTGAATAGCCATCATCCAAAAGATATATTCAACTGTAACCCCGTTTTGTAACCATTTGAAAAGTAAGATAAATGCTAAAGGGTAGGATGTCCAAAAGGCTGTTTGACAGGAATATAAATTAGTACTGAGCACTGTCTGGAGAGTTCTTTAAAAGCTGAAGGGATGGGGTGGGGAGGGATGAGTGACACTGATTGAAATGCATCATATTCCAAGTGACGGGCTGAACTGAAACCCTCTTTGTAAACTACTGAAGGATGATTTAAAAAAATTTAAAAATTGAAAGTAGTATTGCCCTATGGCCCCTCGATCCTACTTCTAGGTATGAAATTGAACACGGAGTCATTAAACCACTTCCCGATTCACAACAACTAAAGTACAAATCAACCAGGATGATCACCAATAGATAAAGAGACAAGAAGTAACGTATGGATGGAATAAATGGATGGCTAGATCATCATATCATCATATCGAGGGATTATGTTAAGAAATGAAATAAGGCAGGCTCAGAGAGACAAACTCCATCAGTTTCCTTTCTTGTTTACAACCCAGAAAACATGGCAATTGGAGGGAGACTGGGAAGAGGGAGGGAAGGGGCAGAAGGAAGGGGTGGAGAGTGGGCAGTGGGGAGAATGGTGTCACAGTACACCATACATATGCATGAAGACACGTGTGGGAGACCTATGTAAATGTACAAAACTTAGATTTAAAACAAACACAGAACAACCAAGAAGCCGTAAGATGTACTCAGAACACAGAACCACTATGCAGCCGTTCCTTCACAGGGATCCACCGCAGGGCTGTGCAGGGTCAGATCCCAGTCCTGTCCACGCAGGGAGAGAAGCTGGGGCCTTGGAAGCAGGGCAGCCGGGAGGAAGCAGGGAGCCACTGCTCAAAGTGCTGGGAAAGGCTTTGGGGAGGAGACAGCTGAGCCAGCCCTAAAGGAGTGAAGAGTCTTACGACTACCCAAAGAAGAAGCTGCCCAGACAGGGAACACGAGCAGTGGCAAAGTCGGGTAGACACTGGCTTGGCTGAACTCAGAAGAGGCGGTCGGGTGGATGGGAAAGACAGCACAGGCAACTCAGCACAAGACTGGGGCTGATCCAGGTGAAGGTGGCCTCGGATGGACACTGGCTTTTCTCCCAGTGACATGGCAGGAGGTTATGGTTGCTAGCGGGCTTCAGAGCTTCATCAACTGGCTGAGGGCCTCTGCTTCTTGCTGGTTGTGAGGTGAGAGCCAGCTGCCATTGCTGGCAGCTTGGGCCACCCCGAATGGCCTCGTAACTCAGCAGCAGCAGCAGCAAGGAGAGAGCCATGGAGAGAGTCTGCTAGTGGCATGTAAGCTGTAGCCAGACACAATATACTCATAGATGGCTCTCCATCAGCTGTGCCGTGGTCTGTTGGATAGAAACAATGCCCATGTCCCACTCATTCTGAAGCAGAGGGGATCATCTACACAGCTCTGTGAGAACGAGGAGGTGTAGGGGTGTAGGGGTGTGTGTGTGTGTGTGTGTGTGTGTGTGTGTGTGTGTGTGTGTGTGTGTGGCTGAAATGATGAATTACATAGTGTGCATACTTTGCTCAATAAAACCACCACAAAATCTACAAAAGCACTGAAACTTGAAATGCATGGGACCAAATCATGTTTCCCTGTGCTTAGAAGATGTGCATGAAGAATCACCTTGTAATGAGAAGGTGGCAAGGGGCCAGGGTGGCGCTGGGCAGTGGTGTGGCCAGGAGTGGCCTCATGGTGGGTTTTCTGACTTGCAGCCCAAGGCTATGGCCAGAACACTGGGCAATTGGCAACTTGTCTGCCAGGGGACGGGGCACAGAGCATCTGTGAGCAGTGATCTGCCTTGCTCCCTCTCCTCTCACAACACACAAGCTGTTTCCACCTCTCCTGGCTGACAGTCCTTCTTTCATGCCTGTAATAAAGCCACTGTCACTATCCTGCAAACCTGCAAACCATCAAACAATGACTGTGGTCACGTCTGCACAGCTCACTGATTACTCTATCTGTTCTTGTTGGGGGGGGTCTTCACAGCAGAAACCACAGGTGTCCTGTGACCCCCCCCCGGCTTTTTCCTGGAGGGGCATCATGTGCCTGAGCCTGCACAGAAGGAAAGCCTCAACGAAAATCACTGGAGCAGCTTGACATGCCACATAATTAATTAAGTGTCAAACAAAAGATCACGACAGAGTTATTGCCATTAATAAATAAAGATACACCAACAGCCACAGGCCTAATTTGCTCAGTTCTGCTCCATCTATCTTTGGGATCGCTTGTACCTCGTCTCCTAAGCGATTTATGAGCTAATGGTTTCCACGTTCTTCTGCCAGCAGGAAGAGAATATCACACAGAGCCTGGGGAAGACAGAGTCTGTCCAGGGGAAAAATACTTGCGTTTGAAGAAATCTACATGTTCTGAAGAGTTTTAATACAAGTTTAAAAATTAAATCTAGAGCCCAGGGCTCAGGATTTGTTTAAACAAGAGGGTAAAAATGAGATATGGTTTACAGCCAACGGATTTACTATCCTCATTCAGCTCCTCACTTCATGAGATATACTTTGTATGGATTGCCGTTTTTACTCAGGGTGATGCCTTTTCATTCTTGTCCAGAATCCAGGGGTTGGAATTCTAGGGATGTCTTACACACTCATTTCTATGCTATCCAATACAAAGAACACTGTGTGAGTGGGAATGGGAAAGTCCTCTAGCTCACTCCTCCACCCACTGCATACCAACTCCAGGAGCTAGCTTTGTTCTGATGTCTAAAGGAATGTTTGTTTTATTTTAAATGGAGGTCACGCGATGGTCATGAGGGAGTAGTTACAGACAAACATCTCAGGGGCTCCAGTCTCTGTGACTCCCATTCATTTCACACCTTTCAGGGGTTCGGAACCACCATGGGCCCAAGAAGACAAGGGCCCCACATTGGTCCTTGGGCTCTTCACCCAAGGACACGATCAGCGAGTGTCTCGTGAGCACACTCACAGCTGTACTGTGACAGTCGCAGGCTCACACTCCCAGCTGTTAATCTGACAGAAATCACTGTGTAGGTGATCTGTGCCTCCTGCTCTGGTCACACATGGCTGGGAACAGGATGCTAAGTTACCCCTGGGGCCAGTATTTGACTCTAGGAGAGAAAATAATCAGTAAAAAATAGTTGGTGGGATACATGGGTTGGATGTTTCATTCACGAAGCCAGACTTGCTCACTTGACACGTGACTCATAGGTCAGGCTAATCTCCACCTGGGATTCTTGCCTACCATTGCTGCTTCCTGGCTGTGTCACCCTCCAGCCAAGCTTCTCTACTAGTTCAACTCCACCACCAGGACCATTTGTTTCCTCCTATTATCTTTACGCAGTGATTCCACTCTTACTTTCTCACTCCTAATTTCCTTTTCTAATTTTTTTTCCAATGAGTTTTGTGCTCCTTCTGCATGAGTCATATTTCTGGGTGTAATTAATAGGAAATCAAGCTTTGTTTGTCAAGCACTTGCTTGATGAAGCTTCCGGAGTCATCCAGAATTTCAGTAGGTAAGTATTCATTATACTTCCCCTAAGTGTTTAGGAAGAGAGCTCACTGAAAATAGAAACAGGACACAATAGACTCACTGGCCCCAAGACATGTAAGATTACAGGAATATCATCATGACAGAATCTGGGGATGGGGATGGGGAGGGGAGGAAGAGGAGGAGGAGGAGGAGGAGGAGGAGGAGGAGGAGGAGGAGGAGGAAGATGTGGTAGTGAGCAAGTAGAAAATGTTCCAAGGGAACTGACCTTTAGCTTCCTTTTCTCCTCTTTGTTACTGGGCTTGATTGTTGATGAACTGCATCAGACAGGCAGGAGGTATGGCTGGAATTCCATGGGCAGTCCCCATAAGGGTGTGCAGGCACCATTAGGGAGGCTAGGATAGGCAGAGGAATAGCTTCTCTGTTCCCTTAGACAGTATGTGAATTTGCCACAGAGCTCGAAATGTGGCCTGGGGACACATTCAGTGCTTGATTTTGCTATTAGAGTTGAGGTCACTGCAGATCTCCTGCAGATGACATTTACTGAGATTTTAGTTCAACCCAGTTAAAATAGCCACTATTATTTTTTGCCAGTCCCAGGGCTTGAACTCGGGGTGTGAGCACTGGCCTTGGGCTTTTTCAAGACTACAGTTCTACCACTTGAGCCACAGCACCATTTCTAGCTTTTTTTTCTATGTATGTGGTACCAAAGAATTGAACCTGGGTCTTCATGCATGTTAGGCAAGCACTCTACCACTAGGCCAAACTCCCAGCCCCAAAATAGCCATTATTAAGAAAACAAACAACAGATGCTGGCAAGGATGTGGCCAAAAAAGAACCCTAATACACCACTAGTGGGAATGCAAACTTGTTCAAGCACTCTGAAAAGCAGCATGGAGATTCCTCAGAAACCTACACATGGAACTACCCTATGATCCAGCAATTCCTCTCCTTGACATTTATCCAAAGGATTATAAATCAAGATGCTGTAAAGCCACCAGCACAACCATGTCCACTGCAGCACTACTCACCATAGCCAAGATATGGAGCTCAGGTGCCCCTCAATAGTTGAACAAATAAGAACATGTGGTATATATAGAGACAATGATCTTTTTTTGACTCATCCATTAGAAATAATAACATTATATCTTTTGTAAATAAATGAAAAAAACTGGAAGAAATATGTTCAATAGAGTCAGGCCCAGAGTGATACATGGAAACTAGAATTAGCTTATAAATTTATAAGAAAATACAACACAAGTGTACGCCAACATATTAACTTAAATATGATAGCTTCAAGGAGAACTTAAATAGTACAATTCCTTAGGAAGGCAAAGTCAAAGAGTTTTGTGTTTCCATATGAATTTTTGAATTGCTTTCTCTGTCTCCTTGTACTGGGATTTTGATGGGTATTGCATTGAATTTGTAGATGGCTTTGGACAGTATTAACATTTTAATGACTTTAATTCTGCCAATCCAGGAGTATGGTAGATCTTTCTGTTTCCTTACATCTACTTTGATTTCCTTCTTAAAATTTTTATGGCTTTCCAAGAGCTTTATCTTGTGTGATTGTTGTTCTTAATGTACTATATTATTTCTCTTCTCTTTTGTTGCCCTTTGGTTAATCTCATATTGTTAGGGTATCTGACTTTGTTACTTGGCATATTGTATATATGTTTATTTGTTTATTCAAAATAGGAAAGGTAAGGGGGAAAACAAAATGATTGGGAGGGCTGGAGGGAGGGAAATGGGGACAAAAACGAGAAGGGATATCCATGTGGGAGAAGTAACGCACCTACTCTCTGGCGAATATAACTGTAATCCCTCTATACATTACAATAAAATATTTTTATAGTTTTCATCGTACAGATCTTTCACACCTTCAGTGAATTCCTAGGTATTGTTTTTTCAATGAGAAATGGAGTTGCTTTCTGGTCTTCAACTCAACTTTATGGATTGTATACAGAAAAGCTAATCATTTTTATGGGTTGATATTGCACCCTGCTACTCTACCAAAGTTTTCTCTTTTTTTAAGTCAGCTCTAGTAGCTTGGGGTGGGGGTTATCTGTAGGGTCCTCTAAAGACAGGATCGTGTCATCTGCCAATAGGGATAATTTTCCTTCTTCAAGAAAGACGAGAGCTCTGGAAATGGCTGGTGAAGTTCAAAGGCACAAAGCCAGCATTTCTTTTATGGACTGTGTCTCATGAGACTAAGAGGTGAAGGACCCAGAGGAATATGTTCCAGAGACAGAGACTATGGACCCGACATGGCAGCCTCATGACAAGGGGAGTACGTGGACAAATTCAGACCACCATGCAGAATGGTCTGTATTAGAACTAGTTACTGGATGTGGGCAAAAGAGATCCCAAGAACTTCTAGATCATTAGTACTTGTTTTTATAGGATTTATCTACTTATCTGATAACTTAGGGACCACTTCCAGATTGACTTACAAACTAAAAATGAGACTTGACTCCAGTGATCTAGAAATGGCCTTTCCAGTGCACTTCTGCATTTTGAGGGCTGCATGTATTACCTTAGTTTGAGTGTGAATGAAGTCTGTTTACATCAGCTACCAAGAACAAGGTAAGCGTTATCAAGAAGCCAAGTGAGGCATAAACTATGAATTCCTTTTTTAAGTCCTGTGAAAACCAGGTGACAGACCGAGGCTCCTTGTTATAGAAGTTTTGCTGATAATGTTTTTTTCTCTCTGGCTCTTTTAAGTTGCTATGAAGTCTGCATTTGACTTGCTGGTTTTCTGATATCTATGTCAGCACCTGAGTGTCACTGTTTGAAACTAGGAAGACAAACACTTGTAATATCTCATTTTTTTAAACCTTTTCATTACAAACTCCATCTCCTAGTCTAGCACCTTTTATCTATTCTGTCTTATTCCTTTTACATTTTTGTAAAAAAAACTGTATAAAATAAAACATATTAGCATTTAATGCTGAGTAGTATTTAATGTATTTATATTATGAGACAGATTCTGTCGTATTTCCATCTTACAAACCTAAAACTATATACCCATTATAACTTTATATACTCGTTCTTGCCTTTTTCCAAAGCTCTATCTTGGGGGCCCTGTGTCTTTCTGCTTTCTCCTTTTTATGACTGTGATTACACTAGCTACCTCATGAATTGACTCATAGAAATTGCCATTTTATCTAGAGTATCGAACCTCCATATTGTAATCCATGTCAGATACCCTTCCTTTATAATGTTGAATCATTTTGCATTTTATGCACATATCACTTCTTGTTTAGGATTCATCCATGTATAGACTGACTATTGTGCATAGAGCTGTCATAAAGACAGCTGTACCATTATTTCTTTGAGATTCCAATTTCAATATATTTTTGGCATAAACCCAGAAATGAAACTTCTGTATCACATTGCATTTCTTCTTGTAGTTTTTGAGGCACCACAATGTTTTCTACAACAGTGGCACCATTTCAAGGGTTCCAGCAGTGCCTAGGACTCTGTATCTCCAAATTTTCACCAATACTTATCATTTTTGTGTTTAGGATTGTGTTTTTCAGAAGCTATGTGACCTGTTGGAGGAGATACCTCATTGTGGTTTTCATCTACACTTCTCTAATGATTAGTCAGCCACATTGAGGACAATCTTATATACTGACCATTTATGTATCATGAAGAACTTGCTTACTTTGTATAAATGACTAATTAAAATCCTTTGTTCATTTTTCAGTGCCAGTCCTAATGACCTGAGCCATTTTTGCCAAGGCTAGCACTTTGTTTTTGGTAGTTTATTGGTGATAAGAATCTCACAGACTTTCTCCCCAGATCGGCTTTGAACCACGATCCTCAGATCTCAGCCTCCTGAGTAGCTAGGATTATAAGCATAAGCCACTGGCACCCATATTTGAATTGGGTTAGTTTGTTGTTGAGTTTTAGGAGCTGGTTATTAACCTCTTAACTTACCTTTTCACTCTGGGGGTTATGTCTTTTGATAACCCAAGTTTTTATTTTGATGGACTATAACTTGCCTCTTTTTATTTCTATTCCCCATGCTTTTGATGTCGGGCCATCACTTTCTATGCTTTATATAGCATGTAACTCACCCATGGACCTAACTAGAGACATATTCTGACAGAGCAGGTGTCAGTAGGGAGCCCTGATTGAGTAGAGTCCATGATTCAGCACCTCTAACAAGTCCCTGCGTCACCTGGATCCCTGCACTTGCCAGGCTCCAGGAAATACAAAAGCAATCCGATGAGCCAAAATTGCTTATTACCTTTCATTTTACAGATACTCTGCTAACTAGGCACCTGTAATACAAATTTTAATAGTCGTGACTCTGCAGCAGATATTTATTTAGACAAACTTCTCTGGGTTTTTTTTTTTTTAAGATTTCAAATGCTAGAAACCCAACCAAAACTAATGTTAATCAAGAAAGAAAGTTTAAAGACTCGTATAGCAGGTGAAACTGACTCCCTGCCTTGGTTTTTCCTAGTAATTTCCCTATTTAAAAAAAAAGACAACATTTGAACTGGCCATGTTGGCAAGAGAAAGGAATGGAATGGACCCAAGAAACATGAAGGGAGATGTAGGACATGAGAAGCAAGGAGTAGCAGGCTAGAAGAAAGAGAGTAGTAAGAAGGATTCCTGGGTCCCAAAGCTATGGATAAGAGGGAAGGGAGGAGGAAGAGAGGAGGAGAGGGAGGAGCACTTTCTTACACTGCTAAGGTTGTACCATGGTAGATTTGAAGCCTCATCAAAAACATGAAAGCAACATATAAAATCACGATTTTATCTGCCTTCCTCTAGCTCTGTCTTGCTCCTCTCTCTAATACCAGCTTCCAATAGGGCCTCCTGGCCCTCCAACTCAGAGCAAACACATCCCCACACACCCAGTTTCAGTCTGTCCTCACACCCGCATGCTGATAACTGTCTCCCGATAAAACTATAAATTCTGTGAGAACACTTTTGTGTCCCACTAAATGCCCCACAGCTCATGAGTCAGCTTCATAATAGGTGCTTGAGGAGGAAATCTTGAATTATTATTTCTTTTCAAAGAAATGTTCCATGAGATTTCCACCCCCCAACCCCCTACTGGTGAGCTATTAAACAGATAAAATGGTCTACTATGTAATAACCTTTGAACTAACTACATAGAACTATAAGCAAAATTATAAATACTTTTAATTGGTTATTGGTAATACTGGAGCAATTCTTTATTTCAATGGTTTCTATTCTTTTCTGCACTAAAAACTATCCATGAGCTTCTAGTGTAAAACAAATGACAGAGGGGCAAACGGTTGTGTTCTATGTCATCGGATTTTAAAACAACCAGATGATTCTGAGTAACCAACCAATACAGCATCACAAACACAATGCACTGCATTACATTATTACATTTGCAGATGTCTACATTTGCTTTGATGGACATGCTGGGATGGTTAGAGATCCTGCATGTTTGTGTCTACATTTGCATATGTCATTTGCATTTATGTATGTCATTTTCCAAATTGATGCTACAATCCCAGGAAAGTCTGAATTGGACCTTATCTCTCTTGCCAAGTGAAACAAGTAAGACAAATGTGTGCTTGTAAAAGGCTGGCTTCCAACTGTGACGTGTCATTAAAAAGAGATCACTCTTCAGAAATTTCTACCCACCTTATGCCTTAATTAAGCTTGCAAGACAAATGAGGATATTTAAAACCTGAAGGTTAAAAAAAAATCAGTGTGGGGAAACAGGAGAGTAAAGCAGCTGGGAGAAAGAGAGAGCATCGTCCATGAGCGTGGATACAGACGGACTGAAGGGTGGGTGTCAGGTCACCCCCCCACACTTCACCTCCCACTCAGTGGTGCCTCTCCTCACACTCAGATTCCCCTTCCTACTAACCACCCCCAGCCAACCTTCCCCTGAGTGGCACAATCCGTCAACTCAGGGAGGCTCTGGATGAATTATTCCATTGGCTGTATTTACCCATATTATATATTCTTCTCCTTTAAAAATTAATTATATTATGTTGGCATCACATTAATCACAAAGTTTGAACTGACTAATAAAAACCAGAGGAAAATCAACATACCCCCAGATAGTACAAAGCATCACAAGTCTTGAGCCACCTACTTCTGCCATGAGATTTCAATCCATCCATCTCCAAGCAGACCTTCGAGGCCTGGGCCCTTGATGGTCCTGTAAAGACCCCAACTTATCTTTAGTCTCCAAAGTTTTGCCAGATTTTAGTGAATGCTTAATAGAAGAATAAATTTCTTGAGAACTAATGAGCAATTCACCACTATCTGTGGGAGACCTGTGTGGTGGAGTCTCTTCTATCCCGTCTGCTGTGTTAAATGCTTCCAAGGGGGTTTCCACTGGCTCAGGAGAGATAAATTGCAAATCAGTAGACTTCCCACAGAGCTCACTCCCACACAAAGCAGGCACCACTGAGGGCCTTCAGCTCTGATTGTTCAGATCAAGTGTGTCTCTCTGACGTCCTAGTCTCTGCAGTGAATAGGTGACTTTGTAAGGACTGAATAAATGACAACATAGCCACCCTTCACTTATTTTCAGAAATCTAGAATTTAAAACGACTGAAGGATCGAGGGCTGGGTCTGCAGATGACTGTCTTGTTGGATGATCCGTGTTGAGGAGGCTGGATTTAAACCAGGGCATGCATCAGAATCATGTGTGTTTCTTTTACTGCCTATCAAATACCCAGATATGCTAGATATCTATGCAGATAGTAAAAGAGAATGCCCTGGACACATTGACTAAAGTCAACAAAAGGTCCATTGATGATTCCAGAAAATAATTGATTAAAAATCACTTACTTTAATGCTTTAAGATTGAATCCCCAGCATAAGCAAGGGGATTCAATCTAAAGTCAGTTCTAAGTAAAAGGAAGAGCCTACATGAAACGTAAAAGAAAGATCAAGAGACAAGTATCTACCTAGGAAAGTGAAGGCCCTGAGTTCAAACCCAGAACCAAGTCTGTTTTTTCTAGACGTAATCTCCACCCTCATGTGCACAACACATCTGTGGATGTCCCTAAGAAAGGACATCAACGTCATCTCCCATGAGGATAAGCATGCTTTAGGGAATTATGCCTGAAGTTACAAGCTCTCTGGCTATACCTGAAACCTCAGACAGAATATGAATTCATAATGTCAGTCATCTCAAATCCTTTTGAAAAGTAACTGAAAGACAAAGTATGAGAAAGTAAATGTTAACAATCAAATGTAGCAAGGTGTTGAACTATATCCCCAAGGTACAATAGACGTGTAGTTCTAGATTGTCATGCCAGACCAAGAAGCAAACCTCAATGGATTGGATGCAGCAACTACAAGCCTTTCATCATTCTAGGTACAGAAAGGTTTAGGACCAGAATCTTGGCCTCTTAAGCTACTCTGCTGTCTCCTAATCATTCCGATTTATGTGAGATCGAAGCTGGGATGTGACAGATGGTGTCTCAAGGGGGCACAGGACACATTACATTTCACAGAGCTGCTCTCTTGTCCTGACAGTTCCCACACCAATACACAAAGAGAAGTCTTCCTGGAGCAATACTTACTCATAAGCCTAGAGAACCTCACTATCAGCATCTGGAATGTGAGCCTACTGTGTGATTTGGCTGCTAAGGGGGGACAGCACAATGGAAAGTGTTGTTTTTGCCAGTACCATGTGTACCTACCATCTGTACTGATGGTATTGATGGGACGGTGTGGGGGAAAGCACACTGTAATCATACATCACTGCACAATCGTCATCCACCACTGAAACCATTGGTCAACTGCCCGGTTGCTGGCTCAAGCCTGCTTTTCCCGTTAACTCCTTTTCCCAGCAATCCATGAGGCGGTGGGGCGAGGTCCCCCTTGATGATGTCTGGATCTCTGCTCTCTGGCATGATCTGATGACTGAGATTCAGTCTGACAGCAAAGCATCAGAGCAGATGAGGAAGGAGAGCCACAGAGAAGAGAACCAAGAAGACCCCTTCCCTAGCAGAGTGGCTTTAAAGTAGGATTGCACCAGAGAGGTACCCTGGTCAAAAATCTTAAAGGAGCTTCTAGAAGGATCAACACAGCCCCAAACATGGAGTGGATTTCTGTGAAGGGAAAGCAAGCAGGATTCCACCACTATTCCCTGGCTGACGCTTGATGAGATGCATTCAGCAAGCCTGTCACCCTATGTCCTGACCAGAGGCCTCTACAGTCGCTTAACTACCCAACAAGGTACCTAGCAGGTTGATGCACCTGGACAGTTTTCAATAGATCAAGAGGCCCTGGAAGAAAGAACACAGTCAAAGATCATGGTTTTACTCACTCTCCTCAAGATCCTTGTGCTGATATGGATTTCTTCTGCTGGTGTAAGTGGGAAGGCCTTGTATCATAGGCCCTCAGGCCACACTGAGCTAGGGTTGCAGCTCAGCTGTAGGCAGCACCTGCTAGTATTGTTGTTTAGCTGTAGGCAATACCTGCTGGGCCTTTAGATCAGCTGTAGGCAATGCTTACCAGTGCTGGAGTCCCCTGCAGCTCAGCAGAGGCCTACGTCTGCTAGTGCTGCAACTCAACCATAGGCAAAGCCTGCTAGTTTCAAGGCTTTACCTACTGCTGTTTCCTTCTGGAGTGCAAAGAACTTTATTCAGAAGATCAGTATCTTCAAAGGGCTCTGCTTATCCTCCCTCCTCTCCTCTCCTCTCACCTCTTCTCTCCACATCTCCCCTCCCCTTTTCTCTCCAATCTCCTCTCCCTTCTCTCCTACACCAAGTTTAAGGGAATTGTGCCTTGGCCTGTGCTCTGATTGGTTGCCCTTATTCTAATCAAGCGCTTGAAAGATGGCATTTTATCAGTTATCTGTGTGACTTCCTGACTGGGTTTTTAATTCCCCATCAAGGTTGTCAATAGGTGATTTAAGGATTGAATGGTGATGGGGAGGGCGGGCAGAGACTAGATGTTTCCTACTGGAATCTTTTTTGGAATGTTGTATCTTTTGCATCCAGTTTCTGCCTGCCAGGCTAAGATGGTGTCAGGGCCCTGAGCATTAAGTAATCTACCCTTTCAATATCAAAATACCATGACAGGGCCAGGAGTATGGCCTAGTGGGGGAGTGCTTGCCTAGCATGCATAAAACCCTTAGTTTGATTCCTGGGTTCCACAAACACCAAAAAAAAAAGCTACAGAAAAGCTGTAGTTCAAGAGGTAGAGCGCTAGGCTTGAGAAAGCTAAGACAGTGCTCTGACCCTGAGTTCAAGCCTCAGGGCTGGAAAAAAAATAATAATATAACAGTTCATTTCAACATATATGGACTCTTCCCCAATGTATAGTCTCATACTGTAAAACTCCATGTTTAGTGTTTTGTGAAAAGCCTTCCACGGATGAATGCGTATCAGATGCTGGGCTTGCCTCCAGCCCTTCCTGCTCTTTCCTCTGCTGTGGAAGGAAGTCATCACTGTTCAGAGAGTTCCTTCTCAGGGGTGGGGAGCTCTCAGTTTCCCCCTGGACAGGCCACAGTGTGGCTATCAGACTATCCTCAGGAGTAAAGGAGTCATATCTCCTCCAGATCTCAGCCTGTTGAGCAGCTAGGATTACAGATGGGAGCTGCCAGAGTCCAGCAACACTTTTTAATATATTTCCTTTTTAAATTAATTATCTTTTAGTTGCCCTAAAGAAGTGCTATTCAGCAAGACAGTGGGTGAATACAACACATCTTGGTCTGCATCACCCCCTTCTGCCCCAGTCCTCCCAACCCTACCTTCCCACAGATTTCTTAATTTTGTAGGATATGCATTTAATTTTATGGCTGCAGTCACCCCTTCCTCTCTTCATCTATCTAGGCCCCTCCTACCTTACACACCACCTCCCATTTGGGTACCCATTTCCTGGTGGTATTTATTTTGTTGGGCTGTGAGTTAGCTTTTCCTGTCATTTTTTTTGTTAATGCCCCCATAGGGGACACAAATCTGTCTTCACCTTGTCACACTGATTTGCATGTTCCTAGTAATTAATAATAAGGTGGGATCTGTATCTTTCCCAAGAAAAGGGAAATAAAATTAAAATCAAGCATTTTCAGGCATTAAAAATAATGCATAGTTACCTTAATACTGACTTCTTCATGGTATTAATAGGGCTTTTGTCAGTCTCCTAATATAGTGAATTTAAACAGCCATTTTAAAGGAGAGAGAGAGAGAGAGAGAGAGAGAGAGAGAGAGAGAGAGAGAGAGAGAGAGAGAGAGAGAGAGAGAGGGAGGGAGGGAGGGAGAGAGAGAACAAAAGGTCCTGGAGACTTGGCTGCTTTGTGGTCCGTTTTCTCATCATGACCTTTCCTTTCCCATGGATGTAGCCCTCCTACTCTGGGGCTCAGCAGTGCACCTCCATTTCTAGGCAATCAGTCATGCCAAAATATTACCATCCCAGCAATCCTCTGTCGTCCTGCACAAGAGGCCAATCCATTTATGATCTGAAACAAAACTACTCAGCTCATTCCCATGATGAGTCAAATGATGACTGGGTATTTTCCCCTCTAGCATGGAGGAGGGAATTAATTGTTTCCCACTTTCCCTAGCCTCATCTCCCTGGGCATCCCTGCATGAAATTGACTTGGACCAAGGGAGCCTCCTTCCTGATTCCCGAAGCCAGGGTTCCCTGAGGCTCTACCCCTTTTCTTGCCCATTAACCTCCTCCACGCAGCCCTGGGCCTGTCTCCCAGTCTCCATGGTATTACTAATTCACTCCTGCGATGTCTCAGATGCTGTGTGGAGAACTTATTAAGAGGCATCCTGTTTAACTTTGCCTACGTTCCTGTGCTGAAGATGAAGCTCAGGCTGAATCCTTCCTGATGGGACTGGGTTCTTCTCTGTCCTTCTTCAGTTCCTGAATCCTGTGGGGCCCATGGGAAGGAGCAGGGATGGGCCCTCTGATGGGTTCTCACTCACCTCACCCTTTGCATCCGGTCTGCATCATGGGGCAAGAGTCCAGCTCCTTTCAACCCTATATCTGACCCAACAGCAAAGCTCCAGCTCTTCGATTAATCTCCCCGCTGCCATCCACTCCTCCCACTAGCCCCTGGCTTAGAGCAACAGCCCCTCCATGGTCTTTGCCACCTCCTGCCAGCCCTGGGGAAGGTTTCCAAAGTCTAGCCAGCCTTGGCCTTGGGAGGACTCTTATCTCTGAGCGGCTGTATGGCAATATCCTTTACACAGCAATCATTTAACATGAGCAGTTCTGTGGGTGTTAGGACAGCCAGACATGTACAACCACCACCCCAGTTGATGTTATAACACCTTCATTAGCACTGAAAAGACCTCCTTATCTATTAGCCTCCCTCCCCACTCCTCCCCACTCCTCCCCACTCCTCCTCTCCTCTCAATGCCTCTGGATTTGCCTGTTTTATACAAACCTATAGGGTCTCCCACCACTACCACCTCTTTTTTTTATCTTTATTTTTTTAATTGTAATTAATAAAAGGGTTACATGATATTTGCCAGATAGAAGGTGCATTAATTTACATACATTGATACCCTTCCACATGTCTTGGTACCCTTTACCCTCCCCCCCACCGCCCCTTCTCGTCTTGGTTTTCCCCCCTTCCCTATCAAATTTCAATTAATCAGATACAAATAAATTCAATATATCAGATAACGAAGTGAGGTACTGTAACAATATGAGATACCCAAGGGACAGCAAAGGAGATGAGAGATAACATAGTACATTAAGGACAACAATCATTCGTTATATCCACTACCACCTCTTAAGAGGTACTTACAAATGGATCCTTGCTATGTGGCAGTGATTCCTTACTTGGACCCAGAAACAGCTGGAAGGAGAAGGGCCAGACATTCCAACTCCTCCATTTTGTACCTGTCTTCTGTCCTGAACAGTTCTCTCTGCAATGACTTTGCAATCACCTTGAAATCTAGGAAGGATGGACTTTCCTCCATCCCTCACCATTTCCCTGGTGCTCGCTCCAGGGAAAGTGGCCCTTCCTGACCTATGGGACTGCTGGAGCTCGAAAAAGTCCCCCTTTCAGAAACACAGACTGGGTGGCCTACTGTGTCTGACTTGTTGCATTAGAATGTCTTTAGGATTCATTCATATTGTAGCATTTATTGGTTCTTTGTATATTTCACCTGTAAGTCCCTCATAAGACACATAACTTGACCCTGTTCACTTGTTCTGTCCTCTTACAATTCTCTTTAAACGTGTCTTGTCACTCCACTAGCATTCCTTCTCGCTGTGATCTGGTCCCTCCCCGTGGCTACCTGACCCCATCTCTTGCTATTCCTGGTTCTCATATTCGGGCCCAGTTATGCAGTATCTGGGTCCTGGTGCTACCTCAGGACCTCTGCATCTGCTACTTCCTCCTCCAGATGTCTGCATGGCTCTCACATCTCCTTCACATTTTTTTCTTAACACACCCCCCTTGCCCTGCTCTTTAACTGGCAGCTACCTCTTTACCCTAGATCTCCTAACCCTCTGCAGTGCTTTTTACCACAACGCACTTTGTCTTGCCCTGATTTATCTGTTTTTTGTGTCTCCTTAAAGAGGCAATGACCTCTTAAAGCTAGGTTTTCTGTCTCACCCTGCCATGTCCTGTAACAGCCTCATGAGACTCTGAGGGTTAAATATAGCCCTGAAAAGCTACAAGGAAATCAAAGTCACTAGCATTCAAAATATATTTTAACCTCAAGTAAGAAAAATATTTCCTATGGTAGATAAGTACAATTTGTTACCTATTTTAGAAGAGCTCCTCCCAAGGTTATTCTTTTTATATTTTTCTACAGATTTATTTTGCCTTATTTTCAACAGGCTGTGAATGGGAAATCCAAGAGGCAATTTAAAGAATCAAAAGCAGGAGGCGCAAATAAACACACAAGAGAGAAAAGTGGTCTTCACCTTCCCTTGTGCTATAAAGGGGAATTGATGGTGTTTTATTCTTGGCCAGTCCTGAAAATCAATTATGAGTGTGAACATAAATGGTTTTCTGACTTGTGGCTTTGAAATCCCTCTATATATTTTTGCTCACTGAACTGAAGTGGTGTTTTTCTTTCCATTATTCGGAAACCACATTAAACCAACAAAGCAATTTAATCCTCTCGATTTGTTTATGTAACTTGCTGTCATTATGTGTAACAAAACCAACAACTCTGTTCCTTCTGATTGAAGGTAGACTGACAACTACATTTTTTCTGAAAGGGTAGATTCCTTCCTACCCTAAGTCCATGGAAAATAGAGATATACCACATTTCTACCCTTTCTAGCTCCTCAGTTTGCATATCCCTCTCACAGTCCTGAGAGGCTGGCAGAGATGGGGAAGAGGGGGGCAAGTGTTGTAAAGGAAGGAGATTAAGGGGGAGTCAGAAGAGAAATTCACACAGAAGATCTGATTGGGAATTAACAACCAATGACAATGTTGCAGGGCCCAACAAACAAAATACCACTTTCCAAATACATAATTGTAATAGCAGGAAAAGTCACACACAGGTTATGACATCATGGGTCCACTCTGATTGGGTGGTTGTTCTATACCTCATTTGCATGAGGGCAAGGAATCAGAGCACAGCGTTTACTCCTCCCAAGAGGTAGACCAGATACTTAGTTTCTCAATGAAGTTCTTTACAGTGGCTCTTTGTGTCAGAGGACTCCATTAGTAGAGTTCTGAGAAAGCAATGGTGGCAGCAGCCAGCAGAAAAGCTCCAGGACTGGCAGACACTGCCTGCTGCTGCCGAGCTCCCTGCTGCTGACAGGGCTGCCAATCTGGAGGCTGATTGCAGAGCCAAGAAAGGCTATGACACCAGCCAGTTCTGTCCACCTGCAAACAGCAGGAGAAAAGAAAAGAAAAGACTTCATCACTTTGACTGAAACACTTTGCTTCTTTGCGTCTCTCTGTTGAATATGAAGACCTAGCACACTGCCGTGAGTCCACCCTTATTATTATTATGCCCTGACCCATCTCAGTGTTATTTGGCTGGATTTTCTCTAATCATACAACAAAGACTACATTCCTTCACCCCCATCCTCTCTTCTAGGAGCACTGGGAGTCCTTCATATCACTTCATCCACACTTCCACACTGGCCACAATGTCGTCACTCCTGGCTGGACTGCTACCATCTTCTTCCCTTTAAAGACTCGTATGACACCCACTGGAATCAAGTAATTGGCTTAATGGCCTTTTGTCTCATCAGTAACAAGGCTCAATTCCAGTCACCACAAAAATCACAAGTGATTCCTTTAAAGCCTAAGTCACATGAGGGCATTCTTCTGCCTGGAACTTTCCACAAATCCCCATTGTATAGCCACAGCCACACAGCACATACCCCCTCCCCTTCTCTCCTCCCTCTCTCCTCTCTCCCTCTCCCTTTTCCCCTCCCTCCCACTCCCCCTTCCCCATGCCAGTACTTAAGTTTGAACTGTCCTTTAGCTTTTGGGTCAAGGTTAATGCTCTGTCATTTAAGCCATACCTCCACTTACAACTTTCTGGCTTCTATGATCCTCCACTCTGAGCCTACTGAGTTTCTAGGATTCTAGGTATGAGTCACCAGTGCGAGCTCTAGGCCTGGTTCTGATCTCCAAATGAGCATCAGCCATCTCCAGAGACAGCAACCACATCCTGTTCTTATTTGTTTTCTCCTTCCCAGCAGCAACTTCTCAGAATGCTTTGAAGGAACCCTTGATGTGTGGAACCTGCCCGTCATCCCCCAGGTTACACACACAACATGGCATCAAATTGTGAATGTCTACAACAAAATGGAGTGTGCCGTGTGTGGGAATCAGAAACCTGGGGATGGGCCAGGTAGGGTGAGTTGAGGCCTGAATTCCACCTAGCTTGAGACCCTCCAACTGGCTTCCTTGTGGCCATCTTCTGGATACCTTTAAATATCCCCCCACCTTCAGATGGCTCCCCAAGGTAAATTACCATTGTCTTCCTTTTAAAGACTTGTATGAGACCCACTGGAACCAAGTAATTGGTTTAATGGCCTCAGACACCCGGTGTAAGGGGTTGGCACAGGTTTCCAGCATCTCTTTTGAGCTTAGCTCCCCAAGCCACTTGAATTTTTCTGAAAGTTTTTAATAGAACGCCTTTACCATTTCAATAGTCCACCCTGGTCTTCAATGGCTCTTTCTCTCCCTTTTTTCTTTGCACTGATACCTTTTTGCCTTCTGCTCCGCAGTCTGTTGACACCCATGGAGTGAACTCAATCATGGCAGTGTCCAGAAAGCTGCTGAGGATCTGGAAGAGCCAGAGCCCTGTGTGGATTCACAAATCATCCATGGCAGGTGAGCCCAGCATCCAGCGTGCCCGGAACACAGAGTGGGGTGCCCGGCAGAGCACAGGGAGCAGCTGTCCCGCCATTTGTTTTTCTCCTTCGGTGTCCAGATTTAGTCTCCTTCCCTATGGATCACTCATCCCCTTGTCCCTGGGATTTTGTTTCTTGGGTATTGCTTGTATACTAGATCTGACCCCTGCTGGGTGTAAGACATCTTCAGTTGTTTGGCCCGATATGCATGTGGCTGAGAGACCATGAAAACAGACATTCATTTTCCATCTGAGCAAAGGGCAGGCAGTGGTTTCTGTGGTGTCGACTAAGCTGGCTAGCAGCCATCTCTCACCGCCATCGTCATCAGAAGTCCTCAGCTACGAATCATGTTGAGTGAGTGAGACAAGTCAAGACCATAGGCACAAAGGCGCATGACATCCTTAACAGGTGGCTATTAGATCCACACAGTACAAGAGGAGGACTCGGTATTTGCATACCCAATGCTATGGACATGGTACTGGAAATACAAACACAACTACATAGACATAAAAACTTATGACTCTATAGACATAATGTTTTATTACATAGATTACTATGTATCTATGACATATAAACCCTCAGCCTAATTTGAATTATGTTCTACACTCTAAGTGCCAGTGATTGTATATAGAGCTTCCCTTCCTGAATACTTGTTTGTTAAATAGGTTGTATGAAATATGATGTAAAAATCAATGTTAATAAAGTCTTTAATTAAAAAAAAAGAAGTCCTCAGCCAAAGCTCTTCTGGGGTTTGGTTTTGGCCAGCAATGCTGCATCTACATCCCAAAGCTGGCACAGAGAATGCGACTATCACCCTATGATGAGACCTTCAGTCCCCACCCTGACCCCTCAGGTACAAAGAAGACCAGCGCTTGGACTGATTGATGCACTGATTTTTTTATTCATTCATTCATCCATTTTTTATTGACTTGTCAATAAGGACAATGAAATCGTGTCTCCACGTGGACAGGCCACTCCTGGAGGAAATGCCCCGGGCTGGTTCGGGGTGCCCGAAGGCGTGCAGGCCCCAGGGTCAGATCGGACGTGGGCCCTGTTCCTGTCGCCTGGTTTACTGGCACCGCATCTCCACCCGCGCCCGGCTTGCTGCTTCCTTCGTCCAGAGAGGAGGCGGAGGGAAAGGAACCCTGGCTGGCTGCAAACATGGTGGTGAGTTTCCCAGCGCCGGGGAGAACCAGGCTGAAGTCAGCTTCAATACCTGAGTGCGGGTGGACAACCTGCGGGCTGTACGGTCATCCCGGCCGGGGAGGGCGAGCCGGCTGCAGCGGGGTGACAGGCCGGGGCGGCCGCGGCAGGCCCTGCAGGTGGTCTGAGATGGGGTGGCCAGCCGCCCGAGCTGATGCCTGGGCCGGATCCGCAGTGCCCAGCTTCATCCTGGGCCTGCTGAGTGGCCCTGGGCCCGGTGCGCGGGGCTCGAGGCCGGGAACATTCTGGAAGAACAAGTCCCCCATCTACTTGCAGTTCTTCCGCACTGCGCAGCAGGTGGACGGCGCTGACGCGGGTGGACGGCGGGGGCGCGGGTGGACGGCGCGGGCGCGGGTGGACGGCGCTGACGCGGGTGGACGGCGGGGGCGCGGGTGGACGGCGGGGGCGCGGGTGGACGGCGCGGGCGCGGGTGGACGGCGGGGGCGCGGGTGGACGGCGGGGGCGCGGGTGGACGGCGCTGACGCGGGTGGACGGCGCTGGCGCGGGTGGACGGCGGGGGCGCGGGTGGACGGCGCGGGCGAGGGTGGACGGCGCGGGCGAGGGTGGACGGCGGGGGCGCCGGTGGACAGCGGGGGTGCGGGTGGACGGCGCGGGCGAGGGTGGACAGTGCGGGTGGACCCCAGCCCACACGCCCTTCGCGGGTCTGCACAGCGGGCACCACATGGGACCTGGGCCTTGGCACGGGGGGCCTGGCCCAGGACTGGCAAGGTGTTGGACAAAGCCAGAGAGGAAGGCCAGCAAGGTGGACGCCGGAGCCAAGGGCGACCTGTACGGTAAGTTTCTTTTTACATGACTGTCCAAGGCAAGTTCACTCGCCTTACACACAGATGCACTCCAACGGAGCGCAGATTGGAAGGTAAGAGGTCAAGCCGTACACATACATGGCTTCCCAATCACAGAGCAGAAAATGCTTGATGTGAGTGAGAGTGAGGTAAAGGACACACTCACACACACAACTCACATTCACATACACACTCACATACACACACACTTATACACACTCACACACTCACACACACTCACAACTCACACTCACACACTCACACACACAACTCACACTCACACACTCACACACTCACACACACTCACACTCACATTCACACGCACACTCACACACTCACACACACTCACACTCTCACACACTCACTCACACACTCTCACACACAGTCTCACACACACTCACACTCACTCACACACACAATCACACACACAGAGCAAATAAAATAGCAAACCTATAATCACGACTTCACTAACATTCAAAGTAAAAATTTCACCCTGTGAAATCTCCCATTTCCCTGGAAGGGAAAGCTGCAGTCTAGCAGAAAACAATGTGCAAACTGCACATCCAACCCTAAGCATACATTTAGAAAATATAAAGACCTCTTAACGCTTAACAGTTCAAAAAAAATTGAATTTCACAATAGGCAAAAGACAGCAGCAGTTCAGCAGAGACTACTAAGGGAAATGCTAGGAAAGTGAGGAAGCGTTGGATATCATCAGTCATCAAAGGAGTGAAATTTAAAATCATGAGGAGACACCACTGTGTACCTGCCAAAACTGCCAAATGAAAGAAGTCTCAATGCCAATGCTGACAAGAATACAGAAAAACCGAATCGCAACATAATCTGCCTGCAGGAATGTAAAACTGAACAGCTACTCTGGATGCGTTAACCATTTTTCTTAGCAAACTGAATTTGCTCTTACCATAAAAATCAACAATACTCTATGGCTGGCTGTTTTATCCTGGACAAATAAAATTATGTCTACACACACACACACATACACACACACACACACACACACACACACACACACACACACAACTGTGCAAGAATTTTCATAGAAGTTAAATACTTAATAGCCCCAAACTGGAAAAATAAATTTTTAAAAAGCTTCTCTCTATAGCCAACTATAATCCATCGGGAGCTGGGATACTTAGCAACAATTAACTGAAATAAAGTATCAGCACAACTTCATATTAAGTGGGGAAAAGCCCAATCTCAGCAGGCCACATATGATACGATTTCATTGATGTCACATTCTTAAAATACAGCTATAGAGCTGGGTGCCAGTGGCTCCTACCTATAATCCTAGCTAGTCAAGAAGGTTGAGATCTGCCAGTCTGGGCACAAAAGACCTTGAGACTCTTACCTCCAACTAAGCACCACAAAACCAGAAACGGTGCTGTGGCTCAAGTGGTAGAGCGCTAACCTTGAGCTGAGGAGCTCAGGGACAGTGAGAGTTCAAGCCCCACAATGACATAAACAAACAAACAAACATTAAAGCTGTACAGATGGGAATTAAATTAGCAGGTTCTTGAAGCAAGGAGTGGTAGAGGGAGCCTGAGGAGCTCAACTCTGACTTTTGTATTGATGGAACAAGTCTGCATGGCTGAGAAGTGGGCATGAGGCCATGGTCACTTCCCTGGTTCAGACACTGTATTCTGGGGGAAAAGATACACAAGACTCCTCTGTATTGCTTTTCAACTTGGCCAAGATCTATAATTATCTCAAAATTAAAAGTTCTACAGCCTAACAAGAAGAAAACCCAGCCTTAGGATTCAGTTGACCTGAAAGCAGGAGGAGCGGGGAAAAAGCCAGACCATATAAGAACTCTGTTCCTACTACTGTTGATTTAGTAGAGAATTGAGATGTCAACACATTCCAGACTCACCCCATTCTGGAAACCCAGTTCTGCCCCATTAAAGAATAATACAAGCTGCAGCTTTGAGTTATGGTGGTAATAAATCTGCCTTCTTTTTAATCACTGCAAGCTGCAGGCTCACCGCTCTGAGGCTGTTGGGGGTTTCCCTGGCAGTGCCCGAGCTGGCAGCGCCTGTGCAGTCTACAGTAGTCAGCCCTACCTTCCCACAGCCTCTACCAAGGAGGGCAAAGAAGAAACCTTGAATGCATCTGACGTCTTCTCCACGGTTGTTGTGCATAACTCTGAAAAGAGCTCTCAGAGCAGGGTTGAGGGGAGATGGGAACAACTATGGCACCCCCAATGAAGGGAGTCTGAACCTCATCAGGAGCCTCCCCAAGTCCTGGCCCCAACGCAGGACCCCTTTCTCTACAGCCCAGATCCCCTTTTGCTTTCATTATTTCTTTTTAATTTAGGGTGGGATTTGAGTTCAGTCTAGCATGGATCACAATCTGCTTTCCATGTATCTGAGATGACAGATGGATGTCACTGTGCTCCGCTTCTTATTAATTTAGATGAGGCCTCACAAATTTTTGCCCAGGCTGGCCTCCCAATCTCGGCCTCCTGAGTGGGGGTTACAGGCTTGAGCCCCCGTCCTGAGCTGTGATAAAGTACTATAAATAGAACTTCAAGTCACATTCTCAAGTTCATCTGGAAAAGTAACAGAATGTTTTGAAAAGTAACCTTGGTGAAGAATGATTCAATATGCTATGAGATGTTTGAAAATTTGATAAAACTGCAATAAATTAACAATCCTCCTAGAAGGTAAAGAATCAACAGATAGAACCATGGAGCAAAATATATTTCTGAATAGAGAAGTGAGAAATACATGTATCACATAAGATGCTTGAAATTCATTGCAAGAAGAAAAATAATGATTTGATGAGGTAGTGTGGAATAACTGGTTAAATATTTAGAGGAAAAAATCGTACTCTAACTCCATCCTGTGCTCCAAAGCAAATTCCTGGTGGATTAAAAAATGTCAATAACGAAAATCTTGCAGAGAATGTATTTGATCTTGAGATGAAAAGAGCAAACTTCTGAGCACAAAAAAATAATGAAAGTAGTCACCAGTGGAGAATGAAGTCATAGAAAATTGAGTATCCATGTGTCAAAAAAAGAACAAAATGTTAAAGAACAAAATGAGGCAAGATGTGTATTAGAACTGTCACAGATAAAATGTTAAAGCTCTGACTCTTCAACGTGGTTGCCACCCAATGAGAAACGGACAACAGACTCACAGAAGGGCAAACACAGGAGCTAACTGAAATACAATGTTCACTTTCATCCAAATTGAGATATTATTATTTCAAAATGACACATTTTTCTCCCATATGTGGAGTCAGATCTAAATTATAAATATATTGGTAAACATATACAGTGTCATATGCATACCTACACAAATACATTCATTAGAGTGTGATGTGACACAGTTTAGCACAATGAATGCCAGGAAGCTGGAACGTGGGCTCGAGAGTGAAGTCAAGGAGAAGAGGCAGATAAATGGAGAGAAGATGTGTGGGTCAGCCAGTCATAGTATTCACGTGCACATGAAAATGGAACTAGGAAAACCGGAGATGGGAGAGGGTGGTGGAAGGGTGGTCAAGATGCATGGTACTCGAAAACTGACAGGGTCAACTGGAACCCCTGTGTCCAACAAAAGTTAATAATAATCTATGTCTACTCAATGGTTTCCCTCATTTGCAATAATTAGTACAAACCTTGGACTCTCCTAGCAGAGGGTTGCAACAGCTCAAAACCCAGACATATAAGGCCATATAGGATGAGGCTAAATGAAAGAACCTCGAAGATATGGAAACAAGAGCCGTATAATGTGTGATTGTTGTTCTTAATGTACTATGTTATATCTCATCTCTTTTGTTGTCCCTTGGTTATTCTCATTTTGTTACAGTATCTTACCTGGTTAGCTGATATATTGTATATACATTTATTTGTCTACTTGAAATAGGAAAGGGAAGGCAGGAAAACAAGATGAGGGGAGGATGTGAGGGGAGGGAAATGGGGACAAAAACATGAGAAGGGGTACCAATGTGTGAGAAGTAATGCACCTTCTATCTGGTGAATATAACTGTAACCCTTCTATTAATTACAAGAAAAAAATTATGTCTGAAAGATAAAGAAAGCCAAGAGGAAGAAAAAAATGAGGGAGCAGAAGGCAGAGAAGGAGGAGGAATAATAAGAGGAGAGAGAGGAAGAAAAAGAGAAGGAGGAGAAGGAGGAGGAAGAAAAAGAAGGAAGAGGAACAGGAGGAGGAGGAGCAGGAGGAGGAGGAGGAAGAGGAGGACTACAATGACAATGACATGGGCATACCAGACATCTCAGAACCTGTAATTATTCTTTGTGGCACAGCACACACCAACACTAGGCCCCAGTCAGCTGTCTGTGTGATTCAAAGCATAAACCAAAGAACTGATAAAGCAATCCTAAGCACGGAATGAGAGCCAGTTCCTTAGCCAGGCCTGACAGGACCATGTGAGAAGAAGCCTGGTGGCCTTGTCCTTCACAGAGGACAGAAGGACCTCTAATCCTAACTCAGAGCTGGGGAAGAGAAGCCACCGCCTGGCACCTGTGGCAGTCCGGAGGGGTTGATAGAGCACGCAGAGAGAAGGCCCACAAGTCTAGGACAGAGTGGGACTGGAACCCTGGAGTCAGGCCTCTACCTCATCTCCCCCGCTGTCTCCTTGTGAGGAAGCTGGAGAGTCTGTGGAGTTGAAACTGCTTCATCGTGCAGTAATTGTGATTCTTCAGGTAAAACCACAGCAAGGCTATACTAAACAAACTGGCTTGGATAAGGTTGGGAACTGGAAAAGGTAGTTCAAGCACTCACTAAATGCATGTCAACTAAAACATAACAAACCCAAACCAAGTACGTAAAACAACAACAAACCTCCCAGCACCATAAATGTGGCTGTATTGGAACATGAAGTCACTGAAGGTGCCATTGCAATGAGGCCATCTCAGCTGCATGCGAACCCTTCATAAAAAGAAATTCAGATACATATGCACGTGTGTGCATGCACACACACACACACACACACACACACACACACACACACGAGACATGGTGTGATGAGCTTGGAGTGATGCTCAGGACTGTGTGAGCCGTGACGCATGAGGAAGGAGGCATTGAACATTTCATATAGGAGTGACCTGCTGCCATCTTGATTTTGGACTTCAAGCCTCTGTATGGTGAGAGTAAATCCCCATCGTTTCTTCCCTCCACTTGAGTAAGTTATTTCTGCAGCCTTAGGAAACGAATCAACTAGGAACAAAATCTCTCCCAGGTCTCCGTCTGCCCTGCAGATGTGCCCAGCCAGGTCAGTGCCTTTGCTAATTGGCCAGAGCAAATGTATTCTCCAAGGCCTGGGCCAGTGCTATCATGCGGAATGTGCCTTCCTCCATCTCTACCTGGCTGCAGGAAGACCTGACTCTGAATCCTTCCAAGGCACAGACTCATGAACTGCTTTAAGGAGTCCATCCTTGGATATTTCTTCCAGTCCTTTCTAGTCAGGCATTAACCTTCAGAATAGTTGTTCCCTGAGCTCATCGCCCAGCACCCCTCCTCTCCTCACAGGCTTTTTTTCTTCTGGCAACAGATGATAGAAGTCTGTTGCTTCCCCAGTTTGGACCAGCTCAGGCCTCCTGGCCCTGCCACCTGTCCCTTCTTCTTTCAAGGTGACTGAAGTCATGCTTGGCTTTCCAGCACTCTCCTTTTACACTCACATGCTTTTACGTATAGAAGCAGAATGTAAAAATGGGTGGTCATAATTGCAAATGATTTGAAGGGCAGAAAAATCATTTGGTGCTGGAGTTTGGCCTCAGAATCATTTGTATAGAAGTAGCCCAAAAAAATCACTGCTGTTATTTTACAGAAGAGAAAGCTGAAAGTAATGGCAAGACGGGGTGGGGGAGTGGGCTGGGGTTGTAGTGGCGGGAGGGGGAAGGCAAGTTTTCTCCTGCAGAGCAGGCAGCCTGCAACCACCAGCAGATGAGGCACGGGTGTTCTAAACCTATGTCCAATCATGTGTGTCCCCACACCTTTTCCTAGTTCTGAAGCCAGGTGGACACAAGATTGAGACGTAAAAACATTCTCATGGCATTTACCACAGCGGTAATAGACATTTATCTCCTCACTTAATGAGAAATACAGTTGAACATACTGGGTAAATACGTTCCGTGGCAAGGAGCATTATTTGGTTTAGATGAAGATTTATAGATGTGAAAGGCAAGGGAGGGATGTCTTTTGTCATCTCGTGAAAAGTAGAGAACAGAGCAATGCTAATAAATATCGATTTTCATTCCAGTTTCATCTAAACCAGGAGCTGGCACGCGTCTTCGGTACAGGACAAGGTAGTAAGTGTTTCCGAGGCTGCAGACCATGGGATGGTAGTGGTAACTCAGCCCTACTGCTGCAGCAGGCAGCTGCCAGAGACAGCCTGGGAGCTCAGAGTTAGCAATGAGAGCAGCAGAAACCAGGACAGCCAGTGCAGGCCTGACCTGGCGGTGCAGTGAAACCACTGCACAGACCGTGACGAGCTCAACATTAATAGTAATTGGTGAACACGCCAGATCTTTGCTCTGTGTGTGTGTGTGTGTGTGTGTGTGTGTGTGTGTGTGTGTGTGTGTATCAGTCCTGGGGCTTGAACTCAAGGCTCATGCTCTACCACTTGAAGCACAGCTCCACTTCCAACTTTGTTTGTTTCGGGGAGGGGAAGGTTAATTGGAGCTAAAAGTCTCCAGTTCTTGCCCAGGCTGGCTTTGAACTGCAGCCACCAGCACCCTACAGAGCCCACAAATAAGTATGATGATGAGACTTTGGATGATAATCTTTCTTCTTAATCTGTCCTCACACAATGTAGAGTAAATTCTTCAGGTAAAAGGATTACCATCCAATTACTGGAAATAATTGAAAATGATTACTTTGTTCCAGGAGAATTTCATAATATATGATATAATCATCACTGATCAAAACTTAATATTGTCCAGACAACATTAATCTAAGGCAGTCTTACTAATAAACCATAATTGCAACTGAAAGCAGCTAACTTTTGAGTTCCTATAATTTCTGGCTCTTAAAGACTGTCAAAATGTAGAATCATGTGTGCCCAACTCATGCCAGAGATTTTGAGAAAATAGTGTCCATTGACACTTATTCAATATATGCATGCATTTAAATATTTCTGCTCATATTAGGAGCTTAAATACTTGATAACTGGCAGATAGGTTTAATATAAAGCATTTCTGTGTATTTTGTGATGGACACATAACTACTTATGATGAGAAATGTTGGTCTCTGACATATGCTTTTGGAGCCTGTCTGGGAGATAAGGCACACACAATCCCCATGGTGTGGAATCCGGAATCGGACATGGGCTCTTCGAAGGTGTGGCCTGCTTCACCTCCATCGCTTCCTCTTTTCTCCACTGACTGAGGATCGGGATAAACAAGCAGATGGACAATCATGAGTATATTAACGACACCATATGGGCTATGGATGCCAGTCTGCAATGTAAAAGGATCTGTAAATGTGATGCGAACTTGAGTCTGGACACAGGAGGGGATGAGCTAAAAGGACAAGGGAATAGTGAGCCACACCCTAGGCTGAGTCCTCAACGCCAGCTACCTGAATTCACTTTACTCAGGGGAAAATGCAGATCAACACAAGGAAGTCAAGAGTACATTGAAGGGTAAAATTACACTTCCGGCAAGGAGGAGGTGATAGTTGTGCTCGCTTCTCAGCTATCTAAATTACTTGGCATGTTGTACTCATGTCTGAATGATGAGCTGGGAACAATACGCTGTATGATATGTGCTGCACATATAGTACACTATATATATAGTATATGTACATATCCATACATACATATATACATGCTCTGTAAGTCACACTATTATGAATCGGTCATATATATTATATTATATATATATATATATATTAGGTCACAGTATGTGCCTTGTCACTAGTGGGTTTGAACATGGTGTAGGGGGTGAGAGAAAGAGTGTGCATTTGAGTAGTGTGAGCATGTAACTTGTGGACGTGGGAATGCGCATGTGTGAGATATGCACATATGTGTGTGAGAGAATAGTATGTAAGCATGAGTGTGTGTGCTTTTCCTAGACAAACTCCAGGAAGGAGGTGAAACCCTATTTTCCCAGCCCTTTGGCACGGGTGATGAAACCCCGGCAAAGAGCATGTGCTTCTGACCACCACTGGAGCAGCGGGGACCCCTAGAGAGTCCTGAATTGTACACCACTTGGAACCTCTCTGATGCCAATAATCTTGCCAATAATGTGTGAATCTTGCTCGTTTGACAGAAACACATCTCACACACAGCCATGACACTTTAATTGCAAGAGGTTGCTCATGAGCTTAGACCTGAGACCAAGCAGAAGTCAGCTGTCAGGAGAAAATGTGTATCCTACCAAGTGGGAAGCCCAGAAGAACAGCAACCAGCCTGGGGTTTTTCCAGAAGGGTGAGTCACTACTCTAGATCAATAATCTACTCTCTGTCACAGCAAGCTTTCTTCATGCAATTTTCAATGTAATACAAATTAGATTGGAAGAAATAATGAAATTTACAATATCTGAACCACAGGCAAAATGTGATTTGTTTTCAAAACTTGACTAAGGACACAGACTTCACTGGAAGACCATATCTGTCCCTGTTAATAGAACTAGTATGTGGCCTATGATGTTGACAGCTTACACAGAGCCAAAGTTCTTCCTTGTCTTCTGAGGCCAAACCTGATGCCAGGATGGGGGCTAAAACCACAACCACCTCACCCTCTTAGCCAGAAACAGCTTCATCCTCCGATTGTTCTGGCCAATGAGATTTAGTAGAATTTGGCTGGGAAAAAAAAATGAGGAGTGGGGTTCTAGAAGATTTTCCTCTTTCTTCCAGGAGTAAAGAAAGATTGAAAGGAAGGTACCCTGCCTCTGATGGGGTTTTAACAGACAACTTTCTTCACCCTGCTTAGACACACATGCTAACTTAGTCTGGATGTATTCTGTAGCTATTACAAACTCTCTGAAGCTTGGTAATCTATAAAGAACACAAATTTACTGAACTCATAGTTTTGGAAGGTGGAAAGTCCAAGAGCCTGGTAACAATACCTGACAAAGACTTGTGTTATGTCAAAAAGTGCCACAATGAGAAAGAGCAAGTGAAGTGTGCCAGCTCAGGTCTCTCTTCCTCTTCTTATAAATCCACTAGACCATCACAGCACCCTACTCTGACAACACCCCACTCTGTGTCCTCATCTACCCCTATGTACTGTCAAATGCTTGACCTCCAAGATCCATCAATGAATGGCATTAAAGACTAGAGGTGCATCGTCCATAGATAACAAAAGCATTAGCATTCATATATACTTGCAGGAGAGAATCTTCTCTATTTTTCCTTCCTGTCATTCATATAAAGAATAGAATAGATGCTTACTTACCCCACACTTCTGGAAGCTATCCACAGTGTGGCAAAATGGGCTGTCACACACTCATGATTTGATTAAACTTACATACATATACACACATACACAGTATAGATGTATTTATATAATTTTGAATTGGCAGAGAAAGCTTTGAGCTACATTTCCATGTGGCATCTTTCACAAAAGTGGTAATCTGATCAATAAGGATGCCAGCTTTGCAAACTATAAGCACATTTTCACGAGAGAGGACTATTTTCCCAAGTCATTAGAGTATTATAAGAAAACATGTTAACTATGACTTGTTGAGAATTCGTGCTCACTGCCTTAGGCAACCTAGAAGGCAGTCAGGAGAAAATCTAAGGAAAGCCATTGCCCCAAGCCTAGGCTTTGGGGGATGGGGAGAGTGTGACCACATCAGACAGCAGAGAAAGATGCCTCTTAAGAAAATGCTATTTATGGAGATAAATGAGGGCTGAGCTGTTTGAACACACCAAGCAGGAGGGAATGACTTAAGCAAATATGCAGCTCTGGGGCATAAGTGAAGTAAACTGCTATTGTGCTTGATAGTGTGTTAAATGACTGGAGATAGTTTTAGGCATTGTGTCCTGACACAGGTAATTTTCAAGCCAGGAGAATGGGACAGATTCAGAATCACTATGTGTCAGAAGACTTCAGAGTGTGTGTCTCATTACACAGACAAGGTCTGTGACCCCTTGTGCCTGCGCTCTTCAGACCTTTTCATATTAGATCCCCACAGTTCACGTGGATAGACACAACTTCTTCCTGAGTCACACATGGAGAAACTGAGGCTTAGAAAGCTGGGGGCTAGGCTGAGGCACACAGGCAGCTGGTAGAAGAAAGACATGTTGGTGCTGTGATCCACAAGTGGCTCTGCCATCTTTCTAGATTCTCTGGATTTCCTCTCCATGCAGAGATAGGAACCACTTTGATGTCAAAGGATGTCATTAATTGCTACACATTTCCTGACAAATAGTCCATGCACACACCTTCTTCAACATGTTCCAGATATCTCAACATGTTCCAGATTGGTACTTCTTTTTTCCTCTGTGTTCTGGTCTTAAAACGTTGTTGTCGGTGGCTTCTTTCCTGCCCTATCATATTTTGCATCACCTGGCCTGTAAAAGAAGATGACTCATCCCAAGCACCTGACCTGGCTGCTTACTCTTTCCTTCCAGACCCTCTTCCAGTTGGCATCGAGTCTCACCTCGTCACATGCTGTCACTACCCTGGGCTGTGGTTTGGATACACGGTCCAAGAAGCTCATGGGTTGAAGCCTGGTTGGCAACCAAGTTCTGACTCTCAGGAGAGGGTGGAGGAAACCTTAGGCAGTGGCCTAGCGGAAGGATGTTAGGTCTTTGGGCACGCGTCCTGATAAGGGTATCAGGAGTCTGGTCCCTTCCTCCTTTCTTGCTTCCCTGGTGCCTTGAGGCAAACAGGACTCCTCCAGCAGACATTTCCATGGTGACTGTGCTGTCACACATCCCCACCCTGGTGTACTGTGCTGTCACAGGCTGGAAGCAACAGGACCAAGTGACCTCTCCCACCATGCAGAAGAATAAACCTTCCTTTCTGACAAATCAATTGACTCAGGTATTTTGACATGGTAATGCAAAGTGAACAACCCCCTGGTTTTTCTCCATCACAGAGTGATTCCTGTCACCCACTCCTGGGAAATCTAACCTCCAGTTTCTCAACCCTGCAGAAAGCAGAAAGGCTCCAAATCAGAAGCTTTGCTTAATCATAATTTTTGGTAGGACCTTATAATACTGTCAAAGTGTAATGCTTTTCAGCTTAGGAAAACGGCAGTTCTGTGTGGTGCCATGAAATTGGCATTGGCAGTTATTGAGCACTGGGCTGAGAGCTGGTTTGTATTATCCCAGTCAATCTTCAAAACAACCATGATAGTTAATAATAGGTCTTACCAACCCTGTTTGTAAATAAGGAACAGGATCATAAACAGATGAAATAAGTTGCCCATGTCACTCATCCAGCAGTCTGCAGCCTGGATCCAGGCCCCATACATGCAGCAGCATCTCTTGAGATGCAGGAGGTCCCCTTACCAAGCTGAGAGGGGACCCAGGAACTCTGCAAACACCTGTGGACAAGATCAAAGGACAGATGGAAATCACTTTCACACAGGGTGTGAGAATGCATTCACACCCTTTCCAGGTTCAGGAGCATAAAAGCAAATGCCTGCATTGTATCTGCTTAGAGATGTGATCCTGGCACTCCAGAAAAGAGGGGACAAAGAGACAGCCATTCCGGAGTAATGGAGATGGGGCTTCTAAGCGTAGGTACAGCCTGTGGTCTTGACTAAGGCATAGTGGCGCAGAGGGCATAAAGTGTCCACACACCTCCTAGCTGTCACTAATCTGGCTCTGCTCTTGCTCTTGCTTACCAGCAAAAGCTTGTGAGCTGCTCATGTAGCAGGGGTGCTGGCTAGGAATGCGCTGTGCAATGCAGGAAGTACCCCCTCTCACCCGTCTCCCTCTGCAGCCCTTTGGGACTAAAGATGTCCCTAATGTCTGGCACAAAACAAATATTTCACGCAGTAAGATTCTCTGTTAAAAGCTGAAGGGACAGAAGTTAATAAGTGTTTCGTACCAGCCACCACAACGTGCCTGGCAGATGTTAAAGTGTAGGGAAAGGATAATCAACCCAGGGATTGGGAAAAAGAAATCATTACCATGTTTGCATGAGGCCTCACTTCCCTGAGCTCCAGGGTGGCGGGTCTCTAAGACACAAGGGCTCCCTCCACCCTGCAGAGCCTTCTGGAAATACAAGCTGGGTTCTTCCCTCCTCTCCTCATGTGTAGTCAGATGTGTGCCTGCCTGCTGAACGGCGCCCCCACTTAGGATTCTTGGAGAACGTGTTCTCATGCACAAGCCCACAGGGTATTCCCAGAAGCCGCTGGGGGCTCCCTGCTCTATGCTCTACAATTCCCAAAGAAAGGTCTTTCTTTGGTGGACCTGCTAGGAATAGCACATTGTCCCTGCCAACCCTGACAGTTGAGCATCTTCTCTAGATCATTTAGCTGCTCTGCTGTACACAAAGCAGGAAATACTTCACGGATGCTTAACAAAATGGTGTTTTCTTCAGGGCTGCAGTGAGTCCCAGGGAACCCAGAAGACTCCACAGTGGAACCACATTCCACACTGGGGCCCCCAGGAACAGAGGACAGAGGACAGATATTTTCCATCTACAGCCACCACTTCAAAACTGTAGGCCAGCTAGCCACATCTGAGAGACAGCTCGTCAGCTAGGATGAATGCAGGCAGCCAGGACTGGAGGCCAAGGACTGTAGAAACCCTGGTGTAGAGGTGTGACATTTTGAGGCATGCCAGCATTTCATGTGGAACAGACACCCCAGAAGCAGTGGGCTTCCCAGGAGAGCAGAGGACAGGTCCCCACACAGGCTCTTCCAAAACTCAAGGTTGACAGCACCATTCAGAGGGTGGAAAGAATACTTCTGAGATCTCTGCCAGTCCCGGGGACATGGCGGTCACAGAACATCCAAAGAGACAGACTGATTTCCCAAGTGGGAAAGATGGAAGAGGCTCGGGGATCTTTACCAGCCTGTCAACACATCCAAAATCAAATGCAAATAGCTCTTCATAATCTCCACAGTGGAATTATTTGTTTCCAACCCAGGCTTACAATCTGGATCATTCACAGTCGTTCTGCCTGAAGCCCCAGGCACTTGTACCAGTAGCTGGACCCAGGCTCGTGAATATTCATTTTCCTGCTGTGGCTGTGATCAGGAGCTTTTGAAATTGTTTACAGGCAGGGTCTTGCCAAGGCTGTTTTTACAAGCTGAATTAACAACCATGGGAAAATGGCATTTATTCCTATTTCAATGGCAACAGCAGAGGAGGTTAAAGCTAATAATTTCCCTGAGGGCATGAAATTGATGTTAATAATAAAAAAGGAGTGTGGACCATTAGCGTCTCTAGACATTAGCTTTAATTATGAATATTAACACTGGTGACTCTAGACATTTTTTAACACAAACACCCGTGTACACGTGCGGGTTTACACACCACACACACACACACACACACACACACACACACACACACACGACATCCCAGACAAGGTGGAGAGAATAAATTTATCTAAACTCTGATCTTATTAACCTTTTCCAACTCCAAAATCCAGCCTAAGCGTAGCCTGGCAGACTCTGCTTTCTAAATCTGCTTTACAGACACACCCAATTTCCATTTCCCTAAGCCCCCCCCTTCTTAAGCCAACAACAACAAAAATGTTCCTTTGCCATAAACAATAAATTAGCATAGTAAGTAGGATTCAGAGAGCTAACCCAGTGGCTGAGTTCCCGTCCCAGCCCAGGTCACTTTCACAAAACTGCCCTCCTGTTCCAGCTCAATCTACTGCACAGGTTTGAATCCAGCCAACAGGTGAGGTCCTATGCTATCTTTATTGAGGGCAAAGGGAGCCTTGAACCAGGCCTGGGCACTATCCTTGAAGAGCCACAGCTCCGTTCCCGGATTCTAAGTAGTTAGTTGGACATAAAAATCTCAGGGACTTTCCTTTCCCAGGATGGCTTCAAACTGTGGTCTACATCTCAGCCTCCTGAGAATTAGTAACTCTTAACTGGTTGGTCCCTTAAATGATGGCATTATCTAGGCTCTGCTCAGAGCATGAAGTTTTCACACAATCTGAGGTTAAGATCCCCAAACAAATCGTGGACACTAGAATCAGATGTATACAAGTTCTAGTCCTGCCTCTGCTCTTACTGTGCAAATATGAAGAGGATATTTCACTTTAAGCCTTGATTTCCCTGTCCTTTAAATAGAGGTAGTGCTACAACTCACCTGGCAAGACTGCTGTGACTAACACATGCACAAATGACACGCTGTCCAGCCTTCGGCAGAAAGGCCGACACGCAGGCGCTGTGGTAATGGCAGTATTCTGGCTTCATTCTGAATCTTCTCTGCTTGAAGATTCGGCACTGAGGTAAGATCACCCCTGACCTCCCACACAGCATGACACTGGGGAAAGACACAGGAATCAGGAACCTCTCCTCTCCAGCAGCAGAGGCAAAGCAGCCATCCTCTAGCCAGTACTGTCCACAGTACAGCTCTGTGACCTTTGCATGTGAAAAAGCAGAATTGGGACTAAAGCATCATCTAAGGAAAAAAGTACAGCGAGTATTTATAGCAGGAGAGCATACAATAAGCTACATCCACATGGATGAGACAATAGCTACAGAAAATGACTGCTGAAACGCTATGGAAAGAAGCCATTGTAAGCCAGCATTGTGGAAAGGTCAGCCTTGTTACAATATTGTCCAGATCCGATGTGGCCAGGGCAAGTAAGGTCGGGATGCCCACAGCACCATCCTGGGATGTTACATGAGCTGAGTGGGGACAATTGAGCCATGTCGCCCATTGCAGGGTGTCAGCAGCATGCCAGGGCAGAGTAGTTAAAGATGACTTCGGTTATCATGGCCAGTGCAGCTGATATAATTGTCTGAGTTGCAGAGAAGCCTGGGAAGACCCGCTCCTCAGCCACCTCTGGGTGTGCAGGCGTCACCTCTCCCTTTCCCCCTCTTTCCTCTCCCTCCCCTCCCCAGTAGCCTCACACAAAACACCTGAGTAGAGTCCCCATCTTGTTGGAGGACGCATGGCCTGATGGTGGAGGAACCGCAGTATCCTTGGGACTGCAGGAGTTCTCAGAAAGGTTCATTCAACTGTCTGAGCTTTGCTGCCTTTCCGGAGCCTTTTGAAATCTCTTGACTCCATTCTAGGGGGCCACACGTGGCGAGCCAGCTCAGCCATAAAATCAGAGCAGACCTTGGGGCCTCTCCTCACACACAGCTTCTTCTGGATGCTCCCCTTTCTTTGACTCATGAGCCCCATTTCTAGAGGTGAGGAAATATACCTTTCCCATCTGCAGACTTCCTTCTCACTCTAGCTTGATCCTTCCAGCTCTGGGTACCAATTCCCACTCTCGGGTTTTCTTCAAGTCTCCTTATTGTAATAACAGAAACTTCTTTCTGGAGTTTTGGAGTGTCAGATGCACAGAGGGGCAGTGGTTAAGTCCACTCTAAACTTGAGCTTCGTGTCCAGTGAATCCCAGAGACCCTGTATACGCGAGCCTCACCCAGGGTCAGTGGAATGGGCCTGGTGTGGCTGTGGGGACTGACGGATGTCCTCTCAGATTGTGGCCGGCGCCACCAGGACCCTTGTGACACAGTTAATGTCTGATAAGCCACCAGCACATCAGGGCTCTAAGAAATCCTGCGCCAGTCATTGAGTAAAATATCCACTGACTGGTGTCTGGGCACGCAACAAAATGTCCAGATGCCATCAGTGAAACTCTGGGGTACTCTGGAAAATACAATCAAGGACAAATCCAAAACATCCCTGAAGACAGTAGTTGTGATGTATCACATTCTCAAGCAGCAGCATTCGAGGTTAATTCAGTAGCACTTGGAAATAGTGAGAAGTGACATGACACCTCTCATACTGCTTGCACACAACACTTACATTCTGCAGGCACATTGTGGTGCATGGCCCTGGCTTGGTGTTACTGTGTGATGACAAGAATTATGAGGGCTGGGAATGTGGCTTCATGGTAGAGTGCTTGCCTAGCATGTGTGAAGCCCTAGGTTGGATCCCTTAGTACCACACAAACACAAAAAGCCAGAAGTAGTGCTGTGGCTCAAATAGTAGAGTGCTACCTTGAGCAAAAGAAGCTCAGAGACAATGCCCAGGCCATGAGTTCAAGCCCCAGGACTGGCACAAAAATAAAACCCAGGTTCTTGTTTGTAACTGAAGGTCACATTCATTTGACTCTAAAATCAGTGCCTTAGCCATGAATACAAATGGCAGTGAGTGAATGACAGGAAGAAAAACAACACTTTAAAGATTTTCATTTTCTGCACTGAATAAATGCCATCGAAGTCACCTCGTTCAGAATGATAAAAGAATAAGAATTCTAGAAGAAAATAATAAAAGTCATTTTCCTTTTATGCATGAAGTGAGTTCCCGTAATTCAGGGCACCATAGTGTGTCTCCTTTGCTCTTCCTTTCTTCTTGCACTCCCTGTTCACATCTGTGAGGTTTCCCCGTCATCGTTTATAATATTATTATAGTAAGTATCTGTACTAAGTTTATGAGCACCACACATTTTGACCACCCTCATTTCTTCCATTGTTTTTCCATCTACCCTAATTAGGATCAATTAGTTGTACATGGAGGTTTCATTTTGACACATGCAATACAACGTACTTTGGTCAGACTTGCCCATCCTCTTTCTTATTTCAAACAAATACCCACAAGCTTCCTGGATCCATTTCTATAACCTATACATAAGTGTTAAAGCATATCCTCCCTCCCTCAACCTCTCCATTTGCCCTTTCCCCACCCTCACATCCAAGACAGGATTTTTTTTTACAACTCTATTCATTTCTTTTTCTTTTCCTTTTTTGCCAGTTCTGTGGCCTGAACACTGTCCTTGTGCTTTCTCAAGGCTAGGGCTCTTCCACTTGAGCCACAGTGCCACTTCTGGCTTTTTCTAGGTATGTGGTACCAAGGAATTGAACTCAGGGCTTCATGCATGCTAGGCAAGCACTTTACCACTAGGCCAAACTCCCAGACCCTCCATTCATTTCTTAAGTGTATTTGAATGTTTGAAGATGCTTTTATAAAGGTAGATGTGGAATGTTTTCTCCAAATAAATCTATAAATTTATTAATAAATTTTAATACATTTATGTATGTGCTATGAAGACCAAACAAAACAAAAGCATGCAGGCCTATCCTTCCACAAGCTCCACTCCCACAAATACCCTGACACAAGATTTACAAACATTTCCTAAAAAATAACTTGACTTTTATGTTCCTGTGTACCCTTTCTTCAAATTTCTCCACTTGAATATTTTATACCTCATCATATATTCTCTACGTCAAAGACCCACAGTTCATGATTTTGTATATGCACTGTGTTTGTCAGCTTTCGGTTACTATAACCAAAATGATTAACCTAAAAAAAGGAAATATTTATTCTGACTCAGAGTTGCCCAAATTTTGGTGATGAGCTGGCCCTGTGTCAAGGTCATGGTCAGGCCATAGTGGGGACATGAAAAGGGGTGGCCAGGAAGCAGAGAAGATGCAAAAGGGAATAGAATCCCACACTCCCCTTACAGAGCTCACCCCTAGTAACCAAAACCCTCTAGTAGACGCAGCCCCATGAGACTGACCACTTGCCAGTAGTGCACAGTACTGACTGAGAGGCCGGGTCTCAAAATTATGGAACCCAGGGCCGGGAGTTTGGCCTAGTGGTAGAGTGCTTGCCTAGCATGCACAAAGACCCGGGTTCGATTCCTCAGTACCACATACATAGAAAAAAGCCAGAAGTGGTGCTGAGGCTCAAGTGGTAGAGCTCTAGCCTTCAGAAAGCCCAAGGACAGTGCTCAGGCCCTGAGCTCAAGCCCAGGACTGGCAAAAAAAAAATTATGGAACCCAGGCAGGCCTCTGCTTGTCCTATAATTCAGACTGGCAAATTCATAATCCTCTCAGCTCATCCCCCTAAATGCTGAGATTACAGGTGTAAACAACCATGCCTGCCTCTGAGGGGCATTTCACATCCAAAGCATTTTTGTTTAAGAAGGTGCCTCTGAACTCTGAGCTGTGCTTTCTTAGTCAAGATATCTTCTATATCACCCTCAAGGACTACACTATTTATTTTCAAAGAGGGATTTGTGAATGGACACCACCTTGTATATCTATTTTATCTCAGTCCCCTCTTAGATGGTCTTGTCATCTGTCATTGTATAATTAACAATAACTCCTTCGCTTCCTTAAAAGACCAACTGTATCATCACCACTCCTCAAAGACCTATTTCCCAAAGAGATAGCAACGTGCCTTCTCTAGACCTATACAATCACTGCATTCATGGAAACCACAATCACTCTACTCTTTCCTTTATTATAAGGACAATGCAGTTTCATTGTGAAAAAGAAATCAGAAAATCAAGACATGTAAAAAAGAAAAAATAGCCGGGCACAGTGGCTCATGCCTGTAATCCTAGCTACTCAGGAGGTTGAGATCTGAGGATCGCAGTACAAAGCCAGCCCGGACACTAAAGACCATGAGACTCTTATCTCCAATTAACCACTAGAAAACCAGAAGTGGGGCTGTGGCTCAAGGAGTAGGGTGGTAGCCTTGAGCTGAAGAGCTCAGGGACAACGCCCAGGCCCAGAGGTAGGGGGATAGCCTTGAGTTGAAGAGCTCAGGGACAGTGCCCAGGCCCAGAGACCAAACTCCACAACTAACAAAAAAGAAAAAAAAGAAAAGAAAAAATATATATGACCCAGCTGTTTCCTCCTGTGAGAATACAGACTTTTAAATCCATTTTCACATTGGGTTTCATGCCCATCCTGCATGCAATTCATCCTCTTGACAATATGTAAAGTATTTTGCACTTTATATACTCTATGAGAGGTAGTATGTCTACTTTGAGGATACTGAACGTAAGGAACCATCTATTCAACCTTAAAATGTCACCTCTGTCCACTTCCCCAGAGATGCATCGGCAGGGAAAACCACACTAAAATGTGAGGCTGTAAGGTGTTGTGTCTCTGAGCTCTCTCTATGCACGAGCCTCTAAAGATCTAAGCTCATGGAGAAACTACCGCTAATAAGGGTGAGTATTTTTCTGATACCTATGGCAGTGCTCAGGAGTGATGGATGTGTAGTTGGCCACCCCACACTTGCCCAGCTCCTACACTCATCCCTTGGCCCCTGTAAGGGCTGACATTTGTTATATTCAGTTTGATTGAAGGATCGTTTGCCTGCAGTACAATGTACTTGTTTTAAGTGTACAAGTCCATGTAGTTGGGGAAGGGTGTGTAACCATTTCCACTGCTGTGGTCAGAATGCCTTAGTCCAGTAGGTTATAGACTGTGGGGTTGAAATCCTCACCTTTGATGTTGTGGCATGGGGGGAGGTGGGGCAGCTCAAAGTAGCCAAGGTTATAAGAATGGGAATAATGTCCTTATAAAAAGAGGACCAGGGCCAGGAGTTTAGCCTAGTGGTTAAAGTGCTTGCCTAGCATGCACGAAGACCTGGCTTCGATTCCTCGGTACCACATACATAGAAAAAAAGCCGGAAATAGTGCTGAGGCTCAAGTGGTAGAGCTCTAGCCTTGAGAAAGTCAAGGACAGTGCTCAGGCCCTGAGCTCAAGCCCAGGACTGGCAAAAAAAAAAAAAAAAAGAAAGAAAGAAAAGAGGACCAGAAACGTTCCAACACCTTTCTACTCCATGAGAACCCAGGAGAAAGATGCCTTCTGTGAAGCAAAAATAAAGCCACACCAGACACTCGACCTGGAAGCACCTTGACCTTGGACTTTCAGGACTCCAGAACCATGCATGATAAATAGCAACTGTCTGAAAGCCACCCAGGCTCGGGTATTTTCTTACAGTTCTGAGTGGATTAAGGACAAGCACAGTCAAGATGCTAACATTTCTGTCACTGCAGTGGTTCCTCCACTGCCATCCCAGGCAGCCCTGCGCTTTCCACCACTATCTTTCTTTTTTTTTTTTTCTTTTTTTTGCCAGTCCTGGGCTTGAGCTCAGGGCCTGAGCACTGTCCTTGGATTTTTCTCAGCACCACTTCTGGCTTTTTCTAAGTATGTGGTACCAAGGAATCGAACCCGGGTCTTCATGCATGCTAGGCAAGCACTTTAACTACTAGGCCAAACTCCCAGCCCGCACCACTATCTTTTTATTTGTAAAGAATGGAGGGTAAGCTGGGCGAGGTGGCTCACTGCCTCTAATCTCAGGAGACTGAGATCTGAGGATTGCAGATCAAAGCCAGCCCAGGCACTATAGAACGTGAGACTCCTATCTCCAGTTAACCACTAGAAAACAGGAAGTGACACTCTGACTCAAGGGGTAGGGCGTAGCCTTGAGCTGAAGAGCTCAGGGACAGCACCCAGGCCCAGAGTTCCAGCCCTATGACCACCACCAACAACAACAACAAAAGAAAAAGAATGGAGGGGAGGGGTGGGTTGGCAAAGATGGGGAGAATGATGAAAGGAGAGAGATGGAGCAAAGTACATTGTACTTGCAAAATGACATGTTGTACACCTACCAAAACAGTAACTTTTGTTACTCATGACAAATACATAAATTCTAAGTAAATGGGGAATCCCCCCTTTAAGGTTGACTGGGATGAGCTCCAGGTCCTCGGAACACATCAAAGGTTGCAGGAAATTCCCTACCACAGCCCATACCTTGTCTCCACAGGACTTGTCCCCAGCCCACGTCGGTCTGGCTGATGAATGGCCAACCCACGCCCTTCTCCTTCTCCTTGTGCATCCCCTACACAGTTCCCTGAGCTTCTTACCTGCTCTGCTCACACGGAGGAAACTCCTGTTAACTGAGGATTAAGATTTGGTAACACCAACTGAAGCCACAGACAACACCTCCAGAAAAAGTAAGCTAAATCCTAGGAACAGCATTTGCTTTTCTACTGCTTGCGAGCTCCCCACCTCTTTTCTCCCATCCCCGCCCCCCAACAGGTTCTGCTTGGCTTTGTTCACTTTTCTTTACTAAGAAAATAAAAATATAAACAAATACATACACAGACACGCATACAAAATATAAAAACCCAGTTTACCTCACCCTGAGGATATGAACACCATCCAGTCAGTACTTTCTCCCTATTTCAGTGGTTACTTGCAATAATCCTCTTGAAGAAAGTCTCTGCAGAGTCCAGACTTTTAACTTATTAGACATATGTGTAGTTTCTCTTACTTTAAAAAATTTTTTTTCTTGCCAGTCCTGGGTTTTGAACTCTGGGACTGAATGCTGTCCTTAAGCTTCTTTGTGAGCCACAGCCATTCTTCTGGCTTTTTCTGACAGTTTATTGGAGGTAAGACTCTCATGGACTTTCATGCCCTCGGCTGGCTTCAAACCCAAGTCCTCTGATCTCAGCTTCCTGAGTAGTTAGGATTCGAGGCATGAGCCAATGGGTGCCTGGCTCTCTTGTGTTTTAAGATTCAACCTCATCTTCCTTGTTTCAGCAAGTTGTGGCTTCTTACTGTTGAGTAACGGTCCATTGCATGAATACACAAAGCCCTGTATCCAGGCTGGTGGTGGTGACCGTGAGGTGGCTGGGGCCTGTGTGGTCCTGGGGAAAACCTTTCCCTGCTCTTAGTGAGTACCTAGGAGAAGATTTCATGGCTGTGCCACACCACATTTAAGGACGTATCTTCTTTAACAACCCTCTGAGACAAGTCCAGAGGAGAATATTTTATTTTATTGTTGGGGTAATGTATAGAGGGGTTACAGTTGCATTCATCGGGTAGAAAGTGCATTGTTTCTTGCACATTGATACCCCTTCCCAAGTTTTTGTCTCCATTTCCCTCCCCTGACCCTTCCCAATCATCTTATTTCCCCCTTCCCTTCCCTATTCCAAATAAACAAATAAATATATATATACAATATACCAGGTAACAAAGTCAGATAGAGTAACCACATGAAATTAATCATAAGGGGAACAAAAGAGAAAAGAAATAGTAAGAACAACAACCATAAAGTTGTTTTTTTTTTATTTCAAAGCTTCCAGAAGTGAGAAGCTGTGCAATTTGCTCACTTGCATCTTTCTATGACATGACAGCACATGACAATTCCTCAAGAACAGAAGCCTCAGATCTGAATCTCTGAGTACCTGAGCTCAGTACTCAAGCAATCTCACAAAAAGGTGGGAATGCATGCACAGGAGTTTGTAGCCATGCGTATGTCCCTTGTGCTGAGGGACGGCTTGAATCGGCCCATTCTGAATGTTTCACTCACAGTATTATAAATATTATGTCCTTTTCTCAGAGCATCTGCTGCTCTTCTCTCCCAGTAGAGCCTGGTTTATTGTGTTCATAAATAAGGAATGGCAAACATTAGTTCTTCCTAAGAAAACAAAGTCACATTGCTTTTCATGCCATCAAATTAAGTAGTTCAGCTATTTGAAATTACATAAGACAATTACAAAGAGGAGAAAGAATCCAGGATTTTAAAAGGACGAGGGCCTCATTTGAATGGGAAGGAGAGAGAATGAGGGGGTGGAGCCAAGCTTCCCTCATGAATTTGCATTTCTATCTCCTGTGGCTCTTCTCAGATACCCATGTGACAGTCAGCCAGGTTTACTTCTTCCCAGCCCATCTTCCTCCAACTCTCCTGGTAAGGAGAACTGATGACCAGGTCAAGGGCACAACAAGGAGAGTGGGATATGGAGAATAGAATCTGGGGGAGGAGAGCCAGTGGGCTCTCTGCTGTGGAAAAGAAACTTGCCATGATTATTTTTACTCAACACTCCCACTTACATGCATCCTAATCCTTTCCAACTTTTGGGGTTTTTTAAATTTTGTTTTTATTTTTGGTGGTAGTGAGGTTTGAACTCAAGGCCTGTTGCTTGCCAGGGTGGCATTCTACCACTTGAGCCATATCTGCAGCCCATTTTGGCTTTAGTTATTTCTCACGTAAGGTCTTTTGCTTATGCCCCGCTTAGCTCCGCATCCTGAACAGATGGGATTAGAGGCATGTATTACCATGCCTCACCCAACTTTCCACAATCCGTCCTAGTTCTTTGTTCCTGGATGCCCGGACTGCTTCTGTTGGTAACTAATGGTGTTTAAATGTTCCACTCCACAGTTTCTGGAACTTGGACTTTCCTGAGCACAGTGGATTTTTATCAGCCGCCACAATCTCAGCTTAATTATTCACCATTCCACTCTCCCCTTAATACCATCTAATTCCCAAAGAAGTATAGAGCAATTTTATAACTGTTGCAAACACAAGTTACTTGTAATTACACAGTTATAAAACAGAACATCCAGCACCATACTGAGACATTTCAGAGGGCTAAATAAACACACTCCTGGTTTAGATGTGTCAGTGGGCTTGTTTTGTTGGAGATATATATCTATATATAGAGAGAGATATATATCCTCCATATCTCCTCTAGACTTGGCTTCCCAGAACAAAGAAGCTTGTTTCTTTGCTTTTGTTTGTCAGTTGGAGTCGGCTAAATTATAGACCTTTTTAACCGGTCCCCAAAGCGCCCTGTCCTTCCCAGGCTGTCTCTGGAATGTTTCATTATGTGGGACTGGACAAGGAGGCCAGTGAGATTTCTCCTCAGAGTCCCTGCTGCTCCACATCTTTTCAGATGAAATAAAGATGCCCTGGCCAGATGCTGCTGGCTCTTACCTGCGGTCTTCCTCAGGAAGCTGAGATCTGAGGATTATTTGAAGCCAGCGCAGGCAGGAAAGTCCATGAGACTCTTAACTTGAATTAACCAGAAAAACTCCAGAACTGGGGATATGGCTCCAAGAGGAGAGTGACAGCCTTGGGCTAAAAAGTCAAGCAAGAGCTCAAGGCCCCGAGTTCAAGATCCAGTAATGGCATACACGCACATCAATGTGATCATGTGTGTACACACACACATACACACACACACACACACACACACACACACACACACACACACACACACACACACACAAGAATGGGCACTTACAACTTACCTGGCATCATTTCTAAACACGGAGCATCCCACTGAATGTCTGTAATCTGTGGTGAGTTCTTGCAAGGTGTGTCTAAATGAACGTAATAACGATGGAAGGCACAACTTGTTTTTTCATGCTCACAGCTCCCCTCAGAGCTGGCAGTTATTCTCCACATACTGCATTTCCCCTTGAGGTCATGGCCTCAGACATGACCATGAGTGAGAATCACTGCTGCAAAACCACAGCCTCCTCAGTATCAACCCCTGTCATCGTGCATAAACCCAACTGAAATTCTACCATAGAAAAGCCACCCTGTACAGGTGGGTTCTAGCTTCTTCTCCATCTTGTAGATGAGCCAAGCTCCTCCAACTCACTTGGAAAACTGTTCCTCCAAATGTAAACTGGAGTTTGACGTTCTCTTATGAAGATCACCAGCTGTTGAGTCCGCTAACAGTCAATCCTCTCTGGATCTGGAGCTTTGATTCCATGCTTGTTAGAAGACGCACATAATCTGATTAAAGAATTATTAAAACAAGCTCAATGCTTGTGGCTCACACCTGTAATCCTAGCTACACAGGAGACTGAGATCGGAGGAACACAGTTCAAAGCCAGCTCAAGCAAAAAAAAGTCCCTGTGAGACTCTTATCTCCAAAACCAGAAGTGGTGATGTGGCTCAAAGTGGTAGAACGCTGGCCTTAAGCAAAAGAGTACAGGACCAGCACTCAGGCTGAGTTCAAGCCCCACAACTAACAACAATAAATTTCTGAGACAGTATGGTATTAGGGAACAGTTAGATATGGAAGACAAAACTGCAGAACACAGTGTTCCCTGAACCCACACTGTGCAGTATAAGACCGTCCGTGAGAGCATGCTGGTGGCTTTACCAAAGGGTGCTGGGACAACTGAATAGCCACATGCAGAACCATAACTACCCCAAACTAGCTCCACATCACCTCAGAACCACATCCAGGATCCACAATCGTTGGGACTTTGAGGAAGCCAAAGATTAGAAAAAAAACAACATAGAACAGAACTTTGATAATTGTGCTACAGCAAAACAAAAGTAGGCCCCACTCATTTGATCCTCCCGCTTTCACCAAGGTCAGCACAAAAGCAGACATGGTGGAATGGCCGGCATCCTGTGGCTTTCAAGTCCTGGTTGGAAGTTGATTCCAGGGCAGGAAACACAGGACCCACCGCTGGGACCCCGCTGGGTTTTCTCCATGTCAGTGGGGTGGTAATTAGGGAGGACCACGGGTTCTAAGACCTATACCCAGTGTCCATCGGAATCTGGCTGGAAATCTCACCACCCAAGGAAGTCCACACTGCTACCTGATGGGAACTTGGCTGAAGCGAATCTGGACAGCATCCACCTCCTCCCCTGTCCTCCACTCCTCCCCTGTCCTCCTCTCCAACCTGTCACCCCACGCCAGCCTCTGTGAAAGCTCAGAGGGTGAAGCTGTGTCACAGGAAGCACAGGCTCCACGCTGAAGTCAAACAACCCTGTGTCACATGTGACTACTACGGCATAGTCCTGCTTTGCCTCTCCAGGAAGTGGAGATCTGATCGTTGTTGCTGCCAGTCTGAATCCTTGGGTGCTGCAGGCCTGATTCAAGCGCCCCATGCCCAGAGGACAACCGGGTGTGAGCACAGCACTGTAACCTGTCACATCAAGCCGTGTCGTGATGTGCCTCCCAGACCTCCCCCTTGGTCGTCCTGTTTTCTTAGAGAAGCCACGACTTTGCCTGCACACCAGAGCCCATCAAAGGTGAAGGAGAAGGCCTGGAACCATTTTCAACACATGTAGTTTCCTGCCAACGCAGAATGTTATTTTGGCTAGGATGGGTGGGATTTCTCCCAGCAACAGAAAAGTTTTGCTCAGAAATAAATACTTTCATTTCGTTTGTTCAGTTCTTTGGGGGAACTCACAATAAATTACCAAGTTATCAATTAGAAAAAAAAAGAGGTTTATCTTGTATGGTCATTGTTCTTAATGTACTATGTTATTTCTCTTCTCTTTTTTTTTGCCCTTATGATTAATCTCATGTGGTTACTGTATCTGACTTTGTTGCCTGGTATATTGTGTATATGTTTATTTGTTTTTTTGAAATAGGGAAGGGAAGGGAAGGGAAGATGACTGGAAGGGGTGGGGGGAGGGAAACAGGGACAAAAACATGAGAAGGGGTATCAATGTGTAAGAAGTAATGCATCTACTACCTGATGAGTGTAACTGTAACCCCTCTATTCATTATCCCAACAATAAAAGAAAAAAATAAAATCAAGTTTTTCTGGAAATAAAAGAAAAGAGCAGGGGCCCGGAAGTTTGGCCTAGTGGTAGAGTGCTTGCCTAGCATGCACAAAGACCTGGGTTCGATTCCTCGGTACCACATACGTAGCAAAAAGCCAGAAGTGGTGCTGTGGCTCAAGTGGTAGAGCCCTAGCCTTGAGAAAATCCAGAGACAGTGCTCAAGCCCTGAGCCCAAGCCCAGGACTGGAAAAAAAGAAAAGAAAAGAGCAGGAAAGTGAAAAGTGGGCCCATTCACTCTCCTCAGAAGAGATCAGAGCTGAAGTCATTAGAAATGACACCCATATGACAGGTGAAGGGATTGGTTGAGACCATCATGGGTAAAGGTCAACTTCCAATGCCTCGTAGCAAGCTATGGCTGCTGACAATCTAATCCTCACATCACTGCGAACATAGCCCCATGCAGCCGAGGAGTATTCAATGCGAAGTTAGAGCAGACAGATATAGAGAACAAAAGCCCAGGAAACCCAGGTAGTAAGTAAATGATAAATTATTTTTCAGCATGAGTATGTCCCAAACATCGCAGGGGACATTCCTAGGCAAAGCAATTATTGGTTGAAATTTATTACACCCACACATATTATAAATCGCACCTCCCACCAATTTTCAGTGATTCCTTTCACATCTTTCCAATGGGCAGGGGAGGGTGGGAGGCAGGAAGAAGAGGTGGGCTGTTTTGGAGTCTGCGCTCCCTGGATGAGCAGAGTGTAGATAAAAAGTCATGGCCAGGTCACAGGTGGAAGAAAGCTCTCAGGTGGCAGAGAATCTTGCCTCTTATTACTGGAAAGCAACTGTGAGCTGGTTGCCTTAGCCACGTCAGTTCAAAGCCCTCCATGATCAGAAATCCAGAATGTCCTACAATCCCTCCCAGCCTCCCTTTGCTAATTCAGTCACAGAGACATACGCACTCTGACACAGGTGTATGCACATTCTCACCTACCTGCACATGCACACACACGCACAAATGCAGATGCTCCTACACACATGCGCCCAGGAACACACATGTGGCCACTCTCAAACACTGATGTGGTTGTAGGCGTGTCCACAAACACACCAGCGCACACAAACAAATGCATGACCAACCCTGATTCGGACACACGTGAACTTCCGTACACACAAGCATGTTGCTGTTTCTTCCCTCTGTACTTCACTCATGCTTTTCTTCTTCTTTTTAATATCTCATGCCCACAGTGAAACAATCTGGAGTCCTTTCCATCATTCCATGCTTCTCCAGAAACCCTTCCCTTCCCTAGGCATGCCAGACCACGCTTCTCCCAGAGTTCTCCATGGCAGATGGAAATTCCCTGCTCATGCCCAGTTCTCTGACTAGATTGTGAGGCGTTCTGCTTTTAGTCTCGAGCCTTTTGTTTTTATTATTGATGCTGCAGCATGATGTCTAGAATGTGGGAGAGCTTTCCTGAGTGCCTCCTTAATGAAATGGGATAGAAATGAAAAACAGAGAGAAAGCCAGCACAGTGGCTCACAATGACTGGTGGTTGCAGTAAAATGAATTTTCTTTTATTCTTTCCTAGAACCGAAGTCTAATGTCTCCCTGGAGAGACGTCTGTATCTCACAGGCAAGCGCAAATGGGTAGCCTGGTTATATAAGCAGGAGTAGGTGACACCTGCACTCTGGGGGAGTGGATCCTGGGTCTAGCAACCTTCACATCCCGGTGTGAGGGTGGGGGTGGGGAGAGCACCCAGGACTAAGTATGGCCCAGTACAGTAGGAGCTGCAAGGCACAGAGAGATAGGAACTGTGCTGATGTGTGCTGGAAGAAAGAGATGCAGCTTTCTCCAGGCCCAAGGTCTCCTCCTGGCAGCAGTGACCAGAGACAGATAACACGTAATGCCAGGAGACAGAGCAAACACTCAGAAGTAGACACACGTCTAAATGGACAACCGACTCTTCACGAAAGTACAAAGGCTATTCTGTGAAGGAAATAGGCTTTCCACCGAATAGTACTAGAATGATTAGTTTGTTATCCATGTACAAAATATGGAAAATAAACACAACTTTACCTTTCACTGTAGACAAGAAAATGAACTCAACATGATCTTAGACCTACATGTAAAACCTGTAACTTCAAACTTCTGGAAAACTAAAAACAAATTTCTGCAGCCTTAGATAAGAAAAAATTTCCTTCCTCACGCAGTTCAAGCATGAAGAATAAAAGACCAAATTGATAAATATACCCATCGAGGTAATAACCTACTCTGTTGACTGAGTAAGAGAATGTGAAGAAAATTCACATGGGAACAAAAATGACACAGCTACTGAATGTGAGTTCTTACAAAGCTAAACGCACTCTTGCCATATGATGCAGCAATTATGCACCTTGGCTGCTATCCATGAGAGCTGAAGATTTCTAGCCACAAAACACTGCAAATGAAAATGACAGCACAATGGACAAAACTTGGAACCCACCAAGTTGTCATTCAGTAGACAGATGAATAGGGAACGTTGGTCCATTCACACAAGGAAATACTTGGCAATGTGAGGAAATGACGTAGCCAGCCACCAAAAGCCATGGGAGATGTGAAAGAACCCAGAAAGCCTGCTGTGTGCTTCCAACTCTGAAATTCTGGAAAATGCAGACAGTAAGTGATCAGCGGTTAGCCAGGGTTGGGACTGAGGCACACAGGGGCGACCAGAAGGTACAAAACAGAGGATTTGGGGGACAGAGGAAATGAGGACACGCGTCATTGTACATTTGTCCAAGTACCAAGGCCATAGAGCACCAAGCAGCATGTGTTCTCTATGGAAGAACATGATCAACACTCGATGGCCACCAAAGTAATCTTCACTTTCGTGGTGTTGGACTATTTTCTAGGTTGTTAGTTAGCTTTTCCTTACTGTGACAAAATACCCAAGAAAAATATCTTGAGGAAGAGAAGGAAGGAAAGAGGAAGTAGAGAAGGAGGAGAAGGAAGGAAGGGAGGAAGGAAGGAAGGAAGGAAGGAAGGAAGGAAGGAAGGAAGGAAGGAAGGAAGGAAGGGGGGAGGGAGGGAGGAAATCACTTTTAGGGCTGCTGTCCCTTGTCAGGGTAGGCCTAAATTTGCTCTTCTCATCAGCACCTTGGCCTGTGGCTTATAACACAGGCTTCCTGGCATAAATCACAAATTGTCTCTTCCTCATTACCTTGGCAGACACAGTTTAATCACATTGAGGCTAATTATTCCTATTTACATTTCTTATTCGTGTTCTCTTTTCCTGAACAAAGGCCTTATTTATTCTGGTTGGAAAACCAAAGAAATGATTACCAATCCACGATTCTGAGCTTTTCAGAATCCACATACTTCCTGAGGTGCTTTCCTGAAGAAGACCTAAGTCCACCTGCTAACTTATTAGAAAATATCCTTCCTTGGTTCTAATGCCAGAAAGCCACCATGCAGAGAAAGTGAGCTGTGCAAATAGAGCATGTTTATGGGGAGGAAAGGAAGAAAGCAGGCATCCCATGATAATACTTTCATCACTGAGGCTTAATAGACACTCTTCTCAGGTAACCAATCTTCTTTATCAAAATGTATTTGGATAACTAAACTATTTTAATGTCAATTGTCTTAAAATAAAAGGTATGATTTCCAATTTCTAAAAAGAGAACAATAAGCATAATTTGAAATTGTCTGGATGAATCATGGTTAGTTAATACAGCACATAAAATGAAAGAGTGCTATTTTTAATCACCGGCATTTCTGTTGGGTATGTTCACAAGACCTTACTGGTTCTCATTTACAGTGGTAAGAATCCTAAATAATCAGGTTTGTTTGGATTGAAAAACACAAGTCCATAACGCACAAGAAATAAAGCGCATAGTTTAACACCAGTGGGCCCTAAGCAAATCATTTCTTCATTTTTAAGGCCTTTTATTTTCCAATTTAAGATGAAGTTCTAAAAAGTTGGTGTGTAGAGGGAAACTATGTTACCACATGATAAACAGAATGGGTAGGACATGCAATGGTCTCCTAGGATTCAATAAGGAGGTGCTTTTCCTGAAGTCGCTTCCTTATTCCTCATAACTGAGTCCTGAGGGGAGTAAGTCACTTTGTGTGATGGAATCTTCACTCAGGCCTAGAGATTCTTGAGGAAGGAACCCAGACCTTGTAAACAATCCATTTGTAAACGCCTCTTACTCATAACGAATTGCAGGCTGTTTTACACTTGATATAGTCTTAAGTCAATCGCTACACCTCTGGAGACATATTTTGCAGTGAGAATTTTCATGTGTGGAGGAAGCAAAGGCAAGGATATCTTACAAATCATCCGATAAACCACATTCACAATCTTTAATATACTTGTATGAGCAGGTAAGGAGATTCTTATTGAAATATATCAGTCCCCAATAATTCACATAGTAACAAGACATCCTGTTTAACATCCTATGACATCTCTGGATAAAGGGAACTTCAGACAAAATGTTGGCAAGCTATTGCCTGGGGGTGAAGGGGAAAGGGGAGTTCATTTGGTTTTATAAATAACATGTTATTAGGACACAGACCTAGCTACTAAAGTGCATGTTACTGGCAATTACTTTCGTTCGCCCTTCAATAACAGAGTTGTGTGGACTGTTATGGACCAACACAGAATGTTGACCCAGAAAGCAGAAATCATTTACCCTGTGACCAAATGAAAAGCTTGCCAGGTTTGGGTTACAGAATAAATTGGGGACAATATCTTCTGCTCGTTTCCCACATGACTGATTTTACACAATTCTTTCTTCTCTAAAAGTCTATTTTCTGAGAAAATCAAGGTCTTTGTGGCTCAATGTTTCTTGACCTAAACAATGCCATTTTGGGGGTTGCCCACCATTCCTTACATTGGTAGACAAGCTAAACTGTCCCCTTGTTCTTTCTGTCAACCTTATGAAGTCCTGCTGAAGCAAAGATTTATTCCAGTTGGGCCACATCCAGCTTTGATGCTGTTCTGCTCTCGGGTCATGGACTGGGTAAATTCTTGACGCCATTGCTCTAAAACTGTATACCTAAGTTCTGATCAATCAGAATGAGAGACAGAAGTGAGCTGGGACAGAGGTGAGTTGGGTGGGCTGCCTGCCAGGCTGCTTGTTAACCTCACTCCTGTCAACGGTGCACCCTTCTGCAAAAGCAAACATTGGCTTGCCAAGTAATTTCTGAGTCCTGGCTCTCATTGCATCATGACACCCCAGATTCTCGCATTCATTTCTGACACTACTATATAGGGCTTTGGCAATTTTTTGTTAGTTTACATGTTCACGCATTTTAATATTCCCACATACCCAGGGATTTCTCACCGCTCTCTTTTTCATTCCTATCTTGCATTGCAATGAGAGAGTCCTCTTCGTGTCATTTGAATCATTTTGAATTTTCTAGACCTAAGCTGTGCTTGAGCACACAGCCACCTGGCAGATAGTCCACTGCCGACCCTTCCAAAATGATTTTTCTTTTTTACAACACGATTTTCTTAGCTGCATCTTCTATTTACTGACTGGGAAGCAGAGGATGTACTTCAGTCTTTTTTTTTTTTTTGGTGGGTCATGGGGCTTGAACTCCTCCTGGGCGCTGTCCCTGAGCTCTTCAGCTCAAAGCCACCACCCTACCTTTAAGCCAAGCCCCACTTCCTGTTTTCTATGGGTTAATTGGAGAGAAGAGTCTCAGGTTGTTTTGTGCCTAGGCTGGCTTTGAACCTTGATCCTCAGATCTCAGCCTCCTGAGTAGCTGGGATGCCAGGCGTGAGCCACGGCGCCCGGCTACTTCAGTCTTTTTGAGCTATGCATTTACAAGATGCAACTCAGCCAAAAAACATCACTCTGCCTGGCCGCCCGTGTCATCTAGACTCTATGGCCAGGAAGATGGTCTGCCATGGAGAACAGCCCTTCAGTTTACACACTGAGGGATAGGCAAGCTGCCATGTGCATTGTCCAACTGTCTAAAAATAGAGACACCGATGATAGCAACACCTGTGGACACACAGTGGAAATCCAGAATAACCCACCCAAGGGTGCTCTCTGTGAGGGGGCAGGGGAAGATAGGCTCCAGGAAAGACTTCCCAGAATTCATAGGGAAGGACCTAAGTTTGGTTCAATTCATAGAGAAGAATTCATAGAGAAGGCTTGGTTCAAACGCTCCTCTCATATATGTCTCAACAGAAAATTGCCTCATTCTAAAATCTCTTATTTCACTTCTTCTCTTGTGGATTTTCTTTCATCTTGTGGAAAACACCCTCTCCATAAAGAGGGAATCACCCATCCGACACAATGTGACATGAAGTTCACCCATCACCATAAATGCATTTCCTGCACTTGAGTTATCTGATGTAGAGTTCAGGACGAGCAAGAGAATAGATCTGGCCCTTGAATTGTTAAACAGTAGAAATAGGGCAGTTTGAAGATGGGTTCTATTCTATCCTATCCTGTCTTGTCTATTCAAGGATGGAGATCCATTAAGTAGGACTGTGGTGGGAGCAGAATTGTTATTATCCATCACACCTGATTCTATCACTGACACCAGCCTACTAGGAAAACACCACACATCCATACATACTGGGCATGCCTTCCTCTTACTGAAACCTTTATTCTCATGGATAGCACCAACTATTGTGAAGGAGAGAACTCTAACAATTGGAAATAGTTCCTCTGAAAACATTAAGTTGGTTTCTTACTGCTGAGTAAGAATAGGAATAGGTCCACATCTGTCCTAATAGCTGTTCCCTTGTACATGCAAGACCCTATGAAAATGGTTTGGATAAGTACTCATTCCGTGCCATTTTCTCTCTGTGATCATCATCTGTGAGAAAAGGCTATGGCCTGTTACTCTAGCTAAAAATAACATAAAAGTAGAACCTAACTTCTACCTGAAAACCTCTCTCAATGCATTACAGTCAATTACTGCAGGGAAGTAGGGATTTTCATATGCATAGGTGTGTATGTTTTTTTAATTGTATTTTTCTAATTCCCTAGAAAACAACTGCTTAGAAGTATCCCGTGAGAATAGTTTTCCTTCTGAAGCACTATGAATATTTCATCCATCCAATTAATAGCTCTGAGTCTACTGCAGTTCTCAATATGCATTATTAAAGGTAGAAGGAGTGTATGATTTGTTTCCTTTCAAGGAAAAGGCAAGATAAACAAGAATTCCCCATTTCTGAAAATTTGCTGGTTTATAGCTAACACTGTTTCAAATCAAATTACATCATTTTGCCCGTAAAGTCAGTGTCTGAAGGGAAAAAACATACACACAAATCAGAGAGACACAAAACTGACTTTTCTCCTAAGAGTCAGTAACTGTGTCTCCCTGCCCAGGACAGTCAGAGCCTGCTGTTTTCACCTAGATGCCATTCAGGTGAATCACACATCGACCCAGTCTTGGGTCCTGGATGTCCACACATCAGTGACAAGAAAAACAACTTTACGCTGTCAACCTCAGTCTGTTGGGCCTTTCTGTTCTTACAATTCATATCATATTTAGTTTCACTCACAAAGAATTCAAACAGCTGCACAAAAGAATGGTATTGCTTTTCTTCTTCACTTTTTAAAAATGAATATGCTATAAACAACTTCAGTTATCATGGCAAATCATTCACCTGAATGTATTAGGCACCCACTGTTGTTTGAATTTCTTTTGGTGTCTCATTCTCAAGTTGAGAACTGATACAGGGTGACCACATTCCTCTCAGTTCTCAAGCATAAAAGCTAACAACAACTATAGCAACAAATGGCCATATATCTTCTAGTGAAGATTCCGTTACCATGAGTTGAAGTCTAGCTGCTTCTGTAGCTCAGAGAATCTGACACCCGTCAAACCTCCGGCCTTTCCAATAAAACTGTAATAACATTTATTACATCAGCTACCTAACCAAGTGATTTCAGGTGACAGCCTTGTGAAGTAATTAGTGACTACAGCACTCAGGTTTCCAGATGGGTAAGCTCGGGTCTGTGACAAAGGGCTCCCACCAGACCTGGAGGAAACTTGAGTGATGTAGAGATGGCACATGGGGTAAACAAACAGGCTGGAACCCAGACACACATGCTGGAACCCCACAAAGATGACCTGAGCTTGAGTCATTTCTAAACACCCCTGAACATGCCGTGGACAGACTAAGGAGGACCCAGGAGAAGGCAAGGCATATGGAGGGACTCAGTTGGCCCATGACAGAATGTGCCTCTTGGGTTCCCATCACAGCTTTACTTTTGAGACACTGTTTACCTCTGCTTGATCTCATTTCACAGCAAAGCTGGAAAGTGGGAGTGTCGCATACAAAACTTTAGGAAGCCCCCCCCTCTTAGCCAATGGAACATGAATCTACTTCCTACTGTGATGGGTGCTAGGAATGGTCCAGTGGACAAAAGGAGAGAGAGAGAGGAGACAGAGACCTCAATGGCTCCAGACTTCCATCATTACCAGCCGAGGGGGGGCCAAGTAACACCTGAACAGAGCTGGAGGTGCCAGAGCGCAGGGGGAGTGGGGTCTCGGGCCTAAGCGTAACAAAATGAGGAAGCTGTTAAGTTATGAAATTCAGTTATGGCAGACATTTCTCACCAGGGGCAATGTGTACTTTTAGAAAGGACCCAGGGTGAGGTTTTTCCCAGAGGCAGGGGGTTAGTGGGCCACGAAGGCGGCATGGGGTGGTGAGCACAATGCAGGTCCCCATCAATGGGATATTTTTCCAGGGATAATCATTGACCTCCCTGTTGCCAGGCTGTTGTAGACAGCTTTAGCTGTCAGAGGCAAAGAGCCACCTGGCCCCAAGTCTTGCTCTGTGTCTTCCATATCCAGTCAGTCAACTGGAGGTGGCCATGAAAGCCATTCCGATGGGCTTCAGTGCTTGACCTGGGACAAGACTGGTATGTTGAGCCCCGGGATATTGCATCTCTCAGGAATAGCACCAATAAACATCCAGCCTACTAAACGCCTTCTCAGAGTTGGCTTCCTGCAGACCTCCCTCTGCAGACTTCTGCCCAAACCTGCCCACCTGTGTGGGCTAGCACTAAAAATGAGGGTCCTGCTGAAGGAGACCTATGGCTGATGTGGAATTTGGAAGTGGACTCCATGGACCTCTAGGAAGGAAAAGCAGGAGAGCTGTAAAAAATCAGGAATTGTGGGCAAGAATGACCCTTCTGCTAAAAGCAAATGAGGCCCTCCTTTCATGCCCCAGGGAGATGCATCTCTGTTTATCTAACTCACAGCCTCTTTGCTAAGAGTGTCAGCAAACCACAAAGACAGTAGGCATTTTGAGAAATAATTAGCCATACAGCATCTGACCATTTCAATTTGCTTATTTTGTCCGTGACTGTTTCTTTTGTGCACATGTCATGTTCATTAGAATTACTTCTCAGAGGTGCAAGAAGACTAATAGGTTTCCTTTATGTAATTATTTATCATTATTACCACTGGGAGTCTTCTGAAATGTATTTGAAGCCGCATGATTTTTTTGAAAAATGCACTTGGATGAATTCTTAAGGAAGAGTGTGACATATCTGCTGACCACTGAGCTACTAAAGCATCGCTGTGAGAAGAAATTGAATACAAGAGTCTTTAGATAGCACGGAATTAAACTCGGTAGATAGGGAGGGAGGTAGATAAGGAGGGACAGAGGGAGATAGAGAGAGCACAGCTGTATCAATATATTCATAAGGGTTTCTAAGTTAGGATCAGATAGAATAGTGAATGTATTTCCAAAGTCAGGGAAATGTACAGGAATGAAAGCGGATTGGAGCAAAGGGATGCTAACACCTAAGTAATTCATAATGCAAGTATTCAAGACCAGTCCTAGAACATGTAGCATACTAGGGAGGTCAAATCCATCTGAAACTTCCTTCTCAGCAAAAATCCTTTTTACACTGGAAGTGGTTCTTTTACGCCTCTCCAAATTTATAAACAGGATCAAAAAAGGAAATACAATAGCTATATAAGGCCATTCCCTAAATAAGAAACATGATGTAATCCAGAGTCCCTTGGAGCTGAACCCCAGAAAAGACCATAGAACAGGGTAACTGAAAAAGTTCTGGATGTGGGCCGGGAGTTTGGCCTAGTGGTTAAAGTGCTTGCCTAGCATGCATGAAGACCCGGGTTCGATTCCTCGGTACCACATACATAGAAAAAAGCCAGAAGTGGTGCTGAGGCTCAAGTGGTAGAGCTCTAGCCTTGAGAAAGTCCAAGGACAGTGCTCAGGCCCTGTGCTCAAGCCCAGGACTGGCAAAAAAAAAAAAAAAGTTCTGGATGTTAAGATGTCCTTTTCCAGCCCAGATCACTTTTTAACACACATCTATGCCTATCTTTGCACTTTAATGGTGTTGGATCTTTGTACTATTTTTGTTGTCGGTGGTGTTCTTTCTATTTTTTTTTGTTTTTGTCTTATAGTGGAGGAGAATTGATTTTCAGCCTAAATGAAATCTTCCTTTCTCCTTTGCTAGCTCATGTTAATTGGGTGAACTGTGATATTTCCATACACACATAGAATGTAATTCCATTGATGGGACTCCTTTATTACTCTTGCTGCTCCTCCCTTTCTAGTCTAAGTTCTTAAGTCTACAATAAGCACTGGTCCAGGGAGCAGAACCCTCCACCTCCCCCTCCACCTCCCCCACCCCCCCCAAAAAAAACACACACACACACTAGTTCTATCTGGTGCCAGCTTTTTCAGGACAAAGCCAGGACCACAAGTGAGCCCAGGAGATGGATTGGACTGCAATTCCCACAATCAATGGTGGAGGAAAAAGAGAGTGTCCAATCATATCCCTTCCAGAAAACTCAATTTGTCAATTTTCCTAGCTAATAAGGCTCCATTGGGGTTTAATATATAGGTAGGTCTTGTCTTTATAAAAGAATCAGTAAATCCTAAGCCACTGTCCTTGTAAGAATTGGAGCCTGGCCTCTTCTGCCTTCTTTGCCTCACCTGAAATCATAAACTAGTTCTGCAAGTGAGGGTCCCGACACATTCAACGCTTTGTATAGGTGTAGAGAGCGCAGAAGGCAGCGTCTGTGGGGGCCTGGAGCATAGCTTGCATGGTTTTCAGGCCATTTGCTGTGACACCAGATCACTGTCTAACTCCATGGGGGTAAATGAGTTTAGTAAAGCCAAGTATTCATTGTGTCTGGCATTCAGCAGAGCCCTTACCCCCTTGTGGGGTCTGTCTCATTTTACACATGTCCTTACACCTCTCCTGAAGAGCAGGAATCCACACTGCCCTCGAAGCTGTTTCAAGTGAGGGAGTTCTCAAAATGTGTTACTATCACCTCCTGACTTTACACAACGACACAGATCTGTGATTGTCATCCCCTCACTTTCCACAATCCACACCAATACAATCAATCAATGCTATTTAGACAAACAAATACAATGCTGTTTAGACAAACAGCTCTTTCAATGTCCTAGGGATTTTTTTTCCACCCAAATCATGCACCCTTTCCTCCCATCCTCTCAGGGGTCCATCAAGCCAGTGGTTGATCCAGCAGACCCTAGGAGTATAAAGATCGCACATTAGACACGTTAATGTCTTCTGTGTGTGAATCTGAGGCTCAGAAGCCAGATAAACCTCTCAGGAAAAACCAGCCACAAACACAAGCTTTCAGGCCTGGGGGGCAAAGCCAAAATGTGTACCATTGAATCTGCAAATGAAGATGCCTGAATTTCCAGCAAAGCAGGAAATTCAGGGGGGTGTCTGTGTCATTAGAATGTAGAGTTTGTGAGCTAAGCAAATGTGGGAGATATGATGAACTTAGCCGTGGAATTCTAGACCATCTCTTCCTCTCCAGTAGGGATGGAGAGTCTGTGTTTTGAGGGAGGGAGCCACTTACCACAGAATAGCCAGTGAGTGGTTGAAAGCATCATGATGAAAGAAGGACCAGTGGCACTTGTTGCTCTAACAATGGACTCTCCAAACCATCCCTCCTTGGTGAAAGAGGGCCTGAAGGGAGAGTTATGCCCAGGTGAGGGGGTTGTGAGAAGACTGGAAATAAATTCTGGCTTGCAATGGCCCTTAAGAGGTGGGTGGCGTGGAGCACTGGTTGGGGGAGGGGAGATCCCCTGTAGCACTTCCCAAGCAAGTATGTTGGGTTCCAAGGTGGGGCAGATGCCCAAGAGTTTGCTCCGACCCATCCCCCATTGCGGATTATACCGGGCAAAGGCCACATCCTTTCTCCCCAGTGGCCCCAGTGTGGGGGCTGAAGCCAGGTCCCATGGGCAAGAAGGCAGACAGGGTCAAAGGCCTGGCAGGTACAAGCTGAGCCCCACCCCCTCACCCAGCTTCCACTCCAGCCCCTCACCCAGGGCTGTGTGAGTCTGGCCAGTGGGGGAGTGGGGGGCAAAGGCTGGGCCCTTCCCCTCCCCATCCCATAACAATGGGAGGGCCAACTTGAGGTCCAGCCCAGTGGCCACCCCTGAATCTCGGCTGCCCTCTGCCTCTCCGGGCAGCGTCTCCACTTATTTAGTGACGGGAGACTAAACCAACCCCCACCCCCACCCCGCCTGGAGCGGAGAGGACAGCGAAGCTGGGGGCGGAGGGAGGGGCGACTCCTGGTGCCCGCTCCTCCCCGCTCCCTCCTCTCTCCAGCCCCTGCGCCGCCCCGGCTGTCCAGCGCGCGGCGCTGCGCACGCGCTTATCCCGGCTCCGCGCTCCTCGGCGCGCGCCGACCGCGGCTCAGCCCTTCGCCCGGAATCCAGTGGCTTTCACTGAATCTGCGGCTTTCATGACGTCTCCCTGCGCGCTCCGCCACTTCGCTCCTCACCCGGGATTGTTCTTTCTTGACCCCCGGCCGCTCGCGCGCTCCCCAGCCGCCCCGGCTCCCCCGCGGGCCGCCCCCCGCGCTCTGCCCGGGCGCACGCCCCTGCGCCCCGGCTTCGACCCCGGCCCCGGAGGTGGGCGGGCGGAGGCGGGGGTCGCGGCCCCCAGGCGCAGGATGGGGGCGCCCACCGCCCCCCGGAGCCCGCGGGAAATCTGACCCTCGGCTGCCGGTTGGGTTGGGCGTCCGCTCCCCTCCGGGTCTGCTCGGCTGTCCGCCCGCCATCGGCCGGCCGTCGCGCGGTGGAGAGAGGAGGTGACTATGGAGTGAACCCCCGGCCCGACGCCAGGTAAGCGGGCGCCCGCCGGCCGGGCCCGGCCTCGCCGCGCGCGCCCCGGGCGCTCCACTCCCCGGCCCAGCGCGCGTGGGTCGGCGCCCGATGCCCGCGTCCACCCGGGGCCAGCAGGCGCCGGTTACATAACAGAAAGGGAAATTATTTCACGGGGTTTCCCTTAACAACTGAAAAGTGGCCAGGGAGCAGGGGAGGGGGCGCCCCGAGCCGGGGAGGGGGCGACCCGCTGCCCGGGCGCTCAGAGACCGTCAGCAGCCACGGACATCTTGTCCACGATCGCGAGGGGCGCCCACCGCCGGGCAGGGGCGGCCGGCCGCGGACTCGGGGAGTGCCAAGCCCGCGGTGGCTGGGCGAGGCTGGGTGCTGGCTCGGCCTTGGAATAAAGCGGAGAGGAGAGGAGAACGGGCAGAGGGAAAGTGAGAGGTGCGGAGACACAGACCAGGCGAAAGGCAGGCACCCGGGACGAAGCCGGAGCCTCCGAGCCTGGCTCCCCAGAGGGAAGCGGGCGGGGGACGCGATCTCCAGGCTGGATGCATCTGCTGGCTTGGCTTTCTCTTGGGTACGGTTTTCATTGGCACCAAGGTGGGAAGCCTGGATTGGCGTGCAGCTGACACAATCTTAGTGTTAGCCAAGCCTCGTGAGACCTGTGGATTCACAGGTCTGTCTCCTGTGGAGAGGGGGAATCTCAGGGGGAAAAACGCATCTTCAACAGCAGCCCACACAGACCTGGGAGGAGGTTAGTAGAGAAACCAAATCCCAGCATTTCCCCAAGAATTTCTCCTCCAGCCCCTCCTCCCCCACACCTCCACACCCCCACCAGGAAGGGGAAGTGCTCCTCCAGACTTGGGGACCTGGAACAGATGTAAAGTGTCTCCGGATTGCTCCGGGCTCAAGTCTCACCAGCGTTCAGGGAGCCCACAGGGACGGTGCGCAAAGCCCCTCGCAGCCCTGCCAGCTCCGGGCCCTGGCCTCTTAGTCCCCCTTTCCCTGGAAGATGGGCAATGGAGATAGCCCCTTGCTGGGAAAGGCAAGGGGCTCGCTGTGGTCTCAGCCAAGCGTCACCCATTTTGCCTGGAGAAAGAAAAAGAAAAAACAAAAACAAAAAAACAAAAGAGCTCCCTAGTCTCCATGGTGACCGAGGTGGGGAGGGAAACTGGCTCCGGCTCCTGGGAAAACATTGGGCAAAACTTTCGTGGCTCCAGGAAGAGAAAGACGCCTGTCCTGTGCCCTGGGAGGGGTCCTTGTGCCCAGCTCACTGCCCGAGACCCGCAGGAGAGCACTTAGCCCCAGCCAGGCTCTCCTCTAATGCGGGGAAAGTTTCCCGTGGGTCGTAGGGATGGTTCCCGAGCAGGCTCTCGGTTCAGCACCAAGGCCAGAGCACAGGCGCTGGTCTGCCGCCTGTCCACCGCCTGGAAGCCTGGATTTGGGAAGCTAAGGATGGTCTATGAGGAAATGATCCGATTCCTGAGCCCTGCAGAATGTGAGTGTGTGACTATCTGCGGGATTCTGTGAAGAGGTTTAGAAGTTTGAAAATCAGTCATTATTCAAAACCAAGAACTGGAAAACAGCAAAATATCCCAGCTGGACCAAGAATGGAGAAAAAAAAAATCTCATCGCTGGGAAGAGAAAGGGTGGAATCACACACACACACACACACACACACACACACACACACACACACGGTCTAGTTTCAGGCAGTCCTGGAGTCTGGCTCATGAGAGCACCTCCTCACTCCTTTAACTTTGTATGAAGCACAGCTGGCAGGAAGGCTCTGTGGCACTGTGCTTCTCAGAGGGATCAACCAACCAAACCCTGCCAAAGGATCCCCAGATCCAAGAGGGCGGAGAAACCATTCCCTTTCAGTCTAGACTTGACAGGATGCTAGGCAGAGCTAGCCAGTGTGCAGGGCAAGAAGAGAGTGTCTGAGAGATGAGATCCCACGGTGAGATCAAGCCAAGGACCGAGCAAAGTGGCTGTGTTGTGGGCATAGGAAATTGAGAAGAGTTCTTTCCATTTGCCTGAGGAAGAAACTGCAGGAAGGAAATCTGGTGGTCACTCAAGTTCATCTGGTAGGTAAGTAGAGTCTGTGTGCCTTACCTTGTCAGCAGCTGGCCTCTGCCTTGCTCTCCTCCTCTCTGGGTGAAAAAGGGAGCAACCCCATTTTTAAGGAGCAAGCCTGTAAGAGTGGCATGTAGGTGTGACAGGGTGCCGCTTGAATCGTAAAGCTCAGTGCAGCCACTGCTGCCAGAGCTTCTGGAGTGGCCCCTCTGAGTCTCCCTCTGTTGAGGATGTACTTGTATATGAGAAGGTTGAGTTGGTTCTGGTTTTCTTTCCTGGTTTCTCCCTCACTGAGCTTTCCATCCATGAGCAAGCTGTTGTTTTCTAAGGATATAATGTATGCAGAGGGCTGAGATGGGGTGAAAGCTGTGTGTATCCATACTTTTCTTAGTCATTGTCAGTCTCTGGTGAGTGAGTGGCCGAGTGATCTACTGAAAACATGGGCAAAGGATTGTAGTGCTTACTTTTAAAATTTGTAGTTCCTGATAGCTTTGACTCATTTATTTGTGATTTAATTGATAAGCATGGTGGTCTGAAGGAGAGAGAAGTGATACACATAGCATTGTTAGAGCTAAAGAAAGCAGCTGCTCTCTGCTGCTTCCATCCATGTTACCAGAAGGGAAGGGGGGATTCCTTAAAAGACAGCCACACAAAGAATGAAGATAGGTTAGATTCCAAAAGCAGTGCATCTGTGAATTGTATAAAGTTCATTTTCTCTCACAATTTCTAAAGGGCAGGGAATGCAAATAAATGCAAAATTAGTCTTTAGCTCTAGTAGTTCCATATTTGTGTAAATAAACTAAGATAGGAAATGTCTCCATCAATAATCTTTAGCTCTGGTAAGTCCCATACTCACCGATACAGTAATGATTTACTAAACCATGACTTGCTTATTTCCTGTATGGCTAAGGGTGCAACAAAGTACACTCACGTCCTTAGTTGTTCAGTTGCATTTTCCAAAATAATTGGTGCATCCCTTTAAACTAGGATATGTTAAGAAGAGCAACTTTAGTAAAATTGTGCATTTGGTCTCAAGTTGCATTTTAAGAAATGATTTTGCTTTCTCACCTCCTATTTCTGAAACATGGGTAAGCAATGTGGGGCTTTGTGCAACCCACATTTTCATTTAGTCTATATGGTCTGCCTAGATTGTTTCCTTCAAGATCTGAAGAGTCTTTAATTGCTCATGTTCTTCTTGAAAACCATCTCAACTTTGTAGGATTTTTAAAAAATGTGGAAGTAGCTGTGTAAGATGCAATAGAAGGACTCACTGGAGATGAAAAGTAATTGAATATACTCTTGTAGAATCCTCACCTCATTCACTGAGTTTCCCAGCTAGAAAACTGCAGCCAGCAAGGGGTCAGTGTCAAGGATCCTCGTGGACACAGACAGATGGGAAGGCACAGGTCTGGAGGGTGGGAGCAGTGCCTCTCCTTCCCACTGTCTCTAACTGAACTCATCTGAGGAATGAGGAAAATGGCCCAGAGAGGGGAGAGAGTGAAGGGAAGGGAGAGAAGGAACAAGAGGAAGATAGATACTCATTATTATCAACTTTAAAAGGATGACACTCTGCAAATCACACTTTTCAACTCATCACAACTCAATAGACTCCAGTGCTTAAATTTAATGAGTTATGTGTATAATTTAAGGAAATTACATCTGTTGTTTCTTTACTTTATTCTAATTGTTATTTAAGGATCTAAAGAGAATTGGTTCACTCCAGAGTTTTATAGAATTATTAAATTGGGTAATTGTAGTAACAGGAGAATTGGCAATTAAGTTGGCAATTAAGTTGGGGGGGGTCTTCTATAGTGATGGAGGATAGAGCACAAGAGCACATAGTCATTTGGGATATTTTGAAGAGTGGTAAATAATTATTTCCATAAATACTTAAGATTTAAGACAAAGAAAGGCTCACCATGATTGCAGCTAATGCTAGTGTCCTGAATTTCCTGTCAGGGTACAGGAATTCATATTTACATATATTAATTAATAGCAAAGTCCACAGCCTCTACTAAAGGACAGAATCATCTCCAAGACAGGGACCACCATACCCTTGACCTAACCATCACTCCAATCAATTGTAAATGTTCATTTATTTGTTACTGAGCTCAATAGGTGTTTTCACAAGTCATCAGGGAATGATTTTGCTCAGTGCACATGTTCAAACAGCTTTTCAAATCTCAGTTTTGTCCAATAAGAGCACCAGTGAACCTTCTTATTTACAAGATATGAACTTTAGCCACATGGCTCTTTAAGCCAAGTTTGTAGAGATGTATCATAGGTCCTCAAGTTGCACCTAAGGCCACTTCCTCTGGCTGCTGACATGCCACATCTCATCTGTGAGACTGCTTAGAGCCGCATGGTTCCCACGATCTTCAAGTCAGTCGATTTCAGGTATCATTCACAATCAGTCTAATTCCTGGTCACAGAGATGTGAGTTCTGATAAAGACTTCACAAAAAGAAGCAGCAAGCTCATGTAGGTAAAGTAGACCCATGTTCTTGCCAAGAACTGTTATACAAGGCAATCTGAGAGTACCATACACAATGTAAGAGGAGGAACTCTATACACGAAGCTTAAATTCTGATTCTGAGGTTGTTTCTTCTTTAAACTGCTAGATATTTCTTTTTCCTACTAAGGATGAAAACTGAGTTGTTCAATGACACTCTCCTCCAGGAAGGATGGGCAGGAGTGCAGCGTTGAGCCTGGCAGGTGGTGTTGTTTTGAGGCTAACAACTCAGCTCTAGTCCCTCACTACCTGCATTGACACCAAGGTCTAACCACAACAGACTGTTGTCGTTGTTGTTTCTGTTATTATTGATTTGGGTACAGTCATAACAGCTCAGCATGTCAATGGCTTTTAACAAAAGTCCAAGACTCTCCAAATCTATATACCTTTGCTGGTTAGCTGAGACTCTACCCACTATATCTTAAGTCAAGGAACCAGGCTGAAGGGCCAGTCTTAGCTGGAATATTCCAGAATCAAGGAGGAAAGGAGAATATCAGATTAACAGTAGTCCTTAAACTATCTGCTCAGCTATGATACAAGTTACCCATTCTACTGACCAAACCAAGCCCCAGGTAATTCTGCTGTGCAGAGATGTGCCTTTCTTCCACAGGGAAGCACTGCAGGTCACTCTGCAATAGAGGGAGTCACAGAGTCTTCTTACAGAGGAGAAAGTGAATAATTGGGGACAATTTTAATCCAGTTCACCAATTGTGACTTTGATCTACTCCATGCATTGATTTCTCAATCTTTAAGATGAAATAATCATACAAACATCTACTCAGGAGGTGATATTATGTAGATTCATTGTGATAATGAAAGATTTTTTTTGTTTGCCACTCCTGGGGTTTGAACTCAGGATCTGGGCGCTGGCCTTGGGTTTTCTCAAGGATAGAGCTCTACTACTTGAGCCACAGCACCACTTCTGACTTTCTCTATGTACGTGGTACCAATGAATTAGACCCAGGTCTTTATGCATGCTGGGCCACTAGGCCACACTTCTGATCCCTGGAAGATTCTTACCACACTGACTGGCACAAAGCAGACACTTCGTAGATAGTCGATGCTTTACAGTAGGCCCCATCGTATGGTCCACTTTCTGTGGATTTGATTACCAGCAGCCTGAAAATATTCATATTTGCCTTGACTCTTCCGAGCAGACTAAGCACATTAAGTCTCGACTCCTATTATAATGCACTGTTATTATTGTCTTATTTTATTATCAGTAGCTATTGCTCATCTTATGTTGGCTTTTGTTTTGTTTTGTTTTGTGGGTCATGGGGCTTGAACTCTGGGCCTGGGCGCTGTCCCTGAGCTCTTCAGCTCAAAGCTACTGCCCTACCCCTTGAGCCACAGCGCCACTTCCGGTTTTCTGGTGGTTAATTGGAGATAAGAGTCTCATGGACTTTAGTGCCCAGGCTGGCTTTGAGCTGCCATACTCAGATCTCAACCTCCTGAGTAGGTAAGATTACCAAGTGTTAGCCACTAATCTTGTATTGTGTCCAGCTTATAAATTAAACTTTACGTGGGCATTTATGTATTGGGGGAAAAATGGATAGATGTAAAGGGTTTTAGACATCTCCAGGGAACCTCCACAACTCAGGAGTGGAGTTATAACTGTTACTGTGACTGAAGATTGCTATATCCCAGCAGTGTAGCAGGGAGATTTTTCTCATCCCCTTAAATCTAATCAGCTGATGTGAGGCAGGAGTCTAGATGGGTGGACACAGTGTCACCTTTAACATGTGGCTTCTAAAACATCCTGGGAATTTGCTGTCCAGGCAGCAAAGAAGGGGAGAAGGGGGAGGTGGAGGGCAGAAGGAAAGGAGGTGATTGTAAGGTCAGGGGGTGGAGTCAGTGAGAACACTAGGGTGGAGTCAATAAGGATGTAGAGCAGGAAAGTAGAAGGTGGGGGAAGGGGGATCCAGTCTCACCAGAGCAGATTGGGGGTCCTGGTCTTACACTAGACACACCAAGAGAGACCTAGGTAGGGGTGGGTGAAACTAGACCAAGAAAGGCCTGCAGGCAGGAGTCACTCACCAGGTGCAAACAGGAAACATTGTAGTGAATGCCCCGCCAGCAGCGGGAAAGGCAGAGGTCTGGGAGTGGAGTTTTCTTTCTCTGGTTCGAAGGTGAGGGGGTGAGGAGGCCGAGGGCATATTGACCCTGGAGAAACAGAGGGGATCCAGCGACTTCTGACTCTCTCCCCCATCCGAGTCACAGTACCAAATGTAAGGTCTGCCCAAAGGAAACTCCAGAAGAGGGTTTATTGTGTGAAGAAAGAGGAGACCTCGTGCTGTCCAAGATGGAGTCGGGGGGAGCAGGAGAGCTTATAGTGGGAAGTGAGAGATTATATAGGGGAGGGGTGTGCCACAGAAGCAGATGTGACCTCAGAGGATGGGGAAATGCCTCAGTGGGGACCTCCCACTGCCCCCAGGCATGCCAGTTGTCAGGGTTACAGGTGCTGGGCCGGGATTTCCAGGGTACCAGGGAGAGAGCCAAGGGAAGAAGTCATTTCTTCCCGGTGGACCTAACAGTGATGAAGCAGGGTCGGGCAAGCGATGTCATTCCTGCCGGTCTTCTATTGCCTGTGTAACTACAACAGTAGTTGGAAACAGTGAGTTAACTCCAGACCCGGAAGGAGGGAACCTGATAGGTTAAACACCCTGGGTCTTGGGCATTTATATCCAATCTAAGTTGCCTGGTAACAGGGAAAAAACAGCAAGAGTGGGTCAAGGCTAGGGCTGGATTGACCCCAAGAGCAAACAGATTCCTGGTGGAAAACGTCTCTCCTGGAGTCATTCTTCAGTAATGGATTTTAAAAACAAAACCAGACTCATTGGGATCTTTTGACTTTTTGAGTGGTTGTAAATGTGAATCCTTATTATCTGACTTCTCTTTGCTGAACTGTTCAAGCAGGCACAAAGATTTAGAGCCAACATCACAACCCGAGGTGGCTGCAATTTTGTAATCTTGACACTTACACCCACAGCCTGTCTAAAAATGCAGAATTAGATGTTGTCTTCCCCCAATATCTGGTACTTGCTGTTGACTAGCAATTTGCATTTTGTTTTGTATCACACCCATTTCTATAGGTTAGACACTTGCAATAAGTTGAAGTTGAATGCATCTAGCAACAGGCTATGTTCTTCTGAAAATAGACCCTGCAATTTAGAAGCAATCTTTGAGAATGTCTGTCTCCGTTCAGGAAAGCAGGTACCCAGGGAACTGACAGCCACGCCTTTCCCCAGAATGAGAGACAGGCTTAACGCTCAACATAGAACTTAGGAAAGAGAAAAGTTAGAGGGCACATGGAAAAGGTTAGGAGAGAAAGAACTGGAAGATACAGGGTGGAAAAACATGGCACTTCCATCTTTCTCCCATCGTGCTTAGTCCCCTGATGCGTCAAAGCTCGTCTGTTCATGCAGAGACCACCCTGACATAGTGACCACAACTAAGGAATGTTAGTCCTTCCGCAGGCCAGAGAACTCTTAGCTGCTATAGATACTTGGCTGTTCCAAAATAACTAATGTCTCAGAGCAAAATTTCTGTTTAATGAAGAGCAGGGACTTAATTCTCTGCCTCCTTCTATAATTCTACCTCCAAAGGGACTTACCCTAACTCAGCCATGTGCCTAAGAGAAAGCTGAGATGGTTGATGAACCCAAACTGCACACTTGCAGGTGCAAGAGTGTGGGGTGTTTTCCACGGTATTTGAGAGGAGCACCACAGTCATTTTCAGGCCTCTTGATGGCAGAGGATGAAGGAGAGATTAGAGTTGCTCTGCTGGGTTGTAAAATACAGAGCTGACACCCAGCACCCCACATTATGATGTTTTATAGAATAAAGAGGTTTCTGCAATCAGACCGAGGCGGAGGCGGTGCAGTCTGTCTTCCCTGTTTGTGTAGCTTTGGGTTCTCTGTGACTAGGAGGCCCCAAGCAGCTGAGGAAGCTATGAAGTGGGGTCAGGAGGTAGGTGTTTTCTGCTTTCACGTCTGCCAACACAGCCTGCAGATCTGAGCTGGTTGGGACAGTGACAACCTTAGGTTTCAGCCGATGGAGCAGACTGAACCTTGGCACTGTGCATGGCTCCTGTTTTATGACCACAGGAGCCATCGCTGCTCTATAAAAGAAAGAAATGCTCTTAACCAGAATGGCCTCCAGTCCATGAGGTCAACTAGCACCCATCCAGAGCACAATGACCACTTGATCAAGCCACACGGGGTTACAGGATTCGGCACTCACACAAAAGACTTGCCCTGACCAATGGTCTTCAACATAGCTCTATAATTCTACCAAAAGATGTGGTATGGAATTTCCCTTTGGAGCCTTCTCCATTTCCTCACAGTTCTTCCAGAGTTAGACCCTGTGACACATCCACAAAAGAACACTAGATTTAGAGTCTCTCTTACACACAGACAATAGAGTGGCTTGGTCTTTTTCTTCTTCATTAAGTAAATATCCAAAGTAGTCGTTTATAATGAACAGAAACTTAAGGTGGCTCCCAGTGTCTTCAATGGCCTGGAAGCCAGCGCGTGTAGCAGTATCTCACAAGGTCTCCATCTTGCATCATCCCCCAACAGAAGGCAAGAGAGCCAAGAGCAAGAGCAAAGAAGAAGGGCCAAACTTGCCTCTGTGACAACTCACTTTCAGAATGGCAAGAACATCCTACAGCAATGCCCACAAATCTATTCATGAGGGTGGAACTTTCAAGACCTAACTATCTTTCAGTCGGCCCAGTGCTGGTATACTGGGCATTGAGCTTGTGGCAGCGAGCTATCATTCTTCCTTTCAATGGCTTCCAGTCTCAACAGTGAGAGGAAGGAATGGACCCTACCTGCCACCTCTTGACCCCTTGTCCCTGACGATACCCCAAATGCATACTCACCCTTGAATTTTATCAGCCATGTCCAGAGCAGTGACAGGTCTAAAGCATGAGAACACAAAAGAGGAAGTCAAAGAAATCATCATCATAAAAAGACTGCATCAGAAGGGAATCTGGAATTCAGTGGCCTCCCCTCTTACCAGCTCCACCCAGCACTTCACACGTCTGCTAGACTGGCCACAAATGGGTTTCTGTGGCAGAAGGAAGTATTCAAAGCCGACAGGAGCCAACTTAGGTCATTGGGGTATGCCCCAGCCCAGCAGCCACAGCATCATTAGAGAACCAGCTCACTAGAGAATACAAACTCCTCAGTTCACCCCAGACCCAGAGTGAAGCAGAAACGCTCCGACCCTTCGTGGATGCCAGTAGGCATGGACATGTGAGTCTGACTAGGTTTGGTTTTCCTCGAGTCTACTTTGAGGCATGCTGCTGCTTCTCCTAGCCTTCTTCCTACAGGAAAGGTCCTGAAGCTGTGTGCTCGCTCACATAGGAGGCACACTGAGTCACAGGATGGAATGTTCCTGCATCTTCCAGTGCATGGAAAGAGCTCACCGATACCCACTGACTCATGCCAAAGAAAAAGCTTTCTGTCCAGTAGATCTAAACTATAATCACTCTGAACTGTAGAAATGCTGGCCCCAGAGCAGGCCCTACTGCATCCCTCTCCTTGTATAAATAACCCACAGAATCTCAAAGAATGACACTTAATCCATCCAGAAGATTTCCTGTTCTTTTTGTAAAGTGAATAGGGCCATTTATTATCCTTTAAATTAAAGACGGTATCAGCAAACAAGAATGTTGTACCCTGGAGAAAAGCCATATTGAGAAAAATGAAAAGAGCATATCATGCCCAGCCTTCATGCAGGCAAGTGAAGAATAATTGTATTTAATATGACATTTACCTTCATTTAAAGCATCTTCTGGCCATCCTCTTACTTCTGGAAACTAGCCATCAATCGCTGTGTCTTCCCGGGGCACAGCTAACTAATCTCTAATGCGTCTATAAGTGTTAATGAACAGGGATGAGCATAGAAGGAAACACAGCTACAAAGGAGGACAGCGCTGGCCTAAGGACAGGAGGAGAATGTCAGTAAGGGCCAGTGTTGATAGGAAACAGGTGATGATCTGGTAGAATGGGATGCAGTATTGGGAGGTGAACAGGGCTTTGGTAGGTAGAGAAGGCTGTCCTCCCTGGAGGAGGGAGGACTTTCCATGTGAGGAGCACCCTGCCTTGGGAAGCACTGGCAGGACAGCAAGCCAGGCAGGGGTGTGGTCTGCCTCTCCACCATGGCTTCAGGGTGCAGGTCTGTGAGAAGCATCTGTTCTTCTGGGAAGGCTACCAAGAAGATACACAAGGAATTTTCATCTGGGTATCACAAGCGAGGCAGACTTGAGAGGGTTTGGGAGACAGCCTAGAGACTGATGGAAAGAAAAGGGAAACTAGGTATGCTCAGAGTAGCAAACTAGCCACAGAAAAATGGTCCGGGTCTCGTGCCATTAGTGGTGCTGAAAGCAGGTGATGGTTCATGAGCCAAGGGAGCCTGCTCAGGATGGATCCCATCCAAAGAAAGCTCTCCAGCCGCACTCTGCGCTCCTCTGGCAGGAAGAAGTTCATGTGGCCAGGGGCCAGGTGCAGACTGCTGAAGTTGCTCCAGTGAATAAATAACCCAGCCTGGAAGGAGACCGGCCATCACCGCAGTCCCTCTCCACCTTTTGCGAGCCATCAGCCAACAATAGCTATACCTGTCTTCAGGGATAACCCCTTCCCGGGCCTCATTGTGGTAATGAATGGGAAATCCCTTTGTTCTGAAGTTGATGGGACCACTTCATTTTGTGATCTGTAGCAGAGAGAGCCGACAAGGGTCCAACCACGTGGTTCCAGTGACACGCAGAAGTAGAATGGAATAGGGGGCCTCAACTAAAACCCACCATCACAACCAAATGAGCCCCGCATTTTCACTGAGCAAATAAACTGGTCCTAAGCTACAGTTACACTTTACTAGGTCCTCTTCAGTGACACCCACCTAACCTAAAGTGGGCCGTCCTCTGATTCCGAAGGAAGTATCAGGAGAGCATTAGGGCTGAGGACAGCGTCTGAGAATCCTGGTGAGCCTTTTCACTATGCACCCTTATTCTGGTTTGTTCCTTTTTCCATGCTGGGAATCTAGAAGTGAGTTCCCTCTTCCATCCTTGAATGAGTTGTGCACATTGTCTTCACAACGGCAGCCCTAAGACATGCAAATAAACCACCACAGGCACGGGTGCCACCTCACTTGTCCCTGTGTCCTGTCTCACACCCTGGTGACTTGGCCAACTCATATTCAGCCAGACAGCGAACCACAAACCAAGCCACCATTTTCCCTTCTAGAGCATCAAGATTTTCTAGATGATCAATTACATGAACAATGACAGCAGAGATCTTAATATTGGTCAAGGAGGAAGGAGGAAGAAGGGCCCTTAGCCCTTGAGAAAGAGTATGAGAAAAGACAAACACTCCATGGTTTTGAAGGAGAGGAAGAGGTCAGCTTTACTGAAACCAGAGGTTTGGCTCCTATGGAACAGAGGTAAAAAGGAGGAGTGACTCATTTGATATCAACTGAGAGAAATTAAAAAGATAAAACTTAGCCCCATGCCTGGTGCACATGCTTATAATCCTAGCTACTCAGGAGGCTAAAGTCTGAGATCCCAGTACCATACCAGCCTGGGCAAGAAAGTCTGTGAGACTCTTACCTTGAATAAACCAGCAAAAATCTGGTAGCAGAGATGCAGCTCAACTGGCAGAGCCAAGTTTTGAGCAAAAAGGTGAAGGGAAAATGCCCTTCCCTGAGCTGAGAGAGGGAGAGAGAGATTGTGTTATTCTTTGAGTTCAAGGTTCAAGTCACTGAATTGGGGCATCAATTGAGGTCTATTCCAAAATGCCACCAGATTTCATTGTCCCTGAGCTGGGCTTTCTCCTTCCCACTGTGGGCACTGTCTATGGGCCCACTCAACACCTACCACAGGGCTGCTTTGCCACCCGTCTGGCAGGCACAAAGCCTCCTGCCTACAGGGGCTGGCCAATATATCATCACACCCTGCCAGAGCTCTTCCAAGGGTTTCATGGAGAAACCGCTCAGGATATACTGTGTGAATAAAACTCCTGGAGTTCTCAAGCTGTTCTAACTCTAGTGGAGCTATTGGATGCTTTTCAAACCATTCAAAAGAATTTTCCTTGGAAGATGAAGGCAATTTTTTCCATGCATTCACTTCTTTTACGCTGAATGAGGATCTACAAGAAATAAAATGCCCGGATACAGAATATGGAGATTTTAGGGGAGATGTAACATGAAAAAGAGCATCTTTCTTCTCTTTATAACATTCTTAATAAAAAAATCTGTTCTGGACATCACTGGAGTATGATACTTAAATAGTGGAAATGGCTGAATAAATGTCTGTGCCCACTGGGCTAGGTGGGTGACATTTGCCTTTCTGAGTCATATTCAAATTGGAGCAAAGTCCAGGCCACTGGTTTCGGATATTCCCACATCAGTCCTGCCTTTAAAGATCTTCCAAATCCAAGCCATTGTGTAGTTAGCCACAGATATGTTTCTACACAAGAATCCTGAACGAGAGCTGCGAATTAACTGAGTCAGGCTGTTCCTGCAGGAGGCCTTGACAGACACTGGAATTTTTGAGAAATAATTCAATTTCTTTCTGTATCAGATTTCCTAGCTACAAGCTAGAGACTAAAATATACCAGTAAGCTGTTTTCTTCTATCTTCTGCTTCAGAAAGGACATGGACTACCTTAATGATATAATAATTTCCTTCAATTCCAAGAATATATGTAACTTCAAGAAGCAAATATGTTTCTTACAGTGACACTGGTAGGACTTTAAAGGAGAAATTAATGAGTATCAGGGTAGAGTAATGACCTAAATACATCACAGACCCCACAGCATCAAAGACCATCACCATCTGTGTCCCCATCTCCAGAAACACTTACCAACACAGGGAAGTAAGCACAGTTTGGGAAACCTTTTTAACAACTAAATTTGACAGTCTTGGTTGAAATCCTGTTTCATCTTGGGTTGAGCCTTCATCTAGAATGTTCCATTCCTGAAGCCTGGTCCCCTGGCAGCTTTCCTCGATGGTGGGGGAAGGCAGGGGATGGTGACAGCTGTGTGGGGTGGTGTGTTAGGTGTATGGAAGAGCCTCTCCACATCTGTCCTAGGTACCATGACAACACGCAGGGGCCCCACCAAGGGTGCTCCTCAGATTCACCCCAGGGAAATGTCGGCCTGTGGAAATGGCAGGCATTTTTTTTCCCGATACAGATTATTTATTAATCATAAAATATATCTTTTTGGATTATCAAGAGAATTGTTCTTGAGTAACATTGTATTTTTATGCACCCATTTCATACATACTCAACTTCATAAGATCGAAAACATGTTTGCTTTTTTTTACCTGTTCATTCACAAACTTACTCATTCAGCAGGTCAGTGAGCAATTACTGAACAACTGCTATGTGTTAGATACTAGGCTGCCCCTCCCCCCTTTTCCTGTGGTTTTGTTTTTGTTTTGGGGGGTTTTTTCATATATTTTATTATAATTAATAGAAGGGTTACATTATATTCACCAGATAGAAGGTGCATTAATTCATATACATTGATACCCTTTCTCATGTCTTGGTCCCCATTTCCCTCCCCCCACCCCCGCCCCTCATTTTGTTTTACCCCCTTCCCTATCTGATTTCAAATAACCAAATACAAATATATACAATATATCAGATAACAAAGTGAGATACTGTAACAATATGAGATAACCAAGGGACAGCAAAAGAGATGAGAGATAACATAGCATATTAAGGACAACAATCCCTCATTATATGGCTTCTGTTTCTATATCCTGGAGGTCCTTTCATTTAGCATCATACTATATGGCCTTATGTATCTAGGTTTTGTTCTATAGAAAATCTCCGCCAGGAGATCCCAAGGTTTCTACTGATTATGACAAATGAGGGAAACCATTGAGCCTATGTTCCTTTGAGTCTGGCTTACTTCACTTAATATGATTTTTTTCTAAGACTTGCCATTTACTTCACAAATGGGGCGACAGACATTTTTTTTAACTAAAATTGATGAACAGTTTTTTTTTTAAACTAAAACTATACTATTGCCTGCTTCCATCTGATGCATCCATCATTAGCCTCTTTCCAGGTAAGTCAGGGTGGATTGCAAAGCAGTCCTGTTGTGCTTCAGTTCATACTCCTGCTATCTGGCTGGCCTCTAGACTATTGGCCTCTGGTTTTCCCCAGAGATGCAGACCTCCTAACTCACCCCTTCTGCAGCCCTGAGGCCCTCAGATCATCTTTGCCCCCTGTTGCGGCGCCCGACACCCCTGACCGGCAGGGAAGAACGGACACCACCCGAGGATCCTTCTTGTATCACGCTTTATTGAAGAGCAACTTAATTGAAGGGAGAGCTGAAGCAGAGCGGCCCTGGGCGGGGAAATGCAACTGCTTATATAAGCCCAAGGAACATGGGGCTCTCTACCATTGGCTGCTCTGTTGCTAAGGCCGTTTTGAGACTCGGGATTGGTCACGCCCTTTTGCGTCATGCGCACAGACTGAAGAGCAACTTGATACTCAGTAACGAGCAAAGGCCCCGCACTCACATACCAAATAAGTTACAAGGAGCGAGGCAGGAAACAGGCGCCATCCGGCTCCCCACACCCTGTCTTCTCTCAGATCTCACTCGCACACCTCCACCTGTAGTTGGCCATGTCCTTCTTCCTGGCCTAGGCCCCTCTACCATGCTTCTGTCCTTCTAAGCTAGATGGAGATTCTATTTGCTCTCTCCCAGAAGAGTCAACATAGTCCCCTGGGGTACAGTTTTGTCGGTCTAGTTCACTGAGGTATCCTTAGCCCAGCCCAGAGCAGATGGTTAGTACTGCTGGATAAATTTAGATTAGCCGTGTGATGCCTGCTCTGGACACAATCTTAGAGCAAATTTACTTTGCATAGATATTCTTTGCATTGGACATTTGTTTTGCTCTATGTTTGTAAGAAATAGCCTGCACAAATGACATCTTCCTACAAACTGTATCACAATGCTTTATCTGGTATTAAATACCAGAAGTGTAACTTTGGGAAGACCAACAATAGCTTTCAATAAGCTCTTTTAACATTTCACCATATTGTCCTTCAGAAAAGTGCCACCTGTTCATTCACTGTCTACCAGTGCCAACCCAAGGGCAACTTCTAATGGCTGATCCACTGTCCCCAGGAGCAATATGATCATGTGCAAATCTGGATCACGCCCTCCTCAACCACAAGAGCCACTCAGACCAGGCCTGGGGTACAGAAGGGCCCAATATCAGACATCCAGCAGAAATGTATCCACCATGCAATTCGATGATGCAGGCTCTGAGGAATAACATCCCATCTATTCATCCAATTGGTTCTCACCAATCGGTGGTGCAGAGCCCCACCAGGAATGGCACGTGGTGTATCCTATTTGATAGATGGCTAACAGAAAGCCATGTTCACCCTGGCAGCCCAGGCAGTGACTTCACAGCCACTTCCCAGGGTCTGCCGAGTGACTTCTCTTCCTGTTTCAGTTCAGACATCACCAAAGGACAAACTTCCTGGGCCATCCATGTGACTTCTTTGTTTGGTTGATTAAGTGAGAATTACAAGCTTCTGGAAGTTTTCATTACACTGGTTGAACAGGTCAGTTTTGGATATTACAGGACATGACACTGGAGAAGTCGGGGCCAGAAAGACAAAAGCAGAAATGAGTACAGAGAACAGGGGTCTTTGTGTGCATTTCTGACTTTGCCCTGGGGTGTATACACAGTGTCACTGCCAGGGGGAATAACAGGAAATTGGATGAGGTTATTTATTGAAGTGCTTTGGAATTAAATTTTACCCTGTTCTATCTCTTAAAAATGAGCTGCTTCAAATGAAAGAGCCAAGGAAATTCCAACTGCTATCCTAGGAACAGGCTATAGAACTGACTGCCAGATAGACATGTTAGGAAGGATGGATTCCAAATTAGATGCAGGACAGGGCAGAGAAGGACAAAGGAAGGCCCTGGCTGCATGAGTGGCCAACTGCGTATATGTGGATACTGGGGGACATGCTGGATGGACTTCAGCAGCCAGTATAAAGAGGACTGACCCAAGAAAGCAATACTTCAACGCAAAGCAGAGGGGCAAGGTTAGAGGAATGCCAAGGACCCGCTCCCACTGTGCTCACTCTTCAGGGGGTCTTGCTGGAGCCCAGAAGCTAGGCCTGGGCACCGGGCGTCCTCTGCCCCGCCATGATCATTGGTTTTCTGCAAACCACCAGGAGCTTGGCTGGGCTGGGGGCGAGGGTCACATTCCTGGCAGAGTCTGCAGTGAGGAGCTCAGAACTTGCAGGGGGAAAAGTAGCATTGGAAAGCACTGGTTCTCGAAACCTATGCGCACGGGTTGTGACTTGGCCCTCTACACATCAACTCTGGTAAGGCAGCCTCATTCCCTAGCACTCATGTGAGCACAGCCCAGAGCCCAGTGTGAGTCACAGAGGAGGCTCCCTTTTGGAGGCACAGCTCAGGTGGTAGAGCAAGCCTCAAAGGAGATTCATGCCTCTACCCATCTGGCCCTCTGTGCCATGTGCAATGGGCCCAGACAATAGCATTAGGGTAAACAGACAGGAGGGGGAGGGGGGCCTTCTTGCTGAACTCAGTGCCACACGGGCAGGGGAACAGTCCACTCTCCCCCTCGGATGTTTCTAGAGCCCAGTTCGTGCTCTCACAGGAAATCTCTGCTGATGGTCTACACAACATCTTGCACACACTTCCTGCACTTGTCTTAGCTCTGCCTTGTCTGAAGGTCACTGTGGGGATCCAGCTGTGTCCTCTGGTCTTCGGGTGACTATGGACTAGGTGATTATATCCCCAGTGCAGTGGGGCAGGGGAGGGGGGATTCGGGTCAGATGAGGTCTGATGGAGCCCTGGTGATGAGATTGGCAGAGAAGATGAAGAGTGCTCTCTCTGCCTGCACACAAATGGGTGTGAAGACACAGAAGGAGGGGGTTGACTGCAAATAAGGAAGAGAGCCCTGCCACACTTGACCTTAGACTGTCGGCCTCCCTCGGGGACTACAAGAAATAGAAGTCCCTTGCTTCGGCCTCGTCTACACCATTCTATGGGAGTAGCTGCAGCAGCGGAACCCTGGCCACAGCTACTTACTTTCTCAGTCCCTCTTCCCTGGAGTCCCAAACCTCCCCACTGCCAGCTGGCTCGCCCTGGCTGAGCTGAAGCTTATTTGTATTTGCACAGCCATCCCAGAGAGAGGACAGAAATGACCCAGAGATAACACTTGCTTCAGGAGATTGCAAATATCCTCATTCTCCCCATCAGGCCAAGAGCAAATGGCAGGGAAAGTATTCTACTTACAGGGCGCCACAAGCTCACTTCCCTACAGAGAAGAGTATCTACTAAACCCAGGGCCTGCCCTGCCCTGTCCAACCCCAGGCCCTCCACTTATTTGCCACTTGTACCTCTGTGGACGGCCCTGGCTTGGAATGGTCCTACCCTCACCTGTGCCATCCCAGCTCCTCACAGACCCTGTGGGGACCCTCCTCACCCCCAGAGCCCCACTACCCACAGGATCCTCTGCTATGAGTTCTTCTGGAGACAGAGAAGGGCTCCAGGGTGCCTCTCCCTGAGCACCAGAGCCCTGTACTGTTAACAGCACCTACCAGAAAAGGCTGCAGGGGAGGAGAGCCAGAGTGCCACCCCTGCCCCAAACAGCCTGCATAGCACGGAGCACCACAGCCCTTCAAAGCTGTTTGCTTGAAGCTCCAAAACACAGGCTGATTTTTTCAGCATATTTGTAAGAAATCCTTATTAGCTCTACCCTTTTCTAAAGAAATAATAATCCTTTAAATGGGGCAATCACCATCACCGTGGGATAAGGTATTATATCTCTAGGCATGGGAACAAGTCAGTCACCCTTGGAGATTACTCATCTTGAAGCCAGCAGGTTGTCAGGTTTTCCCTCAAGCCCGTGCTTCTCAGAGCCAAAGGATGGATATCCTTACACAGCTCCCTGGCTGGCCGGGGTTCAGCCAACAACTCAGTCCCTGAAAAGAACCTGCTAGCCTCCCCTCCTGCCCAACTCAAGTCACTTTTATGTTTTTCTGAAGAAGTTATCATGATCCTGTTCCTACTCTTCAATTTTTTCCTCTCCAACTTATGTTTTAGCTTGTAGAAATGTCACACAAATTAAGTGCATGAACTTCTGGCATGCGCCAGGGAATGAGACAGACAATATACACCCACTCTTGTTCTGAAACCTGGCATTCAGTTAAGTTCAAACTAAAACAAGTGTCCAAATCTCCAGTCCCAGGTAATGGGGCCTCTCAGAGGGAGGAGGCAGAGAGGCAGACAGATGGCTTCAGAAGACTGATGAAGACTGGGGAAGTGGGTTAGGAGCAATAGCCCCTGGGAACCTTCTGGAAGGTTCTCATCCCACAAACCTATAGCCTAACTCAAGTTTTTCATGTCACTCACAAAATTTCATACAGAGCCTGCAGTTTCCATGGCTGAAGAAGCAGCTCACAGATGGCAGGCCCTATCACCAAGGACTTCCCACAGGGACATCTCTGAACTCCTTTAGATAAAAGTCACAGGAGCGTTCAGGCAGCTGGCTTCTTATTGACTACCGACTGGTGGGTTTTGTGGTCAAACCTGCAGATGTTGTGACTGGGGAGAAGAGGTGGAGCAGAGGTGAGGGCTAATGGCTGGTTTTGTCGTCATCATCTCATCCCTGGTGACCACTTCTCCATTGAGGCTTTGGTCTGTTTGCCTTTTTATGTAATCCTGCCACTGTGGTAAAGAACATGAGCAAATAATGTTCAAACAGCGCCCAGGTATGAAATAAAAACAGTCCTATAAACCCATTTGATACCAACTCACAGGTTAAACCCTCATACTGATAAAAATGCAAAACGTCAGTCGGCTGGGTCCACAGACACCCTGAACAGCCATGCCCAGGCATGCCCAGGTGAACAGGCCATGCTCTAACCACTTCATGCCATCACTGTGGGTGTCACGGTCTCAGCCAACACATCCGTCTCTGTGGGTTTGCTAGACTGTGTCCTCAGGGTCACGTGCGGGTATCACAAGGTATGCGTGTACTCACTCGTTATCAACCTGCCTATCCATCCTTCCATCTGTGTAACATCCATCAGTCATCCTATCAGCTATCTAATCCACCAATCCATCACCTACCTATCCTACTTTTCATCCTCAACCATCTCTTCATTCATATCATCTATATATCTATCATCTATCCATCCATCATTCACCCCTCTAACCATCTATCATCAGTCAATCACCTATCTATACATAACTGAATTCTAGAAGGCAAACTCACATGAAGTAAAACAAGAAGAGCCTGTTAGGTAAACCAGAGTACCAACTTGGAAACCTGACTGGTCAGGAGGAGAAACTATGATGGGTGTCCCCCTATGATCTGATGATTACTCAATGAGCCTGCAATCTGAACCTCTGCAGCACAGCTGGGCAAAGCCGTGACGTTCAGTCAGGTTTCCCCTCTCAGGCAGATGCACCCCTTCCTGTTGGTAGCAAACAAGGTTGGCAACCAAGGAAGACTTGCATGCTGACTTTGGAAGCCCATCTTCCTGGAGCTTCCTTGCTTCAGTTCCTCCACCATTTTTCCAGAATGGTATTAGTTACGGCTTCTTCAGCATTACCACCACCTGAGTTAGACTTCTAGTCAGGGCCATGCTGCTGCTCCCTGGAAGGCAAGCTTTATCTTGATGGCTTCTGTTGGTGTTTCTGAATGGTACAGTGGATGAGTTAACCTACCCAGCCAAGGGTGGCCTGTGCTGGTCTGCTTCTGCGCTGACTGATCGTGGGCTGCAGACACCCACACCCGCAGACTCCCATACCCACCACACCTTACTTTGATTTGCATGTCTACATTAGTGCTTCTAATAACTAATACCCCACCACCACCAAAAAAAACCCAAAAAGGTCAAATTGTATTTTCCTGGGGAAATCTTTTTCTTTAAACATCCACGCACTAAGTTTAAGAAAAATGGAATCCATATGTTTCTGACTTAATTATTTTGAACCCGTCAAAACATTTTAACAGCTGCCTAATGCCCAAGAATCATTTTGATGTTTCTTAATAGGTTTGTATAAAAATAAAAAAGGCTTTTCCTTGTGAAACAAAAGAAGAAAACAGGTGGCTGTACTTTATGAACAGGAAATACATCCAAACACCACCGTGGGATTGCTCGGCATGCCATTCACGCTGCAGATCTCCAGGTGCCATCATCATTCATCCAGCAAGCAGGCTGTACACCAACCTGACCACTTCACCTGTCTGCACAGCCTTGTCACTGAGCCTCAAGTGACCATGCCCAGCTCCTGTGTCCCATCTTCTCACCAGCTCTGCCAAGCAAACAGCCTTGCATAGCACTACATGAAGCCCACCTATCCAGAATGTCCAGTTTAACCTCTCAAGGAATGCTGGTTATGTTATAGAGCACAAACCTGGAGCCAGAAGAAGGAATATGACCCCGGAACAACTGTGTCGGTGGGATCTCTCAGCTGCCTTCATGGCTCCTTTCTCAGCCCAGAATACCAGGCTTGCTAGTCTGCCCAGCTTACCATTGACCATGAGAGCCTCTATCTACTCCAGACTGTCACTGTGTGATTACTAAGCTGTAAAGTCGATGGAAAGCCAAGGGTAGCCAGGTAGTTTCTTGATACCAGGAAGATAAGTGAATAGAAAAAGAAAAGAGTAAATAGGAAAAGAAGATTCTAGAAAGTGGTAGTAGATGGTATAGCCTTCATGCCTCAGAATTGATGTCTGAGTTAGTGTTGGGTGGGAATTCTCCAGCTCACACAGGAGCAGCCACCCAAGCTCAGGGCCTGAGGTAATGCCTGTTGTGAAGATGCAGGGCTGGAAGAGCCCTGAATAGGATAATGTCACCCTTTGCATTGGGCAAACGATACCCTTGAAAAGTTGCTCCAAAACTTACAAACTTCCTCGTCAAATATAAATGTCTGATGATCAGGACACACAATATTGCATTGTACTATGTGCAAATTCTTCCTCAAATGAGCACTAACTGCTTTAAATACCATCCAAAGAGCTGGTTTGAGTGGAAAAACACTTCTCATATTGTTTCAGGTAGATATTTTAAAGCATATAAATTCATACTTTAATCACAGAACTGAGCACAGGTGGAAGACATGTGTCTATTCTCCCTTGGGAGTTTCTGGAGTTCTACAAGAAGCTCTGGGGTGGATTTGGGTCCCTGCCAGCCAGGTACTTGGACTTGAGCCAGAAAGACAAATACTGGGCCTCAGATAAAACAAGATGTTAAAACAGGTCTGCTGTGCTCCCAAGGTCTCCGTCTAATGGCACCCAGTGCAGACATTATTGCTTTCAAGTCTCTCATTTATGTATGCAGAGAGGCAGAGCCACACACTGTCAGTTCTCAGCAAGCTGGGGAAGATCTCACAGACTGACACCCTCTTGCCTATTTCCATGCCTGTGACCAACACCGAAAAGGTGGCTCATCATTTAGCTTAACTTCTTTCTGCACACAGTGCCCACTTTGGAGAAGCATGGCTTCATTTTCCAGCCCTTGATCCCCGGGACCTGGACCACTCCCTGAAAAAAGTGGCCTCTGTCTCACCTTTACCTGTGCTGGCTATGTCTCACCATCTTCCACTAAAGCCCCTCATCCAAGGCCTCATCTCAGAAGCTCTTCAGCCCCTCTTCTAAACTGTCATGCCCAGGAATTTCCCCTACAGAATCTACTGAAGGGCTTCAGCCAACTGGTCAACCATATTGTCATTGGTGGATGACAAGCAGGCTCCTAAGAGCCAAAATACAACTTTGCAGCCAAGCTCAGAAACATGAGAGCAGATTGCAAATACACAGAGGAACACAGCTGGTGTTGGGTTATTGGACAATGCCAGAGGCCACAGCAAGCTAGACAGGAGACACTGCCTTCTTCCACCAGATCCCTCCATCCTCATCATCTCTATATGAAGACACTGACACTTCTGACAGGGTTTGAAATGAGCAGGTGAGCCAAACCCAAATCATACAAAGCCCAAGGCAAGTATTCCTATCAGAATCTAGCTTAACCAAATCAGAGAATTAGCAGCAGTGATGACCAAAGGAAATGGTTCAGTTCTGCAAACTCCACTCAGCAATCTAGTGTCTTGTGGCCAGTCTCTCTACTAAAGGCTGGAAACACACCTTTTTAGTTATCTCTAAATTAATATTTGAAAAGCAATACCTGGTGTTCCATGAGTGTGAGTCATTACTAAAACAGTATGATCAGCCATAGATATACAGTAACTGCACCTTACCAATGGTATCCACTTAGGGAAGGGATCCCCATCTCTCCTCATCTCCAAATGTGTGGCCTACTGCTGCCTCCAAGTCCTCTAGGTTGGACAATCCCTATGACAGCAACAGGTGTGGGACTCCGGAACCATGGCTCTCTGTTCCAGGGAGACTCTGACACACCAGCCCCCTCCTCCCTCTCTAGCCCATGGCTGGGGCCCCCATGATGTAAAATTATCACGCCCAAAGAGGACCTCCGTGAGTTTTGTGTGCTGTTGATTCCCACAAATGCTTTTGCTTTACTTAATAACTATCAGCTCCTCTTTCTTCCCCACTGTACAAAGATTGTTTGTTGGTTTTGAACTATGTGAATTCTCTCAGGGACTGTTCCTTGACTGACACATCTCCAGAACTTAGAAATTTGTGAAATTTCTGATGCTTACCTCCCCCTCCCTCCCTTCTTGTAGACCTGTGGCCCTTGCAAGTTCCATTCATCTTTCTCCTCATACCCCACAGAGATGTTCTTCCATTGATTTCCTGAGCTCAACTTTAATTCAGATCTTTCTCCATGCAGCAGTCTCTAGACAGTGAGAGAGAGAGAGAGAGAGAGAGAGAGAGAGAGAGAGAGAGAGAGAGAGAGAGAGAGAGAGAGAGAGAGAGAGTTCGTCCTGGGGCTTGAACTCAGGGTGCTGTCCCTGATGGGGCTATTTTTCTCAAAGCTAGTGTTTTACCATTTGAGTCACAGTTCCATTTTTGCTGGAGATGAGAGATAACTAGAAATAAGAGGCTCATAGACTTCCCTGCCTGGGCTGGCTTCAAACCATGAACCTCATATCTCAACCTTCTGAGTAAATAGAAATATAGGTGTGAGCCAATGGTACCTTGCTGAAAAATAGTGTTTTACTTTAGTTATCAGAATGTGTTTCTTAATACAGAGTATACTTTATTTGTTGAAAATGCACTTTTTTAAATTGAGGATGTACACATTCAGTTCCACTCTGTGATATTTTCCTTTTAAAAGGTCTTTTGGAAAATTTTAAAAGTTGTATTCTGGAAAATAACATACATTTACATAATCATTACTCTCACAGGACTCCCCTCAAACTTGTCTCTCTAGTTACAGCTGTGTATCTCTCAAGTCCCAGCTGTGTGTTTGATAAATAGCAGACGTGTCTCCTCCACTTTATTGCGTTGTTAATGAGGACGGGTGGCCAGGACCTCAGCCATGCAGGAGATCCCGGCTGTAGACTTCAATCTCACAACCACAATCAAAGTCTAGATCTTAAGGAAGGAGCCTAGGAACTTCCTGCCCCCAAGTTTTAAACACACAAGAAAACTAGCGATTTCCACAGCCCCAGGGTGCTACTCTGCTACTTCTGCCCATCCTCCAGTGAAGAAAGAACACACCTGGCTCTCTGGAGAGTGTATACATTCATCCAAAGCATGATTCACAGCTTGGAGTCAGGGACCTTAGATGACCCACTCCAGCCTCAGTTCTCCTGTTCTTCAGCCTGTTTGCTGTGGTAACATAGTTACTCTCAGCCTTTGGCATATTTTTTTAAAGCTATCTGCTTGACACTTCTGCAGGTGACGTTGCTCTTTGCAAGCATAAGTCCTTTTGCTGCCCAAGCTCCTATTCTCTCTCATAGCATGATTTGGCACATTCTAGAAGCATATGGGCTATAATGACAAAAAGATAAACAAATGTTTATTGATAGGTACAACTGAGAATGGATTTAACTTTTCTTTTAAAGCCTATGAAAATATCTCTTAGTATTAATCTCTAAAGGAAAGACAAATGTACACTAAAAGCAAAATACTTCACTCGGATTGTTTCCACTGCAAGCTTGTCTGCAAGGGGCTTTAGGGCCTCCTAAACACTCCTGACTGGGTTAGATTTCTGTGCCCTTAAGGCAGTATTGTCCGTGGCATTCTATCCTGTGTTTATCCTCAGTGTTCAACTATCCTCAGATGTTGTTAAAGGATAGTTTTCTAAGGGTGAAATCAACATCTATGCATATATGAATGAAATAGTTGCCAAATATTTAACCCAGTCATTCAATACCAAGGAAAGCATACAGATATCATAGCAGGTTCGAAGAAGTTAAAGAAAAACACATTTGAATGGACTAGAGGAAGACGGAAACAGGTTTTTGTGCAATGAGTGATGCCATCCGAACATCAGCCTGGCAGAATTTACTTGCAGGTCTCTACCCAACAGTCACGCTGCATTGCTAATGATAACTGCATTGCCACCAATTCTCTACCACTTACAGATTATAAAAACAGCTCAAGGGTGATGAGCGGCTAGAATCAGAAAACCTAGAAGGGCGTACTTTAAATAGTGTGTCGTTTTCCACAGAAGCCATCCAGTCATCGTCACGGCTCATTTCACTTTTCACACAAAGTGAGGCATCGGTGCTCAGTCCTTCTTTCTCCATGCAGCATCCTTCAGCTGTCACATCATATGGCCTCCAGGTCTCCTGGGAAATAGTGCCTTGCTTTCTCTCTCTGTGTCTGGTAAGACTTTCAGCCTGGCGTTTCTGGACATGCATATAATATATTTTGACTGGAGCTCCTTACCATGGCTGGTCAACAGGTCCACCAGCTGAAGTGCTAATCTCCCAGGTATCCAATGGACCCTATGGCTCCTTTCTTTTTTCTCATATTTTTTATTGTAATTAATAGAAAGATTACAGTTATATTTGCCTATAGCTCCTTTCTATTCTCTGTTTTCCTAGTCACTTCTCTTGCCCATTCTCCCTCTTTTACCCAGTGGCCAGCAGGCAAAGGGTTTTTATTTACATTCAAATGCTGTCTAGGGCCTGTGTGCCAGTATTGGTAATGTTATATGACCCATAAATGATGCTATAAATAGCCAAATGGCCTTTGGCAGGAAAAAAATATTCACCCAAGCCAACTGATTAGAGCTACAACTATAAAAAATACCTTCACGGCAACTCCTGCATTTGAGTTCAAGTGGCTACTGGAGATGATAGTCCAGCCAAGCTGACATGACACTTGAGCAGTGAAAGGCTGACTTGATTTTACAGTCAGATAGTGAAAAGGCCACTTGATACCAACCTAAGAGTCACAAATCCTGGATTCACAGATCTGCCAGCTGCATGCAGGCTGGATCCCCTCAGCCTTGTTTGTATTTCTCCACCCATGAACTGGGTATATCTGCTTTCTGTGACTAGCTTGTCTACTGGCTACAGAGTAGTAGTTCCCAGGTGGAAAGGGGGGTGAAATGATACTCCTACTAGCTGCAGAAAGACACTTCTCTTCTAGTTAACATCCTTTTTTTAACCTTTGGAGTCAGTTTTTTAATTTAAAAAAAATCTTCATGAAACAGAAAGATTATAATTACATAAAAAAGTACATTTCTTTTTAGACAATGTAGCCCCTTCCCTCACTCTCTCCCAATTTCTCCCTAGCCTACTTCCTTTGTTTACTTTCAATCAAACAACTTCAAATTGTCACCAATATCCTGAAACAAGAACCTGCTGGGTAATGAACGAAGCCAGACATTATGGCTACACCTGGGAGGAGAGGAGAGGACAGAGCAGACCAGAAAATACTTCGGCTGGAGATTTTATTCCCTTGTCTTTTGACATGCCAGAGAGAGAATGATGCCACATGGGGCTAGGAAGAAAACTCTCAGCACAAGTTTATGGGAACTTGCTTGATTTCACTCCCTGACAGGCAGAAATCAATGAAATAGACAGATAGACAGACAGACAGACAGGCAGGCAAGCAGGCAGGCAGGCAGGCAGATAGGAAGAGACAGAGGCAGCAATCCCCAGCTGCCCTAATCCTGCAGCTTATGGACTGTGCAGATCTGACCTGGGGGAAGATGCAGCACAAGATTCCCAGTGAGAATTTTGCATGTTGTGAAACTCAGCTTCCTTACAGCCAGATTGTAAGTTTTATTCTTTTCCTCTTATTTCTTCAATCATGAAAAACAGTACCCAAGGCTTCCAGAAAATGGTTCTACTAACCACATCAGGATGTGGTGAGGAAGGACAGGGCTTGCTCAAGTTGGAGAACACACACTTTGCTCATCTTGAAGGTACCGAGAGGGTATGTTGTTACAGTAAACCCTGGCCTGATCAATTCACGCCTCCACAACATGAACACGCAATCAGTCCCTTCTCTAGGTCTTTGGTTTTGAACTCAGCTGTTAACTCCTATGACACATCATAAAGTCTGTCCTCTGGGTCAGATCCATGAGTTGCCCTATGTGGTAGCTTGGCAGGAGCCCTGACTCCTTAGCCCTCCACAGGGGGGTTTCTGCCCAGCCCCCTCCTCCCACATCCCTGGATAACATGAACAGAAGTTGGCACCACACTGGTACTTCAAGAATGGAGCTCCAGGGGTGTTCAAAGGCTGCTCATTCTTCCTGGGGCTTTCCAGCAAAGAAGCTAGGCTCCATGCTCAAGTTCAAGCTTAAGGGAGAGCAGCTGCCCTCCGCCCACCCCCAGCGGCACCTTACTCTTTCCTCTTCCTTCCTTGTGTGTGTGTGTTTTCCTGTGACAGTCCTGCTGTAGCAATCCAGCCTCTGTCCCAGTGAAGGGTCTGCATGGAGAAAGGAACGCTGAGCACCAATGCTGCACTTTGTGTGGAAAGCGAAATGAGGAGTGACAATGACATTGCATGTCATAACTGCACTTGCCCACCCTTGCTCTCTCCATTCTTCCCCTCCTCCCGTTGACCTCACCCTTTGTCATTAGTTTTATTTTTTGTTGGTCATGGGGCTTGAACTCTGGGCCTGGGTGCTGTCCCTGAGCTCTTCAGCTCAAGGCTACCGCCTTACCCCTTGAGCCACAGTGCCACTTCCGATTTTCCAGTGATTAATTGGAGATAAGAGTCTCACAGACTTTAGTGGCCAGGCTGGCTTTGAACTGCAGACCTCAGATCTCAGCCTCCTGAGTAGCTAGGATTACAGGCGTGAGCCACCACCCCCAGCTCACCCTTTGTCTGTAAGCTGTAAGTCTGTCTAGCTCTGTCTCATTTCCTTTCTCATCATTTTGGCAGTATACTCAACAATGGCATATGTGTCTGATGGGATTTCCTCTGTTTATAAGAAGGAAGATTGTCAAAAATGGAAGATTTCTCTTCTGTGTTTGGTCAAAAGTCAACCATGAGCATACTCTTTTTTACACTAAGCCAGCATCAGTTCCTGGCACAGAGAAGGCAATGCATGGGCCCTGCAGGCTGTGAGTTCACCTGGTCTCCCACCAAGTCCTCATATCCCAGGTATACACTCCATCCCTGAAATGTTAGAGTGAACGAGGCTCTCTCTCCCATCCAGTCTCCCCAAAGTCATAAGCTCAGTATTTTTCCACAGCTTAAAGGGATAATACAAAGCAACAAGACTTTGTAAACCTCAGAACAATTTGTTTCTTATACAAATCACAGAAATGCATAGATATCTGCTGAATGTTATTTAGGAAGTAGAGCCTTTGTGTTATAAGCCCATTAGCTTTTAACTCTAGCTAATTATGCATTTTGTCACAGGGAGCAAAGTGGAAACCTATTTTAATAATATTTAATAACATTATTTCCTTTTGCATAAAACTCGATTGTAGATGTCAACCACACACTGTGAATAAAGCAAAATTCACTCCAAAACATTACAAATAGAGGACTGTTTGGCACCCAATGTGCTTTTGAAGGAGTAAACTCCCAAGGACTGAGCAATAAAACAATTCTTTTCAGGTCCCTCGCCACCCACTCAAAAGCTGATTTATAGCAACTCTAATTTGATATCTATGATAGGCCTATTGAAATTAGGAGACTGAGCCAGGCACTCATGTCTCATATCTGTCACCCTAGCTACTCAGGAGGCAAAGATCTGAGGATGGTGGTTTGAAGCCAGCCAGGAAAGGAAAATCTGTGACAGTCTTATCACCAATAAACTACTTAAAAAAACCAGAAATATTCTGTAGCTCAAATGGTACAGTGCTAGCCTTGAGCAAAAGAAGCTCAGAGATGGCACCCAGGCCCAGAGTTCAAGCTGCAGGACTGGAAAAAAATTAAAAATAAACAAATTAGGAGGTTGAGGATATAGCATATGACCAAAGGTCATTTTATCTCCATCTAGCCACTAGTGGCCTCTTTGCAATATGATGGGAAGCAACATAAGCATCTGTATAGCTGAGAGCCTGAACTCCTCACTTTACCTTCTGCTCCCTGCAGCAAAGACATGTCGACACCTCAGGTATTCATTCATCAAAAATATGAAGGAGTCCAATGATCCCGAATAAAGCAAACGTTTCAAAGGAAGGAGAGCGAGTGCGCTTTATAGACCTCCCTTGTTGGACTCCTTGGTCTGTGATCCAGAGATTATTTCACATCAGTCAAGGTACCTGCCCACCTCTTTCCACCCACGTCTGTCCCGGGGAACTACCCAGCAGCGCACAGGATTAAGACATTCTAGTCCATTCCAAAACTGCCAAACGCATCCAACTAAATCAACCCACTGCAACACACGAATATAAGGCAAAGGAACCCTGCCTCCCCCATGGCCGGCGACCGACCATAATCCCACCCAGAGACAGAGGGACCAAGGCCACCAGATGCACTTGCTAGGCTTTCTCTAACATTCTCCCTTAAAGTAGGATCACAAATTGCATGGGAAGTTCCAGAAATAATACCTAACTTTCAAGTAACTTTTTATGATGGCGTGTTCTTAGAGTTGCTTTCTGTTATTTGTAGTTGTTATGTATCAATTTCTGGGACTGACTTGTAAGCTCTACCATGGTTTTAAAAATGTGCTGTGGTTTCAGGCCTTGATGGGATAGGAGGGCTTTGAAATTCATTTCCTATCATTGAAGGGCATGGAGTGAGACTGACTGTGAATACATGAAGTAGAATGCCTTTCTGTAGCACTCACAGGATCTAGCCACTCTGGCACTTAACTGTAAGATCGGAATTCACTTCCACAAAATCCAGGTGAGCTCCAGCCTCTTCCAGGCCTGGAGGAGCAGCGCCCAGGAAGGGGCCAGGGCTGCTCTGGGAGATCAGGATAGAGATGTGATCCATCCCAGAGCTGGATGCTGACCTGGGGCCTCATTCCTGGATACTCAAGCAAGCATTCCCCTCTCTCATTCAGCCCCCAAGCCATATACCATGGGCTCTCACAAACCTAATGAAGCCAGTGGCCCCCATCTGCCACTGGGTTAAAAAGGCATTATTAAGTTATTGGAGGCACAGGGTAAGCCTGGAGGGGGTACCAGGCTGGAGCTGCCCAAGGCTGCCCTGCTACCTCCCTCCCTACCCCATGCATCTGCTTCTCCCAGATGCCAGGATACTAGGCAGTGAGTGATGTGGGGGTTATCTATGCTTCCAACAAATGGAAACCCATTTGTACATAATGTACTTTCAGCAGCAGACACCCAAGCTCAGCTATGGGCTGACTTGTCTCCACCCTCTCCCAAATTCCCATACTGAAATTCTCACCTCCAGTACCTTGGAATTCTACCGTATGGTGACACAGAGTCCTAAGCCCCATGCTCTATAACCCTATGAATATTTTATGTTTACACTTTTTGTTGGTGTTATTGTTGTGAAATGAGGAAATTCCAGACACAAGCCAATCAATAAGACCATTTACTGGTCTGCCAAACGCCACATGAGATAGAGAGACAGCAATGAACCTTATCTGTACCACTGAGGAGCCATAAAACCATTTTAAAAAATGGTCCTCAGGTTGTCAAAACCTGGAATGAAAATGGAGTGTGCTAAGCTTCTGTCACTAGTCTGAATTGCCTGTGGAGCTAAAGTGCTAGACACAGTTAAAACAAAAAAGTGCCACCTCACAGGCAGTGAAAACTCTTCCTACCGCTTCTCTGAGAGGCCTCTGCCCTTTCCTGAACGTGTCTATCCTTCGGAGAGATTTAAGTCATATGCTTATATATGTGTGTTTATTTACATCTGTCCTTAGCTCTTTACCCAGATCATTCTAAATAAATACATATACAACATATGCATACAATATGTGCATATATGTTTACATTGTAGCATAATTGCACTCTTATATAGTATGGTATCATTCCTCTCTTCCACCTGCCATTTTGTTGTTTTTGTTTTTAGCAGTAGTGAGGGTTGAACTCAGAACCTCATGCTTGCGCCATCCTTTTTAAGGTATTTTTTTCAGGTATCACCTCAAATTTATTCCCAGGGCCAGCCTTAGACTAGATCCTCCTGCCTATGTCTCCTGCATAGCTGGAATCACAGGGGTACCACGATGATGTGTTAGTTGAGATGCGGCCTTGCTAACTCCGCTCTGCTTCCCCATCTCCATCTCTCAAGGAGAAGGATTACAGGCTGTGCCATCATGCCCACCTTCTTTCCTTTTCCACCTTCTTTGCCTTTAAATATGCATGTCTGATTCTCACTACCCTATAGGGCAAGAAACGTATCCATATCTCAATATCTTCAGTCTTCCCTTCCACATGCCTTTCACTCATTATGCTTTTACTTTCACGTTACCGTTCTTCTCATGGTTTCCATGATGGATTTGTCCTAGATGCACACACGTACAGTGGGTGCATACATGTGCATACATACATGCATGGTGCATCAGTGCTCACTGCCAGTACCCCTCACTCTTTCTCCATCTTCCTCAGGGCACTGAGGTGATTTACAAGGTCTTCATAAAGGCTCATGGAGAGCAGATCTCCTCTGAGCCTGAATCTTTGTATCTCTCTCGGTGGCACTTTCAGGAAAGAATCCTAAAGGGTGTTTATTTCTCCTTTTCGGTGTACTCTTTGTATTTCAATGCCTATAGAATTATTCTTTTCTCTTTGCATTCCAGTAACTATATTGGGATACATACAAATGCCTCTGAGTTTCCTTTGCTTCCAAGATTCAGGGAAAGTGAACTCTCTGAAAATTCTCTCCAGTGATTTGCTTATTCTTTTCCCTACTTACTGTTTTCTTCTTCAAAGACAGACATATATATTTCTGTCAACTCATTTTGTTCTGTTTTCCAAACCTGCCATTTTCTTTCCATTTTGCACTACTTCTTCCGTGTTCCTGATTACATTTTTATCCAGGTCTTTTCTTTCCAAATCCAATACATCCTCTACTTCTACATTCACATCATCACTTCTATATTCACCATTCCACCTCACGTCAGTATTTCCTATCCTCTTCACTTTTATCTGCTCAGCCCTTTGCCAGCCTCTAGCTGTCATATTTTAGATTTCTCCTTTACCGCTTCTTTGTGAATGAATGACTGGGCCAGCAGTCTGAAGGAACAATGTTGAGAATGCCTGGAAGCATTGTGACATGGCAGGGAGTCTCTCAAGACTCTTGACCGATGATAGGTTTTGTCTCAGAGATTATATCATTGCAGCTAGCAAGTACTGGCCATCTCTCTGCTCCTCCAAGCCACACAGAGAGGAAAGTGGAAAACCTGTCTGATTTCTTCTTTTCTTCTGCTTCCTCTGGCCTTTCTGTGGTGTCAGAAGCTAACCAGCGAGGCCCCCAAAGCCAGATTTACACCTGAACCTTGTCATAAACATTGATCTTGCCTTGGATAAACCCCAGGGTAGAGAATCCCATGGTCTGCCAGCTCTGTCATAAATTCCCAGATCTTGGCAGTCTTTCTCATGTGTTTCCTTCATCCCAGCCCAAATCTACAGTGTATAACAAGAGCTCTCCCTCTACAAATAGCGTTCAACTACCGACATTTTCTACTTGAAACAAAAGTGAAGGTTGTATTTGTTTTCCATCATTTTGCTATTTTTAAAGGAAGCATTTTCCTCATCATCTTAAAACTAGGCATTTCCTCAGAGAATGGCTTACAGAGATTACATTGTCTCTGTGTGGAGATGAACTAAGCCACGGGTGTCTTACCACTCAGTAAGCACCACAGATCACGAGATAAGTTTACAACGTTAGGAACACTGTTCTATACTACCTGTGCCCACATTGTCAGCTGGCACGCCATGCCAGGGGGTCCCCACGGCAGACCCCGATGTGCTCACCCAGGTCAGCATTGGACCACACCACCCACGAAGACAACCACAACCATGAGGCAGAGTCGGGAAGTCCACACTGCACTTGTTGTTCCATCTGTTAACCATGAATGGTGTCTAAATCCACATCAAACTCAAGAGTAACGCAGTGAACACCATGGGTCTGTCACCCAAACTGCCAAGGGTGTCTATATATCCTCTCTCCCCCTCCTTTTCTCCCTCCCTCCTTCCCTTCATTTGGGAATTGTGAGCGTTACAGACATCAGTACGTCTGCGTGATGTCTCTTGAGACCAGCCCAGCTGTTGTCCACACCGACGTGAGGCCACCCTGGTCCCCAGCCTTTAGGTGCTCATCTAGGTAGTGATAGAGAACCCAGAGCCGGGAGGCTGGCCGTTGCTAAGGCAAGAACCACAAAAAATCACTGAGCTCAGGGCTGCAGAGCGAGGGGAGGAAGAGGGACAGAAAAGTAATGGCAGGAGATTCTGAGGAAGGCACCAAGCCAAGGAAGGGAAAGGAAACGGTCAAGACGGCCATCACCCAGGCGCAGGGGCCCCTCCCGGGCCCATGCAACCCGCTTCTTCACACAGAACCCTCTGTGAAGCTGAGAGAGGCTCACGGTGTAATTTCCAGAGCTTCCAGAAATGATTTCTGGATCCTGGCCCACCCCCACCCCTTCGCCTCTGGTCATGGATGTCAGGAAAAAGAAGCCAGCGCCATCTGCTCCAGTGCCCAGTCGTGAGGAGGGCAGAGCCTTAGGAAAGAATTTCCACCTTGCACTCCCTGGATCCTGCCCCGTGCCTGCTTCCCCCTTGCCTTCTGCTGCCCCCAGGGCCACGGGCCAGGAGCTGAACAGCTGCTGCCTGCCAGAGAGGGGGCCTCTGGCCCACCCTGTACCTCCCAGGGGAGGTAAAGGGGACTTCTCTTTCTTAAGTATAAATATCAAACAATTAGAGACTCCGGATTGCCTGTGAGAAGACCATGCTTAGGAATACATCATTTTGAGAAATATTCACATTTGCGCAATATGGGGCTTCATGGCTCAGCAGCATTGAGAAAGCTACACAAACAGAGCACAATTATGTGATGACAGAGAGTCCCCAGGGAGAGAGTGTCAGAAGGAAAAGAGAGGCCTGGCAGATACAGCCACTCTGACTTCTGCCTTTAGAATTCAACAGTTTGCTGTTGAATTTTTGGTGTCAGAAGGGAAGATATTTTTCTGTTCCATTTAATCATTTTTTTTGTCACAAAGCTGTTTTAATTGTACAAATGACACAAACTCATCTTCGGAAACACAGACATAGAATCATGCATGTCTCCTCTGCCTCCTGTGGTTTTATATAGGAATTTTCCAGAAACAGGCATTGCAGAACAAACTGAGGATCCTGTAGGAGACACATGATTCCACTCAGAGAAGGCAAAGTCCAGTCCTCCCCTCCCTTGAAAGCTCTGGGTCACCCCACTCTACACACCCAAGAACTGAACTCATCACAGCTCTGATAGGCTAAGGAGGAGGCCAAAGGGGAAAGAAAAGAGGAGGAGGAAGAAGAGGAGGGGGAGGGGGAGGGAGGGGAGAGAGAGAGAGAGAGAGAGAGAGAGAGTGAGAGAGAGAGAGAGAGAGAGGAAGAGAGAGTGAGAGAGAGAGAGAGAGAGAGGGAGAGAGAGAGAGAGAGAGAGAGAGAGAGAGAGAGAGAGAGAGAGAGAGAGAGAGAGAGAGAGAGAGAGAGAGAGTGTGTGTGTGTGTGCCCGCCAGTGTTGGCACACAACTAAAATCCCAGCTGCTCAAGAGACTGAGATCTAATGATGGAGGTTTGGAGCATGTCTGGCCGGATGAATCCACAAGAATCTTACCTTTGATTAACCAGCAAAAATCCAGAATAGCAGGTGTAGCTCCTACACTTTGAGCCAAAAAGCCAAGCAAAACTATAATGCCCCAAGTTCAAGTGCCAGGACTGTGCAAAAAGAAAAAAAATGAATGAGGAGGAGAGAGAGGAAGAAGGGAGGGAGGGAGGGAGGAGTAAGGAGGAAGAGGTAATGTTGAGATCCTCTGTAGCCTTATATTTTTCTCTAGTTCCAGCAACTTTTAAGAGGTGTTGCTATTTTCCACTACATTGCGGATTTTTAATTTATTCTCTTGGGACTATTTTTGTATATATTTTGCACTTCTATTGCTTAATACAATTACATTATTATTGTGAAGTATTCTTGGTTGATCAGGTTTAGAATTATGATGTACTTTTGGTTGATGAACCTTTATTCTTTTGTAATGCTTCTCTTTACCCTTCATCTGAAATCTGCTTTACATGAAAATAGAGCCATGTCTGCTTTGTTTTGATTAATGCCCACATGTGAATGCTTTTCCTATTCTTTTACTTTCAACTTACTTAATTGTATTCTGAGCTTTAAAAACTGAGTCGCATTTCATGTACGTTTCACTTCTGACATGTGATTGAATTTACTTTTCACAAACTCTTTATCCTTCCATTAAGTTAGTATGCTTAAGCAATCTACATTTAGTGTAATTATTAGCACCAGCAAGGCTTATGATTTCTAGCATTTCATTTCTTATTTTCTATTACTCTTTTATTGTTTCCTCTTTTTATTTCTATGTGCTATTTTTTAATTTAGAGTTTCATTTTTATTTCTGTACAGCATTTGGGTATATCCTTTTGATTACGTTTCTAATTACTTGTTCTAGGAAGTCTAGTACATGTAACAACCCTACTAGTTTCAAAGAAATAGAAAATTAGGTGTCCTTTCACGAATTTATTTCCTATCAATTTATAACATAATTTCACATTCACAATGATCCACATTGTACTTTGAAAAAAATTAGTTTCAACCATCAAATATAATTTAGAAAACTAAAGGTATCAAGGAAAGTCTTTGTGTTTGCCTACCTATTTGCTCTTTTTCAGTCCTTTCTATTTATGCAGTTCTCTAAGATTACTTACTTTATTTCTTTTTTATTAGATAATGACTTTGGGGCGGGGGTGTGTAGATACGCTGATGAAAGATTTTCTTTGTAATGCCTTGATTAACCCTTAAGTTTTGAAGGGAATTTTGCTATTAAAAATCCCAAATTTATTACCTTTTCATTTTAGCAATTAGGAAACACAAACATTTGTTCACACATGCACACACACACACACACACACACACACACACACACACACACCTTACTTTCTGGCCTCCATGGTTTACTATGAGAAATCCATTCTCGATTGAATTATTTTTGCCTTCGAGGCAATAATCATTTCTATCTGGCTGTTTTAAGGGTCAGTGGCTCTGTCTTTCTTCTTCTATGTTTACAATGTATATTCAAAGAGATCTCTCTGGGTTTTTCCAGTTTGGAATTTACCTAGCTTCAACAGTCTGTCGGTTAATTTTGGCTTTGTGCATTTGGAAGGTTTATAACCAGTTTCTTTGTATGCGTTGTCATCCCTGCCCTACTCTTCCTATCTTACTGTTATTCTTGTTACAATTGTTAGCTCTGTACATGTGCTTAAGACTGTTAATTTTTCAACATTTACTGTCTTTGCTATTATTATCATCATGTTGACCTGCGTCTGTTGCTTCTGTGCCCTCCACACTATGGCTGAGCCCGTCTACTGAGTTTTTTATTCCAGTATTGAGATTTTTACTTCTAGAATTCCCTTTTGGTTCATCTCTATACCTTCTCATCCTATACTCAGGCTTTTGTCTGTCTGTGGAGACGTCTCTCAATTGTTTCCATCATGTGTGTAATTGCTTTATTGACATATTTTTTAAATGATAGCTTTCTTTAAAATCTTCTGTAATTTTAAAAGCTGCATCCTATTAGGTTTGTTTTCTTTTTCATTCACCCTTTGCTTTTTGTGTGACAGGTGGATGTTATTAGTTGGAACCTACCTTGTCATCTAGGGTGTTTTTTAATCTGATTTTGGATCTTGTGCTACTGGAGATCTATTGGGAAATCCCCTTGGTGGCTAAGCAGAGGGAGGGCCGCTGACCACTTCCTAGCGGAGCGTTAGTCTGCAGTGACTGCAGGTGGAGGAGAACCGTGTTAGGACTGCCTGGAAATAACAAGTCAGGCTCCCAGTGTGGCCTGTGGCCAGGCTGTCTTGGCTGTGACTCCTGCTTCCCATGGGGTCCCCATGGGCCCTTTCTTCTATGAAGGCCCATGTGGATATTTATAACAAAATGATCAATACAGGCAGATGGCCGTGAGCACCTGGCAACGAGCAAACGAGAAACATACATCTTCCATAATGTGCTGGCTGATTTCATGGCTCTTACACAGATCTGCAGGCTGCATGTTCCCCACGCCTGCTTCATGGTTGGCGCCTTGCTAAGGGTGGGGGATGGGGCGCCTCCTCTGGTGTCATCTCAGTGGACCAGGGGAGGGAGTCTTCAGGATCTCCCCTTTCCCCGGGAGTCTCATCACCCCTCCGCCATGATGAAAATCCAGGCCCCCACCTCTGTACTCTGTGACACAAGCTCAGTTGCCAAGTTACAGTGCTGCAAGGGTAGAGGGCTCATTTCCTCACTTGACCATGACTTTCACCATGGACTTACCCTGTTTTTGTTTTTGTTTTTTTTAATTGTTTGGCTGTAGTTGAGAAGTTACTATTTTGGCAGTTCTCTGTTGTGATCAGGGGTGGCTTTCGTGGTCCTTTGACTGGGAAGGACAGGTTTTTCTGCATCTAGACATTTCCATATTTATGGCTTCTCCAGATGTAGAAAGCAAAAAGAAAGTCCAGAGAATTATTATGAGTCTCACAGTGCCACTTCACGTGGCTTCTTCCCTCTGCCCTTCAGTCTTCTTGTGTTTGTTTAATGTGAGTCTTAGTTGTGTACAACATGTGACGACTACAATGAGGCATACCTACCCCATCTGCTCCAAAGCTGAAACCCAGACAGTCACTGTAAACAGGGAGAGGGGGAAAGGGAATAAGTGGCAAAAGACCAGCACCAAAATGAGATCTGGATGGTGTTTCCTAGTTTACCTTCTGAAGGAAATTTACCACTGAGACTCGATTACTGAGTTCCTGGAGAAGAGGCCACTCTCACCGCCTCCCTCCTGTATCTACACAGAAGTTCAAGCTGGAGGCAGACGGAAAGAAGCACACACAAAAAATAATAATTCCATAATTCTACCCATAATTCTCCCTCAGTCTTTAGCCTCAGTAAATGTCACATTTGGATATGGAGAACATGCTAAAGTAAACTTTTTTAAATGTTTCCCAGGTTTAGTGTCTCCAATAAACTATTGATATGGACATCAATAGGGAGAGGGTGAAAAGCCACATGTTTTGCGCCCTCCACTTCCTTGCATGCCTTCCTGGGTGGTTCCTGTAGCTGGGACTCTCGGTTCCTCTGTGATAAGTCCAGTAGTGCTCCTGTTGTTTTTAAGAATGAGCACCCAAGCCAGGCACGGCGGCTCACACCTGTAATCCTAGCGACTCACGAGGCTGAGATTTGAGGACGGAGATTCAAAGTCAGCCCTGGCACTAAAGGCCAAGTCCTTGAGACGCTTATCTCCAATTAACTACCAGAAAGCTGGAAGTAGTGCTGTGGCTCAAGGGGTAGGGTGGTAGCCTTGAGCTTAAGAGCTCAGGGACAGCGCCCAGGCCCAGAGTTCAAGCCCCAAGACCCACAAAAAAAAAATGAGCACCAACCGACCTCCCAGGGTAGACGGCGTCCCAGAGGAGCCTGGCTGGAGGAGGCATCACCGCTGTGCTGTGCTACCTTTCCTGGCCAACTGGAGAGGGTTTCCATAAGGACTGTCCAACACTGACCACTTAGGCTTAAACAATCTCCTGTCAAAAACCATGACTAGTCTTCTGCTTACCTGGGCTTTATCATGACCTCACACAGGCTCACTTATGAATGGAATGTACGAACACATGAATGAATGAATGAATGAATGAATGAGAACTTTGCTCATCACTACCACCCTGACCGCTTTCTTATAGGGTAACATAGCAAGTGTCTCACAAAACAACCCTGAGGGGGAATATGGCTCCTTCCTGTCAGTGGAGGCTACTGGCAGAAATTAAAAGGCTAAAGGAACTGGGCAGTTGCCATGATGCCTTTGTATGATGCATCTTAAGGCAACCTTGCATCATGGGACATAAGCATTCACCTGCATTGCACTGGACTGGTTGCTCCTTATAAAGGGGTCAGTCTTCAGGGTCAGGTTTTTCTAAAGCTCCCCAATAGGCTGAGTCACCACTCCCCTCTCATCTCCCAGAGGTGGGAGATGTGGGTAAAAGGAAACCCTACTGTACTGTTGGTAGGAATGTAAACTAGTACAGCCACCATGGCAGGGGGGGGAGGGGGGCTGTTTGGAGATTCCTCAGGACAAAAGAAAAGAAAAACAACTCCAGGCATAAAACTACTCTACAATCCAACAATACCACTCTTGGGCATCTATCAAGAAATTGCAGGTCAAGATATAAGAAAGATACTTGCACAGCAATGAACAAATGGATCCAGAAAGTGTGATATTGATCGGGCAGTGCCAGGCTCTAATCAATGAGAAATAAATACATGTATGTATTCCTGCATTATTCTTGTATACATTTACATCGCCATAAGCCAGGCCTATCAATCAGTTGGCTCTCCCTCCCATTAATTTTGCATGTGGCACACATGCTCTGGCCTGCATTTCTCGGGAGCCACACAGAGCACTCTGCCCTCGCGGAGTGCTCACATGGCTTTTCAGCGGACCTGGTATTTTCCATTTGAGTCAGGTGACCCAAGAGTGGCCCCAGGTCAGGGAGAGAAAGGACAACAGGCCAGAGGGGCAGTGGACATACAATAGAGAGCCTGGGGAAGAGATGGGAGACTCCAGGGCCCCTGGTTTAACCTGGAGGTGAAGTCCCTTTGAGGACACAAGCTCACAAACGACCCCATCCACCACCGTCTCCCACTTTGTGTAAAAGTGTTCCTTTTCAGGATTGTAATCTGAAAAGGAGATCACAGTTTTCTGGTGACTATAAGTTTACAGAGATAAAAATATCCATGATGTAAATATAACCGGTTTGAAATATATCAACCATGATGAGTTTCTCCTTAAAACTGTTTGTGGATGGCAGCAGGTGAGGAAGCCAGCTAGAGGTCACCTAGGCTCAGCCAGCCCCTGGCCTGAGGCAGAGGGGACCCCGTTCCCTGGAGAAGCCCCGCCCATCCACCAAAGCTCTGCCCTGTGAAAAATGTTCTCTCTTCTCCCTCCCTTCCTTCTTCTCTCACTCCCCCCTTGCCCTCTTTCCTTTCATCTCTTTCTCTGCCTCTAAGAAGAGCACACATACAGTACATATGAATAATTTTCAAACTTAAGTTCAAGCAAGATCCCTGGTTTTCTTTACATGCTAAAGGAGTACAAATCTTTACATAAACTTGACTCAAAAGGAAAAAAAAATTTAATGAAGGCTTGCATATCTTGTCAGACCCAGTAGAGAGCAAAGCATTTCTTCTGTACATGGATGTAAGGAATTACTATTTATCCCAGCTCTCATTCTTTATTTAAGCTTATAACTGATATATAAATTATATTACATGTTGATAGGTGCCATGTGCTGGTTCATTCCATGTTTACATGGTGTAATGTTTAATTCAAGTTAATTTATCATCTATCATGGTTTTAAAAAAATCCCAACTCCTTTCTTCTGGCCTTTGAAATATTAATTATTATTGTCAGCCACAGTTACCCCACTGTATCAAAAGGTTTGGGAGCAAACAAGCCAAAAAAAAGTAAAATGACTTGTCCAGAATTATAAGTTTTTCAGTAGCCAGGGACTCGATTCTCAAATGTTCCAAGTTTTCAGGATTTCTTTGCTACCAAGACAGATTATTCAGTGTGCCACCTGGAAGCACTGATATATGAACACTGCGTTTCAAAAGAAACTCAGGGAAGACAGCCCGAAAGGTAGGGAAAATACAGAGTTTGGGTGGTGTCCAGTGAAGTTCTGAGAAATGAATTTGTGAAGGACAGAGACAAATGGAATTTGGGATGTCCTGAGCAGGACTAAAGCTTACTGGGGCAGGAAGGTGTAAAACCATGCCTAGAGGCAAGGACCTTCTGCTCCTGGGTAAATGGAGAAGGCAGAGTGGGGCGGGGAGGGAGGGAGAGCCATCCTTGACTAAGACTGCAGGGTGCTGAATCTTCAAGGAAGGGTTTCAATCAAGAGGTGCCTACCCAGGTCACATTTGCGATTTAGATGAATTTCCAGAGATGATTTCAGTGTTGCAAAGGCAATGCTACATAGACTCCACTGGAAAAGAGCCAATGAGGACATACGACATAGCAGTGGTAGGACAGGAAGAGAAAGCAGGTGGCTCCGGGCTCTGCACTTGTGGCCCATGGTCTCCTCTCCCCCTGAGCTTCATCTCATCACTGTGGGGACACCTCCCTGGGATGCATTCTGTATGGCTGGACTGGATCATTTGAACAGAATGCCTTTCAGTTTTCCTAAGCAAGAATTCACAAATCTATCCCCAGTCATGCACCAGGAAATTTACTGTGGAGGGAACTCTTAGCTTTAGAACATGGATGGAGTTTGCTTCGGACCAAGTAGGGAATGTAAATGCTTTATCGGGCACACACCACATAATTGCAAACACCAACTTTCTGATAATGAGTGAAGGCCATACGGAGTTTAAAGATGTCCAACCGAGTGACTAAACTACTTACTCAAACACATATGCTACAATTTCTACCATAAGCTAGGCTATAGATGAGTCAGTGCAGGACAGCTAAATTTAGGTTCTTTCTGGACCCCTCCCCCACTTGATGTCACACACTTCCATTTAGCTACAGAGAAGGCAAAAAGGCTGATCAGACAATATCTGGCATTTCTAGGATTAAGACATCCACTACATCGGAATACAAATAACTATAAAGACCAACTTATCAGCAGGACAGGATCTGCAAACATGGCAAGGTCCTGCGGTTACAAGAGAGATAAGGAGATAGCTGGAGGATCTAAATGGATGGTGGTGTGCTTATCGAGAAAGTGGGAGCCAGGCACCCCAAAATAAGAAGCCAGAGGCACTTGAAGGAGCTGAGATCTGAGATTATGGGATGGAGAGGAATCTATCAGAAGCGGGCACAGAGGAAGAGGACAGAGGTCCGAGTGAGATCTGAAGGCATATGGAGCCTACAAGGAGGAAAAGGAGCAGGCCCCGCTGTGAGGGGTGGGGAAAGCAAGGGGAGAGGCCGGAGAGGCAGAACCAGGCTGTGCAGTAGAGCGCGGTATCAAGACAAACGAGCTCCTTCATGTTCAAGTTGAAGTTCCTTGAGTTCCTGACATGGCGCTGCTGCTGGGGCTGAAAGGTTACAACCCCGTGAATCCACTGGCCAGATCCCTGGCGCCCACTGGTCGCTGAAGCAACTGCTGAACCCTCTTCTGGAACCCTGCATTGCTGTGACAAGTTCCTCTGCGACCTTCCTCGCCACTGCTCCAGTCCCTTCCTAGCCTTTCCACTTTGCTTTCCCCATGCTTGCGGCAGGCAAGCTGCCTGGGATCCCTGTCGTATCTGGAGGATCGGAAACTTCTTCCTCTGGGCCTTTGTGCTCAAGAGCAGCTAGCACTTTATTGTGTGTGCATTATGAAAACGAGCTTGCTACTCAAATCACACCCTTTTCGTTTGGGAACAGGGCCTTTAGAAGGGCGAATCAGGAGCCGAGCGAAACACCCAAGCACAGCATCAACCCAGGGTGTAGGCAGGCCACCGTGTGTGCTCAGCGTTTTGCTAGAACCTTGGGGAGGGGGGCAGGAGGGGGGCAGGTTCCTAAGCTCCACACTGGATGGGCTTCTAACAATGCAAATATTGATCACCAAGAAACAGAATGTCGAATGAGATGTTGAGTTTAACCCCAAGAGGTTCTACACCCCCCAAAATGATGTTTCTCCTTTAATGACACAGGAAGATGCATGCTTTGGTGATGAGTGAGAAACAGACTTGTAGCACATGCTTAGTGTAAGTATTTATAGCTATAAAAAGGAGGATCTATATCTGTAAATACAGATATAGAAAGGGGCCAAGAAAGCCATTACACTGATGTTGTAATGATTTTCTCCAGGAAAGGCATTATGAAAGAACTATACTTTCAGGTTTATAATTTTTCAATGTTTTTTTGTTAGCTAAATAATGAGCACGTATTACTTTCACAAGTAAGCAAAAAAAAACAAGATATCAAGAAAAAATGATAATGGCTAGTGCCTTAGTGATTATGCATGGTAGGAATCCAAGGAAATTGAGAATACTCAAAAGAAACCTGAATATATCGAAAACAGCTTCTCAGTAGACATGAGCATTATTCCTCAAGTCAAGTTGTAATTAGGACACATTTAATTTCTCTATGTATCTGTGTGGCCCTCAGACTCAGTGGGTTATAACCTATATCTAGGTGGAAACAAAATGTTTTTAGCCCAAAATAGATAAGGTTGTAAACCCATCGAAGTAATGACTTTCAAAAGAAACCAAGGAGACCTAAAAAGACAAAAGAAAAGGTAGAAAATCCATTTCCCTTTCTCTTTTCTTTCTTTTTTTCTTCTTTCTTTTTAAAACCAAATGCCTATAAAAATATCAGCTCTAAAAATACCAAAAGAAAAAAGTTCTAACGGCAAAAATGGAGAGCAAAAATTTGGCATATGGATGTCAAAACTCCAGTGTCAAAGAGGTTTTGAAAACTGGTCGTGCGTCACCAATTATATATATCCAAAATCAGTGTGACACACGCTCTCTTGCCAAGAGCAATGGAAAGGTTTCTAGTGCCCTAAAAAAAATTCCTGTTTGGGGACTGCTTGCTAATATAACTATAATGTGAGCCTGCTTTTATTCATTCAATTATTGATGGCCAACTCAGAAAAATGAAGAGAGATGCAGCCATAAACAAGTGAGGACACCAATCAAACATAAGATATGTTATGTACATAATAATAACAACAACAATAATAATTTCTTCTCACCTGCAGGAAAAGCACAAAGAAGAAACAGAGAAATGGCCAAGTTAACAGAATCCATGAGTGAGTAACTTGACATTTATTATTTACTTTTGATTTGACGTGGCAAAATACCAAGTCACACAAAAGATTGCATCTTCCTGGGAGCGTCTGCACTCACCACTTTGCTTTCTTGTAGTGGTTAGGTTTTTTTAATGTGGTAGATTGCTTCATGGTGATTATTGTGTTATGCATTACTGAAAATTCATCTTGCTTGAGATCAGAGTTCTGTGCTGAAGCCTTTGCTCAAAGTTAGGAGCTATAAACCGTAAGTGGATTTAAGTTGTAGCATGTATTGGAGAATCAGGACCGCAGTCATTCTGGCTGGCCTGAGTGGTTGGAGTTTCGGTCAAAGGTTTTATGTGTGAAATCGTTCATGGGCTGAATGATCTAACAAGAGAAAAGAAGGAAGAAGCTCTGGTAAAGCTTTCAAAGGGTGCTTCAAAAATCAGCCAAGAATGCTTGTGACTGGAGGAGGTGTAAACAGCTTTGTAATGATTTTGGCTTTGAGTTTATCAGTGTTATAACACTCTAAGCTCTTAAGCTAAATAAATAAGACAACAAAGCATCTTAAAAGGAAAAGGGAATTAATTGTGATAAATAATCCTGCACAAGAGAAATGCGATTTCCTCTGGTGATGTTTAACTATAAAACACCCATAGATATGGAGTAAGTAGACAATACAGATCATTTCCTCTGAAAGTTTACACTACTTCTGTTGACAAGTTTCATGAAGAAAGTTATAGAAGATTAGCAAATACTTCTGTCTTATCATTAGGACTATGATATCTTACTAAATTTGGCCTGCAATATTAACCATTAATCTTACCCACTTTGATTTCTTCCTCTTTCTAATCATCCTCCTATCATGAGACTACTGAATACAAGTGTTCTGTAGCATTGTCAACCCTAAGAATGCTTCCCCTCCCCTAGTTAAGAGGTCACAATTTCTTGGCCTTTCTCCGATTCCTCACTCAACACCAGCGGTTCACAGATATCCTGACATGACCTTAATTTCACTGTAAGTCATTACAGGTGCCCTAGAGGAAGCAGGTAAGCTTTTGGCCTCCTCCTCTCTTCTTTCTACCTCATCCCCTGACCAGTTCTGCCTCTAGTCTGAGGTCAGACTGAGAAATTTTGGAAAGATTTGCTACTTCGTTTGAAGCATCGCAAATGGGGTCTTTGCAAGTAGAAGTATCTTTGAGTCATGTCAGACTTAGCATGAAATACTGAGGCTCTCAGAACCATCACTACACACGCACGGCTATACTCTCATAGGCACATTAAGTTCTGATCTCTAGATCATAATAACCAGCACAAATGACTTGCAGGGTCTCCACATGTTAAAAGTCCATATTTTAGGCAGCTTAACTTTTGAGTACTTCTGAATTCCGGTTTCTAGACCTAGGTAAATAAATACACCTCGGCTGACTGTTGTTGGGTTCATGTCAGGTTTCACATTTGCCTCTGCAATAGTTGTAATGGGTTTGGTCAGTGAATTGATTGCCTCCAGAAAGCTTGGTCGAATTTGGATTTTTTAAAAAGGCACAGCACAGCCATTCTGTGTTGCTTTAGTCTCGAAGTAAAAGATAGCCATTGACGTTTGATACATACAGAAATGCAAGGACTGAGCGCAATCGTTGAATCATACTCAAGACACCTATTACTGATTCTGATTTTTGCTTTTTTTTTAAATTTTAGATCTTATTGTAAAGATGATGTACAGAGGGATTATAGTTTCAGAAGTCATGTAATGAATACATTTTCTTTTGAACAGTGCCCCCTCCCCCACACACATACCAACATTCCTCCCCCTCCGAGTTATATTGTTCATTTCCAACCCAGTGTCTGGTGGGTTTCACTGTGTAATTAATCCACCCTTGGCCTGCCTTGCCTGTGCTTTCCCTTCCCCTCTCCAAATCAGATAAACTTATGTACAAGACAAAGGGTACAGAAATCATTTTTGTGGTGTGCAGGGGATTGAACTCCAAGGTTTGCATCTGCTAGGCAGGCTCTCCAATACCTCCTTCTACTTCACTGATTCTAAGAAAGACACAGAATATTGTAAAATATATTACGCATGTTGTAAATCTTCAGATTGTTATAAAATATATAGTGCATATTGTTAAGTCTTCTAGGTGCTATGAGATGTTAACTGTGGGGTTAACACATCATGAAAATTAAATGTATTGCTAATGGATGAAATCGATTGTTTCGCTGTGGGAACACTGGTGAGAAACTGAGCATCACTCAGATTAGAAGAGGTAGCTGGTTTCATTTACACCAGTGGGTCCAAAGGAGTTTCTGCTCTAAACTCTAGGCTCTGACTGACAGGACTCCAGCAGATACAGTTTCTAAGAGATGACTTGCAGCTGGTTCTGGCAGTGTCCGATTGAGCTAGTTCTGAAGTGGTAGCTTTCCTCAGCATTCCCAGGTGTGTGTAGGGCGCTGGGAGGGGCGGTGTGCACAGAATGATTAAACCCTGGCAGCCATCACCAGTACTGTTTCAGGACATCATCCTTGGGGGTTGACATCATCTGCTGGGTGTGGCCGGCTCAGCTTGGAGTGGCTGGGCCGCTGTCCCTCCCCTCAAGCTTGTCTCTTCCTGGTGAGCTTTTTTTTTCGCTTATCAGCTCTCTGGCTCCTTTGGGACACCTGACTGCTGTGGAGACAAGGGGACATTGAGTGCTCATGTGGCTACCTGCTGCTGAATGGGGGCGGTAAAGGGGGTTCCATGACAGGAGACTTGGGGAAACTGAGGGATCTTCACGCAGCTCTAGGCAGGTGAGCACAAACTTTATTTGTAATTTAAATGCACAGGGACCAAGCACAAGGTGTATTATCAGTTCTATTAGCAGCTCCCCAATGTGGTGGAAGCCAAGAGTCTGTCTCCAACCCCAGAGTTCAGGTGGGCTGTAAAGCCTGCTGTCTTTGCTGAGGCTAGCCCTACCTGCTCTGAAGTACATAGCAGGTGATTCTACCTAGCAACTGTTATACATTTTCTCAGAATGAAGCCGATTATGTCCTCAAGGAGACAAAGCTCTCTTCCTAAAAAGCTGTGTGAGCATGAGAAGGGACATCTGAGTTGGGTTTTTCCTGGTGTTACCAAGTGACAAACGGCAAGGGTAAGTCCCTGCACAGCCAGAAGGTAGACAAGGATGGGCCTTAATAGGCATGCTGTAGAACTGCTTTCTGTTACTTCTCGTCTTTACTTTGGAAAGGGCAAGCACAAGTGACTCCGGTTCAGATTGGACACCACCCTCGATGCTGAGTTGCCCTTCCCAGCAGCCTCTGTGCGGTCTCTTGTGGCCAGGATGAGATCTGTCCCAGTAGGTCTGGTTGTCCCTCTGCTGGAAGAATGACTCAGTTGGCTTTTTGGCTCATTGGTGGGATGAGGTGCCCCGCTGGTCCAATCCCACAGTGGGGTGGAGGCAGGGGAGGAGGCGGGGCGACTGACAGGGCAGGTGAGAGCCTCTATCCACAAGACCCCTTTATTTCCAAGGAGATCAAGAGACAGGTCTCAGACAAGGCTTACCTGGAACCTATTCAGAATCGTTTGCCCCTCTGTGGGTCTTGCTCTGACCAGGATAAGGAGCACAGGGTTTTTACATCACTGCCAACTCAATGCCGATCTTACTAATGTTAAAGCACCCAGGCTCTTATAAACCTCAAGACATACCCATATCCTGTCCTATTTACTTTCTGTCATTTGGCTCAATTTCCCCTTTTTTGCATTTAAGACAATTCTTATTCTTCCAATCCTTTTCTCTCCAGAGGAACCTAATTTTTCCTCAATTCCCTTGTACAGTCTTAAGTCTCTTTTTGCTTGAAACCCCTAAGACACATTCGTTTGCACTCAAAACTTAAGACCTCCTTTGCCATTTGAGTTTAAAGATACCCATTTCCCTCTACTTTGTTATGTCAAGCCAGGTAATTCTGGGTTACAATGATAACAGCTTTTATACATTCAGATTATTTACATTCATGCACATGTAGTTTAAAATGGGCATAGAATTGAATTCACCCTGTGACTTAAAACCAGTGTCCTAAAAAGCACATAACCACATGGCCAGTACCAGAGAAACAAAGGCAGGAGGGTAACAACAAACAGAATCTCCATTTCCAAACAAAGCTAGATCAGCAAGAACAGAACACCTCCAGAGCCACAGCCTCTCACTCCCACACTTGAAACGTTGCTTGAACTCTGTGGGTCGACCTAACGGGGCCCCATCCTGACCTAGGAGGGAAAGCCTGAACTCATTTTGTAGTGCTTCCCCCAGGCCATAAGGAGAAATATGATGTTTCCCATCGCAGAGGTCAGCAGTACTGAAGGGTTGATAACAAAATCCCCTCTTTAACCGACGAGCCATTTGGGCCAGTTTGCTCAGGACCTCGAACTAAGCCTGAGCCTGCTGTGCTGGCCTGAGGCGCCAGTCCACAAATTCGTGGTCTGGCTCCACTGGTTGAGGCCAGACTGATGGTGACTAGCTTTTAGGCCACAGCCCAGATGTCTCTACTGTCAACAGAGGGACAGCTGGGACATACAGCAGGGGTCCTAGTGCCTCTTCCTCAAGATACACCCCCCATAAATGGTTCCTTCCTGAGACCGGGATAGTTTTAGTTGTCCCCCCCCCAGACCCTGTGAGGGTACAGTCAAGAATGGGGGGTTACATCCTCACCCGTCCTGCTTAGGTAGAGAGACCCTCAAGCAATGGTCACTCATTTAGGACCCACTCAAGCCCCATAGCTGTCAGCTAGAAGCCACAAACTTGAACCTGAGAGAAAAGCAGTTCGGGTTGCTCATTCACACACAGGCACACACAGCAGATTAAAGCACAAGCTCACAGCAGGTTAACACACACACACACACACACACACACACACACACGCACACTTTGGAGAAGCTTTGAACACCATCAGGTTACAGAGGTATCTGGGGAGGGACTGAGCTCCCTTTCTGTCCTGTGGTCAGGCCCTAACTAAGGCCTTAGATTCCGTTGACCTTCTCTGGGGCTTACCAGATCGGGATGAGGATGAGTAGCCAGGCGAGTTGTTCTGCTTATTTCTGGAGTCCGCTGCTGCAGCACTGCTTGGGGAGTTTGAACTCTGGGGCAAAGGAAAACCCAGGATAGGGAGGGTGGTGCCTTGACCTTGGCCTTCAGTTGTGAGTCCCGGTCTAAACCCACACAGCCTGGCCACTGGCCCCTGGCTCAGAAGTCCAGAAGGGTTGGGTCTCACTGGGGCCTCCAAAAAACGTAATAGGAAAACAGACAGGTGAGAAACAGAGCATCACTGGAGAAATACAAGAAGTCAGTCTCCTCACACAGGCAGGCCCGGAGGAGTCTCTCCTCCAAACTCCTGGGCCACACCCTTCCGTCAGGTAGAGCACGGGTGTTTTGAGTTTTGGTTTACCTCAATGACTATCGTTTCTCCAAAATGACCTGCGAGCTGGTCCACGTACTGTCAAGTTGAGCTAGTTCTGACAATGGTTATTGATAACATAAGCATGTTATCAATTCATATATTTATTCTACCAAGGACATTCACAAGGCATCCTGTAAGGAAATTCTAATCAACCAGCAAGCTGAGCAAAGTCAGAAACATACAGTTACCACACTATAAAATGGATGGGCACATCTACACCAGAGCCAGCCAAGAAAAGGGACATACACAGAACCAAGAGCATCCCGTGTACAGTGCTCACAACGGGCCAGCCAATGCTTTGCCTGATCAACTGCCCAGAGAAAACCATCAAGTTGGAGACCATCTCTCCCTGTCTAACTAGAACCGCCAGCGAGTCTTCTACCACCAGACATGTCCCAGTGCTATCGGCAGACACCAGCCTGACACCCTCCAGCGACAGGGTGGAGGAGAGTCTCTCCTCATCACGGGCCATTAGTCAATCTCCACAAAAAAAAAAAAATCGGCTGCAGCCGTTTTTCTTTCTAAAGCGCAACCCAGAGACATAAATTATGGCCAGATTTTTAAATATCTAATTAAAGACAACTTGGTCTAATAAAGATCTCACCATAGTAATAAAGATACTAAATATAAAAATATGTGAGGATGATTAAATATAGATATTTAATGAAAATATCACTATATGCAGTGAATATTATTGTAAGACATCTAACCAAATTTAAAACATTACAGGCTCTGTAGTAGTCAAGGTTTCTGGCAAAGGCATTTTAATTTCCCTATCTCCATTGGATTTTTTGAGTTTTAGATGAAGTTATAAATAAAAGCTATAAGCACTATTTTGGGTCTTATTGTAGAAATGAGGAAGGGGGCATTGCCAAGAGGGAAAACAGAATGGCAGAAAAATAGATATGGAGAAAGAACGCAGCAGCAAAACACACATTAGAAAATATAATGCATATATGCAGAATGATTAAGAGAAGGAAGACAGAGTGAATCACTGAAGCAAAGACAAGACACGTAGGCAAAAAGGGAGGATATGAGGACAGCTATAAGTAGAGAGCAAACTGCAAACTCCCAGAACCCAACTGGCTGTGGGTTTGCAACCTTCCAGACACTATCGATCTTTTAAATCTGTCCTTTGACATTTTAATCATTGTTTGCTTCTTTTCAAGGGATGTTTTCACATGGAGATCACCAGAGCCCTGATTAAACAGAATATCTCAGAAACCCATCAGGGAAGAAGTCACACGGGACACGCCCTTCTGTATAGCACTTGGCATCCCCGCTCTGACTGCAGTCGAATGAAAGCCTGAGCCCCTCAGAAGCTTCTAGTACTGTCTATAAATGGCTTGGCAGTGCCTAAACTATGTCACTGTCAGTAGGGATGCTGGGGGCGGGGACAGGCTCCATCCAGGCTCGGAATCAAAGCCAGACAATGGCAGGTTGTCCAGAGAATCCAGTGTGCAATAGCCCGGGACTCTGCTTCACGGCCAAGGCTGGCAGATGGGGTGCTACCTCCACCTGGGGGCACCTGCAGACGTGTCAGCGTGAGGCCCGCTCACATGGTTCCATCCATACGTTGAGGTGTGGTGATGAAGTTGCTGGGTGGAGCAGGGAGGGAACGTGTTACCAGCTCCTTCTCCAGTCTACAGGGCCTCTGCTCAAAGCCAACATCTAGCCTGCTGCTGGTGTCCTGGGCCTCAGGTCTCAAATCGGTTCCATGTCTGTCTGAGAAGATGGAGACCTCCAGGGCTGCCTGTGGCTCTCTCTGACCTGGAGATTTGAGCTGACTGCCTGTTGCTTTCTACCTCTATCCTGCCCCCACCTCCAGATTCTCCTTTCACAGCAGAGACCATCACCCATTGTCACACTCCCCTCTTGAATCGTTCACCTGGTGTCACCGCCATAACACATCTACTGCGAAAGCAAGGGATTACTCCGTGCTGTTTTCAAGTAACAAGAAAACAGTGTCTTCATCTTCCTGAGCCCCATAGGAGCTCTGACTCCCGAAGCTGAGTCTTTATCTAGTCAGGATGTGTGTGTGGAGAAGGAGGGGGTACCTGCACTTCCCTGAGCCTGCTCTGTAAGGTGTTCACAGGTCTCCCGTCTGCCTGGAAGTAGCGGGAATTCCTCCTGTGATGAAAGAAACAGCCCGAATTAGCATAGATTTGGAACCTTCAGTGTGTCAGATGAAATGAGGAGAGGGAACCAATTGCAATCGCTGCACACTAAATTAGCTCTATTACTGCAAAGTGGGTTTTATTCATTGATTCACTCCTTTGTGGAGCAGCTATTCTAACTCTGGCTTTGGATGGAGGCATGCAAGGACAAGAAGAGGGTTTTTCAGCAGGAGCCATGTACAGCCTTTGGGGATGGAGTTGGAGAATGAGGCTAATGGTGCAGGACAAATGGGAGTGGCCTCACAAATGGCTGCAGGCACAGATACACACCTGCAAGGCTCTCCTTCCACAGATCCCAGCTTGTTCCTGGGCAGTCTTCCACCAGGTGGCCAGTGGGGGTGTGGGAGTCAGGACCCTGGACGGGGACACAACATGGCGAAGGGCAGAGCAGGAGAATGTGGCCAATGTGGGAAAGCAAAGCAGGCCCAGTAGATGACTGGCAGATGTAACTGGACTGTATGGGAGCCTGTGCTGTCCTGAGGGAAAGGAGCAATGCAGATGCCTCATAGGGAGGACTGAAGACTGGGAGGAAGTGGAGAGAAGCAGCTAGTAGCTGATACAGCAGACAAGCTCAGAGCCTGGCTGGGGGGGGGGGGTTCCATGTGGGTGGAGTTGAAGGTGGTGCTTGGTGGACGTGGCATGGGGAAGGCAGGATCAGAAGGTAGAGCTGCTCTCGCATTAGGCTCAGAAGATAGGCGTGGTCCACGTATCTGAGTGCTAGCAGGGCTGGAAACTCAGACACCAGAAGGAGTCATTTGAGCTGCTGGTGGAATAAGCTCGAATTTGAGTGTGTTGAGTAAAAGGTTTGCATGGTGTCAGGTATGATTTCAGCTGGCCTGCAGTCAGCATGTCTTGAGAGGGAAACAATGGCCTTTTTCTCCAGGACAGTGGGCAGGGTGAGTGGACAGCCTGAGGTTAAGCGGTAACAAAAGCAGCTCCTTAACCCACGTGCATGGGCCTGCTGCACCTGCCCTGCAGATGGTACTTGCTAAAGCATCTCCCCTTCACCAGTGCGGCTGGAAATGTCGAAATCCACCATCTCCCTGGCACACACTCACACAGGAAGCTGCGGCATCATTGCCAATGTATCTGGATTCAAACTCCTCGCTTCTGACTAGTCAGTCAGTTCCTAAATATCACACCTAAATACCCTAGCCATCCCGTCTCAGCACTTCACGTCTGCAGGAGTGCTTCAGTGCTAGCCCCCTGGGACACTGACCCTGTGGGGAACGGGGCAAGGTATTCTTAAAAAGGGACGTTTGGGGTCCTCTTGAGACCCCTCTGAACCCATCCCCCTCAGGTCTCTTAGAGGTGCCTTCTGGCATCTTCTGGTAAAGGACATCCTCTCTCCAAACTCTCCTCTTGTCCGCCTTCCTCTTCCAGGGCGGCCATGTGCCATGTGGCTGTCCAGTATTCCTCTCTCGCCCAGGCTTTCCCACTTTCCATCCTTGGTGGCTGCTGTGTAATCCTGAGGTGTCCTCACACCTGTGGGCGAGTGAAGCTGAGACCAGTGAGCTGCAGGACTGGCCACGAGCCCAGGTAGTAACAGAAGCACCCTTCCCTCACCACGCAGTTCTGCCATGGACTTTGGGGAGCAGGTACTGGACGCCCTGCCCTGTCACTCATCCCTCACTTTAGGAACTGGACAGCATCCTCTCCCCTTCACTCCCATCAGAGTAGCTCTTGTGGTCTCCGTACGATGCAGCCTCTGCTCTGTGTATTTATTCCACAGAGCGGGTGTTGAGGGGGAGCTTCAGGGGGGCAGCAGAAGCCCCCGAACACATCCTCACTCAGCGTTTCATCACTGTCGGCCTCCAGGCAGGAAAGGATCCTTTGATGGAGAGCAAAAGTGAGCCAGCGTATTCTTCCTTGTCTCTACTCTAAGAAGGTAACGTTTTCCCCGTAAGAGCCGAAGTTGTCTTAATGGAAAACATTTCACATTCAAAGCTATAGGCTTCCTTGATAGCTGTGTTGGTTTGGAAGCAGAGGCCCAGGTCCAAGCTTAGGGAGGAAATGGATCCTCAGCTCTGGTGAGAAAGCCTAAGCCTATGTCCACCCTGCCTGCTCCCCCTTCCCTCCCTGCCCCTCTCTCAAGACTTGACTGCTCCTGCGGTTTCCATCTGCTGCCTCCTATGCTGATGGTTTGGCCCCTTGCCTGAATGTCAGCTCCAGAGAAGGCAAGTCTCTCCCCAGCCATCTCTGGAACATACTGGGGCTTGGAGGGAAGGGTCTTGGTGGTCACGTGACAGAATGCAAGAAACAGCAAACTGGGGGATCCATTTCAGGCTCTGCGTGCCTGGCTGCCTGGCGGGCTTATGAGTATCCTTACTGTGTGCAAAGGGAAGTTGGCGCTGTTTCTCAGATGCATTTGCTTTCCTTCTGTGATCACGGCGATTCCAGGGCCCCGGCCTTCCGGTGGATATGCCGGGGGTGAGAAGCTGGCTCCTTGCCACACATGTGCCCTGATACTTGGATAATCAGGTGTGGAATTCTCTCCCCACGGGTCCCATGCATGACCAGAAGCCAGCCCACACCCTGATGGCTCCCCACAGGCATCCACACCACGAACTTCCACCAGCCACTCCCAGAGGCCACCAAGAACATCCATCTGCTTGCCTGCCCGACTGGAAATGACCGGGCCACAGTATTTCTATTTGAAAAGACATATTTTTTTCTAGGAAGATAATGTGTGAGAGAGCAGGAAGCTCCCCCGCCTTCAGGATGGGCAGGCCCGGGAGAACAGACAGTGGGTGGGGAAGGAGGCTGGGTCTGAAACACAGTTGTCATTTTCTCCCAGAAGCAAACAAGCGTCATGCGTTACCCAACAACACAGTTTAAACCTCCCAGTGAGTTCAACCACCTCGCCTCCCCATTGTTCACGTCCTCCCCAGCCTTCTTTGCCTGCTCCTGTCATCCTCATTGTGCAGCCGCAAGGTCAAGGCAAAGCTTCTGCTTGATATTGCGCCAGTGTCTTCCTCCATCGCTCCAGATCACAGAGCTGCTTTCCATGTCTTCCCAGGTGGTCACAGACAGGGCAGCTGTCCACCCTGTGGGTCAAAGACTGCCAGGGTCTGCCATCCACCCAACTCCACCTCAGTGCAGCTTGCTCCTGGCAGCCCCAGCCTCCAGCTCCCCCAGCTGCCTCCCTATGGGGGAGACCCCCCTAGAATCCCACCCTCCTCACTCCAGACTCAAGTGAGGAATTCTCTCTCCAGGGAGGGGACCCTCAACCACCCCCCTCCCCAGGGACTCTGAGATGCACCAAACAACCACACCCCCCACTTGCCTTTGTTCCAATCCTGGGGAAAAAGCAAACTACATTTGAAAACTCTGCTGCCTCACACTTCCCCTGCGCTGGCTCTCCTTCCCCGCCTCCCACCCACTGCCACCCAGGCTCCCTGTCCTTCTCCCTCCTCCCACAAGCTGCCACCTGGCTACAAGCCTGCTCCACCCTCCCACCACCTGCCAGGGCTCCCAGCAATCCTCTCCTCCCTCCTGCCTGGCCCCATTTCCCCACTTTCCCCAACCTCTGGAAAGTATGAACTTTAAGACCAGGCGTAGGGAGTCCCCTGTGGCCCCAGAGGCCCAGGTCAGGCCTTGGGGCTGGTGTGTAGGCACCAGCTTTTTCTCTGCACCCTCATGGTAGAGGAGAGGGCATGGATGCTCAAATGCCTCTAGGAAAGCAATGCCCAGGGCAGTGGGCAGGTGAAAGGCCAGGGGAGGCTTTGATGGCAGCTTAGCAACAAGAAGAGGACAATGCACAGCCCACCCAGAGCACAGCGAGCTTGGCAGGAGAGCCTCAGAGAGGGCTCTGGAGATGGGAGTGAGCAGATGGCTGGAGGGAACCGCAGAGAACATTGAATTGTCAAGCCTCAGACTCCCAGAGTGAGGCAGCTGAGCATGGAGAGGAGCCCACAGGCTGGACCCGTGGGACCTGCCCAGACCTGGACACCTGGCTCCCTGGCCTCGGCTGGGAGAGTGGGCTTGGATTTATATGAGTTGTTTTCAGAAGAACAATAGAAACATGGTTATTGCTATTTCTAGTGTGTTTTCCTGCTTCATTTTCAGTTAATCTTTCTCATAATGTATTAAATTCCAGGCTCAAGTGTTAAAGGTAGGGAGGAGGTAATCTGGTTTTGGTTTTGCTTTTGCTTTTCCAGGTCTGGGGCTTGAACTCAGGGTCTGGGCACTGTCTTTGGACATATTTTCGCTCAAGGCTAGCACTCTGCCACTTGAGCCATAACACCACTTCCGGCTTTTTCTGTGCATGTGGTACCAAGAAATCGAACCCAGGGCTTCATGCCTGCTAGGCAAGCTCTGTACCAGTAGGCCACGCTCCTGTTCCAGGGGAGGAGAAAATCTTGATGTTTAAATATTGACTCCAAGAATTGCTCTGCACCCCAGGACTGTGTTCACAAAGGTTTCTACACAACTGACAAACCAATCCTGACGTCTGTGGAGGTTGTGTGGTCCATGTGACTTAGCATTCACACAAAGCCAGTCAAGCTGTGGTGGGGCCACCTTCTACCTGGGATGTCTCCGGAAATCACTCACCCTGTCCCCCTGAGCTCTGCAAATGAGTGCTTCCATTGCCTGGCAAGGTTGGATGACATACATAAAGCTGATGGATATGTATATGCAAGCTAATTTCTATGTTTATGTCTATGTCTGTGTATAAATAATTACCCTGAGTATGTGTAAGTATACTTAAGCTTATAGGAATATTGAAAGGTATTTAATATAAATTTGTATATAGGAAACATATATAGTGCATATACGATTAACGTAATATTTGTCCCATATCATTCAAAACTAAAACATTCTCATTTTCTCCTGCTACATTTTATTTATCATTCTCAAAGCCATTATGAGACTATTCCATGTTGTCAAACTTTATTGCCTCACGTTACATTAGACTCTCCCAGAGATTCGACAGCTGTGATCGCGTAGAGATCCAAAAGCACCATAATTTTATAAGCTGCTTGCAACTCAGTCCTAAAAAGTATTTGCTGATTTCCACTACATTGGGATTTAAATATGTTTCTTACCTGAAATCCCACTTAAACTTTAGTCTTTTTGCCAAGGATTCTACCTATGGATTGTGTGGCTGAGCACCAGGGACCTTTTCAGGTCGGCGTGCAGCCATGTCCTGTCCTATTTCACAGGCTCCCCTGAAACAGATGAATGCACCCGCAGGGGTCACTCTCTGGACCTGGCAAGTCCAACTCAGAGAAAGGTCTAGAAAACCTTTGACTTTCCAAAGTCAAACTCAAGCCAAACATGCCTAGTTGCTTGTTTGCAAGGGATTGTTTTCTGAGTCCCTACTTATTTAATTCACATCACTGCTCCTCTCCTCAAGCAGAAGGGTCCAGTTAATGAAAGGAGAAAGTGACAGAATAAGACCCGGAGTACAGCCTGGAGCCAGGAAGGCAGTGTCTGCTACCTGGGCATGGCTGAGTGGACAGGACAGAACTGTCCTAAGAGGCTGATGCATGGAGTTTACCTGCAACCCCTACTTTGCTTTCTTTTTCCCCCAGCCATGACACACCATCAGATAAAGGTCAACTAAGTACATCCCCCATCCTAATTGTCCCCAGCACAATCCTACAACATGGGCATAGCGCAGTGGTAGACTCTGTGCCTAGCATGCTCCAAGGCTCTCATTCAACCCCAGCAGGAGGCAAAACAGAAGGGAAGGCAGAACAAAGGTTAGGGAAATGGAAAAGAAGGGAAATAAGGAGAAGAAAAGGAGACTGGGATGGAAGGAAAAAAAGAACTGCGGAAGGAAGAAGAGAAAAAAGGAAGGAAAAATAGGCAGGGAAGGAGATAGGAAAGAAGGAATCATTGCATCTTCCTTCTTCAAGTTAACACTCAGTCTTTCAGAACCATTTTTTGAAGACTTGTTCATTCTTCACTGTGTTCTCGGCACCTTTGTAAAAATATTGATTGTACAAATGACTAGATTTATTTCTGGAATTTCTCTTTTGTTCCATTGTACCATGCCATTACCCCCATTGTTCTTTCTGATCAAGCTGACTTTGGCTATTCAGTGTTTTCTTATGGTTCCAAATAAATTTTGGGTTTCTTTTCTACTAATTTGAAAAGTGTCATTGTGAGTTTGGAAATTATACTGAATCTGTGACTTGCTTTAGGTAGTACATGTGGTAGCAATCCAGATAAATAAGATATCTTTCTATTTACTTCCATCTTCTTCAATTTTTCATCAGCAGTGTATCTTTTTGTGGGGTTCAGGTCTTTCACCACTTTATCTGAATGTATTCCTAAGTATTTCATGCTGTTGTAAGTAGTACTCCCTTGACTCCTTTTTTCAGGTAGTTAATTGATGCACAGAAGTGTTACTTTTGTGTGTTGATTTACTGTCTTGCTACTTTACTGACGTCATTCGAGGGCTAAGAGTTTTTCAGTGGTGAATACATGTAAAACAGTCCTCTGATGGTGCCATTAGGAATACATATATATGTATATATATACATATATATATATATATATAAATTGTGTCATCATTTTAATTCTTCCTTGCCGATTTGCATGTCTTTTCTTTTTCTTACATGATTGCTCTCACAGGGTTTCCTGAATTGGTGAGAATGAGCATCTTCTCTTAGAGGAAAAGCTTCCCACCTTTACCGTTGAGAACGATGTTCACTGTGGGTTTATCATGTGCCTTTATTGCATCAAGGTCCATTCCTTCTATACCCAGTTGGTTGAGATTTTCTGCAGTGAAAGCACATGTGATTTTGTCAAATGCCTTTTTGCATGCATTGAGGTGTTCCTATGATTTTTAGCCTTCTGTCTGTCAATGTGATGTATGTGGCACATACATTGAGACATCCTTGCATCCAGAGGAAAATTCCACTTGATTGTGTGGAATTTAACACACAGTTGGATTGAACTTTTTAGTACTTTTGTGTAGGATTTTTGCATTTAAGCTCATCGCAGATTATAAAGTTTCATTTCTTTGAGTGTCCTTGTCTGACTTTCCTATCAAGATAATACTAGCCTCAAAGTGTTCCCTCCTTTTCTTGAGACTAGACATTAATTCTTCCTTAAAGATTTGATGGAATTCACCAATGAAGATACTTATTCCCAGGTTTTTCTCTGTTCAGACGGGTTTTGTAGTTATGAATTCATTCTTCTTACTTGTTATTCTCAGGTTTCCTATCCATTCAGGGGTTCAGTCTTGCAGGCTGTGTGTTTCTAGAAGTTTTCTCATATCTTCTAGGTTAGCAAATCTGTTGATACATATTGAGTCTTAGTAGTCTCTTTCATTTCTGATTTTATCTTACTTTTTTCTTAATATAGCTAAAGACTGATAATTTTATTGAGACAAAAAATCTGTTTTATTGATGCATTTTACTATTTTATTGTTTTATTTCATTTATCTACCCTGACTTTTGTTATTTCCTTTCTTCCTTTTTGGGCTTTATGTGTTCTATTTCTAATTCCTTGAAGTATAAAGTCAGATTGCTTGAGATCTTTCTTTAACTAAATTTAGGAATTTATTGCTATAAACTTCCCTCTTAGAATTAGTTTGGCTGTATCCCATAAGTTTATATATATATATATATATTCTGCTTCAATTTTCATGGAAAACATGTTGTCTCAAGATATTTTTAAATTTCTTTTTTATTTCTCTTTGACACATTGCTTGTGCAGGCATGTGTTGCTTGCCTTCCACATATTTGTGAGTTTTCCAGTCGTCCTTCTGTTATTCAGTCCTGTTTTGCTGGGATTGAAAAAGATACTTGATATGAGTTCAATCCTGTTAAATTTAAGATATTTTGTGGCATAATATAGGAACTATCCTGGAGAATGCTCTGCATACCCTTGAGAAGGACTTGCTCCTGTGAAGTAGAAAATTCCTGATTACCAGTGAGGTCAGTTTAGTCCACAGAGGTCAGGTTTGTTGTTCCTTCTTTTGTGTGGATGATCTATCCCTCATTACCATCTTCCACTTAAGGCCTCTTCATCTTTGCTTTATGTTGGATATGTACCCATATACAGATGTTAGGTCAACTTGGGGTATGAGTACCTTTATCATTACATAACTAGTGTCTTTGTATGGTGTTCCAGGTCCATTTTGTGTGGTGTGAGTTTAGTTGCTTGTTGCTTGTGTCTTGTTATTTTGTGATTACTCTCGTTCCTTGTGCATGTGCTACAGCCAGCAGCAGCTCAGCTGGGTTCTGTAGCTCTTAGGAAGGGATTTCCTGTGTGGAAATAGTGGGTCAAGGTGACGACTCTGAGGGAACACGGGTCGAAGGGCTGACAGCATTCTTAAGAGTCCCCTCCATGCCAATTCCATTGAAAGAATTTGTACTGTCTAAATGTTCATTAAAAATGGATTGACCATGACTCCTAGGCAGAACAGCTTCTCTTCTGTGATTAGTAGAGGCTCTTCTAGCCTCATAAAAGAAGACAGAGTTGGCAGAGACTCAAGAAACACTTCTTACTAGCAAAGAGGGTGAATAAGGAGGAATATGATGGAGATGGTTTATTTATGTGCTTGAAAGTAGAAAAATGAAACATGCTGAGATTGTTTTAAGAAGGATGGAGGACAGACGGGTGACATTGATTAAGATCCATTTTTATATGTGTAGAAACGCCACCGTGAAACCTCCTTGTGCAAGGAATGTGCGTGTTTAGAAAAGAGGGAGAAATAACACGAAACTCCTCTCTCAGTGTCCATGAGCCGGTCCAACAAAGTCACACTCCAACCTCATTAAGGGCTTTGTTTTGAAGAATCATCATCCACACAACACAGCCAATGGCCATTGAGAGGTTTCCTGAGGGATTGCTGGGTGTTTTCAGAAACCAGAGCAGGAGGCTGCAGACACCCTGGGAAGCTGGGATGCTGGCTGGTGTCTGGTGTTGGAGGACAGAAGCAGCCATCTGGGCACAGCTCCAGCTCTACTGCACTTCTCCACCCATGAGAAGGAGGCGCCTGTCACTTCACGACACTCTACAGTTTTGAAATTGCATCTAAAAGCCACTCCTCGACTCCCAAACTTTATGTAATGAGGGAGTTGTCATGCGTCGTGCACACCTGGGTTGTTCTTACAACTTTCTGTCCCCAGAGCAACCTATGAACCACTGGTTTGTCTGGGAACAGACTCAAGGTGCAGTTTAGTTCCCTGTCTCTCTGGGTATATTGTGAACGATGCATACTTGAACAAATAGTGACGTCAGTTCCTGCATGGTGATTCTCCTTGGAATCCTCTAGCTGACTCAAGTATGAACTCACATCGCTGGCTACTCATGACTAATGCTGCCCACACAAGTTCTTAAGATGAAACAACTGTTGGTCAATAACATCCCAAGCAGTACGACTGCAGTGAGGCTGGAATAGTAGTGGAATGGGGAATGCCATGTCCACATTTACTGTGTATTCACTATGAGTCTGCACTTTTTGCTGAGTAAAATCAAAGAAATAGACAATTCACTGTTGGATTAAGAATTGTGAAGTAGTAAAGAATTCTAACACAATAGGCATAAAAGTGTGTTAAGTAGGCAATGAAATAATTTATTAAAAATATTTTAAAAAATAACTACCTACTGGGCTGGGAGTTTGGCCTAGTAGTAGAGTGCTTGCCTAGCATGCACAAAGACCCGGGTTCAATTCCTCGGTACCACATATGCAGAAAAAGCCAGAAATGGTGATGTGGCTCAAGTGGTAGAGTTCTAGCCTTGAGAAAATCCAAGGACAGTGTTCAGAACCTGAGCATAAGCCCAGGACTGGCAATAATAATAATAATAATAATAATAATAATAATAATAATAATAATAACCTACTGAAGGAAAAAGACTCCTCTAGGGTTGAATAAAATTTTAGGAAGTAGAGATGGTGGTTTCAGGACAATGTGCATGGGCCAAATGCCCCTGGGTTGTTCATTTTAAGTTGCTGCAGTCCAAGAGGCTTTGCATTCCTGGACTACTTAATAAAAACAAAAGCACTGACAAGTTTTCTATTTGCCCCCATTAAATTCTGAGTTAAGAGTCCCCACATGGGTCTAATCTACTTGGATCATAAGTATGGTCCCATAAAAATACAGTCCTGGGAATGGAAATATACGACATCCTCAGACCCCTAGGCTATCTTACCTCTCTTCATGCAGAGAAGTCTTGCAGGATCCTGGGGCAAATTACTGCTTCCAGGTGAAGAGAAAGGAAGAGAAGAAACAAGTATAAGGTAAATGAGTCCACATTTGTTTGCTCAGGGAACAAAATCTTTTAGATAAAAGTCAGAGCTGGATGAGGTGAAATTAAAGCATAAAAAGGATGTCTAACGTGGTATGCACCTGTAATCCCAGCCACATGGGAGGTCAGAGGATTGAAGTCAGACCAACCCAAGAAAAAGCACAAGACTCTAACATGGCTGTGGTATGTAATATCTTGATGTACTTTTGCAGAAATCAAGACAAATAGCAGTGTTAAAAATCCAGCATTCAAGAATAATTTGGCAAAAAAAAACCAATAATAATTTGGCAATGTTGTATCTGATTCCAAAGACATCAGAGTGAAGCCCTTGAGGGGACTTGATGATTGTTCTTGTTCTGCGATACATAGAGATGGAAAGCCTTGGGATTTTGTCCCAGGTTCTGGGCTGAGTATCTGAAATGCTTAGAATCTGCTAAGGGATAAACATGAGGTACTTACACTAAGGACATAATGTTTGATTCCCACCCATGGAAATGAAGGGCCCTCTCTCGTGTGGCTCTTTCTTGAGTTCTGTTAATCATGGTGGTCAAGTATCCAATCTAGAAGAGGGCCAGTTAGACCCTTACATTTGTAGGCAGAAGTCCAGATAGCTTTGAGGTCCCCCGCTACCACCTGAGGTGAGAGCTGAGGCGCAGTGAGCAGAGTTCCTAACTTGTCTGGGACAACTTGTGGTTGATGTCAGAGCTGAACTGCAGGAGACCTGGTTGACATGGAAGTATGTATAACCCATTTAAGTTCCCTTCTCTCCAAATTATAATGATTATAATGATTGTACCAGAGTATCTGAGACAATCAATTTAGTAAGAGGCTTGTTCAAGCAGATGCCTTTGTTCTGCTCCTGTGGGCAACCCAAAGCTGCTAACTTCAGGGCCAGAAAGCAAGAAGAAAAGAGATAAGGATTCCACAATCCCCTTTAAGGACACCATTCCCCAGTGACCTCCGACCCAGACCAGGCACCTCCTCTTAAAGGCCCAACTCCTTAAAGATAACCCTCTTTAAGGCTCAAGCTTTCAAGCTATGAGCTTCGGGTACATTTTAGATTATTTCATTTATTTTTCATTTATTTCCATTTCTTTCATTGATTCAATTATTATTAGCTCATTATTCTTTTCATTTATTTTAGTTATTTTAATACCCTTTTAGTTAAAGATATGATGATTTCCTTTTGTGATCTAAAGCAGGGGAAATTCCTTTGCGACTCAGCTAGGCAGCTTATTCACACGTACTTGTGACTATGAATTCTGAAATACTCCTAAGGCTTTCACGAGCTCTTTTTTCCAAGTAAAATAAATATTATTCCTACTCATATGGAATTAGAAATGTAGATGGGTCTTTCAATCTATTTTCCTTCTCATGATTTTTTTTCTACATGTTTCTGCTGGAACAAAAGTACTTGGAATTTAGTTAATGCTCTCTTAATGTCTTTGCTTTCTTGTTAACACAATGTAAATGAATAAAAGGAAAATAAATGAATTAATGAATAAGGAGACAAGCAAACAAAACAAATCAACTTTGGGCAGTTTGGGAAGTTTGCTTGCACTGTTAGAACCCTTTTTTTGCATTAGAACCAGTAGCATTAAAAAAAATACAGAAAAGGCTAAATTTTAAGAAGACAAATTTTAAGGAGATTTTTTTTTGTTTCTAGGAAGGCACTGATTCTCTCATTTGTAGTCTGGAATTCCATCTCTGTGTTCTCCAGAAGCAATCGTGATAGTAATTTATGATGGCAGTATTTTTATTTGAATGCCAGGCGTTAATAAGTCTGGTAGGCAAAAGGACAACCTTCAGCCTTGAGATATTGATGTTCTAATCTCAATTATAAAGGATAGATTCCCTAGCACAATTTGCTTCTCAAATAATCCAGTCCCACATTTTTTACACCCTAGAATCTTCCAAAAAATAGTCCATGAAGTGAAACAGATTTTTGAATCATTCACTATTTACTGTCAGAAATAATGATAATAATCAATCTAGAACGATCACAAAAAGAAACTATATATTGGAAGGAAAGCAATAACCAGCTAAAGCAAACATCCAGTTGGTCCAGTGTGAATGAAACCAAATAATATTGAAAACTTAAAATATCCAGACAGCAACAGCTACCCCAAAAGAGCCTTAATACTCAGAGAAGAATGGCAGTTAACCTGAAGGAAATAACTAAGGCTGGTTTTGTTTTAAGCTCCCCAGATAGCTATGCTAGCCCATCTGTTAATATCGATAAGTGCCTAACCAACCCTGAAAGTCTCATTGTTTCCAGAGGTTGGCAGCAAGATCTGGAAGTATTCTGATTCCTTTCCTGATGTGGAGGAAAACCAAACAAACACTGCTGCACATTGTTGAGAACTACATTGTTTAGAATATCCATTCTCCTGTGGAGAAAAGAAATATGAAGGTAGGAGAACGAGGAAAACCAGAGCCTTGAGGGCTGTTTCTCTGAGAAAGAAAGAAAGAAAGAAAGAAAGAAAGAAAGAAAGAAAGAAAGAAAGAAAGAAAGAAAGAAAGAAAGAAAGAAAGAAAGCTCTTTCTGAGTCCAGGGGAAAGCATGGGTGAGGCAAAAGAACAAAAGAATTTGCTGTGACCACATTCTCATGTGGAGAAACCTAAAGCCAGCCATGCTGGGAGAAGGGAGGTCTTGTCACAGGGGAGAGTGATCCTTTCTAAAAGGATACAGGGCAGGTAGGGAGGTAAGCCCACCAGAGCTGCATGGCCGTGGCCACCAAAGCGCACGGGAGCATTCAGGGCTGTACGCATGGGGTCTCCATCACATGGATGCCAGTGGCTAATTAGAAACCTGAGGGATGGGCAAAGAATGGAAAAATATCCCATCGTGAGCCCTGGTAGGCTGCCTCATTGGTCTCTGCGGCCCTGAGGATTATGTGCTTGCACTGCTGCTGCCTGGTGCATGGAGAGCGGTTTCCATGGAGAGCGGTTTCCATGGAGATGGTCCTCAGCCTTGCTGGTTCTCCAGGCTAAAAGCAAAGATGTTGCACCACGCATGCGCGCTCTCTTTGGGAGCCTGCAGCGGGTGGGGGGGGGGAGAAAAGGGGAAGAGGGGGTGAGGGGAACCAATTGGCCATGTGCAGCAGGACCTGAGATGCTTTGATTGGGTGGTGGTCCCTAGACTTGGAAGAATCAGGATGGGAAGGGATGATTTTGGAGACACTGACAAGACACTGACTTTGCCTCTTTTGGGCAAGAGGCAAGCAGGTGGACCTGTAAAAGTTCTGCTCAGAGAAGAAAAGGGCTGACTGGAGACTGAGCTGAGAGCCAAAATGAGTGACTAATGGGCAACTTCAGGGGCATTCACCTCTCTGTGATCTCCTGTAGAAAACCAAATTGATAAACCAGCCCTTGTCCTGCACTTGAAAGGCTTCCCTGACTATTGTGTTTCCTCATTACCACCTTCTGCAAGGATGAGCTCAGTCACTATCCTGACGCATAGATAGATGAAGCGCAGAGAGGACAAAGGCACAGAGGAAAAGTCACTTATTCAAGGCAGCACAGTGGGAAGGTAAGCGGACTGGGATTTGAACTCACGCAGGCTCTGAAGCAAGCAAGATGAAGGATATGAAAGGGTGGCAGAAGACAGCACTAGTAAAAGCACTACCAGCAAGTACAAGTGGTGAGGTTCTGAGCTCAAACCCCAGTACTCTACCAAAGGAAAACAAAACGAGAAGCTACTAGGTCCTCTGAGGGCTCCCAAGGGCACAGTGCCCGAGCTCGCGGACTTGGTTTGAGCCATCTTACAAGTGTTCTCTATTTACAACTCGGGAGCTCTCAACCCTCCATGTTTTTTGCATTTCCATGGGGCTCCATCATATGCACATGATGGATTAGCAGCTCACAGTCCAGCCCTCTGCCCTTCCCAGAGGATGGGAAGGCAAGGAAGCTAAAAGCCCAGATTTCTAACCGTTCTTGATCTGTCTAGAATCCACTGGCGGCCACCTCGTTAGACTAGAAAGAAATCACAAATATCAGGAGCTCTTTGGCAGGAACTTGAGTTCAAAACCAACATCAGAGCAAGAGATGGTTCTAATTGCTCCAGGAATCCCAAGAGTTCAGAAGCTCTGTCCAGGAATCATATGTCTTATCATAAATCACAAGAACACACTCAGTTACAAAAGAGGTCACACAAGCCGGGCACCAGTGGTTCACGCCTGTAATCCTAGCTACTCAGGAGGCTGAGATCTGAGGATCAAGGTTCCAAGCCAGCCCAGACACAAAAGACCATAAGACTCTTATCTCCAGTTAACCACCAGAAAAACTGGAAGTGATGCTGTGGCTCAAGGAATAGAGCACTAGCCTTGAGCTGAAGAGCTCAGGGACAGCACCCAGGCCCAGAGTTCAAGCCCCACAACTGACCAAAAAAAGAAAAAGAAAAGAGGTCATGCAGAGAGCCAATGGTCAATGGATATATAAAGAGCGCCAACATGAAAAGTCATAGACAAAATACAGAGAAAACCACAGCTGAGAGCTCCTCATATCTAGGAAATGGGCCAAGACTCCACAGCTTGGGAATATAAGTGGGTACATTTCAGACAAAAGCAGGAGCTTTTCCCCCACTTCTAGTGATTCTCTGCTGATTCTCCACCTGGCAAGTTATCATGGCAAAGATGTTTGAGATGATTTGTCCCAATATTTTGCAGTGGAAACACTAAATTTCAATCCATGAAAGCTAATTCATAACCTTTTTCATTTTTTATCTACAACTAGTTCTACAGAGAGATTATCATTGAAGGTGCCCATTTTCTAGACAGCATCATCCCTTCCCTTCTTCTCCTCTGGATCCAAAGCAGTACATGCCCTGTCCTCACAGTCAGTCTAACCACAGATAGTGGGAGAGATACCAGTACAGGCCCCACATAAAGAGAGGGACTCAGCATCTCACATGCACTGAAGACTTCTTTTGTGTTATTCTTGTTTGATTCTCATGAATGAGCTTACATTATCTTCATTCTCAGAAAATATTGCAGCCAATTTCATCTTTAAGAATAACAGTTGCTGGGAGCAGTGGTTCACGCCTGTAATCCTATCTACTCAGGAGGGTGAGATCTGAGGATCACAGTTCAAAGGCAGCTCTGGCACTAAAACCGTGAGACTCTTATCTCTAATTAACCACTAGAAAACTGGAAGTGGAGCTCACAGGGTAGGGCAATAGCTGAAGAGCTCAGGGACAACGCCCAGGCCCAGAGTTCAAGTCCCACAACCGACATACAAAAAAAAAAAGATAAGAATAATAGAAGAATAATAGTAGCTTTAAAAGAGTGAGAGAATGATAGAGAAGCAACAGAGAAGGGAGAAAGAGAGGAAAGTAACAGACAATGTGGAAAAGTTGGCCCAAAAAAACATGGGGGTTCAGAGTTTTGCAGAGCCAGTACAGTTGTAGGTCAATAGTATGTTTCAAAATGAAACATTCCTCCCAGCACACACACACACACACACACACACACACACACACACACACACACACACACACACACACAGAGGCTCCTGCAATCCTGATCTCCAGCTGGTGGTGCTATTTTGGGAGACATTGGAAGCTAGGAGGTGGGGTGTGGCTGGAAGAAGTAGGCCACTGCTCTACCTCTCCGTGGCCTTCTCATCATGAATGCCCGACACCTGTGAAATTATGCACCAAACAAAATCTCTTCCCCCTTTTAGGTCTTTTTTTTTTAATGCCAAGGGTTTTGTCACAGGAACTAAAATTCTAACCCCCGCATCCTGACTCCGTTGCTCAGGTAGACTCCCTCATGTACACGCCATACATTCATCATCAACACAATTTTGGTGAATAAAACAATCCTACCCCTTGAAAAGGAATCTTCTGTTCTAGCATCTTCGCTCTCTAGAGCACAAAGCAGGATAGGCCTATGAAATGTTATTTTTTAACACAAGAAAGTGAATCACATCCCTCAAAGGATCAACTGCTGCTTCTAAAAGTATGAGCCCGGCCAGGTATAACCTCTTCCAGGGAATGGGTCCTGTGTTTTGATCTATTTCTGGGATGGCATGGCTGGAAACTTCTCAAGATTTTTCTGTTCTGGCTTTCAACAGTCCAATCTTCTTGCTCTTGGCTTCTGTGGCTCCTCAGCTCCATCTTCACAAGAATCAGGCAAAGCTAGCTTAAAAACCCCTCCGAGCTCTCTGAAGCTGTGCATGGTGATTGATGAACACTGCTTACACACGGCCCCCTTCCCTTCCCTTAGGGTGACTTCCACGGATTTCAGGAGAAAATCTGTGAGAATAGGTTTGCAGGTTAATTCCCTGGCAGGCTGCTTTTTGTATTCAGTTCATAGGAAGAATCCTGAAAATCGTGTCCATTTTATCATACACCAAATGTGTGACCATGGCTCAGGTCCTGGTCTTACCCACATCCCCTGTGTGTCACTGCTGGGCCTTCTCACTCTCAGCTCAAGCTCAGTCACCTGGATGGCTCCCATCCCTCTTGTCTGGAAGGTGCTGGTTGCCAAGGAATAACTGGGGACACACCTAGCTGCAGTCTCAAGGTTCTGACCTGCATAGTGACTGTGGCTGCCACAGAAAGGAGGCACCAGGAGACCCCAGTTCTCCCAGTCTCTGGAGCTGCACAGTGAAATGTGTTCAAGTGGAAATATCCCTCAGTGCAATAATCTTCAGGAAATGTCTGCTACATTTAAAAAAAACTCATCTCAGGATTCCTTTAGCATCAGTTTAACTCTATCAGCATCCTCTACATATGGTCAAGGTCATCAGATGTTAAAATCTGTCCCTATATAAACAGAAATGTCAGCAACTTCAAATTATAAAGAGAAATGAAACATCTTACGTATCCTATTAAAAGCACTTCTGGATGCTAATGACTCACACCTGTAATCCTACCTACTCAGGAGTGTGAGATCTAGATAATCATGGTTCAAAGCCAGCTTAGGCAGAAAAATCTTGTTGGCTTAACTGGCTCAAGTGTGTCTTCCAAAGAGATATATTTAAGCTCTGGCCTTGAGCAGAGGCAATTATTGTTTTTTATTTTTCTACATAGTTCTTTTATTTTTAGTTCATTTTTTTTACATTATCTTAAAGTAGTACAAGAGTTGTAACAAAGCAGTTTATAAATACATCTTGATTATTGTTACCACTTTCAACCTTCTCATCTATCCTCTACCTAACCCTTCCCTCACTCTTCTTAACTTATAGTATATGCACTGGATATACATTCTTACCTGCCATTCTTTTCACTTCATTTGTTTACCATTTTCCCCTTGACCACATCCCACCCCTTTCAAATACCCTCTTATTTTATTTTGCTGAACTTTGATGTTTTCCTTTCTATGAAATTGCACTATTTGAGTTCTCCCTTGAATCAAGCATATTTCAGCTAATGCTTCTGCATACGCTTGTATACCATCCAATGTATTTGCTTAAAAGATTACAAAATAACTCTAGCTTCCACATATAAGAGGAGATATGCATTCTTTGTCTATCTGGGCCAGACTCACTTCACAGATTTTTTCCAGGCCTTTCCATTTCTTTACAAATGGTACAATATCATCCTAATGTATCAGTAAAATTCCATTGGATATATATAACATATTTTCTTGATCCATTTGTCCAACGAGGGTCATTTGGGCTAATTCCATATCTTGGCTATAGTTAATAGTGCTATAATAAACTTGGTTGTGCTGGTGTTTTTACTGTATCCTTTAGGGTAATCTGCTCTGTAATCTCTTGGATAAATGCCCAGGAGTAGAAAAAATAATAAATGGTATAAAGAAAATAATAAATGGTATAAAGAAATAAAGAAAGAATAAACAGATGAGAAATAAATAAATGAATTGGAGGCTAAAAACACACTAAGGATCAGCAAAACAAAAGGTGGTTCTTTAAAAAAAATAAGCAAAATCGGCAGTCCATTAGCCAACCTAAGAGAAGAAGAGAAATCACCCAAATAAATAAAATTAGAGATGGAAAAGGGAACACCACAACAGAATGAAGCAAAACCTAGAATATTATAAGGGAATACTTTGCAAACATTTACACCAGTCGATTGGAGAATCTAACAGAAGTCTATGTATGCCTGGAGAATATCAATATACCTAGTAAGCCAAGACAATTTAAAGCATATGAGTAATCCATAACAATGAAATTGAAATGGCAATAAAAGATCTCCTGTTGAAGAACAGCCTAAGACCTGATGGATTTACAGACAAATTCTGTAAGTCTTTCAAAAGAGAACTAACACCATTACTCTTCAAACTCATCAATGAAATTGAAAGGGAAGGGTCATATCAAACTCATCCCATGAATGCAGCGTTATATCCATCTCAAAACATCAGTGAGAGCCGGGCAGTGGCTCACACCTGTAATCCTAGCTACTCAGGAGGTGAGATCTGAGGATCAAGGTTCAAAGCCAGCCCCAGCATAAAAGGACCTGAGACTCTTCTTGCCAGTTAGCCTCTAGAAAACTGGGAAGTGGGGCTTGGCTCAAGGGTAAGGCAGTAGCCTTGAGCTGAAGAGCTCAGGGACAGCGCCCAGGCCAAGTTCAAGCCCCATGACTCACCAAAAAAAAAAAAAAAACCTGAAAAACAAAACAAAAACCAGTGAGGGAAACTATAGGATCTATCTCTTTGGTGAACATAGATATGAAACTTCTTAGTAAAATTCTGGCCAACTAAATTCAACAGCTAACCAAAACAAACCAAACCCAATTCAAAACTAACCAAAACCAGGGGAGGGAAATGGAGACAAAAACATAAGAAGGGGTATCAATGAGAAGTCATGCACCTACTATATGGCGAATGTAACTGTAACCCCTCTATACATTACCTCGATAATAAAAAATAAAATGCAAAAAAGTAAATGATACAAATTTTAAAAACTAATCAAAACCTTACAATAAAAAATACACTATGATAAAAATGGAATTCATCTTATTGATGCAAAGCTGTTATACAAAAATTATCAATAAATTAATCAGTATACAAAAATCAATGTAATATAACACAACAGAAGTAAGGGCAAGAACCACATGATTATCTCAATAAATGCAGAAAAAGCTTTTGGCAATTTTTATGTAACCTTTTTTAAAAATATAATTCACATACTATGAAATTCACACTTTAAGTTATACAACTCAGTGAGTTTTGGTGCATCTTCTAGTTTATGCCACCATTGCCACTATCAAATGCCAGAACTACTAAAAGAAATGCAGATTCTTTTTTCTCCTGGCAATCATTAATATACTCTCTTCTGGATATGAATTTCTTGTTCTAGATTTCTCATATAAATGCCATCACATGGTTTATGGCCTTTAGTAACTGACTTTTCAAATTCAGTATAATCCTTTTTATAACTAAATAATATTCCTTTGTATGGACATACCTTATTGTTTTTATACATTCATTAATTGATCAATACTTCATTGTTTCCACTCTCTGGCTATTATGAATAATACTGTCATAAATTAGTATTTTTTGTGTGGAGGGGTAGTTTCCATTCTTTTGAGTCTTCACCTAAAGTGGTAACTCTGTATTTAACCTTTAGTGGAACAGACAACCTATTTTCCACTGCAGCAGTGCTATTGTGTGGTCCTGCACACTTTCATATACCAACATACAATTCCTACACACCTACTTACTTGAGTCCTGACTTCCCCACACTTTCACCAGCACTTGCCAGGGCTGTGCTCCTTAGGAGATCCTGCCCAGTGTGTGGAGAGTGGCCGTTCCCCAGGCTTGGATTTGCTCTCCCTTGGCCTTATTGAATAGTGGTGTTGAACATCTTTTCAGGTGTTCATGGGAGATTTTTAGGTCTTGAGAGAAATGTCTATTCAAATCCTTTGCCCATTTTTAAAATTAGAGGCAGACCATTTTTGTTCACACAGATTGGGAGACCAGAAATAAAACTCAAAAGAGGGGACTTGAAAAGAAGTGCAAAGAGGACATTAACAAGTCCTTCCCTCCAACAGCCCTGCCCCTCCTTCCTCTGTGTCACTGTGACATCTGGCATTGGCGGATGGTGAGGACTCAGCACTGAGGCTTCCGTGCTGAGAGGCGACAGATGCAAACACATCGTCCTTTCCTCACGTGGAGAACAGGTGCCACTGGTCATTTTAATAGGAAGCAACCTAGGGTCCTGCTTTGTCATCACTCAGCCTCTGGTCTGTTCCAAGTGAGTGTGGGAGGTGATTCTTCTGTGCCCACACAAGGGTTAATCATGAGCCACAGAGGTGAAGTCTGCTAAGAAATCATCTGGAGAAGCTAATCATCTAGCACTGCCTTAGGAAGAGGCACTTGTGCCACCTGGCATGATAGTCATTCTAAGAAATGCAGTGATGATAGCATGGCCACCCTGACAACACCCCACTGGCTCCCGTCCCAGGCCACAGAAGCCCCTCTATGCAGGATGGGCATCTTACTCTACTGTGCACCTCCCCATGACACTCGATCACCATGTTAGACCAAGTGTGGATTTGAGGCCGCAGACCTCAGATGGGACTGGCACACAGAGGCACTAGAACGAGAGCACAAACCTCACGGCCTTGTCAGCGGCTCGGCAGCCACTATGGTAGCCGGACACGCTCTGTCAGGGTCCTCGTGTGTCTTCTGTTCCCTGTCTCACTCCCAGTCTTCCTTCTGGCTCCACAGGAGAAAATACAAGTTTCAGTTTTTCAAACAGGATTTTCAACGGGGTCCACACCCCCAGGTTCTGCCTCCCCAGACGTAACCCACCGTGGATCGAAGCCTTCCAAAAGTAAATCATCTGCACTGCACATGTGCAGATATTTTTCCCCTGTCCTTTTTCCCTAACAGAACTGAAAGTATTTGCATAGCATTTGCACTGCATTAGATATTGAGGTCATTCAAGATAATGTAAAGTGTATGGGAGATGTCCTTGGATTACACCCAGTCCTCTTATGGGCTTTTCTGGTATGTGGATTTCCATATACTAAATATCTCCAGAATACACCCCAAAGGCCAGTGAAGGGTGTCTATCTCTGTCAAAGCTTAGAGCTGACATAACACCTCACACTGTAACAAAAAGTAGTCAAAGCAGTCAATGACTTAAACCATGCCAACTTCAAAAGGCCTCTGAGATCCAGCTCAAGTTCAATGGAATGGAAAGCCACACTGAGACTTCAGGGTAAACCAAGTCAGGAGCTGTGGGTCTAGGTGAGCATACCCAAGGATAGAGCAGCCCATTGGCCCTGAACAACGGCCGATAAAAGTCCATAAATACCAGGGTGCTAGTCGCTCAGGCCTGCAATCCTAGCTACACAGGAGGCCAAGGTTTGAGGGTTCGGGTTTTGTAAAGCCAGCTCAGGGAGGCCCCCAATTAATGAGACTCTTATCTCCAATTAATCACCAGAAAAGCAGAAATGGTGCTGTGGCTCACAGTGGTAAAGTGCTAGTCTTGAGTAAAAAGAGCTCAAGGACAGCCCCTATGTCCCCTAGTCCAATCCCCGCAACCAAAAAACACGAACAAGCAAAATAAAAAAAGAAAAAGCTAGAAATATTTATATAATTTTCAAAAATTCCCAGTTACCTACATCTGAGAAGTTACAAAATTGAGGAAGGAAGTAAAAGTCATCATACACCGAATTCACCTTTAACAATTAAATCCTCCTTAAACATCGCCCCCTTCTCCTGTGGTCAGTCTCTGTTCCCACCCCCATCATCACCCCCACCCCACAGTTATCACGTTGCCCATAGCTCTATCTCTCTCTAATCAAAGATCTTGACTCCTACCCCAACACAGTGGGGCAACATCTGGCCAGAGATGCAAGATTTCAGTTCTCACCAGCTGTGGGCAATGCTTCCTCTGATGACTGGGCAGTGCAGGCCACTATGACTGGATCCATGTCTTCCTAAGTCCCAGAGGCACCTCCCCAGATAGGCAGGGCCGGAGGGGAAGGAGGTAGGCTTTGTCTGGAAGAAGATGTTAGCACCTGGACAACTGCCTGCTTCTTGGTTGCTTCCTGGCTTCCATGAGGTGAATGTGCTGCTCCCATCATCACATGCCAAATATCCATGGACTGAAATCTCCAAGCTCTGCTACAAACGGAACCTACTCTCTTTCTAAGTTGATCGCTTCTGGCATTTTGGCACAGTAATAAGAATCGAGTACAGATGTCCCTAATAAACAATGATTTAGCAGTAAAAGACTGGTTGGAAACCAAAGGAACAAAAAAAGACAACCAGGAAGACAGCAAAACAGGACACACCTTCAAAGAGAATGAGGTGTATGGAGAGTTGTGAAGTGCCTTTAGTAAATCAATGTGTTTTTAAAGAACCAATCCTCTGTTTTACCTTGGCTGGTAAATTCCGTACAGAAACTCATAGGTATTATATTATATTGATATTTTTTGGTCAGGAAAAAGTCATCCAGATATAGAACCATCCATTAATTCTCCCCTTTTTGCTCTAAGGACATGAGTTTAGTTACAAGTGCAACCAGTATTGTGTTCAATAAGATCACAGACTGGAATTTGCTTTTCCGTTTTGAGGAAGAAATCTCAATGAGCTAATATTTTCTTTCTGATTGTTGTTGCCTTCACTGGTCAGCATGAAGCTTTGGTCCCCATTTTATAAAAGCAATCTCCTCATGGTCTTTCTCCAGCCAGGGAGACCCCCACACCCTACCTCCCGTGTGGCTAAGTGGGCGCCTTGGCCCACAGCCAGCCCACGCTCCGCCAGCAGCGTCTGAGGGCTCCATTCCAGTGAAATGGGGCACAATTTGTTCCAGTAAAATCTTCCTTTGGCGCTTGGTAAGTGTTCCACTTCCAGCTTCTAGGACTGTAGCTGAGAATTACAGCAACGGCTGAGCTGCCTCTTATAAATGCCTGAGATGAGGATGCCAACCCTGCTTGCTGTCTTCAAGGGCTGAGTGGGCCAGGCTCAGCGAGCGAAAACCGGCTATGCCTCTCTTCCCCAAGTCCACGCCCTACAGAGCAAGTCCAGATGACTTCAAAGGAGCAGCCACAGGATAAATAAGTACATAACAAGAGAGGCTCATCTTTTATGAAAGTTCCCCCTTTAAATCAACACTTCTGACAAGATGCTCAAAGCAGGCTAGTTTTTATTTATTTTTAATTGTCTTTTTTCATATATTTTATTGTAATTAATAGAAGGGTTACATTATATTCACCAGATAGAAGGTGCATTACTTCACAAACATTGATACCCTTTCTCATGTCTTGGTCCCCATTTCCCTCCCCCCACCCCACCCCTCATCTTGTTTTCCCCCCTTCCCTATCCTATTTCAAATAACCAAATACGCATATATATATATAATATATCAGATAACAGGGTGAAATACTGTAACAATATGAGATAACCAAGGGACAGCAAAAGAGATGAGAGATAAGGACAACATCCACTCATTATATGGCTTTTGTTTCTATATCCTAGAGGTGCTTTCATTTAGCGTAATAATATGGCCTTATGTATCTAGGTTTTGCTCTATTGTAAATCTCTGCTAGTAGAGCCCAAGGTTTCTACTGATTATGACAAATGAGGGAAATCATTGAGCCTATGTTCCTTTGAGTCTGGCTTACTACACTTAATATGATTTTTTCTAAGTCTTTCCATTTCCTTACAAATGGAGCAATGTTTACACTCCCACCAACAGTGTAGTAGTGATCCCTCCTGGCCACATCCCCTCCAGCATCTGTTGTTATTAGATTTCTTGATCATGGCCATTCTAACTGGAGTGAGGTGAAATCTTAGAGTTGTTTTGATTTGCATTTCTTTTATGGCCAGAGATGTAGAGCATTTCTTCATGTGTCTATAGGCCATTCTTATGTCTTCTTCAGAGAAGTCTTTGGTCCATCTTGTAATGGGATGGTTGTTTCTTTGGAGATTAGTTTTGGAGTGATTCAATTTTTTGAGCTGTTGATATATTTTAGATATGAGGCCTTTGTATATTATATGGTTAGTGAAGATCTTCTCCCACTCTGTAGGCTTTCTAGTTAATTTGCTAGCTATGACCTTTGCCATGCACAAGCTCTGCAGTTTAATGCAGTCCCACTTATCCAGCCTTTCTCTGATTTGTTGTGTTTCTGGGTCCTTATTAAGAAAGTTTTGACCTGTGCCAAGGAGACCTAATGTATCTCCTATTCCTTCCTGTAAAGTTTTCAGTGTATCTTACCTCAAGGTTTTTGATCCATTTGGGCTTAATCCTGGTGCAGTGTGATAAAGAAGGATCCAACTTTAGTTTTCTGCAGGTGCTTAACTAGTTCTGCCAGCACAACTTGTTGAAGAGACTGTTTTTCTTCCATTCTGTTTTTTGGCTCCCTTATCAAAGATTAGGTAGCCATAGGTCTATGGGTTAATATCTGGGTCCTCAGTTCTATTCCATTGGTCTTCAGGCCTGTTCTTGTGCCAGTACCAAGCTATTTTAATCATATAGCTCTGTAATAGAGTCTAAAATTTGGTATTGAAATTCCTCCTGAGCTGTTCTTTCTGCTAAGAATTGTTTTTACTATACGGGGTCTTTTATTATTCCATATGAAATTTTGGATTGCCTCTTCTATTTCTTTAAAGAATGACTTTGGGATATTAATGGGTATTGCATTGAATTTGTAGATAGCCCTTGGCAAGCTTGCCCTTTTTATGATGTTAATTCTTCCAATCAAGGAGCATGGGAGGTTTTTCCATTTCCTCAGTTCTGCTTTAATTTCCTTTTTCAGGGTTTTAAAGTTTTCATCAAAAAGGTCCTTTATATTCTTAGTTAAGTTAATTCTAGGTACTTTATTTTCTTTGAGGCTATTGCAAAAGTAGTTGCTTTCCTGATTGTTGCTTCATTCCTCTCATTGTTGGCATATAGGAAGGCAGCTGATTTTTGAGGGTTAATTTTTTAAAATATTTTTATTGTAATTAATAAAAGGGTTACATGATATTTGCCAGATAGAAGGTGCATTAATTCACATACATTAATACCCTTTCACATGTCTTGGTCCCCATTACCCTAACACCCACCCTCCCATCTTGGTTTTAACCCCTTCCCTATCCAATTTCAAGTAACCAAATATAAATATATCCACTATATCAGATAACAAAGTGAGATACTGTAACAATATGAAATAACCAAGGGACAGCAAAAGAGATGAGAGATAACACAGTATCTTAAGGACAACAATCATTCATTATATGGCTTTTGTTTCAATATCTTAGAGGTCCTTTCAATTACCTTCATACTATATGGCCTTATATATCAAGATTTTGCTCTATTGCAGATCTCTGCAAGTAGAGCCCAAGGTTTCTACTGATTATGATAAATGAGGGAAACCATCGAGCCTAAGTTCCTTTGAGTCTGGCTTTCTTCACTTAATATGATTTTTTCTAAGTCTTTCCATTTCCTAACAAATGGGGCCATGTCATTTTTTTCTGACAGCAGCATAGACTTTCATTGTGTACAAATACCACATCTTGTTGATCCATTCATCAACTGAGAGACATCTAGGTTGGTTCCATATCTTTGCTATGGTGAATAATGCTGCAATGAACATTGTTGTGCTAGTTGATTAAGTATGCCCTTGTTTCTGGATGGTTGGGTAAATGCCAAGTAGTAGAATTGCTGGGTCATAGAGAAGCTCTATGTTTAGCCTTTTGAGGCACTGCCACACTGCTTTCCATAGTGGTTGAATGAGTTTGCACTCCCACCAACAGTGTAGTAGTGATCCCTCCTGGCCACATCCCCTCCAGCATCTGTTGTTATTCGTTTTCCTGATCCTGGCCATTCTAACTGGAGTGAGGTGGAATCTTAGAGTTCTTTTGATTTGCATTTCTTTTATGACCAGAGATGTTGAGCATTTCTTCATGTGTCTATAGGCCATTTTTGTTTCTTCTTCAGAGAAGACTCTCTTTAAGTCTTTGGCCCATCTTTTCATGGGATGGTTGTTACTTTGGATTTTAGTTTGGGAGTGATTCAATTTTTTGAGCTGTTGATATATTTTAGATATGAGGCCTTTGTCCGCTGTATGGTTGGTGAAGATCTTCTCCCACTCTGTAGGTTTCCTAATTAATTTACTAGCTATGTCCTTTGCCATACAAAAGCTCTGCAATTTAATGCAGTCTTGAGGGTTAATTTTATACCCTGCTACCTTGCCAAATTTTGAATCAACAAGCCAGTTTTTAATGATGCTGAATGTCATAAGAAATTCAGATGTTTCTGAAAAAAAAAGTTAAGCAGCAATATAAGAAAACACAGAACAAATGCTTGAGTAGATATATTCTGAATATGTGTACTTCCACAAAATATTTTATTTCCTCCCACAGAGTTCTGAGATCTAAACTGCAGTTCACTGGAGCATCTTTTCTTCCACTCCAAGCAGAAGCACAGGAAGAGATCTCACCTTGCTCTTGAAAGGGCAGACAGAAATTCTCTCCTCCTCCTCCTGCTCCCCCTGCCCCTCCTCCTCCTCCTCCTCCTTTTCTTCCTCCTCGTCCTCCTCCTTGAGCCACATAGCTGCTGGATGCTGAGTCTACATGCACAGGGCAGCTAGCTAAGATGCATTCCCAACTAGGAAACACTATACTTCTTTCTAAACACCTTTATTGAGATACTGCTTACATACCATACCATGTGTGCATTTAGAGTACATAATCCAATGTTTGTAGTATAGTCACAAACCGGTGTCACTGGGACAAAGTCACTATGACACTGTAGCCTCTACAAAGGAAATCCCATATCCCACACCATCACCTCCCCTTTTCCCCAAGCAACGGCTCACCTGCTTCCCATCTCAGGTGACGTTTATGTCCTCAATAGAGTCTTGCAAGACATGACCTTCTAAGTCGGGCTTTCTTCATGAAACATCTTACCTTTGTGGTGTCTGGACTTCATTATTTTGACAGATGGAAGGTGTTCCCATTTGACTGGACCAGATATGGTCTGTTCACCCATCTGTTTAATGGACATGCGCGTTGCTTAGCCTCTTCTTGCTGTTGTGAATTGTCAGTGCATGGGCATGGGAGGGCAGGGATTTTGCAAGGATTTCTATTCTATTTCTCTGGAGCAACTGAGATCTAACAAAGCTTGGGTGTATGAGCTCCACACAAGGGGAGGGTGAGGAGGAATGGTGAGTAAGTGAGATGAGTGAGATGCTGAATGACCGGTAGACAGTTATTTAAAGATGTGATGTAGGCTATCAGAAAGTCCTACAATGCAAGAGAGAAATGTATCTGGTCAAGTAACTTTTGCTACACTGTCATGCACAAGAAGTACAAAGGTTTGGGCCAGGAGTTTGGCCTAGTGGTAGAGTGCTTGCCCTAGCATGCATGAAGACCCAGGTTCAATTCCTCAGTACCACATACATAGAAAAAAAGCCAGAAATGATGCTGTGGCTCAAGTAGTAGAGCTTTAGCCTTGAGAAAGCCCAAGAACCCAATGACAGTCCCCAAGCCCTGAGTTCAAGGCCCTGGACTAGCAAAAACGAAAAAGTACAAAGGGAGTTCTTTCAGTTCCCACAGTCCCAGGTTGTTAGAGGTATGGGGGGGCCACTTCCCATTGGTTCCTCTCTTGACCATTTCCTTTGGAATATGAAGGCCTCCACAGCTCCAGAGATCATATTTTGCTTCAGCCAGGTTCAGAGGTGAGAGAACTGGATGAGTATTCTCTCTCCCTCTATTTCATGTGCTTGTGATCTTCCCCTTAAGACTGAAAATCAAGGCAACTCTGAGTTGTGAGGGAGACTGGCAATGTGGTTATCTGGCACTCCCGACCTCTGTTGTAAATAATTCATGGCTTGGGAAACTATTGGTATCCAGTCTATGGAGCCATCATCTTGTTTTTGTTATGGCACTTCTGTCGTGGAAAGGCAAACACAAGAATTACAGATGCAAGAACCTCCTGCTCACTCCAGATTGGGGTTCATGGGTTGACATGGTAACACGGGCACCCTCATTTTATTGTTTGAAACTCACACCCAAGTCCTTGTGGGGGTGATGACAACAAAGAAACAGAAGGAAGCCCAGAGTGGGTACTGTAACCATAGAGACAGGTAACATGGGAAAGTGGTCCCCAAGAAGACAGGTGGAGGAAGAAAGAACTCCTGTCCTCAGCTTGAGCTTCTAGCCTGTATCCAACACTCACAGCTCACAAAACAGCTGGTCACTAATTTTCATTAGGGTCACAAGCTTAACCCACTTCAATGCAGTCATCTATTTAAATATCCCTCTAATTATGCCATGTTTCCAACACAACACACGCCTAAAGGACAAGGGATGCCATTGATCCAGCTAAGAACTAATAATATCAGATTTGTTCATTTATCTAGCGTCTTCACCTTCATACAATACCATAAAGAAGACACAAAGTTCTAGTGCAGTGGGTCCTGCCTGCAATCCCAGCTACATGAGAAGCAAAGATAGGGAAGATTGTAGCACAAGCAAAAGGTCATGGCAATTCTCATGTCCACAGCAACCTGGGATAATGCTTCACACCTCTGACCCCAGCTTCATGGGACCATAGCATAGTCCCAGGTTATCCCAAGGCAAAAGCACAAGATCTTATCTGAAAGTAAAAGTTAAAGCAAAAAGGGCTCAACTCACTATTTATCATAGTGAAGATATGGAACCAACCCAGATGCCCCTCAGTTGATGATTGGATCAACAAGATGTGGTATTTATACACAATGGATTTCTATGCCCGATCAGAATGAACGACATCGCACCATTTGTGAGGAAATGGAAAGAGTTGGGAAAAAATCATATTAAGTCAAGTAAGCCAGACCAAAAGGAACCTAGACTCAATGGTTCCCCTCATCTGTAATAATTAGTACTCATCTAAAACTCTCTTAGCAGAGGATTCCAATAGCTCAAACCCTAGATACATAAGGCCATATAGGATGAGGCCAAATTAATGGACCTCCTGGACATGGAAACAAGAACTTAATTATAAGTGACTGTTACTCTTTATGTGTTACATTTTTCTCCCTTTTCTTGTATTGGTTAATCTCATATTGTTACTGATTCCACTTTGTTACCTGATATATTACATAGATGTTTACCTGTTTATTTGTAACAGGAGGGGGAAAATGAGGGAAGGGGGTTGGGGGAGGAAAATGGGACAAAAACATAAGAAGGTATACCAATATGTGAGCAGTAATGCACCCTCTGTCTGGCGAATATAACTGTAACCCCTCTATACTTTGAAATAATAAATAAGTAAATAAATAAAACGTTTAAAGGGCTCAACTGAGAGAGTTCCTACTTACAAGCACAAAGCCCTGAGTCCATACCCCAGCACGGCCAAATGAAGGAAGAAACCAGCATGTCCGTGTTTGAGGCACACGTGAGCCCATTTCCCAGGAACCCCAAGCAGTGGTCAGTCACAATATTTTTCTGTTCCAGAAGGGTCCAGATCCTGTTGTACTGTGTTAAAACCCTGTCCTTCCCCTCAGCCCCACACAGAACCTATTTCTCTACATCTCAAATGCAAAGAGCAGGAGATGAGCGTTGGTGGCTGGTGCCTCAGATTGTGCCTTAACCTCCTGCATCAGTCTCCCATCTATTTAACAAAACATTCCCAGCCTCAAGGATCATCTAAGACCCAGTAACTTTCTTTTTTTATTGTAATTAGTAAAAGGGTTACATGATATTTGCCAGATAGAAGGTGCAGTAATTCACATACATTGATACCCTTTCACATGTCTTGGTACCCATTACCCTCCCCCCCACCCCCCCACCCGTCTTGGTTTTCCCCCCTTCCCTATCAAATTTCAAATAACCAAATACAAATAAATTCAATATATCAGATAACAAAGTGAGATACTGTAACAATATGAGATAACCAAGGGACAGCAAAGGAGATGAGAGACAACATAGTACATTAAGGACAACAATCATTCGTTATATGGCTTTTGTTTCAATATCCTGGAGGTCCTTTCAATTACCTTCACATTATATGGCCTTATGTATCAAGATTTTGCTCTATTGCAGATCTCTGCTAGTAGAGCCCAAGGTTTCTACTGATTATGACATATGAGGGAAACCATTGAGCCTAAGTTCCTTTGAGTCTGGCTTACTTCACTTAATAAGATTTTTTTCTAAGTCTTTCCATTTCCTAACAAATGGGTCGATGTCATTCTTTCTGACAGCAGCATAGAATTCCATTGTGTACAAATACCACAAATTGTTGATCCACTCATCAACTGAGGAACATCTAGGTTGGTTCCATATCTTTACTATGGTGAATAATGCTGCAATGAACATTGTTGTGCTAGTTGATTAAGTATGCCCTTGTTTCTGGATGGTTGGGTAAATGCCAAGTAGTGGAATTGCTGGGTCATAGGGAAACTCTATGTTTAGCCTTTTGAGGCACTGCCATACTGCTTTCCATAGTGGTTGAATGAGTTTGCACTCCCACCAACAGTGTAGTAGTGATCCCTCCTGGCCACATCCCCTCCAGCATCTGTTGTTATTCGTTTTCCTGATCCTGGCCATTCTAACTGGAGTGAGGTGGAATCTTAGAGTTGTATTGATTTGCATTTCTTTTATGACCAGAGATGTTGAGCATTTCCTCATGTGTCTATAGGCCATTTTTGTTTCTTCTTCAGAGAAGACTCTCTTTAAGTCTTTGGCCCATCTTTTAATGGGATGGTTGTTACTTTGGAGATTAGTTTTGGAGTGATTCAATTTTTTGAGCTGTTGATATATTTTAGATATGAGGCCTTTGTCCGTTGTTTGGTTGGTGAAGCTCTTCTCCCACTCTGTAGGCTTCCTAATTAATTTACTAGCTATGTCATTTGCCATACAAAAGCTCTGCAGTTTAATGCAGTCCCACTTATCCAGCCTTTCTCTGATTTGTTGTGATTCTTGGTCCTTATTAAGAAAGTTTCTACCTGTGCCAAGGAGACCTAGTGTATCTCCTATTCCTTCCTGTAAAGTTTTCAGTGTGTCAGCTTTTACCTCCAGGTCTTTGATCCATTTGGAGTTAATTCTAGTGCAGGGTGACAAAGAAGGATCCAACTTTAGTTTTCTGCAGGTGCTTAACCAGTTCTGCCAGCAAACTTGTTGAAGAGGCTGTCTTTCTTCCATTCTATTTTTTTGGCTCCCTTGTCAAAGATTAGGTGGCCATAGGTCTGTGGTTTAATATCTGGGTCCTCAGTTCTATTCCATTGGTCTTCAGGCCTGTTCTTGTGCCAGTACCAAGCTATTTTAGTCACTATAGCTCTGTAATAGAGTCTAAAGTTTGGTATTGAAATTCCTCCTGCGCTGTTCTTTCTGCTAAGAAGTGTTTTTGCTATACAGGGTCTTTTATTATTCCATATAAAATCTTGAATTGCCTCTTCTATTTCTTTAAAGAATGCCATTGGGATATTGATGGGTATTGCGTTGAATTTGTAGATAGCCCTTGGCAAGATTGTCATTTTCCCAATGTTGATTCTTCCAATCCAGGAGCATGGGAGGTTGTTCCTTTTCCTTAGTTCTGCTTTAATTTCCTTTTTTAGGGTTTTAAAGTTTTCATCAAAAAGGTCCTTTACATTCTTAGTTAAGCTAATTCCTAGGTACTTTATTTTCTTTGAGGCTATTGTGAAAGGAGTTGCTTTCCTGATTATTGCCTCGTTCCTCTCACTGCTGGCGTAAAGGAAGGCAGTTGAGTTTTGAGGGTTAATTTTAGAGCCTGCTACTCTTCCGAAGTTTTGAATCAGCTCAAGGAGCTTGGGAGTAGAGTCTATAGGATTCTTTAAATACAGAATCATTTCATCTGCAAAGAGGGATAGTTTTACTTCCTCTTTCCCTACTTGGATCCCCTTTATGCTTGCTTCTTGCCTTATTGCACTGGCTAGGAATTCTAGTACTATGTTAAAGAGGAGTGGAGAGAGTGGGCATCCTTGTCTCGTTCCTGATTTTAGAGGGAATGGCTTTAGCTTTTCACCATTAAGTGTAATACTAGCAGTGGGTTTCCCATACACAGCCTTTATTACATTGAGGAATGTTCCATGGATTCCTAGTTTCTCCAGAGCTTTTAACAGAAAGGGGTGTTGGATCTTGTCAAATGCCTTTTCCGCATCTATTGAGACAATCATGTGATTTTTGTCCCTGCTCCTGTTGATGTGTTGAATTATATTAATTGATTTGCGTATGTTGAACCAGCTTTGCCTCCCCGTGATGAATCCAGTTTGATCATAGTGTATAATTTTTTTGATGAGTTGTTGTAGACGGTTGGCCAGTATTTTGTTGAGAAGTTTTGCATCGATGTTCATCAAAGATATAGGTCTATAGTTCTCTTTCTTTGATGAATCTCTGTCTGGTTTGGGGATGAGGGTTATACTGGCTTCATAAAATGAGTTTGGTAAAGAACCTTCATTTTCAATTTCATTGAAGAGCTTGAGGAGTATTGGTGTGAGCTCTGCTTTGAAGACCTTATAGAATTCAGCTGTGAATCCATCTGACCGTGGGCTTTTCTTAGGTGGAATTTCTTTTATTGCCATTTCTATTTCAGTGCTTGAAATAGGCCTGTTTAGTTGGCTTAGTTCTTCTTGCTTCACTGTGGGTATGTTAATATTGGCTAGGAATTCATCCATTTCTTCTAGATTCTCAAATTTGTGGGCATAAAGGTTTGAGAAGTATTCCCTCATGATATTCTGGATCTTGGTAATTTCTGTCGTGATTTTACCATTTTCGTCTGCGATTTTGTTTATTTCGGTAGGCTGTCTTCTTTTTTTGGTAAGATTTGCTAAGGGTTTGTCAATTTTGTTAATTCTTTCAAAGAACCAACTCCTTGTTTTGTTGATTCTTTCTATAGTTTTTTTGGATTCCAAATCATTTAATTCTGCTTTGATTTTAATAATTTGCTTTCTTCTACTGGGATTAGTGTTGGTTTGTTGCTCTTTTTCCAGGAGCTTAAGGTGAGACATTAACTTGTTGGTTTGCGATTTTTCCAACTAGTTGTAGGCGCTCAGTGCTATAAATTTTCCTCTGAGTACTGCCTTTGCTGTGTCCCAAAGGAGTTGGTATTTTGTGTGCTCCTTATTTTTAAATTTCAGAAGTTGTTGGATTTCTGTACTGATCTCTTCGATGACCCATTGGTGATTCAACAATGTGTTGTTCAGTCTCCATGAGTTACAGGGTTTTCGTTGGTGGAGATGTGTGTTCAGTTCCAATTTGATGCCTTTGTGGTCTGAGAGTGTACAAGGAATAATTTCAGTGTTTCTGAATCTGTCCAGGTTTGTTTTATGACCTAAGATGTGGTCTATTTTTGAAAATGTTCCATGTGCTGCTGAGAAAAATGTATATTGTGTTGTTGCTGGGTGTTGTTGCTGCAGATGTCTGTTACATCTAGTTGGTCTATATAGTTGTTCAGTTCTAAGGTTTCTCTGTTGAGTTTTTGCCTTGTTGATCTGTCCATAGGTAAGAGTGGTGTGTTAAAGTCACCAACAATCACTGTGTTTCAATCTAAGTATGGTTTCAGTGAAAGTAAAGTTTGCTTGATGAAGTTTGAAGCTCCAGGATTGGGTGTGTAAACATTTAGGATCGTTATGTCTTCCTGGAGGAAAGATCCCTTTAGTAGTATGTAGTAACCTTCTTTGTCTTTTCTTACTAATTTTAGTTTGAAGTCTATTTTATCTGATATGAGGATGGCAACTCCAGCCTGTTTATGGGACCGTTAGCTTGATAGAGTTTATTCCAACCTCTCACTTTCAAAAGATGATTGTTTTTTTTGGGTAAGATGTGTCTCTTGAAGACAGCACAAGGATGGCTCTTGCTTTTTGATCCAACTAGACAGCCTATGCCATTTAATTGGAGAGTTAAGTCCATTGATATTGAGAGTTAGGATTGAGAGATATTTATTAGTTCCTGCCATTTTTAAAAGCTTTTATTAGGGCCTGTGTCTTGACAGTTCTTGTGGTCCTTAGATGGTATGCTGTTTAGGTGCCATTTCTTTCCCTGTATTGCATTTATTTTGGTTTTCTATGTATAGAACATCTTTGAGAATTCTCTGTAGTGTTGGTTTTGTTGCTACATATTGTTGCAGCTTTTCCCTGGAATGGAATGTTTTTATTGTTCCCTCAGTTATGAATGAGAGCTTAGCTGGGTACAGTATTCTTGGTTGGTAGTTATTTGACTTCAGGGTATGACATATATGCTTCCAGTCACTTCTTGCTTGCATGGTCTCTGCTGAGAAATCTGGGGTTATTCTTATTGGTTTGCCTTTATAGGTTATTGATCCCTTTTCCCTGGCTGCCTTTAGGATCCTTTCTTTGGTTTCTATTGATCCAGTTCGGATTACGATGTGGCGGTGGGATGTTCTTTTCTGCTCAGGTCTGTTTGGGGTTCTAAAAGCTTCTTGTATCTGGATGGGCCTGCCTTTCTGGATATTTGGGAAATTCTCTGAGATGATTCCCTGAAGTATATTTCCAATACCATTGACCTCTTTCTCCAGACCCTCCTCAATACCAATTAGCCTTAAATTAGGCTTCCTAATTGTATCTTGGACCTCCTGAAGTGCTCTCTCGTATTTCCTAGATTTGGATTGACTCTTTTTCTGTTCTTTCTCTATAACAACTAAATTATCTTCAGCCCCGGAAATTCTCTCCTCTGCATTGTCTAACCTGCTATCAAAGCTATCTACTTTATTTTTCATCTCCCTTGCTTCTAATTGTTCATTTTTGATGCCTTGCATCTTCTTTTAGATCATGTATGGATTTCTTTAGCTCCTTGATTTCCATTTGAGTGGTTAGCTCAGTAGCTTTATTTTCTTTGGACATTTGCTGGAGTTCGGACACTTTTTTATTTGTGGATTCTATGAATTCATCCATCTTTCTTTGAAAAACCTTTATTATGGCCTCCTTTATGGCTTCTTCTTTTTCACTTATCACCTTGTTTATGGTTTCCTCTTGTTCAGCTATGGCTTCCTCCCTTATCTCTTTCTTTATATTTTCACATTTTTCATTAATGATGTTTATCAATTGCATTTGTATAGCACTTGGAAGAGTCTCCTGTAGGTTTGCCAGTGACTGTTCCATTGTCTGTTTATATTGGGTGGGGGATGTTGTTTCTTGATTTGACATTTTTCTTGAGTTTCTTGTTCTGCCCATTTGAAAATGGGAGCAAGATTAATACTAAACACGATTATAGGTTTTCAGATATAACCAACCTAGACCTCTGTAGCTGGCAGACACTGGATGGTCACAATTTTTGATTGGTGTTATCACTATTTCTTTTTCTGCACTTACAGACCAGTCTAATACAACCACTGATAAGCGATTTATACCCAAAACAATAAGCCTCTCAATCCAATCCCTATTGTCTTTAAGTCCCTGTGTGCCTAGAGTATAATTGAACACCTAGATATACAGTATTGCTCAACAGCCATCAAGTGTAGGTCCATGCATTATAAGGGTTTAAAAACAAACAGAGGACCAGAGATAGAAAAATAGAATGAGAGAGGTCAGGGGAGGTACAAGAGGATTAACGTAGGAGTGTAAGATTATTATAGTAATGAAGAAAAGGTATAGTGTAAGGATAACTGACCTAAGTTGGTTAGTAGGTAGCGTATTTGAGTACAAAGTTTGGAAAGTATTAGAATAAAACTTATGTGTTGCTGCACGACTAGCTCTCAGCCCAACTAGTGGCCTCACAGTGGACCATGGGATGGATCTGCCAGCTTCAGTCTGAGCACGCTGGGCAGATGTTTTCCTGTGCTGTTTCCAGGGGCGGCCCCCAGCCAAGGGTCTGGGGATTGAGAGTTTCCAGGGGCTCTCAGCAGGACCAGCAGGAGACCGCTCTGTTCCCAGGGGCGGGGCCCAGCTGAGGACGTGGGCTCCAAGGGCGGAGCCACGCCTTTCTGATTCTCAGAAGGCGAGCTTGGCCCTGTTGTGTTTCCACTGCTTTGTCAGAGAGTCTGTGACTGTGGGGGGCCCCTTGGTGCTGTCTTGCTCAGGATTCCCAGCTGGAGGATGCCCTGCTCAAGAATTGAGGGGGACAGATGCTAGCTCCTATTTTCCTGCACACCCACCCACTGTTGTAAGGCAGGGACTCAGCGCCCTCCACTCTCCAGATCCAGTGGCCTGGGAGAGGAACCTGTTGGGTGGGTGGGAGCCTGTCAGTCTCCAGTCAGAGGGCTGGGCGTTGAGCCCATTGGGCGGGTGGGAGTTGGGACAGCCCCACCTCCCTTGGTGGGGTGCTGGGTCTTAGGTAGCCCGCCTGTCAATCTCCAGTCAATGGCCTGAGGGAGGGGGCTGTTGGGGGGAGGGACAGGATTCTAAATTCCTTGCCCCCCTGCTCCCACCAGTCTTTCTCGGGCGGGGTGTTGGGGTCTGAGTTAAGTTTTATTGCTTGGCACCCGCTCTGCTTTCCCGATGTGTTTGGGGATGCGCTGTATTACTCACGCCTCTGCGTCCGTCTGCGGGTGCTCCACGGTGGTGGGGAGTCTTTCACTCCCCTCGGGTCTCCGCCGCCGCCTGTGTTCTGCGTCTGGGTTCCGCTGCTTGCTGTTCTGTTTCTGCGTCTGGGTTCCGCTGCTTCTGAGGCTCGCTGGCCAGGTCCTGTGCTGGTTTCTGCAGCCGTCAGGGCTGGCCGGCCCAACCCAGTGACTTTCTTTGTTTTTAGCAGCTAAGAAAATGGCGCTCAGCTTCTCTGGGCTTGGCAGGGAACTCCGTAGTCCTTCCTCAGGAAGGCTCAGCCTCTTCTTGTCCCATTCTGGCCCTCAGGCTGCAGAAGCCAGAGAGCACAGAGGCAGGAAGTCCAGGACAAGGCCTCTGTCCCCCTGAGGAATCGGGGGGAAATACATCCACCATCTCTCTTTCAGAAAGTAGACATTTGTCCCCTCATAAGCCTGGCCTCCAGGTTAATTTGGTTATCTTGATGGGAATTTTAAATGCATCATATTTCCGCCTATCTTTTCCTGCGGAGTTTAGACCAAGTGTCACAGTGATGAACAAACTTTAATCTGACATAGAATTATGTATTAATCTGTTTTTCTCTTGCCTACTGTATATTATCCATAGGTACTAAAAAAAAAAAAAGGATTTTCTGTAATCCAACTTACTCTAAGTTCTATCCCAAAGATAATCCTATCTTAATTTCCTTTTAATTTTATGACTTTACAGGATGAAAGGTGAAAAGTATACAGGATTTGAACTCAGAATCTTATGCTTGCTGGGCAAGTACTCCACCACTTGAGCTGTGACTCTAGCCCTTGTTTTTTTTCAGATAGAGTCCTAGCTGATGTAATACCTCTTTGAGCTGAATGTAGTTTATTATGTACATCATTTGGATGAGGAAATTGAGGCAGGGGGATAGTTCCATAGTGAAATAGCTAGGCTTCCAACTCAGATAGACAATGTCAGAGACATGACTGGAACAAGGGGTTTCCACCAACAGAAAGTAAAAAAAAAAAGTAAGTAAAGTAAATTCAACTAGCACTTTGAAAACATGACACAGAGAAAAATGGCTTTCAGAGCTGAGTAAGTGATAATGAAGGACTACTCTGTGAAATTTACACATACACACGCATGCACGTGCATGCCATATACACATGACTATCACTAACACGTAATCACACGACACACATCTAGGTGAATGTGTTGATTAAGTCACAAGAAAGATTATTTTTTGTTAGTCGTGGTGCTTAAATTTAGGATCTGGACACTGTCTATGAGCTCTTTTTTTAATTACATTTTTTATTAAAACAGGTTTATATCATATTTAAATTTCATATTCTCTAGTCAAGTATTCAAGAAAAAAATCTCTATGTGCAGTCACTGGCACATAGCTTTAAGAACATAGTTAAAATTAAGCTGGTCATAGATACATATTGAACCAAAATTCTACTACCTTTTTTGAGTAGTTAATTGGAGATAAGATTTTTTTTGGGTCTTGGGACTAGAACCTTGGGACTGGGAGCTGTCCCTGAGCTCTTCAGCTCAAAGCTACCATCCAATCCCTTGAACCACAGCTCCACTTCCCATTTTCTAGTGATTAATTGGGGATAATCTCCTGTTCTTTAGTGCCTGAGCTGGCTTGAACCTCATCCTCAGATCTCAGCCTCCTAACTAGCTAGGATTACAAGCCTGAGCCACCACACCCAACAGAGATAAGATTCTTATGGAGACTTTTCTTCCCCTGGCTGGCTTCCAACCTCCATCCTCAGAAATCAGCCTCCTAAGTAGCTAGGATTACAGGTAGAGCCACTGGCACCCAGTGATTATTAGTTTTTACTATGAGATATGGCCTTAAGATGTTTGAAAACCAATGCACTAAACTACATGGCCTTCTCCAGCAGAGATGGCCCTTTATCATACTCTATGTCTTGTACTCATGATAGTGGAGGGCGGTATTGATTTTCTTCAAATGCTGGGTTAGATATCACCTCCCTAAACTGTTGGCAGTGTGTTCAGAGCCATGAGCTCTGAAATAAGACTGGCCTAATTTATACCCTAGCATTTAAGTTCAAGTTCCCACAGTCTGACATTGAGGAAACTACTTCTCTTGCCTTGAGCCTACCTAAGGCTCAACGCCATTCCTGCATGGTTCCCGATGGTAGGAAAGCCATCACACGAAAGGCACAGCCCACCCAGAGCTGAAGGGCCATCTCCACTGCCTTAGTTGCATTCAATCTCATTCACAACCTACACCCTCTCTGCTTGCTGCCACATGCCTTGAGAAAGCTACCTCTCAAATGCAAAGAGATGCTCCTAATGGATAAGGAACGGTCTAGAAACAGCACTTGAGGCTTAAGGCCTTAGGCTTTAAGCCTTATTGCGATTAGATCACCCTATCCTGTTAAGTGGAATGAACGACTTTTCCCAGGCTCTAATCTATCACAGTGGAGTTGACCAGCCTTCATATCTCAGGGCATCTCAAGATTCCTGTGGCACTAAAAGAACCCAGAAGGGCTAAAATCCTCCACTACCACCCCCACCCCCACCCAGGTGCTCTTCCCCTCATAGAAATGGCCTCATAGCTTTGTGACCTTGCCTGTGGCCAGGTGTCACAGACCATGAGACTGTTGGGTCCAGAGTGCTTCACTGGCTGAACGGCCAGCAGCCAAGAACAGTGACTTAGAAGACGCAACAGCAAGCAGCTTGGCAGAGCCCTTCAGCCTTTACAAATTCTGCACACATTCTCTCAGTCGCTTTACTGCAAAACACTCCTCAGAGGAAGTGGATGGACACCATGATGAACAGACCGGAAGCAAGGGCTGGAATTGTCTCACTCAGCCACTTCCGTGTCCGGAAGAGCAACGTTGAGGAAGGGACTGCTCTTCTTCATGCTTGTGAATCTGAATTCATGGAGTTAATATGCAAGCCTACAGTGAGCACCAAATGAGAGAAGCACTGTACCACTTTGGCTTCTCAGCCGCTGGTTCCCTTTCACCACGTCCCCTTGCCATGCTGGCTGCAGGACCATGCTCTTTCCAAAACATTGCATTCGTGTGCTGCATGCAATCAGTCAATAATTCTGCTCATCAAAGAATGGGCAAAGTCCAGGACCATTGTACTTGTCAGTGGGGAACGCCAGGCGGAGGTGGCTGCACACAGGGGAACTGAGTTCAAAGTTCACAAAAGCTATCAACTTGGGTATTGATCCAGGGCAGTCTGAGGTTCTTCCACGGTTGGAAATGAAACCACAAAACTTGAGCAACACACTGACGATGGACGGGGTTCCCCAGAGACATGAAGTCTATTCCAAGGATGCTGAAATGATGACAGAGCAGCAAGGAATAGGATGTTCATTGCTTCTGGATGGGAGTACTTCATCATGTGATGTCTCTTGGTTTGTCTTCTGATAAATCTATTGATCCAGAAAAATGGACAACTACATATACTCCTTAGCAGTGAAATAGACCATATCTCAAGTAAACCTCTGCATCTCCTTCATATCAATAAAATGCTTATTCTCAAGTACTTTACAGAAAGTACTTGAGGTGGAAGGCATTTTAAAGCAGGCTTTCAAAAAAGAAATTGAAGAAAAAAAGAAAGAAACCCAAACCATCACCTCAATCTTTGCCACAAGATTAGAGAAGCAGTACTGACACATTCCCTTAGAGAGATATAAGCAAGAAAAACACATGGGTTAACAAAATCCCCCATCAAGAGAAAACACTAAAAGAATTAGGAAGCTTTGATCAATGTGATTCTAGAATTATACTTTCTTTTATAAACCTTGACAGCTTCTTTTATTAGAAGTAATATTGTACTGACAAAAATATTACCAACCCAGACTACAGCCCCATCTCTAAAGGCATGTCTTTCTTCTTGAAAAAGGATGATGTGACTGTTTTCTAAACCAGGGGCCACAAATACCTGGCCTGCAGCTCTGTTCACAGGCCACCCCTGCAGGGATCACAGGAGCCACAGGAGAAGTCACACAGGTGATGACATCATTTGTCTTCTCCCACCCTGGGTGAATCTAGTTTCATGAACCCCAGATCACAGACACCAAGCAGTAACTCTATCAATTTTGTCTTCCTTCATTTGAGGGCATGGGATGGGGGGGGATTTGTTTTGTCGATGCCTCCAAGAGTGAGGTAAATCAGAAAGCACCCTGGAAGAGGAGGGGAGAGCTGCTGGTATTTGGTGTCCCCTTGGCTGGGTCCGGAGGACACCATGTGGCTGGAGGACAAAGTCCCTTCCAGGGCTGAGTTCCAACAACACACAGAGCCAGCGCCTGCTGATGCGGAATGTGAGACAAATTTAAAAATAGTTGGTGTAAAGATCTAGCAGAGGAGAAATCACAATACAAATTGGCTTTTGCCACCCAACTGTGACAAACAGTGGGAAGTGATGGAAACATAATTGAGGAGCCCTGAGATGGGGTATTAAACTTTGAGCAGAAAGGACTCCGCATTAGCAAGCAGCAGGGGGTCTTATGAAGGGGGAAGTCGTTTTGATTTGATAAACCTTCATGGTTTGGATCCTGTTGACAAAGTTTCCTTCAAATGATTGTGAAGGAGGGGTAGGAAAATGAAGGCATTTTCCAACAAAATATTGCACTTTGAGGGACCATAGCCTGCAGGCAAATAGACAGCCCCACAATAGCAAGACTCCATGTGGAACTAAATGACTTGGTTTTGCCATATAAGCCTGTGGTGGGCAGAGGCACAGGACATTTCAGTTCCCGTTCTACCACCTGAAGTTGTGACAGTAGCCTGTTTCCTCACCTGGACAATGAGGATGAAAATGACACCCAGAGCTCAGGGCTAAGAACTAACCAAAAAAAGGACACACAGAAAGTAGTAACAGAGTCTGGGATGTATAACACTTTTCTTGCAGGCAGTGAGGCCCTAGGTTTCACTGCCAGCTCTAGGAAGGATCAATGTTATTGTTTGATAGTTTCATGAAGCTTGAACAGCAAACATCACTCTCCACTTCTGGCTTCTCTACTTCCCTACATCTTCCTTTGATAAGGACATCCAGTGAATTTACACCATCACCTCCTCATACAACCAAAATTTCTTAGGAAGACATTATTGCCTAGCCACAAACTCAAAGACATGTTACTCTTAGCTTAAAGAGATGCACAAAGAGAAATGCTGTGGTACAGTCTTTAAACCAGGGGCGATGTGCTAAGCCACGGAAGGGCCAGTTCCCTGGACCAGATGAGTGAGACACACTGGCAGAAAAAATAGACAGATTGCTTTACTCCTATAGTCTGTAGTAGACTCCATCTCAGACTCATGGGAAGCTCTGGATGGCGTTTCCTGCTGCATGCATCTCCAGCCCTCATCATTCACAGTCCTGGCTGTTCAGCCGCCTTTAAAGTCACAAGTGTTTTGAGCCATTGACCTTCCATTCAAACCCTGGACCCATGCATGTGGACCTGCAGGGACCTGATCGCTGCTCTCTAGATCATCCTGTGGGAAGGCTACACCACACCAAAGAGGAGCAGAGAGCACTAGCCAGCGGGAGGAACAGGCTTTCCATGCAGAGTATGAGACTGGTGATGGGTGGTCGGTATTGATTCAGCCATCCAGAGAGTTCATCCCACTGAGAGGAAAGACGGGAGAGGAGGAGGGGGAGAAAAGAAAAGGAGAGGAGAACTGGTACGCTGCTTATGAGACAGATCCGATAAGGTCAGCACACATGACTTCATTCATTCTCCAATCCCGGACTGCATGTACAATCCCAGAGGCACACTGGTCAGATTTCAGAAAGCACTCTAAACAACTATGCAGATAAGAATATGAAGCCATTATAAGTCCTTGTGGCATTGAGTTGGATTAATGACCATTCTCAAAGAGAAATAAGGTCAACATTATATACTGTACTCAAAAAAAAATTTAAAGGTCCATGTTCCATGGAAAGCCACTGGAATTGAGCCCATACTCTATTAAATCTTTGTACCTTCATCTTTCATTAAAGTAAGACTGGCAAGCACCGTGAGAGTATTGTTCGCCTAAAATCGATGCAGAACTACAGAAGAAACATAGGAATCCACACATGGTTTTGTGGCGCCATCAGTAAAGTCTGAGCAGTATTAAAACTTTGTGGACAGGGGCCAGGAGTTTGGCCTAGTGGTAGAGTGCTTGCCTAGCATACACAAAGACTTGTGTTCAATCCCTCGGTATGATATACATAGAAAAAAGTCAGAAGTGGTGCTGTGGCTCAAGTGGTAGAGCTCCGTCTTGAGAAAGCCCAAGGACAGTGCTCAGGTCCTGAGTTCAAGGCCCAGGACTGGCAAAAAAAAAAAAAGTTCATGAGCAGATGACTTCCTACAACCACAGGCCTTCCTTCCCAACTTCTGGTGCTCGCACACAATCTATCCTTGAGAAATAAAACCAGTGTCCCATTAGTATTCTGTCCGTGACCTCAAGGAAAATGTTGCCCATGCCAGGATAGTAATGCCACAGTGATGAGGATGGGGGCTCTCCAGTCCCACTGTGTTTAACTGAAGCTGCTGCTGCTGCAACACTGTCCTCAGGGAAACATTCCTGACCTTCCTGTGGCTAGGCTGAAATTCAACTTTAATGAATAGTCCTTCTGCCAATTCTTTCTAACTCTGTTTTGAACCCACTGGCTGATGTCTTTGCAGGCCAACTCTCTTATGATTGCAAAAATAATCAGCATTAGATTCTCATCACCATTTACTATCACTTTTCTGGGGTTCTTTCCTAACTTGACTGGGTCTGTTAAGATTTATTGCAAGTTCCAGACAAGTATCTCTGCATTATTTGGCAAGGGTGGGAGAGGAAGAGGAGAATCCAACACAGATCTACTGATCCACCCTCGAATATGCCAAGTAAAACACGCCAAGGCATGCCCTGAACATGACTCAGAACAGGAGGGCAACTGGAGGCCCGTCCCATGAGGACAAGAAAATGATATTTCTTGACATTCCCTGGTATCCCCAGATGTGAGTATAGCAAGCTTTAGTAAGTCTCTGTTTGAGAAAGGGTGACTAGACCTCTGATCATGTAAGAACCACTGTGTGCAATAATGTTGGGCTTGCTGGTGTGACCTCCTAGTGACTCTTCAGTGACCTTGCCCCAGCTCCTCCTGCTCATACTTTCCTGAGGGGTTTCCCAAGCCAGACTGCAGACCGACCTTCCAATCCCTTCATGCACAGAAGTTCAACTTCTGTCTTCTATTCAGTGGTCGATGTTTTCAACTATTTTCTAGGTTGCTGGCCTGAATTCACAAGAGTGCAAGGGCAAACAGAATGCAGGCCTTGGCAGATGAGAACTTTCAAGGCAACAACACCTACCAAGGATTCAGGGGCTCAGTAGGTCCCCAATATGAGTGAAGCCATCACTGGAAGGTGACCTGAGGGACACCTTGCCTTCAAGACTTCCCAGTCTACTTAATAGAAATGAAATAAAGAGCACAGAGAAAGTAACTGTCAGAAACCATTCCTCACCTATCATTTCCTGGTCCTCTTATTCTCTTCCAGGTTCTGTGTTAGGGATTCTTAGGTGTATTGCCACTGCTGATCTTATTATAAAGTTATTATATAAAGCTATAAAATAGCTTCATATAAAGGTATTTTAACTTTTAAGTTAAAATGTAAAGTTAAGCGAAGGTTAAGTCAATTTAAGAGAAGATAAAGTTAAATATAAAGTTAAAATAACTATCTAAAGTTAGTTTATAACTATTTAATTAAACAAGTCATAAAATAACCTTGCAATAAAAACACCATGAATGACTCTGTTCCTGCCTCTGCCACGCCACCTGAGCCTCCGTGGTCACCGAGGTGCCTCCGCCCCCTCCAGGTCTGCTGGAAACACCTGCTCTCAGGATGAAGGGCAGAGATGAACCTGAGAAAGCCAGGGAGGTCTTAGGAGACATCACTGTGCTTAAGATCACCCCGCCCCGGGTAGCTGAGGTGTAGACAAGCTACGAAGCACAGAGTTTAGGGAGGACCTGAAATTCCCCCAGGAGAGCCATGGTACAGGAACCTCTAGAGTACTCCTAAGAGCTAAGTCTCAGCGAGCAGATGGAGAGCTGGGGCACTGGCTGGGAATTCTGACGTCTACCTCTGCCAGTAATTCACACTTCCCTGGAACCAGGCAGCCCCACACTGTGTGCTGTGCAGCCCGGCCCCGCCCCAGGGCCCCCAGCCTCGGACATGTGACAGACAGACCCCTGGGCATGGACGAGCTGACACAGGTCGGTGCAGAAGCTTGGTAGCTTTCTGAGTGTCACTGCCCTGTCCTGAATGAAGTGTGATCGTGAGGATGCTGGGTTCTTGGCGCCCCTATAACAAAGTGACACAAACATGGTGGACTGACAGATTTATTCTTCACAGTTCCTAGCCACCTGACGTCTGAAATCAGAGCACAAGCACCCCACACAACTTCCACGGATCTTTCTGCCTCTTCCAAGCTGTTAAGGCTCCTCACACTCCCTGGCTTGTGGCTGTATCCATCCAGTCCCTACCTTTGTGTACCCCTTTCCTCTGGGTCTCTGGGCCCTCTTCTGTCACCCTAACTCCAGTATGAGTCATCTCCAGATCTCTAAACCAATTACATCTGCAGAGACCATACTCCCAAATAAAGTCATGGGTGTGTGTGGAAGGGAGAAGACGGTATGACACTCTTCTTGGGCTGTAGTGGTGACCTGGCTTCCACTAGCAGCAGAAGGAGCCCTCTGGTTGAGGAGAAGGGCCAGAGGGCATTGGGGGTGGGCCTCAAGCCAGGGAAGAATTCTTCCTGGGTTGCTGCAAGAGGTGTCTGTTGGGGAGAAGTCCACTGAAAGATGGAAATAACCAGGCAAGTTAGACACAGCATCCAGAGAAATTGGTGCTCCACTAAGAATGAATGTTTTATCCTTGGAAACAGGTGCACAGGTGGGAAAGGAAACAAGAAAGGTGGGAGCTTAGCCGCCTGTATAGGTGACTCAATAAACAATAGCTGTGGATGTCGGTTGATTATACTGGGCTCACCCAGATAATTCAAGGTCACCTCTCCACCTCAAGGATTCAATTTAGTCACACTGCAAAGTTGCTTTGGCTGTGAGGAGTCATAGATTCACTGGGTTAGCATGTGGACATTTGAGGAGAGTGATACTCAGCCGGCTGCAGTGTGTGTGAGAGAGAAAGAGAGAGAGTCAGAGACAGAGACAAAGACAGAGACAGAGACGGAGAGGGACAGAGAGAGAAAACTGGAGGATTTTTCCAGGCAGAAGCAGTTTTCTGCCCGATCCTGGCCTGGGAAGTGCTGGGTTTGCAGTTTTCAGCTGTTCTCAGGCCTCACAGTTGGGAAAATGCCATCGACTCCAGAGCATGGAAGACCAGATTCCAATTCCGTCCTGCTTCTTACCAACACTGCAATCTTATCCAAGTCACTTGCTGTTTTGAGGGCCATTCTCTCTTCTGCAAAAGGCAGCATGACAGTTCTACCTCCGCTGGTGTGCCTGGCACGCGGTGAGTGTGCAGTCCTCCCTTCTCAGCAGCTTCAAGGTTCTTGCCATCACTAGGGCCCTTTTGTCAGTGGACACTGCCTTTGTCAACAGCAGGCAGTCTGAGGCCGTGAGTCACCTCCCTGGGCTCCGGCTGAGGATGTAAAATGCTTCCCTGCCTGGTAAGTCTCCAGCCACCAGGCTGGGCACACATCCCTGAGGCTGCGGCTTCACCTTCACCTCTGCCGTAGTTTGTATTAGGTTTGTGAAAGAAATATTTGTCACACAATCAGGAAACTTCAGATGTTCTGCAAAAGAGAGGAATCAGACTTGACAGGCCCGGGGAAACATTCCCTTATCTAGAACACTCTGTCACGACCCACATGTCACTGAACCCGGCTCGGAGAAGAAACTGTGGCTCTTGGTCTGGTTGGCTGAAGTGACAGTGATGTGGGGAACAGGCGGGGCACAGGCGAGGCCTACAGGAGAAGACCACGCCCAGAGCGCCGAGCTACGGCCAGCCCAGCTTAGCCACCATGTATCATTGGAGCTAAGGCCCTTTCCTTGTGGGAAACAAGACAAATAAATGACATCAGATCTCTTCTGTCTTCCTCTCCTCTGTTGCTTCCATCCTTGCCTCCTCCATCCCTGCTTTTCATCCTTGCTTGTTTCCCATTCTTTCTTTTTTTCCCCTTTTCTTGGTTCCTTCCTTCTTCTTTCCCTTCTCTTTCTTTCCCTCCTTCTCTTCTTTCTCCTTTTCTTTCTCTTTCTTTGTCCTTTTTTTTATAGCTCTGTGAACTTGAACCCTGACATATGCTACTAAGCAAGTGGTCTACCACATAGCGTTCTTCCTTTCTTTTTCTTTGACATTTTAGGTTTATGGAAATTGACCTGAAAATACAGAAAATTCCCCTAAGACTACACCTCCCCCCACTCACATACACACATACCCATTCACATATGTATACATGTAGTCTGCCCTTTTATTACCATCTTGTATTACTGTGGAATATTTATCAAAACTGTAATAATGTTGTTATATTATAATCAGTTTGTAGAATTTAGCCATCCTAGGCTATTCTTTGTAAGGAGATTTTTTTTTAATTGGTCAGTGGACTTGAACTTAGCCTAGACTCCGTCCCTGAGCTTTTTTTTTTTCACACACACAAGTCTCCTTTTTATTTTTATTTTTTTCACTCAACCACCCTGAACCACATCACCACTTCCGGTTTTCTGGTGATAAATAGAGGTAAAAATTTGTTGCCTGGGTGGCTTTGAACCTCAATCCTCATTTTTCAGCCTCCTGAGTAGATAGGATTATAAGGGTGAACCACTGCCACCTACCTACCCAGCAGGAGAGCCTTTGTTACTGTTGCAATCTCAGAGCCTGAGTATAGATCTTGTTTACTAAGGATTTGCAAAGTATTCAGAATACTCATCATCTTCTTGATTTCACTTCTATTTGCTGCTATATCATCATTCTCATCTCTGATTTTATTAATTTAGGCAGTTCATTTTTGTGGTTTAGTTAGCTAAGTGTTTTCAGATTTGGTTTTTTTTAATTGTTTCATGAAAGCTTTTTTGTATAATTTTTGTTTTAGTCTCCACTTGTTCATTTCTACCATACATTTTTTTATTTTTTTATTGTAATTAGTAAAAGGGTTACATGATATTTGCCAGATAGAAAGTGCATTAATTCACATACATTGATACCCTTTCACATGTCTTGGTACCCATTACCCTCCCCCCCACACCCCCCACCAGTCTTGGTTTTCCCCCCTTCCCTATCAAATTTCAAATGACCAAATACAAATAAATTCAATATATCAGATAACAAAGTGAGATACTATAACAATATGAGATAACCAAGGGACAGCAAAGGAGATGAGAGACAACATAGTACATTAAGGACAACAATCATTCATTATATGGCTTTTGTTTCAATATCCTGGAGGTCCTTTCAATTAGCTTCACATTATATGGCCTTATGTATCAAGATTTTGCTCTATTGCAGATCTCTGCTAGTAGAGCCCAAGGTTTCTACTGATTATGACGAATGAGGGAAACCATTGAGCCTAAGTTCCTTTGAGTCTGGCTTACTTCACTTAATAAGATTTTTTTCTAAGTCTTTCCATTTCCTAACAAATGGGTCGATGTCATTCTTTCTGACAGCAGCATAGAATTCCATTGTGTACAGATACCACAACTTGTTGATCCACTCATCGACTGAGGGACATCTAGGTTGGTTCCATATCTTTGCTATACCATACATTCTTTTATTTCTATCTACTAGTGCAGGGTTAGGCTAAGGGCTTAAAGTTGTTCAGGTATTAATTTGAGGTGCTTTGTTTTATTGACAAACTCATAACTATAAACTTTCTCCCGAGAACTGCCTTTGCTGCATCTCAAACATTCTGGTGTGTTACATTTCATTTTCATTAGACTCTCAGAACAATACATTCACCAATATATTGGTCAAATTCCGTCTGAATGGATAGTTTCTGTAGTTTCTTTTGTCGTTAATCTCAAATTCTATTCTACTATGGTCTGCCAGTATGCGTGGAGTTATTTCAATTTTATTATATTTGCTGAAACATGCTTTATGAGCTAAAATGTAATCTATTTTGGACAAAGTTCCATGGGCTGCATAAAAGAATGGGCATTGTGCAGCTCGTAGAGGAAATGCTCTATAGATATCTACCAGGTCCAGTTGGCTGATGGTGTCATTTAAATATGAGGTTTCTGTGTTACGTCTTGTGAACTGTTGGTGAAAGTGACATAGTGAGGTCTCTATCATGTGATGAGATCTATGTGTGTTTTTAAATTCAATCATGTTTTTAATGAAGTTAAGGTCACCAAGATTCAGTTATAGATTTTTATGTCTTCTTGATGGAGAGACCCTTTTATTGCTATGAAGTGGCTTTCTTTGTCTCCTCTGATCAATGTTGACTATGAAATTTACTCTTTCAAATACAAGTATACTCCAGCCGGCTTTCAGGAAGACTTCATTCTAACCTGCCAGTGTTTTTTTTTTATCAGATAGATGTGTTTCTCATAGACAACAAATGGTTGGGCCTTACCTTTCGTTCCAGTTGTCATTCTATGTATTTTGACTTGAGAATTGAAGCCATTAATGGAGTGTTAACACTGAAAGGTGTGAAGTAGTTCTTGCCATTTTAAAAAACTTTGTTAGATTCTTTCCTTCTCCTTCTCTTGTCCACTCCTTTGGTGGGATTTGTTCTTCATGTTTACTTAGCTCTTCCTCTTTTGTATGCAGAGAGCCTTTTAATAGTTTCTATGGTGTTGGGTTAGGGGTGGCTAGTTGTTTTAGATTTTGTTTATCATGAGATATTTTTACTTGCCGTTCTGTTAGGACAGCTTCAGTAGGTAAAGTTCTCTGGGCTAACAAGTTGTTTGCTTTCAGTATTTGAAATGCATAACTCCAAGCCCTCTTGGCTGTTAAGGTCTCAGTAGGGAAACCTGACGTTATTCTAATGGATTTCCCCTTGTCATTGGGTGGGTTTTTTTCTCATACAACCTTCAGTATTTTTGTTTCTCTGTACATGACATATTTATAGAATATATTCTTCACAGCTCTGGGCTTTGGTACCACAATCTCCTCATGCTGACCCGGACTCTCAAGTGGACAGATGGTAGAGATATGGACATTTCCATGCAAAGCCAAATGCTGTCCAATTATGTTATCCTTGCAGATAATAAGAGCAGTAACACATGAGAGCTGCACTATGCAACTGTGGAGGTTTAGGAATCAACTAACCATCCTTCTCCAGGTGAGAGGGCCTCTCCATGCAAGAGGATCGGGAAAACAATCACCAGCAGATAGTGAAGAGCTCACATATGGATGGGATATGAGGGGGTGACAGGAAATGGTAGATAACATCTTAATGCAAAGGATGAACGGAAAGCATGTAAAGAAACACATAGGATTATCTCATATTGTTACAGTATTTCACCTTGTTATCTGATATATTGTATATATGCTTATTTTGGTTATTTGAAATAAGATAGGGAAGGGAGGAAAACAAGATGAGAGGTGGGGTGGGGGGGAGGGAAATGGGGACCAAGACATGAGAAAGGGTATCAATGTTTGCAAAGTAATGCACTTTCTATCTGGTGAATATAATGTAACCCTTCTAATAATTACAATAAAAAATATATGAAAAAAGAAACACATAGGAAGGGTCAGCATCCAGGTCATTTCTCATGTGCAGAATTACTTGCCATAAATTCAAGGGCAAAATAAATAAATAAATATGAAGAAACTGATGATTAGCAAAAGGTATGGCTATGCTGCCTTTTAACTATATAATGCAAAAACAAAGCAAGTTCATTTTATAAAATAAGAAAAGTACAAGAAATACAGGAAAGACATCCCCGAGTTGTGACACATTTTCTTCCCATGTTCTCCATGAAGACAAAATGCAACAAAATGTTTGAGAAACAAAGCAGCAACTGGAAGAAGAAGAAGTCCCGTCTTCAAGAGTTCTTACAAACACTGAGAACCAAATTACATCCCTGCTTGCTTCGTGCATCCTTGGGCACCTCAACAACACATTTCCACTGTAGCTCAGACACATTGCTCTCTTCCGCTTCCTCTCAAAAAGCTGAATCAACTTCCTGGTTGGGTCATGATTTTCCTCATCCTTTCTAAAATTCTGCCGTCTGACTGGGGGCATTTTCTCTATTCTTCTGAAACTGACTCTATCCCTGAGTCTCTGGTCTACAGAAGGGAGAAGTCTGGGGTTCAGGTGTACTACCCTGTAGGCAAAGGTGATTCTCTGGTTCCATGCGCCTTTCTTCCAAAAAGCCTCCAATTCTTAGTCCATGAAGCATCTCCTTCTATTAACGGATGCTGGGAATGGTGGACATGAGCCAAACTAAGAATTCTGCACCAGATGCTTAATTCCCTCCCAGCGAATAGGCAAGATTTGTGTTATGCAATCTCCCAAGGCGCTAGCTGATAAAATGGTATTAACTCTCCTTTATACAAATCTTTAAGGGTGCGATTCAATTTATCAAACAAGAAGACATCAATTCTCCTCCACCTTCATCAACTGAGTGTGGCACTTGATTCTTAATAAAAACATACATGAGCACAGTTCTAATTCAAGAGCTAGACAGAATGATGGCCCCATGTCTAGGAATATCAGATAGAGAATAGGAACTGAGGCTCAAGGTCAAAAAGCAAGAGCTGGGTCATTACTGAGGAAGGTCAGTCAGAGACAACTGGGGAGAGAGAAACCTCTCACTGGGGAAAATCTGCCCTAAGGTAAATCTGTCCAGGCATAAGCTGTTAGTGGTCCCCCAGTTATTTATACCTTAATCTTTACTGTCACTTTATAGATGGCATCTCAGAGAGGTTAAGAGGCTTAGCTGAGGTTACTCCATTAAGAGAGTGTCTGTCTCCACAACTCTTGCTCTGCCATTCTGACATGAATCATGAATGAACAGAGTATGAATGAAATGAATGGATGAAATAAGTGTACACGTAGAGTGCAGGTCATGTATCAGGCCAGGGAGATGGGGCTTGGTGTAGTATGAGGCAGGGATCAGGCTGCTTTCTTGAGGGATGGGGTGATAACGGTATTTAGGAGACTTACCCCAAAGCAAAGTGACCCAGCGCTAACAGAAGATAAGAAATACAGAAGCGTGAGATCAGAAGAGCCTGGAAGGATGTGTATCTGGCGTGGATGCTTCACCTTGAACCCCAGGCCTGCGTGAGACTTGATTTCCCAGTGCTGTCAACCCCGATGGAAACTTCAGTCAGGCAACCTATTTGGTGCCCTCTCTAGAGCAACTAGAGAGAAACAGAGATGATGAATTTAGCTCAGAACAAGTTACATTCTAGTTCCAATATAAGAAAATAATTCTAAACGAAAGTTGACATGTCCATCCTCCCCTCCAAGGAATCCATTTCCACAGGGACTAGGAATTATACCACATCTTGGGAATGGGGTGTGTGAAGGCCTGGGACGGAGGAAGGATCTTATCACTGGGCACATCCAGCTGCCTCCACTTCCAGGGAAGGGACTAGTAGCTACCTGCTTCTAAGAGCCAGCTTGGTTCTGGGAGGGGGGAGAGGATGAATAGGGCATGGTGCCTGCCCTTGAAACTAAAGACAGGAGTGTGTGTAGACTTGTTCAGGATGTGGATTTCATTCTGAGAGCTACAGCAGCTCCTGTCCCTTCCAGCAACATCTTCAGGAAGCAACTCAAGTAGGCAGTAAGAGGCAGAGGAAACAGCAAATGGGTGTTGTCCTCTACAGTCATTTTTCTCTACTGTCTAATACCTCCTAAGCTCAGAAACCCACATGGCCATTTGGACTCCCCTAGAGTAGCAATCTTCTTAAAGCAGAAGAAAAAGATGGGATTTCCCGCTAATTATGAATTCCCTAATGTGGACAAAAAAAAGCCAAGTGGCCCTATCACCTTTCCTAGAAGGACACAAACTCTTCACAGCACCACCACAGCACCTCACAGTTGACATGTGCTCTAGTCACAGGAAACCAGGCAGAAAACACATGGATAATGTACCCTCATCTCCAGTGAGTAGAAATTTTTATGTAAAAATAAAGATAATACAAAAGTCATAAGCTCTCTTCAATTTTTGGCTGGGAGAGATTAAAGAGCAAGCAAAGCATATGCTATACCGATAAAAATTGGAAAATACCGAGGTGGCAGCATAATCAGAAGACATTCTACCCAAGTCTCTTGAGCTTTATAATTTTCCTTTTAAAATTAAACCCATTTAGAATATTTAATGCCCCAGGCATTGCTTCAAGTTTTTTTTTCCTTACCAGTGGAAAAATCATAATGTAGAATTTAAAGACATAATGATTCTAAAACAAATAAAAAGTACCTACCTGAAGAAAAATAGATACTTTCCATCTGCTATAACCAGTAAGCTGGCTGAATTTCTACTATAAAGTGTCTGCCTATGTGAGCTATGTGTATGTTTGTGCATTTATGGATACACACATTTGTATATATAAATGTGTGTTCACATACATGCTTGTGTATGGACACATGTGTGTTTCTATCAAGAAACCATAGAGATACAAACTACCATGTTTTTACTTCACCAAGGTAGCCTAAATATAATAATAAGAAATTCTCCAGGTCCACTCTGATTCCTCTAGGTGTCTTCTCAAAGACTGGGATATAAAAATTCTTCTGTCAAATATAATTTTGGAGTAGCCTTTAATTTTTACTTCCTTGTTTTTATTGTAAGTCATCTTAAAATGTAGAACCATGGTCTAATTATAAATTAAAGGTAAACTAATGAGATGAGACTTAGATAAGCTTAATGCCATCCATGGACTACAGATGGTCGCATCAATGTTTCCTAAAATATCTCCTGCAGTTCTCCTATTTCGGCCCCAGGGGAGGGCTGCTCCATATTCAGAGCAGGTGATTTACCAGAGTCCAGGGGTTCCCGCTCATGTTGGACCCCGAACACTCAGAAGCAGACTAAAAACATTGGCAAATCCTAGGATACACAGTTCAGTTTTCCTCAAGCATATTTTCCCAGAAAAAAATTTTCATCTCTTTTTCAAATAATCTAAGTAATTTGGAAAGTTCAGTGATGCACTTAGAACCATGCCATCCTCAGCCTGAAAAGATTCCTGGTAAACTGCATGGTGGCAGGGTCCCAGAGCTCTCACACCCTGCTCCTTCAGGGACCCAGAGTGCTCACACCTCTGCTCCTTCGTGGACCCAGAGCGCCCACACCCCTGCTCCTGAGAGTGCCTACAGGGTCTCTGGTGAGCCAAATGGCAATGAGTAGAATCCCTGTCCACACACTCGAGAGATGAGGCCTCCAAACACTGGATTTCAAAACTAAAGACGGTTACTTAACACAGAAGACAGTACAGTAATGGGAAAATACTTTCACACTACCCATGTGATGAGCAACTCATATCCTGTATATAAGGAGCAGAGACATTCAATAGCAGAAAGAGGGGGAAGTTGAGAGGGAGGGAGGGAGGCAACAAAAGAGGAAGGGAGGGAATGAAGGAGGGAGGGAGGGGAAGAAGAGGGGGAGAAGGGGAGGGAAGAGGAGAAGGGAGGAGAGGGGAGAGAGGAGGAGGGAGGGGAGGGAAGAGGAGGAAAGAGAGGGGAGGAGAGAGTAGAAGAAGAAGGGGAGGAGAAGAAGGAAGGAAAGAGAGGGAAAGGGAGGGGAGGACAGGAAGGAGAAGAAATGAGGACAGGAGAAGAGGGGAGGAAAAGAGAGGGGAGGAGAGGCCAGGACAAGACAAGAGAGAGAAGGGAGGAGAGGAGAAGAGGAAAGAGGGGAGAGGAGGAGAGGGAATAAGAGAGAAAAAAAGATTTTAAAATAAGCAAAATCCTAGGCTGATATTTCCTGAAAAATACAAAATATATGCAATCTGCTGATGGATGTATTAAAATGCTTAAGATTATTAATCTCCTTCCAGTGGTACAAATGCAAATCAAGATCATACTGAGGTGTCACCACAATATGGCTAAAATGAGTTTAAAAAATATCAGAAAGGCCAAAAGTAAGCACTAGAATGAATAAGGAGAGAGGGAGATACTTAGATACTGCCAGAAGGGATGTGAATAAACACACTGTAACAGACACAGTATGGAAGTTCTCGCAAATCTTCAAGAGCTCCCGTATGACTCAGTAATCCCAATACTAGGGGGGTGCACACATATACCCCCAAAAAAGCTTTTTGTGAAAGAAGAGAGGAGTAGTTGCCCACTGGAAATGGCAGGAAAATGGTAAGGGTCTATCTGCCTGTGATTCGGCACAAGCCTGCCAATGGCTTCGAATCGAGTCTCTGCTGCCCACACTTCATGCGTGACTAGATGTGCTTGGCTTGCATGGCCCAAGTGGCAGAGCAGCTTGCACGACAGCCTGGACCTGTTGCAAAGCCTCCTCTTGTTCTAGAATTTGCTCAAAACCATCAGTTTTGCAGCAAGTAGCTCAAAATAGCATAAAGGACGTGTTGCCTCCAAGACCTAAGCATCGAGACTGTCTTTTGGTTTGTGACGGGGCCCTCATCTGGAAACTGATGGCTGAACATCAAGTCTCAGTCCTCTAAACCTGACCGGGGATGTACTTTCCACTCCATCACAGAAGCCTAGAATCCTCGCTACTTCCTCCTCACCAAGTCCACCAGATCTGTCAGATTCAGGAAGGTGTGTATACAAGATCGGGTAAAGGGGACGGGGGAGTTGAGGTCCTGTCTTCTAGCTTGGGACTGCAGGGTGCACACACTTCTGAATCAGGATGGTGAGGGTTCACTAGCCGAAAGTAAATCATGTCTGGTGGTCTTGATTACAGCAGGAAGGGGATAACTACTGTCATTACACATGCAGTCTAAGAGGCTGCGTTCACTTGAGCACACGTGGCCCCTCAGCTACAAGTGGAATCACTGAGCTGGTGATAATCCACTACCATTCCTTACAATCCACATGGTTTCTGGACACCCGAAGAGGCAGGCTGGATCTGCATGGGAACCACCACTCCCATGCTTTGTAAGTCCTCGGTGGTGGAATAAAACCCTTCAATCCCTCTGGGACTCTGACTTTGGGCTTGCTGCTTTTGTAGGTATAAGACATCACCTGCTGCAGAGGCTTCGCTCCACAGGTTAGATTCTGCTAGCATCTTCATCACCGTCTACCTGTGACCTGCCATTCTTTTTTCTTTCTTTCTTTCTTTTTTTGTCAGTCATGGGGCTTGAACTCTGGGCCTGGGTGCTGTACCTAAGCTCTTCAGCTCAAGTCTACTGCCACCACTTCCAGTTGTCCAGTGGTTAATTGGAGATAAGAGCCTCAGGTTCCCTCGTGCCTGGGCTGGCTTTGAACCTCAGTCCTCAGATCTCAGCCTCCTGGGTAGCTAGGATTACAGGCGTGAAACACAGTGCCCAGCCCTACATTCTTAAAGTAGGACATTTAGCTTCCTCCACCAGCACGCAAGGTCTTAGAGGAAGTGCTCAGTGAACCCAGACAGCTCCAGGCGGCCACACAACGAGTAGCTACATGAACTGAGAAAGGAAATCCATGTGTTCATGGTGAGATAAACAAGGATGCAGTTAAGTCCACTGCCCTGTAGCAAATTTAACTTCATATGTTGGGGTCCCTCCTAGATATTCCACCTACGAATAAGGAATATTCCATCTACTCTCTCCAAAAACCTGTTTCCAGGCTGACTCAAAGAGTAAGGGCCCCTTTCCATGGGATGACATTTCACTGTTTCCATTTGCTGGTCCATCTTGCTCTAGGGCACTTTTGGATGAATAGGACTACAAATGTCCCCTGAGCGGGAAGTGTGGGCCCAGTCCATTCTAGCAGTAGGGGACAGCTTGTCTCAAAGCCTGTTGTTGCCCTTGTGTTCACCTAAGTGTGATTGTGCAGTAAGTAAATCAAGTGTGACAAGCTCTCAACACAGCTTCTAGCACACAATAAGGATCTATAATCACTTTTTACAAATCCGCAGAGAAACCCAAGAGGCTCCCTGAGTGTGGATGTTATGTTGGCGCAATGTCACCCTCCATCTTGCCAAGCCAAGTTGCTGAGATTTTGCTTGTCTTCTTCCCTACATTTTCCACTAGTAGGAAAACTGGGTATGAAGAAAAGCCTGAGGAGAAATTGTAAAGATGGAGGTGTAGTGCCTGAACTAGCTTGTATGTCATGCTGTCATCTTTTTGGGGTGAAAATTCAGAAACCAGAGTAGTAGTGCATGCTCCCTATGAATCCCCAGGAGCCCTTGCTCACAAGATTACAGGATCTGTGGCCTGCAGTGTCACAGGTAGCGGTCTCTGACTACCATGCCACAGTGGCCTGGACAATGTGGCCTCAAAAGACCAGCTCCAGAAACCACACAGACCAATAGGCTGACATGTGGCAGGGAAGAAAAAGTCAGACAACTCAAGATGACTCACACAGACGCTCGAAATTTTAAAAATCCACACACAGCCACCTACAGTATTTTAAATTAAAATTTTTTATCCAAATCCTTTGGAAATAGAATTTGCATGAAAGCCCACATGTCTAAAAAAGATTTTTTTTTCAGTTCCCACATATGAATTCCACAGACCTCCAGGCTTCTGCATCTCCCTCCAAGTCCCCATTACTTTCCAGCTTTGGTACAGGAAACACAAACATGGGTTTAAGCTGAAATCGAATCAATCTACCCTTAGTAGAAACATGAAAATCAAATACTCATCTCAGAATTTTCCAAACAGCAGCAGCTGCAGCTTTTTGTGGGGGGGGGAAGAGGGAAGGGTGATGTTGGAGTTTGGGTTTTCTTTTGTTTGTTTTTGGAAAGAGAAACAAAGGTGTTTTGTTTTGTTTTTTTTTATCCAGTCCTGTGGCTTGAACTCAGGGCCTGGGCACTGCCCTTGGATACTTTTTCTAGTCAATATTGTGTGGTGGATGATCCATCCCATAAGGGATGAGTAAATGCAGATGATATGTCTATGATTTCTCTGGGATGGTGGGATAAACTGAATCCCTCATCTTCTGCCTTTTTATAAGGTCCCCATTTCCTAAAGCCATCCGGTATAAGGTTCACAGTGGCTGGTCTCATATGCATTACATCCTGTGCTAACCTGTGCCTTGCTGAGCTTGGAGAATCTCAGAATATCTAAGCTGGCTTCTCGATGGCCTGCAAGCCATTGGTATTCACTTCCTTGGTGTGGGTGAAATCAAATGAAGTTTTCCTCTTCCCTTTCCTGGGTAAAGACTTTTTATTTCCTTGGTGTAGCATGCCTCTTCTCGTTTTGATGATACCTTCAGAGAATTCCTTCAGATTCATGGGATTTGAGGGTGTCATCTGTTATCCACAGTCACATCAGACTCTACCCCCTATTGACTCGTAACATCCAGAACTTTCCCATTCTACCCCTGCTATGAAAACGTGCAGGCCCGTTAGACTGCAGTGCTGGATGCACCATGATGGCATCCACGAGATGAAATGCATGATCAAACTTCTGTCGAAACTCCAGGCAGTTACTATTGCCACCCCCTCCCCTTCTGTCCCTGAACCCATTCCTTTTGAGCTGTCCCCAGAACAGCCAGCATCAGACACTGGAGAGAGGTCCCTGGAGTGGATAGTTGGGGGGTGACAAACAGCGTCACACCTCGAAGGAGGCATCTTCTTCTCCAGCCCCCTCACCAAGCAGTCAGTCTACGCACACATCTGCACTCGTCCCGCACCCTGCCCCCGCCCTCCCAGAAGGACCCTGCACTTGCTCTCGATGTCAAATCTGTGAACATATTGTGTGTGATACAGAATGAGGGCGTTACATTTTAAAAATCACATAACTCTGCAAATTCTGGCGAGTGCTGTGCTGCTAAATGTTCATCAGCAGTCTCTTCAGGAAAAAGAATTCATACCGCACACACATTTTTCTGGTCTAAGGGCATTTTCCTAAGCTATTTATCAATAATCACCTTCAGGCATTTTTTATTAGAAATTCCACGTGACCAACTGGTTATGGCAAAAGCTCCTGTGGACCTCCACTGAACTCTTGTTTCTGAACCCCGCCTGCACCTGGTCAGGTATGAGCCCAGCCCGAGTGCTACTGAGCTGCTCCCGGCCAAGGCGAGAGGAAGATGAAGATGTCAGAGCAGCATTTATGGGCAAAACATCAACAATTTCTTTGCTGAAAGAAAAGAGTTTTGAGGTACTAGAATACTGTCTCAGGGTGTGTGTGTGTGTGTGTGTGTGTGTGTGTGTGTGTGTGTGTGTACATGTGGGTACACATGTGTGCGTGTACATGTGTGCATGTGGGCACATGTGTGTGGGTACATGTGTGTGGGTACATGTGTGTGTGCATGTGTATGAGTGAGTGTGCATGTGTGTGTGTGTGTGTTATTCATACTGTCACAGGTACAGATCGTGCCCCACCTCTCAGTTAATTTCTCTCTACCAGCAAATCTCCATTGCTGCCAGATTCTTCGACTTTAGCACCATCAACACTGCAAGCCAGCTCATGAGATAGTGCTTTGGAAACATGAGTTGGCAGACATTGTTCCATGCACCATAACATGCTTGGCATCTCCAGCCCCTTCCCATGAGAAGCCAGTACACCCTGCATTCCCGCGGTTCATGATCATCTCTACACATCACCAAATGTCTTCTAAGAGCAAAACCTACTTCTTTCAGTACAGCTTGTCTGAACAATCAGCAAAACAACCTGACAAACCCTACAGGGTTGTGTTTGACAACTTCCCAAGTATGAGACCCCGTGATGCCAAGCATGGCTATTGAGGTAACATCAAGAACCTAGATTTTTTTGGGGGGGGGTGTTGGAATGAGATCCCATGCAGCAATGCAGAATTTCCACCATACAGATGCAAGAGATGGAAGTAGCCTCAACAACACCGATACATTTAATCAGAGGAAAAAAAACTTTCAGCACTTAGTACCTTTGCTTTTAAAATTATTAGTGTAAGTGAGGATAATTTTGCTTTAACAATAGTGGTATTTAACAATTACCTCTTAAAATTCTGGAAAATTTAACAGTGATCTGTAGAAAGACTTGGGTACAACATCGCTTCTACCCCACGGGAAGCTTCAGGTGGGAGATTAAACATTTGCTCTGCCTTCTGGGCTTCATCTAATAGTTACTGGTTTGTGTGTGTGAGTTGCTTTACCACTGTACAGTGACCACTGTAAATGTGTCTTCTGGTCACCACAAGCTGCTTGAAATGTTTGTGTCCCTGACACTCTACTGATAATGGCTCATATGCTTCCATTTTTTTGGCCTACTACTTTGGAAAGTTACTATGGAAAGTCTCTTAGAACCAACTGCACCTGAACCATCATGGCAAGACCCCTCCTCTGGCCTCAAGGTGGCCCAGCATGAGGCTTGGCTCTCAGTCCCAGAGGGGATTTAGGATTGTGACTCACCTGGACTTACTACAGCAAGGTGCTGTAACAATGCATGTCATTGATCAGGGAGCTGGTTTTCCTTCCAAACTCGCTCTTTGAGCCTGTATATCCCTGCTGGCCTCCTTATCTGTGCTCCTGCCTCCCAATGTTAAACCAACTAGGAAGGAGAAAGATTTGGAGAGAAAAAAATGTGTTTGTACTGAATAATACAGATATTTTTCCAGGCCATTATCCCCCTAAGCAAGACAGTAAAACTATGTGCACAGCATCGATGTTGTATGAGCTCATAAGTGCCATCTGCAGATGACCTGAGGCACGCAGGAGGACGAGTGTTGGTTATATGTAAACACTGTGCTGCGTTAGTGTGTGCGTGGTGTTTGGCATCTAGGAGAGATCCTGGAACCAATCCCTCAGGATTACTGAGGGATGGCTGCATATGACATGACAACGTCCCGAGTGCACACACCCCACGATGCCAACTACAGCTGTGGAAGAGACGTCAGGAGCCCAGACTGGGACCGTGAGGTCACATGCAACACCACACACTTTCCCCCATACAGAGGCAAGAGGCGGAACTCAGCTGAAGGATGCTGACACATTAGAGGACTTTAGTACTTAGTGTAAGGCCAGAAGGAGACCGCCATGTGGTGCAGGCCCAAAAGAGTTTATTGAGAAGATGGAGGCCTGCAAAGGGAGAAGAGGAAAAAAAGAGGACTGTGTGTGAGTGGGATTGTATAGAGAACAACCAGAGGCGTGACCACAGCCGATGCTGCGGGAGTGATCTCAGAGCCTCTCACTGTCTGAAGGGAGGCAAGACTGGGGCGGTTCAGGAAGTGACCTCAGCAGAAGAGGAAGTGACCTCAGAGCCTAGGATTCTTTGCTGACTCCAAGTCAGGTGATTGACAGTCAGGTGATTACTGGTTCCAGGCAGGTGAAGAGGAAGGGGGAGGGCCCTGTTCTCCAGGGCAGACTTACCACTTAGTAGCTTTGCTTTTAAATTTATTAGTGTAACTACAAGTTTGGGTAATGTTGCTTTCAACAATAGCAGTGCTTAACCACTACCTCTTAAAATTCCTGAAACGTTAACAATGAGCTACAGAAAGACTTGGGCACAACACCGCCTCTACCCCATGGAAAGCTTCCATTTGGAGATTGACCATTTATTCTTCCCCTTGGACAGTCGATGTTCATTCTGTGGTTGACTCCATGTGGACAGACTGGCAGGACAGGATAAGATGGGGGCCAAGAGGTAACTGTGATGTTTTGGCTGCAAATAAGCTCAGGAACCGCTGGGGAGTTTTGCAGAGGCCCACGCAGCCCCACACCCCAGCTTTCCATGGCTTTCATGGCTCTTAGGCACTGGCATTTCCCAGCCCTCCTGAGGAACCCTGCACACACAGGGCTGGGGTTCACAAAAGGCAGCGGAGCAGCTAGCCTACAGCTTGGCTTCCCATAGCACCGACCCACGCCTCACAGACACCGTCCATGGTCATACAACAAGAATGGACCTCCAGAGGAGACCCTGTGGCCTCTTATTGGGGGCATTTAGCTTTGGGTAAAGCCACAGGCTGGCCCCACAGGGCCAATACCCAGAGAAGGAGCTGGAGTTTCCTTCCTGAGGCCCCCTCCCAGCCAGCTCCATTAACCTAGAGCTGCCGCTCTCAAGACCAGTGTAACTTTGTTTCTTAATTCCTAGCCCCTTGGGCAGGAAGTCACCCCACCTTCTCTCATCTTCTGTCATCCACAGCTCAAAGTCCAGAAGGGCCAGCCCTTCTCGATTGTCACTGCTGTCCACGGGCACATCCAGAGCAGCTCCTGCAGGGTGGCCACTCTGTGCAGGATGCTGGTCCCTGGCTTAGAGATGGCCACTTCCAGCAGACTCTATTTCCACCCGAGATGGAGAAGTACTTGGATGGACCCAGTAGGTCTGCCAGTGAGAAGGGAAGAGGGTATTCATGATGGCACCAAGCAGATCTCAGCATATCTGCCAGTGAGAAGGGAAGAGGGTATTCATGTTGGCACCAAGCAGATCTCAGCATCGGGCATCCACATGTAGCAAATCTGACCCTCCACAGATGTGAGAAAAACAAGACATGAGGGCCACATCCCTGCCTTCAAAGGCTCCCGGCCAGCCCTGAGGCTTTAAACCTCCTCTTCATCCACCCAAATCATCCCCTACCTTCTGGAATAAAGGAAATGGGGGGGCCGGGAGTTTGGCCTAGTGACAGAGTGCTTGCCTAGCATGCACGAAGACCTGGGTTTGATTCCTCGGCATCACATACATAGCAAAAAGCCAGAAGTGGTGCTGTGGCTCAAGTGGTAGAGCTCTAGCCTTGAGAAAATCCAGGGACAGTGCTCAGGCCCTGAGCCCAAGCCCAGGACTGGCAAAAAAAAAAAAAAGGAAATGGGTAACGAGTTCCCAGCCTGGCCCAGTGACTCATGTCTAAGATACTAGCTACTCAGGAGGCTGAGATCTAGAGAATCTACAGGCCAGCCCAGGCAGAAAAGTCCATGAGACTCTTTCCCTAGAATAACCGGCAAAGAAAAAATACTATGAACTGGGGATTTTTTTCTTGGAGAAGTGATTTGCCAGGCTAGAACTATGCATAGACTCAAGATCTGAGGGAAAGCCAGGTAGAATAGTATAATAATATTATATTATTATATTATTATAATATCAACTATTCTAGAGACTGAGATCAGGAGGATAGAGGTTCCAGGTCAACCTGGGAGTGGGGGGGATGGGAAGCTGTGAGAGCTCATCTCAACTAATAAAACACTGTGTGATGATACACTGCTGTCATCCCAGCTTCTCGGAAAATGTAAATAAAACAATCACAGTCCAGACATAAACATATGACCCTATTTGAAAACTAACAAAAAGTAAAACAGGGATGGGGCATGGCTCTGGTGGTAAAGCGCCTGCAGGGCAAACCAGAAGCCCTAAGCCCAAACCCCAGCACTGTCAAAAAAAAACCCACTGGAGGAGGAAGTGAGGTAGTGTGCCCAGAGCTGGTGTGTAACATCTCCCAAAGCAGCCACTAATAATTCCACACTCTTACCCATGTAAACATGAGCTCAGGACAAAAGACAGGAGTCACTGGATGTGGGAGAACTCTGATGCCAGCCTCTCAGCTGGGTCACACCACCCAGCTCCACAGTGCTATCGGCTGGAGTCTGAATCCCCCAATTCCCCCACCCCCAAACTGTGCCCCATCCATTCCTGGGGCTCCCCTTGCCAGCCTGCACACCTGTGACCCACTGAGACCCTGGGGAAGAAACCCACGCTGACGAACAGGTCTCTAGGTGAATGAAGGGGGCAAGCCCAGCCTGACCCAAATCTCGGGCGGAGATTTGAGATTCCCCCACGCTGTTGTTTCTGGTGGAGTGGATGCTGAGCTGCATGCAGAGCACTCCCACAAAGTGGGGGGGCAGGCAGCCCGCCCCCCCCACCTGGAAGAAACAGGACAGCTCTGATGCCCCATCCCAAGTATACCATCCCCCAGCCAGACCCCAGCCAGCCCCAGGCTCTGAGGGTGGGGTACACAGTCCCTGGAGTCTTCAGAAATGAAGCACCTGCCCCCCAAGTCCAGATTGTCCTCCCCACCACAGAATGAATAATGAGCTGGGGACAACTGATTCCCCCTGAGTCCAGTTTTCTCATTTTGCTTGTTTTAGGTGACAGTTCTGCTGGCTGATCACAGAAGCCAGCCCACAGCTGTCCACTGCGCTGGCAGCCAGGAACCTGTCAATGTCTCGCCCCCTTTCCCTCCCATGTGAACAGCCAAACCACCAGTAGAGGCCCACCTGCCTCTACTTTCTTCTCTAAGGAAGCATGCTCAGGACTGGTTCTCAAAGCCAGTCTGTCTCTTTTCAAAATAATCTGGCAAGTCATACTTTTTTTTTAGATGGGGGCAGGGAGTGGGTTTGAAGTTTTGTTGTTGTTGTTGTTGTGGGGGGGTTTTTTGGTTGGTTTGAGTTTTTTTTCAAGTCTTTGACCGCCAGATGAAAAGCTGTCAGGTAGCATTTGAAGTTTTGCAGGAGTTAAAGATAACAAAGAAAAGAGTCTACAGAAAAAGCCTTGAATCCATCCCTGAGAATGGCCTTTTCTGGCTGCCTTTGACAGCCTCTGCCTGTGTGCTTGTGGACTTTTTCCTCCATTTACCAGTATAGACATTCCATAAATAGTAGAATGGCACTATATAAGTCCGTCGAGTGCTTTTTTTTATTCTATTCAGTTTTTTTTGTGTGTAATTGTAATCCTTGTTCCTTGTGTAAATTCTGTTCATCTGGATGTCTGATCATCTAAGATAGCAACAGACTTCTTTTCTTTGATTTAGAAGTGGGTCTTCCTGGGATCCTCAAGAAACTAAGACTTCTTCCTCAAACCAGCTTTACTGTGCCATTGGTGCTTAGTGCTTTATCCTCAGAATGTTCAGAATGTCTAAGCTATTCCACTGTCTCTCACCCTCACACAAGGGCACAGCTCACACAAGCCCAGCCCCCTGGCCAGCCACCCTGACCCCTAAGCACCTGAGACTTCCATCCTAGGAACAGTGGGGGAGCCAGTCACTCCTGATCCCCTCCCCCACCCCCACATTCAGCCTGGAAATGTCCCAACAGCCCCAGGCAGGCTCTCTCACCCCATCCTCCCGCTGTCTCCCACTCTGGTCTTCCACTCCTGTCTGCACACTCATTTGCATCCATCAACATTGGCATTCCACATGCCCACCTGAGGGGCAGGTAGACTGAGGCTGAGGACAACATTAGGTACATTGTCCCATCTGTCCTATAGTCCTCAAACAGGAAACGCAGCCACTATGTGCTTCTTTTGTTTCATTTTAAACCTTCATTTAATTAAGTGATATTCAAAGGGCTCCTATCAAGTATCAGTCATTCGAAAGATACATCAGACACATGGTAGGCTTCAGGCTACCAAAGAAACATTGTGACAATGGCCTTTTACTCACTTCAGAAGTGTGATGGTCTCTCAAAAGCTGGCCGCTTTTTGCTCAAACTAGCATCCCTTGAAAGTTCAAATGCTTCACCTTCTCCAGGCCCCAGAAGATGTTCTTTCTGGGAATGCCTTGGTAGTCTAAAAACCCCCAGAGGCCCTCAGTAGTGCCTGGTAGAGGCTTTCCTTCCCAGGGGAATTCTTTCTCCTGGCACTGTCTGTCTGATTTGCCAACGCTGGAGGCTGAGCTTGCAGATGACAGGCATGGTAAAGTTTCCGCTCGCAGTACCTTCTGTATGCTCTTTTTTTTTCTTTCTTTTTTTTATTGTAATTAGTAAAAAGGTTACATGATATTTGCCAGATAGAAGGTGCATTAATTCACATACATTGATACCCTTTCACATGTCTTGGTACCCATTTCCCTCCCCCCTCCACACCCCCCACCAGTCTTGGTTTTCCCCCCTTTCCTATCAAATTTCAAATATCCAAATACAAATAAATTCAATATATCAGATAACAAAGTGAGATACTATAACAATATGAGATAACCAAGGGACAGCAAAGGAGATGAGAGACAACATAGTACATTAAGGACAACAATCATTCGTTATATGGCTTTTGTTTCAATATCCTGGAGGTCCTTTCAATTAGCTTCACATTATATGGCCTTATGTATCAAGATTTTGCTCTATTGCAGATCTCTGCTAGTAGAGTCCAAGGTTTCTACTGATTATGACGAATGAGGGAAACCATTGAGCCTAAGTTCCCTTGAGTCTGGCTTACTTCACTTAATATGATTTTTTCTAAGTCTTTCCATTTCCTAACAAATGGGGTGATGTCATTCTTTCTGACAGCAGCATAGAATTCCATTGTGTACAAATACCACAACTTGTTGATCCACTCATCAACTGAGGGACATTTAGGTTGGTTCCATATCTTTGCTATGGTGAATAGTGCTGCAATGAACATTGTTGTGCTAGTGGATTTAGTATGCCCTAGTTTTTGGATGGTTGGGTAAATGCCAAGTAGTGGAATTGCTGGGTCATAGGGGAGTTCTATGTTTAGCCTTTTGAGGCACTGCCACACTGCTTTCCATAGTGGTTGAATGAGTTTGCACTCCCAACAACAGTGTAATAGTGATCCCTCCTGGCCACATCCCCTCCAGCATCTGTTATTATTCATTTTCCTGATGCTGGCCATTCTAACTGGAGTGAGGTGGAATCTTAAGAGTTGTTTTGATTTGCATTTCTTTTATGACCAGAGATGTGGAGCATTTCTTCATGTGTCTATGGGCCATTTTTGTTTCTTCTTCAGAGAAGACTCTCTTTAAGTCTTTGGCCCATTTTTTAATGGGATGGTTGTTACTTTGGAGGTTAGTTTTGGAGTGATTCAATTTTTTGAGTTGTTAATATATTTTAGATATGAGGCCTTTGTCCGTTGTTTGGTTGGTGAAGATCTTCTCCCACTCTGTAGGCTTCCTGATTAGTTTACTAGCTATGTCCTTTGCCATACAAAAGCTCTGCAGTTTAATGCAGTACCACTTATCCAGCCTTTCTCTGATTTGTTGTGATTCTTGGTCCTTATTAAGAAAGTTTTGACCTGTGCCAAGGAGGCCTAGTGTATCTCCTATTCCTTCCTGTAAAGTTTTCAGTGTGTCAGCTTTTACCTCCAGGTCTTTGATCCATTTGGAGTTACTTCTAGTGCAGGGTGACAAAGAAGGATCCAGCTTTAGTTTTCTGCAGGTGCTTAACCAGTTCTGCCAGCAAACTTGTTGAAGAGGCTGTCTTTCTTCCATTCTATTTTTTTGTCTCCCTTGTCAAAGATTAGGTGGCCATAGGTCTGTGGTTTAATATCTGGGTCCTCAGTTCTATTCCATTGGTCTTCAGGCCTGTTCCTGTGCCAATACCAAGCTGTTTTGATAATTATAGCTCTGTAATAGAGTCTAAAGTTTGGAATTGAAATTCCTCCTGCGCTGTTCTTTCTGCTAAGAAGTGTTTTTGCTATACAGGGTCTTTTATTATTCCATATGAAATTTTGAATTGCCTCTTCTATTTCTTTAAAGAATGACATTGGGATATTGATGGGTATTGCATTGAATTTGTAGATAGCCCTTGGCAAGATTGTCATTTTCACAATGTTGATTCTTCCAATCCAGGAGCATGGGAGGTTTTTCCATTTCCTTAGTTCTGCTTTAATTTCCTTTTTTAGGGTTTTAAAGTTTTCATCATGTAAAAGGTCCTTTACATTCTTAGTTAAGCTAATTCCTAGGTACTTTATTTTCTTTGAGGCTATTGTGAAAGGAGTTTCTTTCCTGATTATTGCCTCGTTCCTCTCACTGCTGGCGTAAAGGAAGGCAGTTGATTTTTGAGGGTTGATTTTATAGCCTGCTACTCTTCCAAAGTTTTGAATCAGCTCAAGGAGCTTGGGAGAAGAGTCTATAGGATTCTTTAAATACAGAATCATGTCATCTGCAAAGAGGGATAGTTTTATTTCCTCTTTCCCTACTTGGATCCCCTTTATGCTTGCTTCTTGCCTTATTGCACTGGCTAGGAATTCTAGTACTATGTTAAAGAGTAGTGGAGAGAGTGGGCATCCTTGTCTCGTTCCTGATTTTAGAGGGAATGGCTTTAGCTTTTCACCATTAAGTGTAATACTAGCAGTGGGTTTCCCATACACAGCCTTTATTACATTGAGGAATGTTCCATGGATTCCTAGTTTCTCCAGAGCTTTTAACAGAAAGGGGTGTTGGATCTTGTCAAATGCCTTTTCCGCATCTATTGAGACAATCATGTGATTTTTGTCCCTGCTCCTGTTGATGTGTTGAATTATATTAATTGATTTGCGTATGTTGAACCAGCTTTGCCTCCCCGTGATGAATCCAGTTTGATCATAGTGTATAATTTTTTTGATGAGTTGTTGTAGACGGTTGGCCAGTATTTTGTTGAGAAGTTTTGCATCGATGTTCATCAAAGATATAGGTCTATAGTTCTCTTTCTTTGATGAATCTCTGTCTGGTTTGGGGATCAGGGTTATACTGGCTTCATAGAATGAGTTTGGTAAGGAACCTTCATTTTCAATTTCGTTGAAGAGCTTGAGGAGTATTGGTGTGAGCTCTGCTTTGAAGACCTTATAGAATTCAGCTGTGAATCCATCTGGCCCTGGGCTTTTCTTAGGTGGAAGTTCTCTAATTGCCATTTCTATTTCAGAGCTTGAAATAGGCCTATTGAGTTGGCTTCGTTCTTCTTGGTTCAGTGTGGGTATGTTAATATTGGCTAGGAATTCATCCATTTCATCTAGATTCTCAAATTTGTTGGCATAAAGGTTTGAGAAGTATTCCCTCATGATATTCTGGATCTTGGTAATTTCTGTCATGATTTTACCATTTTCATCTGTGATTTTATTTCAATATGCTCTCTTCTTTTTTTGGTAAGATTTGCTAAGGGCTTGTCAATTTTGTTAATTCTTTCAAAGAACCAACTCCTTGTTTTGTTGATTCTTTCTATAGTTTTTTTGGATTCCAAATCATTTAATTCTGCTTTCATTTTAATAATTTGCTTTCGTCTACTGGAATTAGGGTTGGTTTGTTGCTCTTTTTCCAGGATCTTAAGGTGAGACATTAACTTGTTGGTCTGCGATTTTTCCAAGTTGTTGTTGTAGGCACTCAGTGCTATAAATTTTCCTCTGAGTACTGCCTTTGCTGTGTCCCAAAGGAGTTGGTATTTTGTGTGCTCCTTACTGTTAAATTTCATAAACTGCTGGATTTCTGTTCTGATCTCTTTGATGACCCATTGGTGATTCAACAATGTGTTGTTCAGTCTCCATGAGTTACAGGAGATGTGTGTTCAGTTCCAATTTGATGCCTTTGTGGTCTGAGAGTGTACAGGGAATAATTTCAGTGTTTCTGAATCTGTCCAGGTTTGTTTTATGGCCTAAGATGTGATCTATTTTGGAAAATGTTCCATGTGCTGCTGAGAAAAACGTATATTGTGTTGTTGCTGGGTGGAATATTCTGCAGATGTCTGTTAGATCTAGTTGGTCTATATAGTTGTTCAGTTCTAAGGTTTCTCTGTTGACTTTTTGCCTTGTTGATCTGTTCATAGGTGAGAGTGGTGTGTTGAAGTCACCGACAATCACTGTATTTCGATCTATGTATGGTTTCAGTGTAACTAAAGTTTGCTTGATGAAGTTCGGGGCTCCGGGATTACGTGTGTAAATATTTAGGATCGTTATGTCTTCCTGGAGGAAAGATCCCTTTAGTAGTATGTAGTAACCTTCTTTGTCTTTTCTTACTAATTTTAGTTTGAATTCTATTTTATCTGATATGAGGATGGCAACTCCAGCGTGTTTATGGGGGCCATTAGCTTGAGAGAGTTTATTCCAACCTCTCACTTTCAAAAGATGATTGTTTTTTGGGGTAAGATGTGTCTCTTGAAGACAGCACAAGGATGGCTCTTGCTTTTTGACCCAACTAGACTGCCTATGCCGTTTAATTGGAGAGTTAAGTCCATTGACATTGAGAGTTAGGATTGAGAGATATTTATTAGTTCCTACCATTTTTAAAAGCTTTTATTAGGGCCTGTGTCTTGACAGTTCTTGTGGTCCTTAGATGATATGCTGTTTAGGTGCCATTTCTTTCCCTTTATTGCATTTATTTTGGTTTTCTATGTATAGAACATCTTTGAGAATTCTCTGTAGTGTTGGTTTTGTTGCTACATATTGTTGCAGCTTTTCCCTGGAATGGAATGTTTTTATTGTTCCCTCGGTTATGAATGAGAGCTTAGCTGGGTACAGTATTCTTGGTTGTAGTTATTTGACTTCAGGGTATGACATATATGCTTCCAGTCACTTCTTGCTTGCATGGTCTCTGCTGAGAAATCTGGGGTTATTCTGATTGGTTTGCCTTTATAGGTTACTGATCCCTTTTCCCTGGCTGCCTTTAGGATCCTTTTTTTGGTTTCTATTCATCCAGTTCGGATTACGATGTGGCGGTGGGAAGTTCTTTTCTGGTCGGGTCTGTTTGGGGTTCTAAAAGCTTCTTGTATCTGGATGGGCCTGCCCTTCTGGATATTTGGGAAATTCTCTGAGATGATTCCCTGAAGTATATTTCCAATACCATTGACCTCTTTCTCCATGCCCTCCTCAATACCAATTAGCCTTAAATTAGGCTTCCTAATTGTATCTTGGACCTCCTGAAGCGCTCTCTCATTTTTCCTAGATTTGGATTGACTCATATTCTGTTCTTTCTCTATAACAACTAAATTATCTTCAGCCCCGGAAATTCTCTCCTCTGCATTGTCTAACCTGCTATCAAAGCTATCTACTTTATTTTTCATCTCCCTTGCTTCTAATTGCTCATTTTTGATGCCTTGCATCTCTTCTTTTAGATCATGTATGGATTTCTTTAGCTCCTTGATTTCCATTTGAGTGGTTAGCTCAGTAGCTTTATTTTCTTTGAACATTTGCTGGAGTTCGGTCACCTTTTTATTTGTGGATTCTATGAATTCATCCATCTTTCTTTGAAAAACCTTTATTATGGCCTCCTTTATGGCTTCTTCTTTTTCACTTATCACCTTGTTTATGGTTTCCTCTTGTTCAGCTATGGCTTCCTCCCTTATCTCTTTCTTTATATTTTCATATTTTTCATTAATGATGTTTATCAATTGCATTTGTACAGCACTTGGAAGACTCTCCTCTAGGTTTGCCAGTGACTGTTCCATTGGCTGTTTACATTGGGTGGGGGATGTTGTTTCTTGATTTGACATTTTTCTTGAGTTTCTTGTTCTGCCCATTTGAAAATGGGAGCAAGATTAATACTAAACACGATTATAGTTTTTCAGATATAACCAACCTAGACCTCTGTAGCTGGCAGACTCTAGATGTTCACAAGTTTTGATTGGTGTTATCACTCTTTCTTTTTGTGCAGTTACCGACCAGTCTAATACATCCACTGATAAGCGATTTATACCCAAAACAATAAGCCTCTCAATCCAATCTCTGTTGTCTTTAAGTCCCTCTGAGCCTAGAGAATAATTAAACACCCAGATATACAGTGTTGCTCAACAGCCATCAAGTGTAGATCCATGCAGTATAAGGGTTGAAAGACGAACAGAGGTCCAGAGATAGAGAAATAGAATGAGAGAGGTCAGGGGGTAAGTAGGTAGAGTATTTGAGTACAAAGTTTGGAAAGTATTAGAATAAAACTTATGTGTTGCTGCACGACTATCTCTTAGCCCAACCAGTGGCCTCACAGTGGACCATGGGATGGATCTGCGAGCTTCCGTCTGAGCGCGGTTGGCAGACGTTTTCCTTTGCTGCTTCCAGGGGCAGCCCCAAGCCAAGGGTCTGGGGATTGAGAGTTTCAGGAGCTCTCAGCAGGACCAGCAGGAGGCCCCTCTGTTCCTAGGGGCGGGGCCCAGCTGAGGACATGGGCTCCAAGGGCGGAGCCGCACCTTTTTGATTCTCAGTAGGGGAGCTTGGCTGCTGGTGGGCCCTTCAGATCCCTGCTGTGTTTCCTCTGCTTTGTCAGAGTCTGTGACTGTGGGGGCCCCTCAGTGCTGTCTTGCTCAGGATTCCCAGCTGGAGGATGCCTCGCTCAAGAATTGAGGGGGGGCAGATGCTGGCTCCTATTATCCCGCACCCCCTACCCACTGTTGTAAGGCAGGGTCCCAGCGCCCTCCACTCTCCAGATCCAGTGGCCTGGGTGAGGAGCCTGGTGGGCGGGTGGGAGCTGGGACAGCTCCGCCTCCCCTGGTGGGGTGCTGAGTCTTAGGGTCTGCCCGCTTGTCAGTCTCCAGTCAGAGGGCTGGGCGTTGAGCCCGTTGGGCGGGTGGGAGTTGGGACAGCCCCGCCTCCCTTGGTGGGGTGCTGGGTCTTATGGGTAGCCCGCCTGTCAATCTCCAGTCAATGGCCTGAGTGAGGGGGCTGTTGGGGGGAGGGACAGGATTCTAAATTCCTTGCCCCCCTGCTCCTGCCAGTCTTTCTCGGGCGGGGTGTTGGGGTCTGAGTTAAGTTCTATTGCTTGGCACCCGCTCCGCTTTCCCGATGTGTTTGGGGATGCGCTGTATTACTCACGCCTCTGCGTCCGTCTGCGGGTGCTCCACGGTGGTGGGGAGTCTTTCACTCCCCTCGGGTCTCCGCCGCCACCTGTGTTCTTCGTCTGTGTTCTGCTGCTTCCGCCGTTCGCTGGCCCAGTTCTGTGCTGGTTTCTGTAGCAGTTGGGCTCCCGGCCTGGCGCCCTCCACTGCCGCCACTTTTCGTGGATTAGATCCAACGCCCGACGCCGCTTTCCCAGCGTGGAGCCGGCACCCGCTCAAGCCACTTTTCGCGGCTTGGTCTGGGCCAGCTGCCGCTTTTCGCGGCTTTCGCGGCTTTCGCGGCTTTCGCGGCTTGAATCTGGTGGCGAGAGGTGGGGGAGGGGTCCTCGCGTTCCAAATTCTTTGAGAAAGTTGGATGTGAGCTTTCTCTGGATTTCTTTTCCGGTTTGAGTCCTTCTCCGTTGCTTTTTGAGTTTGTTGTTGTGGATTTCTTAAGGTAGTTGGCCTGTGGGACTCCCTGGTTCTCTCTTTTTGTCAGAGAGAGCTAGGCAGCCTCCCTATTGTCTCGCGCCATCTTCCGATCTCCCTTCTGTATGCTCTTAAACCTGCTAGACCACGGGGCACCTCTGATCCCAGGCTCTCAGAGGAGCGCCCTCTGCAGGGAAGTCTCAGTCCGCACACCCAGGCTTATGGATCCTAGCCCAGTTTCAAAGTGAGAGCCCAGGCTGCCAGAGCCCAGGTCAGGTGTCAGGGGCCATGTAAGGGGCTGGCTGGGCCTCCGGATTCTTTCTTGGCTCTGTGGACGCTGGCCTGCAGACTGCTTCTCTGCAGCATCCCCTCCTTCTGCAGGTGACAGTTGCTGACGATGATGCTTTAAAAAGGAAAAAAGAAAAGGAGAAAGAGTAGAGGTATCTTCTTCTTTAACCACTGCAAGGAGGTCCTGACCTGCCATCTCTCCAGACAGCCCTGTGAGCACCAGGAGAGGGGAGGGAGGCTTCCCCCCCCCCCCGCCCCGGAGAAGCTGTGATGGCTCTGTGCTCCCCCGTGGCCCTCTCTCCAGAGGCAGCCTATGTTTGTTGACCAGGCTGGGATGCATCCCCTCTGTGTGTACAGAACACTCTGTGGCCCTTTGCAATTTCCACCTGGCTGATGTTTCTCACAGCACAGTCCATCTTCAGCAGAGGTCTGTGGCCCCCAGGAAGAGATCCAGATATGCCCTCAAATGCTCTGATCCCCGGGAACTAGGGGGAATCTAAGACAGCACAGCTGGCCTCAGATCCAGGAAGCGCCATTTGGGGTCCTACTGCTCGCTCAGGTGGTTTGGAAAGGTCAAGCGTGGTTCTCCTGGCAGCCTCTGGGCATCAGGAAGACATAGATTGGTGGGTTCCTCGGCTACACACGGGAGATTTCATCGCTCACAAGGACTCACAAGATGCAGCATTCACTCCACGCTGCATCTGCAGCCATCAGCACTCAGCCTGCCCCTTATCCCCTGCCCGACTCCATTCTTCTTGCCATTGTCTCACTCCTGGTGGCCCTCAATCTTCATCTCACTTGAGAAGTTTAATTCTCTGTTGCATTGAACACCCCAGGCCACGGATTTTTCTGGAACCCTAGCTTGAATTCCTGTAGCCCCTTCTTTCCCCACCGCACATGCAATCTTACCATCACAAATCTCAGCGTAGCATCATCAAGGCCAGCCTGCGTCTGAGACAGAGCGAAGTTAAATTGGAGAACTGAACTCCTTGGGGTTGCCAGAGCCTGTGGCTGCTCTGAGTCAGGGAGGGTCTGTTTAAATCCATCTGTTTCCTGGGAACACCGCTTCTCTGGCCCTCGGGATTCATAAGTACACTGATTGCATTATGGAAGCTCTGCAGACCCACCTTCCGTGCTGTAGGCCCTGTATCTCGTTCTGTTCCATTGTCTGCCTGTATGTCTGGTCTTTGCATTTTCTCGGTACCTAGCCTCCCCTCAAAGCTATTTGCTGTTGCCTCCTTTCTGCACTCCTCTCCATTTCTGCTGCTTCTATGCCTTTTATGTTTCACTCTCCACATAGAAATTTCCCTGTGGACAAAGCTACATCTACTTCCTAGGATACTGGTCAGCTGCCTGCAGCTTCCAGTTAAGTGCTTGCTTCTAGATTGACCAGGGGTGATCAAAGCCAACAGGGCTGTTCAGGGTGCAGTGGCGCCCTACTGCAGGAAAACCCCTCTGGAGCGACCTTCTGGGCATGGTGGGCACTCTGCTTAGTCACAGGACAACACAGCCTGCCTTCGACACAGCACTTCTCCACTTCCCAGCAGGAGAGCCACAACAGATCCTGGATCGTCCCAGAATGCCTCAGTTAAGCACCACAATGTCCAGCCGTGGTTGAGGCTGACTGCAAAGGAACAAGATTGCCATCCATTCAAGTAGCTTTCCGCCATTGCTGAAGGTCCCTTCCCTGTTCCCAAGGCACCCTTTGCATCGCATATGTCCTGCTTACATAGTGGAGCACTCTTCTTACCCGCTCTCATTCATTTGTTCATTCACCAAAATATGTAGGTGAATGAAAATAGGCAAGCACATGTGAAAGGGTATCAATGTATGTGAATTAATGCACCTTCTATCTGGCAAATATCATGTAACCCTTTTATTAATTACAATAAAAAATAAATTAAAAAAAATAAATAAAATAGGCAAGCACTATGCCATGCCCTGAAGATACAGATCAGGCAAATACCATCCTTGTGGTGGAGAGAAGTTCACAATGCCTCGTGGGGTGCATTCGTTATTTTCTCTTCCTTCTCCCTTCTGGGGATGGTTTACAAGGAAGATACTTTAAAGGTGCCACCGGCCAGTACTAAAGGCCAGCAGGCTCTCTGCCCTTCAGCCCCAACCCACTGCATCTGCTAAGCACACACACTCCTCACTTCACCTCTCACTGCACTCAGTGAGTGCAAACCCACTGTGAAACAGGATGTTAAACATTGCACTCCATTCCCAGGGCACTCTTAGTGTGCAAACAGGCACATAATCAGAGCAACCACCTCCCTTCCCACACCACTGCACCTCCTCTGGGCTCCACGAGACCAGGACAAGAGCTGGGAACCATCTAGGCCCTCAGCAATTCTGCAGGAAACACCTTGAGCCGTGAGCTAATAAAATACGCAGTGGTGTGGGCAGTGCACACGACAGCTCTGTGGTGAGTTATTCCAGGCCTAATGCCTTCTAAGCAGAGACCAGACAATTAGCAAATGCTCCTGAGAGCCAGGGCAAAGGGTTTGTCTTTTCTCCATGTGTGTGATGGCCTCTTGCTTTTGCTTAGACTTGCTCACACAGTCGCCTCAAAAACAGTCTATTCCTGTCTCTAAAAAATACTCTTCCCCCAACATTCTCACTGGCTGCTTCAAAGGATGTCATACAAGCAAATCCAAGCAGGAGTGTCTCTTCGCAGGGACTCTGTTGTTAACTCTGCCATACAAAACAAGGGCTTTTCTTGGTTTATAAGAACGGAACAGCTCTAGGCAGCCGTCCATCCCTGCCAAATTTGAGGTGCTGGTAATAATATAATAATGCATTCTTACAGTTTCTACTCTACTTGAAGAGCACATTCTTGTAACTGACACAACCAAAAAGGAAAAAAAGAAAGCAATTTTTAGATCTTTAAGCACCAATGTCTTGGCTACCGACAGAGGTTCTGCTCTGTGACTGATGAGACCAACTAATCTCCCAGGGCTCTCTCCTAAGATAGCACTGCAGTGGGCTCGGCTCACAAGGCTTCCAGTGCTCATGGCCAGAGAATGAGGCACACAGAGAAGACAGCTCTCATGTCCCAACAGGCAGCACGTGCTCAGGCACTGTCTCCCCAAAGGCAGCTCATCCGGGGCTGAGCAGATTGTGTGATGAGAGATACAGTAGACGGTAATTTTTGCAACAAGCCAGGGGACTTGCTTCTGTCAACCCAACATAACAGAGTCTTCCAAGAGAATGAGTCTGAGTTGTGTTGAAATGTATGGCATGCAACGAAGTATGTGTATACCCAAAGGGCTTGAGAAGAGGGGAGGGTTGAAAGGGGTGGTGAGGGCTTTGTAAGCTGTTTTACTGCAGGACTCATAATAAAGTGGCATATGTCTTAGGATGGACAGGTCCCTTTTGGACAGAGGCCCTCTGTGTAAGGCTCCTGTCCACTCTCCATGCTGTGATCCTGGAAGACTCCCTTGAAGTCGGTTCTTAGCCTCAGACACTTGTATGAGCTTGCCTGAGAGTCCTGCGTGAATAACATCCTGCTTGTATGTCCTTTATCTGTTAGGGTTTGACATACACACCTCCATTTTAATTCTGACTGTCACAGTTCAAACTGTTTTCCACCTTCTAATGTCTTGGAAATCCTAGCAGAGTAAAAGTTACTTGATAATATCAGGACTTCTAAATCCAAATAGCCCAGTCCTTGTTACAATTCTTAACTACAAATGGACCTGGGGTTTATTGATGGAGCCACAAGACATTGGAGGTGGGGCCTGGTGTTCTAGTTCCTCTTTGAAAATGACTACAACAACCCTGATACCTGCCCTCTGCCTTTGCAGCACAGAGTTACAGCTCGGGTTCCAGCTTGGTGCAAAAGTTTCCACCTCACATTCTAGTGGCTTCTCCAGCCCATGCGTATTCCTGAAGCAGTTCCTGTGGGGTCCCTGGCTGGGTGGGGAGGCATCCTGACGGTGGTGTGACAGGAGGATGGCATTCTGGCCACAGGTACAGGACGCTTCTCCAGGCGGTGCTGGTAACCTCCCCAATCTCCCCCACACTTACGTTCTGATCAGCTACTTCCAAGTAATGTTGGTCCTGGATCTGCTACATGCACAGCTCCAACTGCCTCAAAATGACACAAGTGCCACTTCCTCCTCTCTCCTTGGAGCAGAGATGTTCGCACAACCATCCAGGAGGAAGTCCGTGTGTCTACCGAGGATTTTCAATCCCTTCTCCTCCCACTCACCAAGAAATATCCCATGACCAACTCAAACATTAGGAGTTATGGAAATCATCTGTGTCTCTGGCTCAGAAAGCATCTTTGTACAGGCATTTGCATTCTATAAAACAAGAATATATGCACATCCAAATATATATGCCTGTAGTCCTCAGAAGAAACAGGACGTTGATGGATTGGTGAATGTTAAAATCTGGACATGTACAAGTCCTTTATATTAAACTGTGTGGTATTTGCACATAACCTATGCATATCTTCCCATCTGCTTTAAACATGTCTGTACTACTTCTAACATCTTATAAGCATGAACCGTTGTGACTCTTTTCACTCCGTGGTGAGTAGAATCTGTGGGCACAGAACCTCTACGGAAGTCTGACTGTAAATGCAAACACACACACACACACATATGCTTTTTGACTGGGAGACACATGTGTGCATGTGTGTATGACACATGCATGTGTGCATGGCTGTGTGTGTTGTGTACATGCGTATCTATATGAAATCTGAGGTCAGACACCCACTGGCTTCACAGAACTGACTGTCCTTCACATCCTAAGGCAGTGGACCACCATGATGACGTTGGGGTCCTTGAATTGCCCCTTTCCCCTGACCATTACAGCTTCATGGGCCCTGAGGTCCTGGCTCGGTACTGCAGCGGAAGTGCTCAGCAGCTCGGGGGAGCGCATGACTCCCGTGTCTGTCCTGTGCACTGAGGGCCGAGGACTGAGTGCACAAATCTAGCCTATCGGTTCACAGAGAGGCTATCAGGCCTCAGCCAAGCCCACTGGGAGGGGAGCTGCAGGGGACGCCTGCTCCACCTTGCGCTTTGTGCTCACACGTGGCCTTGGTGACTATGAACACTTCTGTGTCATCTCACCGATACATTTCATCTTGTCATGTCTCCACAGACACAGACTCAAGCTTAGGGTGAACAGGGAAAAAAATGGCACCATTTCCAGGGACAGAGTCTTAATATTCATTTCTTGAAGCCTCTGTCCATCCCATCCATGGACCCGTGCACCAGTCCCCACTCCTTCCACTCTCCTGTCCAAAACACAATTGGAAACTTGGCTCTTTTTGTCTTTTGTCTGAGACATGCAATTTGGCACCAGTCTCCTTTCTTTTCCAGGAAGTTCTCAACCAGTGTAGGAGCTGGGAATCCACTCTCTATACATAGGTGTACAACAACACATCTCAACCCCTAATTTACCTACATTCAATTAAACTGGCTGTGAACACCTGCAGACCAGTGATAAGGCATCTGTATCACTCAAACCTTTCATCTCTATGAAAAAAAAATACTTTAGTAAACACATTAAGGGAGGAGAAGGATTTCTTTTCTTTTCTTGCCAGTCCTAGAGCTTGAACTCAAGGCCTGGACAGTGTCTCTGAGATTCTTTTTTTTATTGTAATTAGTAAAAGGGTTACATGATATTTGCCAGATAGAAGGTGCATTAATTCACATACATTGATACCCCTTCACATGTCTTGGTACCCATTACCCTCCCCCCCACACCCCCACCCGTCTTGGTTTTCCCCCTTTCCCTATCAAATTTCAAATAACCAAATACAAATAAATTCAATATATCAGATAACAAAGTGAGATACTATAACAATATGAGATAACCAAGGGACGGCAAAGGAGATGAGAGACAACGTAGTACATTAAGGACAACAATCATTCGTTATATGGCTTTTGTTTCAATATCCTGGAGGTCCTTTCAATTAGCTTCATACTATATGGCCTTATGTATCAAGGTTTTGCTCTATTGCAGATCTCTGCTAGTAGAGCCCAAGGTTTCTACTGATTATGACGAATGAGGGAAACCATTGAGCCTAAGTTCCTTTGAGTCTGGCTTACTTCACTTAATATGATTTTTTTCTAAGTCTTTCCATTTCCTAACAAATTCTACGCTGCTGTCAGAAAGAATGTCTCTGAGATTCTTTTGCTCAAGACTAGCACATTATCACTAGAGCCACAGTGCTACTTCTGGCTTTTTCTGTGTATATGGTGCTGAGGAATTAAACCCAGGGCTTCAAGCATGCTAGGCAAGTACTCTACCGCTAAGCCACATTCCCAGCCCAGAGAATGAGTCACCTTCTCAGAGATTCCAGTCCTGGTCATCTGGTTTTGAGGTCTTAGGATCACAGTGGTAGAAGGACATGGAGGAACACAGTTGAGGACCTCATGGTGACCAGGAAGCCAGATGATTAGAAGGAACTCCCTTCTTTCAGTAAACTTCCTAATTCTAACCATGCCCTTCTTTCTAATAACACTGTCATCGTATGAATCCATCAAGGGATTTAGCACAGTGGTGAATTCAGAACCCTATAGCCCAATCACTCTCCTGAAGCCCCATTTCTGAATATCACTGTGAGGGGGACTAAGCCTTCAACACATGAGCCTCTTGAAGGGAGGTGTCCAGAACCTGCAGCATCTTTGGGATTGTTCTTCACCACACTGGAAACACTGACACTTGCCCATGTAATGGAAGCAAGCTCAGCTCCTAACACTGCAAAGCTAGCTCCCGTCTCCAGGTCCTGTGTGGTCTGCCAGCTTTTCCTAATTAAATGTCAAGACTTCAACCCTTTAGAACAACCTCATTCTTAGCCCTTCACGGGTAAGGCTTTGAAAAAGAAAGGAGTTTTAAAGTATCTCCTCTCAAACAAGTTACAAATCCCTTCTGGTCCTCTTCCAAGGAAGCAAAGAAAATGCCTGACATTTTAGGAGTGGGAAAAGGCAGTGTTTTAGTTGTCTTGCTTGGATTTGCCTTCTTTGGATTGCTCGAGAGCTGGAGCATAGACCCCTCATCCTCTTATTATACTCTAAGATCACATCCCATGTTCTGGAAGCTTTGACTGGGGCTTTCACAGTATTCTGTACAGTTGCTGAAACATTCTAGATTTCACACCTCACAGAACGTGCCACAGCAGAGATTTTAGTTTTATCTTTGGAGGGAGCCAAATGTCAGGAAACCTATAAAAGAAAATAGGAGGGCCGGGAGTTTGGCCTAGTGGTTAAAGTGCTTGCCTAGCACGCATGAAGACCCGGGTTCGATTCCTCGGTACCACATACATAGAAAAAAGCCGGAAGTGGTGCTGAGGCTCAAGTGGCAGAGCTCTAGCCTTGAGAAAGTCCAAGGACAGTGCTCAGGCCCTGAGCTCAAGCCCAGGACTGGCCAAAAAAAAAAGAAAAAGAAAAAGAAAATAGGACTGAGACACTATTCAAACAGCGAATAAGATCCTAGAACTCTGTGTAAAGTTTCATCTGGAACCAATTTAGACATAATGATGGATTTTTAAAAAATATCATTAGGACTGACTTTTGAAGATAAAGATAATTTAGAGAGCTTCTAAAACATAAAACCACTCCAAATGGATAAACTTGAAGGAAAGGAGACTATATCTTTATTTATCCAAGAAAGAGTTCTTGGACTTCTAATATACATCAAGCACTGACCTTAGTACTGAGTTCATGGTCTTAGGAGACCTCCCGCTCTCTTTCATTTGTCTCCAGCTTGCTCTGAATTGCAGAGTACAATGAGTATTTTGAGGATATAGACTCTGAAGGGCAGACACCTTGGTCAAGTTATAGAACTTTCTGGAAGCTTGCCTACCCTAATTCTTAACCATGGTGATGAATCACATTTTCTCATAGCCTTCAGGGGACAGGGGGAGACTAAAGAGCCCTCCTCGTTAGAACACACTCCCATCAATCTCAGATCACCAGGAGCTCCCTTGAGTAGCTCTCTTGAAACCCTGCACTTTGCTGTGCTGACCTCCCAGAGATAGAATATTTCTGAACCTCTGATTATTTATTTAAATATGCAGCATGTTTTCTTAATCCTTCCTATCTGGCCCAGAAAGCTTGTCTTCCTCCTTCACATCCCTATGTTTTAAACCTAGATCCCAATGTGATGATATTCAGAGATGAGCCTCTGATTGGTGCTTGGGTCATGAGGATGGAACACTCCCGATGTGTCTATGTGTCCTTATGAAACAGACCACCGAGTGCTGGCGTGTGAGATACGGTTAAAAAGTGGCCACTTGAAAACCGGGAGAGAAGTCAACCCTTGGATCTGTATTTTTGGCTTCTAGAATCATGAAAAACCAGTGTCTGTTCAGCACTGGTTATAGCATGCCTGTGGACTGAAACACCTTAGTAAGTAGAATTGTCTCTAGTACAGTACTGGACTGTGTACACCTCTTTTCTTCAAATCCTGGAGCTCTGGAGGTAGAAGATATCTTTACTCACCACTGGACCCCAGCACTGAGCACAGGATCTGGCCGAGAGTAGATGCATAGCATCTATAGGATGAGTTCACCTAAACCTTCCTGTTGCTCTAGATTCCCTACTGCTGTCCTTTAAAAGAATAATAATAAACTGCTTTGTGGAATGGCAACACCTTTGTACAACTACTTAAAGATAAAAGCCATTTTTAAATCATAAAATTGTAATCATTCTTGTATCACAAACGCATGGCCTTATAGTTCTGAGAGAATTCTCCAATGTCAGAGGCCTAAAGCCCAAGTGCCAGCAAGGTTGTTTCCTGGAAGGTACAGGGAAAAGCCCAGCTTCCACCTATCTTCCTTGGCTCATGAATTCTTCTACCCTCTTCAAAGTCAGCAGTGCTGGGCTGAGTCTTTCCTGTGCTACCATCTCTCTGGTTCTCTCTTCTGTCTCTCTCTTGCACTTTGAAGGACCCATGACAATCATCCCCACTGAATTGCAAGTTTAATCCCATCTGCAACCAAAATTCCCTTTAACCATGTAGCCACCATATGAATTTTCTCAGGGATCAGGATGTGGCTATCCTTGGGGCCATTATTGTTTTAACACATGGCATATGAAGAAGTTTGGAAATTCAGGATCCTAATTTATGATAGCTACAATTCAGAGTGATCCCGGAACTGTCTGTCTGCTGTTACCTCTAACCACAAGGGTCTCAAATAAGTCTGATCTCAGGACTTGGCTATGTCAGCTGCTCCTCAGTTCAGAAACCATTCAACCTTTACCTCCCTCTCGTGAATTACTACTGGGAGGACAAGACAGCCTGTGGGAAAAGATTTGTGCTAGGAGCTCTGACATTTTGCTACCCTTTGCTTCTCTCCAAGAACATGGCATGGTGGGTGGGAAATCTGATATGGTTTGTGCCTAATCTGAGCTTTCTCTCTGAACTTCTGCTTCTTTCTGTTTCCAGTGTATCATGACTATCTGGATGACTTCCCAGTCTTTCCTTCTTAATTAACTCATCTGGGGTGGGGGGGAACCTCCATTCTAGCCGTTATTTATAAAGAACTATGGCTCCCCTATTGACTGAGAGAGACTTAAGATTTTCCTGGGGGGAAAAAAAAGTTCAAAGTGCTTTCAAGACTATAGCATTTTACTTCCCATAGAAATCTTGGTGGGACTGTAGCCAGGAAGAATGAGAATGGAGGTGAAGTATACAGAAGTATTACTGGCCACATTGAAAAACAACCATTGGGTTTTGTGATGGTTTCTGTGGCTACATACACCCTAGAAGGCGAGTGTGCATTTGGGGAAGGTGAGTATTGTGTTAGGCCATTTCAATCTACTGCTAACCAGAATAGCATGGTGATCTACAATGAACAGACTTCTAGAGGCTGGGAACACAAGATGGAAGGTCAGCATCTGGAGAAGACTTGTGGACTATGCTCTCTGTGGAGGAATAGCAAAAACAGAGAGAGAGAGAGCAAGAAAAAAGGGAGGCTAAAGTCACCCTTTCGTAAGGAAGCCACAGAGTTCATTCATTCATTAGGGGCTCAGCCCTCCTGGCTCTTCACCTGTGAAAGGCTCCATCTCCCAGCCATGTCAACGATGGAAATGCAGTTTCAATATGAGTTGTAGAGAGGAAGCACTCACACCATAGCAGATACCTAAAGGCTAACCTGACTTATGTGTATGTGTGTGCAAATTGCCCACATCTACAAATTCATACCATCTCACTCATCCACCTACTTCTTCAGACAGTGTCTCCTGATCCTCTGCTATGTTTCTGACACCGTCGCCATTATTGGGCTGTGTCAGTTGGCAGTCAGAATGAAGATCAACTCTCTTGAAATCATGGAAGTGTCTCGGGCTTCTTAGAGAGGGGAAGTCCAAGCTGAGAGTCAGCACTCGGGCGAGTGCTGTCTCTGAGGAGCCTCCTGGAAGAGAAAGGAAGCCACCTGTCAACAGGTGTGCACAGTCCCTAGAAAACCCCGGGCTCCTAACATGTAAGGAGAGGAAGAGGTTGTCTGGAGATAGGAAATGTCATAAGCCGGGCGCAGTGGCTCACGCCTGTAATCCTAGCTACTCAGGAGGCTGAGATCTGAAGATTAAGGTTCAAAGCCAGCCTGGGAACAAAAGGATCTGAGACTTTTATCTCCAATTAACCTCTAGAAAATGCGAAGTGAGGCTTGGCTCAAGGGTAAGGCAGTAACCTTGAGCTGAAGAGCACAAGGACAGCACCCAGGCCTAGTTCAAGCCCCATGACCCACCAAAAAAAAAAAAAAAAAGGAAATGTCATGGTCGTGTCATTTCAGCAGCAGCAGGGGGACCTACTAAAAAGCCTAGACTGTTTGACTATTGTCTCTGAGTTACGAGTTACATAAAGCACTATGGATATCTGGCAGGATCTAATGGAGAAAGCCCACAGGAAGCACTATGGAAAGAGAAGCCAAGATATGGCCAAGACCAGAGCAGGAAGAGATAAATGTACTGATTCAGACAAAGACTAATGAGAGGAGAGGCCACAGAGTACCTCGACGAAGTCACTAGCTTGTAGATGAAGGGATGAATCACAGACATGTTTAGAAAGAGGTTTATTTGTTTATTTGAAATAGGGAAGGGGGAAAATAAGATGATTAGAAGGGGGTGGGGGGAGGGAAACAGTGACAAAAATATGAGAAGGGGTATCAATGTACAGGAAGTACTACCTGACAAATGTAGCTGTAACCCCTCTATATGTTATCCTGACAATAACATAAAAAAAATAAAAAGAAGACTATATCAGCACAAATTAAATTTAAAAACAATTATCGGTAGAAGCCAGGTATTGGTGGGTCATGCTTGTAATTCTAGCTACTCACAAAGCTCAAATCTGAGGATCATGATTCAAAGCCAGCCCAGGCAGGAAAGACTCATCTCCAATGAACCACCAGAAACCTGGACGTAGTACTGGCTCAAAGTGGTAAAGCACTAGCCTTGAGCAAAAGAGCTTAACAACACTGCCCAGGCATCGAGTTCAAGCCCCATGATTGACCAAAAAATAAAATTTAAAAAAGTCAACAGGAGCCAGACTCCAGTGGCTTACTTAGGAGGTTGAGATTGAAGATCTCAATTCAAAGCCAGCCTGGACAGAAAAGTCAGTGAGACTATTAGTTCCAACAACTACTTTTTTTTTTGACAGTCCTGGGTGTGAGCTCAGGGCCTGAGCACTGTCCTTGGACTTTCTCAAGGCTAGAGCTCTACCACTTGAGCCTCAGCACCACTTCCAGCTTTTTTCTATGTATGTGGTACCGAGGAATTGAACTCGAGTCTTCATGCATGCTAGGCAAGCACTTTAACCACTAGGCCAAACTCCAGGTCCCCTCCAACAAACTACTTTTTAAAAAGACCGGAAGTAGAACTGTGACTTAAGTGGTAAAGTACTAACCTTGAGCAAAACAAATGCGGGGACAGCACTGCCGTGCCCTGAGTTTAAGCCCCAGGACCAGCACAAATATACATACTTAAATATGTATGTATTTTGCTACTTCAGGAGCAAAAATATGGGGTTCTTTTATATTTTTCTGTCTCAATTAAGGACATATTTTTATAATTTATATATTTGTTCTTAGATTGTATTATTTCTATTTCTATATTATTTTACATACTTTTCTGGGTTGTTTAAGGATACATTATTTTTATGATTCCAAACAAAACAGAAAGCTTCGTTGCATTTAAAATAACCATGATCCTTTTGGACCTGAAACTTGAAGCCAGTCCTTAATCTATAACACATAGCCCAGAAAGCCAGCCTTCTGTAAATCACATGTGTAAGAAACCAGATTCTTATCTCTAGGGACAATCCAGGTGACTTCTTAATAATTGGTCCAACAAGACAAGGACACGATTGGTAACTGACAGCTTCCCTAACTTCCAACCAATCAGAGAAAACAAAAATTCCCCCAACCAATACCGCACAGAAGATCCGCTTCCACTTAACCCGCCTCCAGCTTCCCAGAGGCTCTCCTTGAGTTCCCTCCCCACTCCACTCCTCAGCCTCCCGCCCCTGCCTGCTCTGAGCCTCCCCTAATTGCAGATCGTGGTAGCTGATCTGTGCCACAGGAGCTCTAGATAAACAGCGTTTGCTTTTCTTCCCTGGTTGGTACTATGGTTCAGATATGGTTCTCTGGGATCCCAAGGGCTATGTGTGGGGAAGTGGTACGGAACCTTGAAAAGGTGACTAGTAGAGGATCATCAGGAGCTCGGAAGGACCTGATGTAGCTCTTTGAGGGAAGGCGTTTGTTCTCAAGAGAGTTGATATTTTTCTATATATTTTTATTGTAATTAATAAAAGGGTTACATGATATTCTCCAGATAGAAGGTGCATTAATTCACATACATTGATACCCTTTCACATGTCTTGGTACCCATTACCCTCCCCCCCACACCCCCCACCCATCTTGGTTTTCCCCCCTTCCCTATCAAATTTCAAATGACCAAATACAAATAAATTCAATATATCAGATAACAAAGTGAGATACTATACCAATATGAGATAACCAAGGGACAGCAAAGGAGGTGAGAGACAACATAGTACATTAAGGACAACAATCATTCGTTATATGGCTTTTGTTTCAATATCCTGGAGGTCCTTTCAATTAGCTTCACATTATATGTCCTTATGTATCAAGATTTTGCTCTATTGCAAATCTCTGCTAGTAGAGCCCAAGGTTTCTACTGATTATGACAAATGAGGGAAACCATTGAACCTAAGTTCCTTTGAGTCTGCCTCACTTCACTTAATATGATTTTTTTCTAAGTCTTTCCATTTCCTAACAAATGGGGCGATGTCATTCTTTCTGACAGCAGCATAGAATTCCATTGTGTACAAATACCACAACTTGTTGATCCACTCATCAACTGAGGGACATCTAGGTTGGTTCCATATCTTTGCTATGGTGAATAATGCTGCAATGAACATTGTTGTGCTAGTGGATTTAGTATGCCCTTGTTTCTGGATGGTTGGGTAAATGCCAAGTAGTGGAATTGCTGGGTCATAGGGGAGCTCTATGTTTAGCCTTTTGAGGCACTGCCACACTGCTTTCCATAGTGGTTGAATGAGTTTGCTCTCCCACCAACAGTGTAGTAGTGATCCCTCCTGGCCACATCCCCTCCAGCATCTGTTGTCATTCGTTTTCCTGATCCTGGCCATTTTAACTGGAGTGAGGTGGAATCTTAGAGTTGTTTTGATTTGCATTTCTTTTATGACCAAAGATGTCGAGCATTTCTTCATGTGTCTATAGGCCATTTTTGTTTCTTCTTCAGAGAAGACTCTCTTTAAGTCTTTGGCCCATTTTTTAATGGGATGGTTGTTACTTTGGAGGTTAGTTTTGGAGTGATTCAATTTTTTGAGTTGTTGACATATTTTAGATATGAGGCCTTTGTCCGTTGTTTGGTTGGTGAAGATTTTCTCCCACTCTGTAGGCTTCCTAATTAATTTACTAGCTATGTCCTTTGCCATACAAAAGCTCTGCAGTTTAATGCAGTCCCACTTATCCAGCCTTTCTCTGATTTGTTGTGATTCTTGGTCCTTATTAAGGAAGTTTCGACCTGTGCCAAGGAGACCTAGTGTATCTCCTATTCCTTCTTGTAAAGTTTTCAGTGTGTCAGCTTTTACCTCCAGGTCTTTGATCCATTTGGAGTTAATTCTAGTGCAAGGTGACAAAGAAGGATCCAACTTTAGTTTTCTGCAGGTGCTTAGCCAGTTCTGCCAGCAAACTTGTTGAAGAGGCTGTCTTTCTTGCATTCTATTTTTTTGGCTCCCTTGTCAAAGATGAGGTGGCCATAGGTCTGTGGTTTAATATCTGGGTCCTCAGTTCTATTCCATTGGTCTTCAGGCCTGTTCTTGTGCCAGTACCAAGCTGTTTTGATAATTATAGCTCTGTAATAGAGTCTAAAGTTTGGAATTGAAATTCCTCCTGCGCTGTTCTTTCTGCTAAGAAGTGTTTTTGCTATTCGGAGTCTTTTATTATTCCATATGAAATTTTGAATTGCCTCTTCTATTTCTTTAAAGAATGCCATTGGGATATTGATGGGTATTGCGTTGAATTTGTAGACAGCCCTTGGCAAGATTGTCATTTTCACAATGTTGATTCTTCCAATCTAGGAGCATGGGAGGTTTTTCCATTTCCTTAGTTCTGCTTTAATTTCCTTTTTTAGGGTTTTAAAGTTTTCGTCAAAAAGGTCCTTTACATTCTTAGTTAAGCTAATTCCTAGGTACTTTATTTTCTTTGAGGCTATTGTGAAAGGAGTTGCTTTCCTGATTATTGCCTCGTTCCTCTCACTGTTGGCGTAAAGGAAGGCAGTTGATTTTTGAGGGTTAATTTTATAGCCTGCTACTCTTCCAAAGCTTTGAATCAGCTCAAGGAGCTTGGGAGAAGAGTCTATAGGATTCTTTAGATACAGAATCATGTCATCTGCAAAGAGGGATAGTTTTATTTCCTCTTTCCCTACTTGGATCCCCTTTATGCTTGCTTCTTGCCTTATTGCACTGGCTAGGAATTCTAGTACTATGTTAAAGAGGAGTGGAGAGAGTGCGCATCCTTGTCTCATTCCTGATTTTAGAGGGAATAGCTTTAGCTTTTCACCATTAAGTGTAATACTAGCAGTGGGTTTCTCATACACAGCCTTTATTACATTGAGGAATGTTCCATGGATTCCTAGTTTCTCCAGAGCTTTTAACATAAAGGGGTGTTGGATCTTGTCAAATGCCTTTTCTGCGTCTATTGAGACAATCATGTGATTTTTGTCCTGTCTCCTGTTGATGTGTTGAATTATATTAATTGATTTGCGTATGTTGATATTAAAAAAAAAAAGACCATGGACTAGGACTGTGGTTTAGTGGTAGAGTGCTTGCCTAGCATGCATGAAGCCCTGGATTCAATGCCTCAGCACTACATAAACAGAAAAATCTGGAAGTGGTGCTGTAGCTCAGGTAGTAGAGTGCTTACCTTGAGCATAAAGCAGCTCAGGGATAGCGCCCATGCCAATTTCAAGCCCCAGACTGGCACAGAAAAAAAAAAAACACCACTGGGCTCCGTGGCTGACGCCTGTAATCCTAGCTACTTAGAAGGCTAAGATCTGAGGTGAGGGCTGCAGTTCCAAGACAGCCTGGGCAGGAAAGTCCTTAAGATTCCGATTTTAAGTTAGTCCCAGAAAAAGCTGGAAGTATTGCTATGGCTCAAGTGTTAGAGTGCTAGCCCCAGGACGGCAGAGGGTGGGGGAATAAAAGACTGACCCCCACCATTTTCTGAGGCTTCCCATCGAGCCATGTGATCTCATACTCTGTATAATCTCCTGCCATGATTCCCCCTGCCACGAGGCCCTCACAAGAGCCTCAGTAACACTTGCACCAGACCTTTGTTCTCCAAAATGGTGGGCAAAATTAGCTTTTCACTGTAAAGTGCCCAGACTCTAATATTTCATTATAGCAACAAAATGAACTAATTCTGTTAATGTTCACCTATCTCCCCAACCTAAAGAGCTCTGATACCAAGGAGAGCTTGAAGGGAGCAAGGATTTAGGAAAAAGATGCCACAGGGTTTGGTTTCCATTAGGGTGGGGGGTGGGGTACAGAAGAGGAGGGGAGGGAAAGATTTGACTGTAAAGCAACTAATGTAGCCCCACTAAAGGAATTAACTTAGCAAGAAAGAGCAGGTTGACAGATAATACCACTGTTGGTGCTTCAAAACTCAACCATTAAAATAGTTAAATGTTTTCCTCAACACTGGGACCCTGGCACTTGATGATTATTAATGTATTTTTGAACCTGGGAAATCGTTAATCACTTTTAAATAAATGAATAAAGTTTAGATTTACCAAAGCCAGAAGTCCACAGCCTTCCCTCAGTCCACATTTTCCTAACGTTATTTCCTCCACCTGTCTGGGCACAGCACCAGCATATCGACGTACAACTTCTCCATCAGGCACCAAATGGACCATTGGTGATGTGTGGAAAGCTGACATGTGCTTGCTTAATGCTTGAAAGATGGAAAAGTGAGCCAGCTGCCTAAAATGGTCACAGCTTCCAAACTAAGAAGGAAAATATTTGCACACATATATCAGCAATCCCCCAACTCTTTTTTAGTTACTCCTGCTTTCCTGAACTCTTCTTAAATTATTTCACAGCTTCAAAGCCCTCAGCACCTTCCATGTCATCCGGCCCATCCTCCTAAAAGGTGGCCCTTTTCTTCTCTTAACAACATGTCAATGACCCTTTCCATCAATTCCATGCCAGCCCAGCAGGAATAGGTTTTACTAAGGACTAGGCGTTCTGTCACAGCCCTGCTAATGAGGGTACAATGCCAGCTCCGTGTGTGGTCTTCATTTCTGGAGAACTGCACATCAGAAGGTTAAAAATTAAATGGGCAAAATTAATATGCTGCTGCTATTTAGCTCAGTATACTCAGAAAACTGCCATTCCAAAACATAACCAAAATGAAAATCATTCGTGGCATTCATATCATCTATCAAACTGCATGCATGCTTTCACTTTTATTCAGCCCAGACTCTTCAGATGCTCGGTAGCCACCCGGAGTGGGTAGCCGCCATATTGAATCCTGCAGGTTATCAAGATAACAAGACACAAGGAAACATTTTGTCCCTTCCTCTGGTGGCCATCATAGGATTCTCCCCAACAAAAGTCACTCATTTATTCTAGATCACTTTGCCCTTCTGCCCATACAAAAAAAAAGAACTAGCAGATAATACGGAATTGTTTTGGTATTTTGTTTTGTTTTGTGTCTATGAGGAAGGTATTAGAGTGGAGTATTGGTGGCTGTACCAGTAATCCTTCGTTATTCAAAAAGCTGAGCCCTGGAGAATCACAATTCAAAGCCAGCCTGAGCAGAAAAGACTGTGAGTCTCCATCTCCCTCAAAACAAATGAACAGCGGAAAGTTAGACTGGAGCCATGGCTTCAGTGGTAGAGTGCCTGTCAAGCAAGCGAGCAAGCAAGTACGACAGAGTTCAAACCCCACTAATGGTGCAAAAAGGAAGTTTCTAGCAGTGATGTGGATGAGTCTAGAGTGAATCATGTTGAGTGAGACAAGTCAAGACCAAAGGAACAAAAGGCGCATGGTATCCTTAATATGCGGTTATTAGATCCACACAGTACAAGAGCGAGGACTCAATATTTGCGAACCCAATGCTATGGACATGATACTGGAAATATAAACACAACTACATAGACATAAAAATCTATGACTCTATAGACATAATGTTTTATTTCATAAATTACTATGTATCTATGATCTACAAACCCTTAGCCTAATTCTGATTATGTTCTAAAAACTAAGTGCCAGTGATTATATAGAGAGATTCCCTTCTTGAACGCTTGTTTGTTAAACATGTCATTTGAAATATGATGCAAAAATCAATGTTAAAAGTTGTGGTATTTGTACACAATGGAATTCTATGCTGCTGTCAGAAAGAATGACATCAACCCATTTGTTAGGAAATGGAAAGACTTAGAAAAAATCATATTAAGTGAAGTAAGCCAGACTCAAAGGAACTTAGGCTCAATGGTTTCCCTTATTCATCATAATCAGTAGAAACCTTGGGCTCTACTAGCAGAGATTTGCAATAGAGCAAAATCTTGATACATAAGGCCATATAATGTGAAGCTAATTGAAAGGACCTCCAGGATATTGAAACAAAAGCCATATAATGAATGATTGTTGTCCTTAATGTACTATGTTGTCTCTCATCTCCTTTGCTGCCCCTTGGTTATCTCATATTGTTATAGTATCTCACTTTGTTATCTGATATATTGAATTTATTTGTATTTGGTCATTTGAAATTTGATAGGGAAGGGGGGAAAACCAAGATGGGTGGGGGGTGTGGGGGGGAGGGTAATGGGTACCAAGACATGTGAAAGGGTATGAATGTATGTGAATTAATGCACCTTCTATCTGGCAAATATCATGTAACCCTTTTACTAATTACAATAAAAAATCAATGTTAATAAACTCTTCAATAAAAAAATAAATAAATAGAAAGGAAGTTGCTAGAGAATGTTGGTGATGGATGAGAACCAGTACGTAAATCCATCAGGCCTTCCTGTGTTCTCAGAAGCTTTGTCCAAGTTAGTGTAGGAACCATTAAAATGCAACAGACCAATAAACTCTGCTTGTTCAGCGTCAAATGGAATTTGAAGAACATTTCTTGGTACTCAAGGAAATGTGTGACATAGGAACGCTAGAATTGAGGTTGGAAATGCCCATGTCTCTCCGTTTATGATAGAAGCCAAAGGTTTGCAGAAATTTGACATGATTTTTCAAGGATCCATCATTTATGAATATTGAGTTCCCCAGGCAGAGAGGCCAGTCAAGAGAAGAGTACAGATTGCACTTTTTCTTTTAGTAAGAACAGGTACAGTGAGTCAGTGTATGTGAATGCTGAGAATTCCATCAGAAGACTTTAAAGAAGGAGAGCAACAACAAAGACTGCCAGAAACCCCACAGGCAAGCGTGACCCCGTAGGATCACAGCAGCACACAGACAGAGCCAAAGGCCCTGTGGGGAGGAAGGAGAAAAGGAAAACCATGGGCTGTGAAAGACCCATATCTAGAGTGAGTACATGAAGCCCAAGCAGCAGAGAAGCATGGGCTATTTGTAATCAGCAGGTTATTGATGTCAGTCCCAGGAGACCTATAGCCACCAAGGGCTTCCGGCACCCATGGTCCATGCCATGATATATTACTTCATATATCCAGAGAGTCATCATTCCAACGTATCACCAGCATAAAGTCCAGTAACAGTGGCCCTTACATTAGTACCTTTACATTCCATTTTCGAAATCTCAAGTGCTCATCTCAGTTTAGCCCAGGCTCTTTCCAGATTTCAATACCCACCCATAACGGGAGCCCACCATATTAGACAGCGCAGGTTGGCAAGATAAGACATAAGGTTGAATCCTCTCCCTTAGGTGAGCAGAGATCGGGAAAGACTCATGGTCTCACGGCTGTCAACACCCCTGACGTGCACAGTGAACAACTTAAATTCTAGAAAATCTCAGAAGCCATGGCTCTGGATATCACCTTTCCACCTGGTTAGCTTCTGAGTAGCTTCTGAGAGAGTGAATCAGATGTGGAGTAGCAAACCTCAGGGAATCTCTCAGCCTGAAGTCAAGTTCACCTACTCTCTGACCACTGAGAAGACATTTTAAACAGCCCCAGTATCCCTTATGGGCTATTTAAAATGTCGACTTTGCCAGGCTCCACTGGCTCATGCTGTAATCCAAGCTACTCAGAAGACTAAGATCTCAGGACCTCAGTTTTGGTTCAAGAGGTAGAACATCCACCTGGAGCAAAGACAATACTAAGCAAGAATTTAAAGCCCTGACTTTAGGCTCCTGGTGGAAGCATCTGTGGGAGACAGCATACCAAATGGTATGTGAACCCCTCAGACCTGGCCCCAGAATCCATGTCTCCAGAAACCATCCAAGCTTCACCCCCCAATAATGGATTCCAAATAAACATGAGGAGATGGAAGCCCAGATCTTCCTCTTCCTGGGCCAAAGACTCAACTGGAGATCAACTGTGATTGGAGCTGCCTTACGATACTGCAATATGTTGTGGCGTGTAGAAGCAATCCTCCTTTTTAGCAAAGTGATCCCAAAACAGGGACAAACACTGGCAAAGAACTGTAAAATAAAAGGCTCCTTCTTATCCCCCCTTAAGTTTCACTTCATTTTGCAAGAGGCACACGGCTGCTGCCCAAGCCAGGAGAAATTTGAAAATGCCTGGTGAAATTCATTTCATATCCTGACTTTAATGAGCCGATGAAGATAGGCACAGATCCAGTTTTCTTAGGGCCAATCTAATCCTGAGTGAGACTTCCTCCCTGGGCAAGCAGACCCAGAGCAGCTAAAGGAAACAGATCTTGCTTTCTGTGGGGGTGCTGAGGCAATGGGGAGACCAACAGGGAGAGAACAAGTCCTGCTTTCTCGGGAAAAGCACTGCATGCAGTCTCTATGATGGGCCAGCCCATTGCAGGAAGAGAACACTGAGCAATAAAAGGAAAAGTTCAGGCTGCCAAAAGAAAGGCTCTTGATTCAGAAATTGATCTAGAAGCAGGCCCCTCCACCTACTGCCATGGCCCCAGTGGTAACATGGACCTCATTTGCATAAGAACATTTTTAAGGACAATGCCTGCAGTTGGGGGGCCAGGAAATGCTGGAGTCCCTGGAAGCTCACAGGCATTCATCTCGCTGCCTACTACAGGTTCAAGCCTGGTTTCAAATACAGCGGTTGGCACTGAGAAGTGCCATACGTTAGTGAGACCAGGTCCCGGCCTCTCCAGGCTGGTGAAAGGAGTAACCCACCATGCAAGCTGAGAACCAGGCTGCCCTTGATCCTTCCTTCCCTCCCTAAGATGTCATGTTACACCCAGCAGCACCTGGAAAGAAGGACCCAAACTCCAAAGCCAAGAGTGTTGAGACGGGGCCTTCCTGCCCAGGCTCACACACAGAATGGCTCTACGCCAAGCCCATAGCAAGCACTAGGAACGGGTACAGGTGCATGTCCCAGGGGGCTGTGGAGACCCCGCCCTGCACAGCCCCATCTCTGGTTCTAGGATTATACTAACTTCCAGCCTATCCTTGGAAGGTAACCATGTAACCACGAGCATGTGTGTCAGAGAAGCTTCCACTACTCGGATACTATGTCACCCTTGGTTTTTTTCTTTTTCATTGCTGGTTGGCTGAGTCCTGTCTCTTTTCCTAAGAGGAGGCCAGGGGAGGGAAGAGGGGGAGCCGGTGTGTGCTGAGGACAAGAGAGGACGCAGGCAGTGAGGTACAGCTGGCAGATTAGGCTGTGTCAGAGGGAAACTGGAGCAGGCTGTTTCACACCAAGCAGAGTGAGTCGAGCAGAAGGCAGAGTGGTCACGTCCACCTCCATCGTCCCCATCACTCACTCAGATCCACCCGCCAAACACATGTCCACACAGGCTGCACAGGGCCAGACCCGCACAGGCCATGCCATGATAAGTAATCTTAGGAAAAGCCAGGGAAAATAAACGTAAGCACTCATATATACTACAGGGTTTCTTAGTGGCCTGAATAAGCTCGCTTGTTCTGGAACTCTCCAAGAGGAAGGCAGAGCATGAAGTGTTTCCTAAAGCTATCGTCCATTTATTTCCCTCCTCCTTCATTCCCACCTCCCCACTAATACCCTGAGAAACATGATCCTTTGGGGGGGCCAGGGGGCTTGAACTCTAGACTTGGGCGCTGTCCCTGAGCTCTTCAGTTCAAGGCTACCACCTACCGTTTGGCCAGAGCCCCACTTCCCATTTTCTAGTGGTAAATTGGAGATAAGAGTCTCACTGACTTTAGTGCCTGGGCTGGCTTTGAACCACGATCCTCAGATCACAGCCTCATGAGTAGCTAGGATTATAGGTGTGAGCTACTGCATCCGGCTCAAACAAGATCCTGTAGGATTTGCAGCCGGGGGGGGGGGGGCGACAGGAACTTCCATCAGCTTGCCAGTGCTGATATTTTATAAAATCAAGGATATTGAGAGCAGGTCACCTGTTGATAGCCAGGGTAAGAGATTTTGTACCACAGAAATTGACAACTCAGGACTTCCCCACATACCCTGAGAGCCAGTTCACCCCTATAACACTGGGTTTAGCCCAATTTACAGTCCTCCTAGAATGAGAGCAACCCTGAGGGTGTCAGGATGCCTTGACTCTAACTCACTTCTCTGTAGAACACAGTTCCACTTCACAAAATGTTTGGCGCTCTTGGAAACTTCCCACTGGCACAGGCTGTAATGGCCAAGCCACCTGCAGGGGCCACCTTCCTCTCTTCTCTCTGACAACCCCACCACCTATTGTTAACAGAATATACTGGGCTTGCAAAATCCTCTTTAAAAGAGCCCAAACGCTAGTGACACAGGCCTGTAACCCTACCTGGCTACTGCCAGCCTGGGAATAGGAGCATCATAGTTCTGGGCAGAAGTTTCTGGGATATGTAAGTAACTGGACACATGGCACCCACCTGTCATTCCAAGTGCACCGGGAGGCTGAGATTAGCAGGATCACAGTCCAGTCCAATGCAGGCAGAAAAGTCCAAAAGATGCCTCCACTCCAAGGAAGCAAGCTGGAGAGCATGGCATGCACCTGTCAGCCCAGAGACCAGGGGAACCAGATTGCAACCAAACATATATCTGGGCAGGAAAAAGAAGGCTCTGGGTTCAAACCCCAGTTCTGTAGAGAGGGAGGAAGGGAAGGAGAGAAGGAGGGAGGGAGGGAGGGAAGGTAGGAAGGGAAGAAGGAAGGTAGGTTGGGGGAGGGAAGGAAGAAAGGGGGAAGGAAAGAGAAGGGAAGGGAAGGGAAGGGAAGTCTTCCCTCAGACCCTGCCAAGACAGACATCCAGGAGCCCAGCCCAGCCTTCAGATTTGATCTGTCTGGCCCTCAAAGCCTTACAGTACACAACACAATGCCCCCAAAGAAATAAGAAGCAATTTTCAATGGCACCCTCTGGCCAATCCAGCTCCAAGTATAAGCTGGGGCCTACTGCAGGCCAGTGCCATTTTGAAAAGAGCGCAGAACACGCATGCATGGTTTTCAGAAAACCGAGCTCTCCAGGAAATTAAGGCAGAAGGTGAGAGAAGGACAAGGACACACAGACTGATGTGGGTGTCATGAACAATGTAAGAGGCCCAGGGCGGAGCTGGATGTGTGAATAGGAAGACACTGTCTCCACCAACCAGTAGAACCTTAAGACTCAAATCACTTTGTTCTCTTAGGAAAATAAGGTTCAAGTTAGACAGACTCGTGTGAAGCTTTCTAACCAATGAAATTTCTTCCATCAACTTAAAAGTGCTGCAGGTACTGGAATGAATGGATTTCAGAGCAGAAGCTTATGTAAGAGTTCCTCCCACAATTCTTAGGTCCCTTCGATAGTCTGAGGAGCAAAGCAAATCTCCAGTCTTCAAACCTACCCTGAGTGTTACCCTCCACAAACCCTAGCTAAGGAAATGCCCCAATAGGAGAATTAACACACCGCTCATGGCAACTACAGACAGGCTTATCTTCCAGAAACCCTGAAATCAGAGCCGCCAGATTCTTCCCCAACCACACAGATTTAATGAAGTGTGACTGTGGGCCTTTTACATTGCAAGCAAATATCGCCAGGAATGTAAAAGTAATTCTGTTTTATCGATGTAGGAACATGGATATAGCCTTCAAAGAAGAGGAAAGTAGCATTAGCCAATTCAAAAATTGGACACTCAAAATGGAAAGCATAAGGTTATACAACATGATACCAGAGATTGGGAGAGAAGGGGAAATCAGAAGGGGATGATAGACAAATGTTTCCTTGCGCTGGAAGCGTTGGCTCACGCCTGTAATTCTACCCACTCAGCAGGCTGAGATCTGAGGATTGCGATTCAAAGCCAGCCCGGGCACTAAAGTCCATGAGACTCTTATCTCTAATTAACCGCTAAAAAACCAGAAGTAGGGTTGTGGCTCAAGGGGTAGAGTGCTAGACTTGAGCTGAAGAGCTCAGGGACAACGCCCAGGCCCAGAGTTCAAGTCCCACGACCGACAAAAAAAGAAAAAAGAGAGAATTTTTTCCTTGTAAATTAACCCCCCCTTGTTATGACAGAATACACTTCCCCAAGCATCCGTGTGTCCGGAAATCTTCTTTCCCTGGTGCCAGGCAGACCCCTCAGTAGATGCTGAATATGGGGGTCAGTTTATCCAGAACCCTTAATTACATGGTCACTGCTCTGAGCCAATTGTCAGGACCGGTGCTTCCTCCTGAAACCCACTTCGTGTTGTCCCCAGGAGAGGGAAAGCAACAAAGGAAATGAAATTCAATTTTCCACTTGTTAGAGTTCCTGACAGACAGGGGTCTAAGGGAAGTGGGCTGGAGCAATTGTCTAAAATCAGAACTCTGGCTAATGTAGGGTTCAGATGGAGCTATTCTTTCCAAAATGCCCATGGCCCCCAAAAACTGACAAGGGAAAGCTAGGCCCCTCAGTCATGGAAAGCCTGATTGGGGGGGTTGTTCTGAAATAGCCTCCCCCAACACCCTTATGTTGAGAAGCACCGGCTTTCCACAATTTTAGAATCACGGGAAGGAGGTTTGGGCCTCAGCTACACTAAAGGACCTGAGAAATCCACTCTCCCAGCTCTCCCCACCATTTCTCAAGACTGAAAACTCCTGTCCCACCATGGACTCTCCAGGATGAGTGACCACTGTCCACTGGTGGACTGGAATGGCCACTTCCATTCTGCTCAGCGGTCCAGAAGCCCTAGTGGGCTTCCACTCTGCCTTCCTCTCTAGATCCCCTGGGTTCCTCTTCTCGGGTGACTTCCTCTCCCTCACTTAGAAAGCCAGGTTCCTGCTTTCTGTTCCCAGCAGAGCTGCTCTGCCATCCCCTGGCCCCCCTACAGGCAAAAGGGTTTTGAAGCCTTTGTTAATTAGTCGAACCAATGGATGTACTGGAACATTCTTGGTCTCTTGTCCACAGCGTGGAATGTCACCACACAATGAAAAAGGACTTGGTGTGGGTTCCGTGTCACTGAACAAACTCTCTGCATGTGGGGTTCTATGGCTTACCTGTCTAGGCTGCAGAGTTTCCAGGACAGAGTCGAGCGTATAAGCGTAGGGGCAGCTGTACTTGTTTCCTGTGATCCAGACACGGACATGGACACAGCCACCCACCAGGCCACCACCCTTACATCACTCATTTCTTTCTCAAGAGCTCTGGGCACTGCAGGTCTTCCTGTCCACATCTGCAAGTTGAAAGAACCAGGATGCCAGGTTACATGTGTTCTAAGCAAGATTCCAGGCCAGGCCAGCCTGACCACAGCCACAATGTACCTTCCAACCTACACTGTTATTTGATGCCCTCAGCAAGCTGGCCAGGAGCTCCAGATCCTGCTGCCAGTGGGTAGCCTGGCAGGGCTTCTCTGGGTGTGACAAGCTCCCAGCACCATACTGGGAGAGTGGCCCCACTGGCAGTTCTTCTTACTGCCCGAAAGAAACCAAACCCAAGCTCCCAGGGGAAAACAAAGCCTGCAGCAGCCGCCACTTCAAAGAACACAAAAGATGGCAGGCTGGAATTTGCAGACATGAATGACATGCAGGGTTCATGGATGCTGCTAGCTCCTTACAGAGTTTTTGTGAAAAAAAAAAAAAGACAAAAGACGGCCTCTGTCGTGGGCAGGCTCCAGCCTGTGAAAGGCTACCAGCCATGCCAGGTGATGCACACACTGTGTCTCGGCCTTGCATTCTACTCTGTGCACTCTTAGAGTGGCAACCATACCACAGAACTCAGAGGTCCTGAGAGGTGCCTGGTGGTGTTGTCTGCACTTCCGATTCTTGGAGTCCCTGTAGAGGAGAAATCACAGTGTCCGATGTCCTGCTTTCATCCAGCCCAAAGTGACCCACCATTCTCTCTGTTAAGCAGTGATATCGTACATTTGAGGCCACAGCTCCAGAGCAGCCAGCATCAGTGATCTGACCTTGAGGTGGGCCCCAGACCTTCTCCATTTAGATTCACATCCTCAGGGCCCCCAGGCTGAGTGGCGCTGTCACAAGTTCCCAGAGGAACACAGAGCCATTTGTGACTTTCAACTTCAGCCTGTCTAGACTTCTGCTTACAGTCATCTCAGTGTCAGTAGAGCCCAAGGTACAGGGTAATGAAGACCGGCCCCCTTCACACAAGGGCCAGATGGGGGTGACAAGGCATTATCCCAGACACTCACTGCCAGGAGAAGCTCCAGACGCGGAATCAATGATGGAAGGAGAACAGCATGAAAAGGAGCCCGAAAGGAAACCATCAATTTTTGTCTTCAGACAGCTTTGTAACGACAGCTCTCAATGGTCATCTGTCATGTGGGAGTGTCTCTCTCCCTCCACGTCAGGCATTCGGAACAACACCCAGAGATATTGGGAGCTACCACGCAGAGGCGACACCGAATGGGAAACATCTTACCCTTCCCCCATCATGGCTCTTTGTAAATCATTTCACAAGAAGAGTGCGCACTTAAGTAGGTTCCTTTTCTTTTGTAACACAGTTTTCTTTATATAGAGACATATATATGTGATGTCTACATATACATATATACATGCTGACGTGAGCATTCTTCTTGTGAAATATATTGCTGTCTTATGTCAGAGAAAGATTTAACACATATG